>NC_057761.1:49827586-50461586 GCF_010389155.1 Erigeron canadensis | reverse complement strand
AGAAAGCCCACATCATGGTTTTCATTGTGAACCCTTTTACATATATGTCTTTTACATACCCACCCCTTCCAATACCCGTCTTAATCCGGACCCCTGACTCAGAATCAATGGCCACAATGTCTTCAGCTCGGACATCTTGAATGCCGCCTGACATTTCACTACCTAAAGCAATAACCGCACTGGTTGGTGAGATGCATGTAAGCCTTCTGATCACGAGTTGTTGGGTTGGCATTCCATATGCAATCCCATACTCATCCCAACCACTCTTCACCGCGACACAATCGTCTCCGGATACAATGTAACAGTCCTCGATTCGTGTGTTTGTGCAAGAATCTACAAGAATAGATCGATATGCACTTGATTCAAATAAATAAAGTTTGACTTCAATAAATAATACAAAGCTTAATGACTCAGATATCAAGTAAGAAATGATAAATACTCTAAACCTTGTAGCAAGTCCTAAGAACATAAGGTCAACAAAAATTAGGGACTTGATTTGTAAACTTCACGACTCAAACGAATGTAAGTTTGACTTTAAAAGTCAAAATATAAATAGTCATTGGAATTGAATCACTTGTTACCTGGGTTAATTCCATCAGTATTTGGAGATCTAACTGGTGCAAGGATTGTAATTCCCTGAATGATAATATTGCTGCATCAACCAAATTAAAGGAATATATTTAGATCATAACTTTATATAATAACACAAATCAAAACCATAAAAACAACACATGACAAAGATGTGAGTCCATCTAGGGATACCTGCTATATATAGGATGAACATTCCATGAGGGTGAGTTGATCAAAGTAAGATTTGATATTTGAATGTTCTTTGAGTACATTATTTCAATAAGGTATGGTCGAGTGTACTTGAGCTCGCCTTTGTGAAATTTGTCCCACCATGGGGCTCCTTGACCATCAAGTGTCCCGTTGTTCCCTTCAAAACCAAACCCCAAACGTGACCTCATAAAATAGATTTTAGTTAAAGAAGATAACCACTCAAAATTAAAACATATATATAATTTTGATATAATGTGAATGATGATAATATTATATACCAGTGATCACAACATCTGTAAGATTGGTGCCAAATATCAGACTAATGTATCTTCCCCCATCTGCATCCCGTCCTCGGCCATATGAGGGTAAGGGATCAATCACTGCCCACTCGTTCTCGTCCTATGTAAATAACAAAGAAAAATGTATGTATAGTCACTAATATACGCAGTAACTTTTTTTGTACTAATTATAGTCTAAAACCCATGTCAATATTAACTAGCACTTCCATTTCATAATGCAAAACATAGAGTATCATATAAACCCCTTTTCTCCGTTAAAATAAAACATAAAGAAAGCAATATAGTTTAATACATTGATAAATTCCAAATGAGATAGAATAATTCAATATAAGAACATGCCAGAGTTTTATATTATTGAACTATATGCTCTGTTTTGTTTTTTTTTTTTTTGGCTCAATCTCGCTGTTTCTACTTGAATATTCTGTAGCAACGGTTTATTATACACTTTGTTTTTGTTAGGCCACCTAAAAGCCTTACAAAAGTTAATTACAGAAGTTCCATGGGCACTTGTACAACTTTGAATATATGATACAAAAATTTTTCATACAATATATTTAGGTGTTTATTACTTCAAACTTTTAGCCAAGTGAGACTCACAATATAATGAACTTATTCATAATGAAGCAATGAATTACTTAAATGTTCATTTACGCAATGAACGTGCTAAAAGTTACCATTGGAAGTAAATGAATTGATCATGTGGAATGGTGTCACGTCATCATAAAAGCCGATACCACGTCATTAATTTATCGACTATATGAGGTTAAAATTCTCATTCGATGTAAATGATCTCCAATATTAGCGACTATACGAGGTAATTTACATCGAATGGTAATGTAATGCAAGGTTCATTATAACTAAATCAGCTAAAACTTAGTTACAAAAACTAAAAAAGTCAAACCTGAGTTGCAAGAAGAACAGCATCTTGATGAAGAAACAAAGTGAAATAACTAGTGAGATTAAAACTGCCAGTCAACCATTTTCCTGGAGGTACATAGAGCAATGAACCACCACCGTCGGATCCGAATTGACCCAGATGGTCAATGGCTGTTTGAAAAGCTTTAGTGTTTGATGTTATACCATCACCAACACCTCCATAATCAGTCAGTGAAGCAGTGTGAGCCCTGCAACTTATAGCAGAGTATTGATAATAGTTTTTGATATGTTTGTGATGACCATGGTGATGTTCTTGATGATGATCATGACTCTTTCTTGCATATACATTTTTGATACTTAAGAAAGCCAAAACAAGAAGTAAAACTATCTTCATCACCTGCAAAATGTAAAAAAAAAAAAAAAAAAAAAAAAAGAAAAGAGGTTCAAGAACTACTGTATTAAAAAAGATGCTAAAATTTTTGGAAATTTTATCTAATAGTTCAAGAATCTTTGGAGAATATAATGATTTGGGGAATTTTGCATAAACCCTTTTATAAAAAGTTTTTGTTTTTGTTTTAATTTCATAACAAGAATGAAAACTACTTTTTAACACATGTGAATTCTTGAAAAGCACCTTTGAGGATCATGTGAATATGCATATCTGAAGGACTTTTGGAAAAAGGAAAACAAACCTATTAGAAAGAAGAAATATTATTATTTCTTCCAAAACAAGAATCAAAACTACAACTTCATGGAGACAAAAACCTTAAAGATCCATAGGGAAAATGACGATTTATGGAACTTTGCCAAAATAAAAACGTTTTTATTTTTCGTCAACAGAAACAAAATTAAAAGCCACCTTCACATTCATTAAAAAGAGAAAAAAAAAAAACTGCCAAAAACCATATATAGAGGATGCTAACATAAAATTTTCACAAAAAACACAACTGCAGAATGGAATTTTATTTTTTTTCTTTCTTATACTCAGAAAAACCCCATGCACTCAACAACCCGGTTACTCAAATTTTGACCAAAATGCAAGATCATTGAACCCTGTATATATAACGGGGTTTCCACAAAAATACGTTACAAAAAGATAAACTAGTTTATATATATATATATCAATGACATTTCCAAAAAAATTAAAATAATAACAGATTGTTTACATACATGAAAGTTTGGAGGTTTTTTGAGCAAGTCCATTAGAAGCATACTTGTTGATAAGTTTTGATGGTTATGAATGTTTTGGGGTTAGTGGGGGGTCTATATGTAGGATTGGGAAGCCATAATGTTTTAAATTTTTTTAAAATGAAAAAAGTAACTACTTTTCTGTTCTGTTGGGTGCAAGATTGAGTGCTTCTATATTGGAACTTGGAGTACCCGAAAACTAGCTACTGAAGATTGTGAATAAGTCAAAAACAATCCTTGAAGTTTTGTGAAAGAATTATGCTGCAATTGTTGGTTTTTGACTAAAGTTTTAGAAAGATATCACGTACGAGTATTATGTGTTGCTTTTACTTTGAAGCTTGAGCTTGTACTTGTCTAAGTCAAATAATAATATCGTATTTTAGTCTTTAAAGTAAATTGATTTTAAAGTAAATTGTTTGTAGTTTCAAAAGGATCAAATATGAATGGCTTGGTAGTCATTTTGTAACACAAATGGGCTTATGTAGGTATCACTTGAACTATGTTCAATTTGATTTAAATATGGACTTAATTTTTTTGAAAAATTATTTATAGTCAAGCATCCTACGAATACGAGTGTGATGTTCAAAGGAAACGATCGAACAGGAGCCACATGTACCGTTGGAGGGGCCGTGTCTATAAACATCAACAGTAGAAATTTAAAGGTACTGTATAATTTAGTGAGGTTTTGTTCTATCAAAATGTTTGGCCCACGCCTAGGTTAAACCTTCAAAACCTGTAAATAGATTGGCCCACTTACTTAAAATATCTCTTTGAAAGTTTTGATTTTAAACATTCGATCCGCTAAATTTCGAACTCAAGCCTTACAGGCTTATTAATATTTTTATATACCAACTTGGGGACTTGATTACGTATGTTGTTACATACATATTAACGATGCTCAAGAGCACGACAAGAAAACCCCTTTTAGCGCCATCCGTGGGACCCGACAAAACAATTTTCGTGTCAACAAATCGATCAACAAACGAGACAGATCCTCGTATCTGGAAATACAAACACGCCATTACCAATTAATCTGTGCTTCATTAGCTTTTTGCATAATGTAAACAATGCATGCTTGATCCAAGAGATATTAGTTGTCAAAGCTCCTTTTTTTTTTCTCATTTGATGTTTTATGATTATCACTTTTCTTCACCTTACTCTTTTCCCTTAAAGGTTTTATATATTCCATACATTTATGTTAGATTGTTAATGTTATGAGTGTGCTATTTGAAATGCTTACTGACCATTAATAAACGGTGCAACTAATACTTTGTAATATTCACATGGACCAATGGACGTCACAAACGAACTTTTTTACTATATATAAAACCCCACACATAATATATGGAAATTTAAATAATCGCTTTTGTATAACAAAAACAACATATAGTTTATTAATTATTGGCAACGTAATTAAAGTTGATCCATGGTCCATAAAAAATATACACAGATAGCTAGGGACAAAATCGATAAAAGTTGTAATTAACTTTTATTTTATTCATCAATTTCTGAACTTTATCTAAAAAGTTGAAGTGTGGAACAAACATAGATAATAATAGAACCAACAACAAAAACGTTTATTAAGTATAGATAGCTAACGAAATTTACAATGTTTAAAACTTAATTTCGAAACCATTTTGGTACTTGTCTATTTCGATACATCCGCCTCAGTAGTGCCCTTACCCACGACACCGACCATTAGCACCTCGACCATCATGTTTTGTACGAGTATATACTGAAATAAAAATAAATAGTGGGTACATAAAAACGACAAGATCAAAGTGGGAGAGAAAGGTCACGGGATGGGAGAAAAATAGGCTAGGCTTGTGACAAAAGAAGCAAGCGTGATTAAACTCAACCCCACCCATCCATGATCCACCTGTCTTTCCTAACTCACGTGACTTGTCACGTGGGATTGTTCTTCCTACATATATCCCTACCAGTAGGGGTGAGTACGGTTCAGTTTTGGTCGGTTTTTAACAAAAACTGAACCGTTATAATTCGGTTTTTGAAAACTAAAACCATTAGTTTTTAGGTTTTTTCGGTTTGGGTTTATATCGGGTTTTAATCGGTTTTTAACCACTTGTAGTTTGAGTCAAATTGAGCTTGAAAAGTTTATAAGTTTATACCTTATAATTACACCATAGTTAATTTCAACAAATTTTCAAAACAATATTACTAGCAATAACACTACAACAATGACAACAAATCCATAAAAACAAATTGTACAAATTTCAAACAAATTTTATATATAACTATTTATATGTTTTACGTGTTGTTTAATTATACAATTATTAAAGCAAATTAATCTTGTTATGTATTTTCACTTAAAACATATAAATGATATTATTATATACACCTAAAATGCAAATATATTAATATATTTCTCAAAAATTAATAATAAAATGATATAAATATAAAATAAAGTAAACACTATATATTTTTTATTCGGTTCGGTTTTATGGTTCAGTTATTCATTAGAAACCAAAACCCAGTGTCGACCCCGAGGATTTATGGACCTAGTCCGAGCAAAAAAAAAACTCCTAAACTAAGTGTAACAAATTATATTAAATAAACTGATAATCAAAAATTAATTTGTGAGACGATTAATATTTTAATAATCTAAATTTAAAACATAAATAGAGATTCAATATGTTCAAAATAATATAAAAATCTTTAAAAAATGATAAGCAACAAACTGTTATGTTATTATTTTCTTAAATAATATATGAGAAAAGTGAATATGTGATTGTCATGTACCTAAACTTAAATATAAAATACATACATATTAATTTTTTTTAATATTTTTTGTATAATGAATATTAAAAAAATGATTGGGCTCAATGTTTTTATGATTAAAAAAATTAAATGTGTGAGTTTTATACATAAATTCAGGTACATGACAACTACATTTTCCTCATTTGGAGATAACATACCGAAAAATGACTACTTACGCTGTCAAAAAAAAGTAGACAATCAAGTGACAATGTCACGGCGTTTTGACTGCCCAGTTAACGTACTGAATAAACTTTTTTCTATCTAAAAAAGTATGTAAGTAACTTTTGTATGCGGGTTAAATTATATACTTTAGTTTTATATTTATTGTTAGAATTTATAATAGACTTATTTAATTACATATACGAATACATAACATTTTAATATATACAAGATTAAAAATAGAAAAATCGGATCCCCTTAAAAATCGGGCCTCGGCCGGTCGGCCACCATCTAAGTCGGCCATGCCAAAACCGAACCATAAATTTCAGTTTTTAGAAAACCAAAACTAATGGTTTTCGGCTTTTATGAGTTTTTTCGGTTCAATTTTTGCACACCGCTGTCTACCAAACTCGCTACCATCAAATATCCATCTATTTTACGTATTCCGTGACCGTTGTTTTTCTAATATTAATAACATAAAACAAAACGATCAGATATATAAGCTAGCTTTTATTAGAAACATATTCAATTCGTGTGATAATCTTATTTATAAATTCTTTTATCAAATTTGTAAGCTGATCACACACCTAATTCAATAAGAAGTCAAAAAAACTAAAACGAGTAACAGTGCTAAACCTTTTTATTTTTTAAATCTGTCATGCAACATTGACGAGTTATATCTCTTGGATCAAGCATGCTTAACATTATGCTTCATGTTTCTTTTTATGGAGAAAACTAACATCAATAGTAGCTCCAAATCTGAATAAACTTATTTGGAGAAGATTAAGACGCGTTTAGTAATGCAAAATGTTTTTTAGTTTTCTATTTCTATTTTTTGAAAACGGGATGAACTTTTATCTCTAGAACATAAATGAAAATTTTGAAAACACATTTAAAACTAGAAAATGTTATTATCATTTTCCATATTGAAAAGCATGTTCTGTGTCACACCCCACCTTAGGCGGAATCGTAGGATATGACTAAAAGATATAGCAAAGGCACATGGACTTTATAATAGAGTCATACTAAATGAAATTCAAATAAATGTAAATTCCATAAACGGAAGGTCTAGGCAACACGCCTCAAATAGCAAAGAAGTAATAACTGCAAATAGCGTTCAATGTTTCACATGCAATCTAGGAGTCCATGAAGGATCTCTTTATTGGTCTTCCTAAAGTCCATAAGCTCAATCTTCTTAAACATTGTTATTACCTGAAAATGAATGCTCGAAAATGTCAACATAATGTTGGTGAGTTCGTAGGTTTAAAGGAATTCAAATGAATTTGTTGTGCATGATATATGAGGTTTGGACAATAGTGTAAAAATAAACATGTAGCAGCTTGTATGCAATCCAAATAGTAATCAATGTCATCATAGTTATCCAACAACACAATCCCCATCACTCCTGCCAACAACTCAATCATGCTTTAAATACCAACAACTACCAGCTGTAGTATATAGTTGGTCGATAGATATCAAATAGTCTTCAATAGATATCAACAGACATCTATTGCATCATGGAATCAACACAAACAAGCTAGCATACACATTTCATAATTACACGTATTTGTCCAAGAAAACAAAAAAGTTTGGCACAACTACTAAAGAAATGAAAAGTGTTTTGAGCATCATTTTCCCCAAACAAATAAAATAAAAAGGGGCCACGAAACTCACCTCAACAAGCAAGTAGTTATGCAATTCCAACAAGGTCGCTAGAATCTACACAACATATAAATATGAACAAGTTACAATTATGGACATGGTCAAGAACTGTCCATTGTAACCCGTATTTGATGAAATACACATATGGCTACTTTCAAAATATTCACAATTGATTTGTCATATATTATTAAGTTACAAGTCACATAACTTAATATATAATATTTGTTTTACTGATTTAAGATTAAATTCTACAAGTTCATATTAACTGAAATTTTTGGTAACTTTATCTATTTTTTTATTAGGATGAAACGAATGATTCAAGATTCCAAATCTTAACTACTGTTACCTTAGAGTGTTATATACTTACATGAATTTTTTTATAATTTATTTGGCACGTTAACTATTTTTAAAAATTCAATGATTACAGACTAGTCAGAAAAATCACTGTTTGCGCACAGAAAAGTTTTATAAAAGTTAAGGGCCTTCGAAGCTTCAAAAAAATCCAATTTTTTACTGTACAATCTTAACATCTCAAAAACGTTTCTGGAGAAAAATAATTTTCCAGTTCATAAAATCGACCAAGATATGACTATTTGAAGTCGACCAAAATCTGTTCGGAAAACTCAGCTTTGCGCAGTTTTGTTATAAAATTCGTTTGACAACCTTAAACTTCATATTTTGACACGAAACCACTTCCACCAGAAAGTAGACTTCCTGAACTTAATTTTAGACACCAAAAACGTGACTTAACCATCTCCCATGACCAAGATACGACCTCTCAAAGTTAACAAAATGAATCTGTCCAGATTCTGAAATAACCCAAACAAACTGTTTTAAAGACTACTACAACTAATATTTATATATAAAATTTCAAATCTTTCCAACACCTAATTAAATCTGTTATTATGATTTTCATGCCTTCATAATTGGATTTCTTTTATTACATTAATTATTATGCTTCATTGAATACTTAAACTTTTAACATTAATATGATTTATTATTCAAGCTTTTGATTTAACCCTAAAAAAAAAACCCTTTCATTCATTATTATAAATTTGCCATAATATATTCATCAAATAGGTTACTTATAAATAAAATTAATAAAAAAAAAATATGCTTATATATATATATATATATATATATATTAATAATTAAAAGACTAATATATATGAAAAGAGAAGACAAGTGATTTTACCCCAAGATTGATGATCTTCTTCTTAGACACCTTGAAAAGAAGAATAGAATATAATCTTTAAGAATTTTATTATTAATTGTAATTTAAATCAAGATTCAATAGAATTATAATTAAACTTACCAAAATCCAAGAACTCCTTAAGATGATTTTTTTGAGAATTGAGTGATAAAAAAAAAAATAGATTTGTGATGGTGTTTTGTTTGATGATGTTCGACGGCAGGAGGAATCAAAGATAGGTTATATTTTTTTTTTTTTTTTTGTTTAGGGTATAGTCATTATTTATATATATATGTGATAAGTGTTTTAGTTAGTTTATGATTAGACTTAATGTATCATAAGAATTCTAATGGAATTAAAATTCCTTGCTCACCATTAAATTGTGGTAATATATATATGACTAAAATTTTTTACTAAACATATGATATTTACTATTACTATTACCATCTTACGACTTATACTAATTATATATTACTTTTATAATTATTGATTTCGTTCACCACTAAATAGCGTATACTAATTTATCAATGTCTATAAATAAATATGACTAACAACTACAAGTCTAGAAATTACGGGGATAGTTATAGTCATCTACGTTTAGGAAGATCAAATATCTCAATCCTAAACTATTGAATATCAAGTAATAGAGATCCCATATTGGAAATGATCACCACATTTCTATGCTTGTTATACTATATAGGCACATTGACTAGTCAAGAAATTTGGAATGTAAGTTAGAGACTATAATAAATTACCAGTTTTGTTGACGGATGTCACAGTCTCCCCTACTTGAGAAAATTTCGTCTCGAAATTTTGTTGGAGTTACGGTTGGAAGTCGTAGCATCAAATAGATGTGGATATTTGATTTTCATTTGATCCTCTCGCTCCCAAGTAAACTCTGGCCCTCGTTTTGAATTCCACCGGACCTTGACAATTGGAATTTTACTACGTTTTAATGTCTTAAGTTCTCGATCCATGATCTCAACTGGTTCTTCCACAAAATGTAACTTGTCATCAATCTTAATGTCGTCTAGCGGTACATGCAAACTTGTATCCGCGAGACACTTCTTGAGATTTGACACGTGGAATGTATCATGTATCCTACTTAGTTCTTGAGGTAGTCTTAAACGATAAGCTACCGGACCAATCCGTTCAACAATTTCAAACGGTCCAACGTACCTTGGTGCCAACTTTCCTTTCTTTCCAAATCGAACCATGCCCTTCCAAGGCGACACTTTAAGTAACACTTTATCACCAACATAGAATTCTAAAGGCCTTCGCCGTTTGTCGGCGTAGCTCTTTTGGCGGTCTCTAGCTGCTTTCAGTCTTTCTTTGATTTGAAAAATCCTATCTGTTGTCTCTTGTACAATCTCCGGGCCAATCAACTGACTTTCTCCAATCTCAGCCCAAACAACAGGTGAGCGACATTTCCGCCCATATAAAGCTTCAAATGGAGCACACTTAATACTTGAATGATAACTATTATTGTACGAGAACTCAACTAGAGGAAGGTGAATATCCCAGCTTCCCCCAAAGTCCATCACACACGCCCTAAGCATATCTTCCAAAGTCTGAATAGTACGCTCACTTTGTCCATCGGTTTGAGGATGGTAAGCCGTACTCAGGTCTAAACGTGTTCCCAATGCCTTTTGCAATGACTGCCAAAATCGTGATGTGAAATGACTATCACGATCAGATATAATAGACACCGGAATTCCATGCTTTGCCACTATCTCCTTTATATAAATCCTTGCTAACTGCTCCATTGTGTAGCTCTCACGGATAGCTATAAAGTGCGCAGACTTTGTCAATCTATCTACTATCACCCAAATCTTGTCATGCCCACTACTAGTTCTTGGCAGCTTTGTAATAAAATCCATGGTTATTCTTTCCCATTTCCATTCGGGAAGTTGTGGTTGCACTAATAAACCCGGTGGTTTATTATGTTCAGCTTTGACTTTTAGACATGTTAAGCATCCACTGACATAACTGGCTATATCTCTTTTCATTCTCGGCCACCAATACAAATCCTTAAGGTCGTGATACATTTTATCAGCTCCCGGTGTACGGAGTATCTCGTACTATGTGCCTCGTCCAAAATCACTGTTCTTAATCCACCTGCAAGTGGAATCCATATTCGTCCTACAAAGTACAGTACTCCATCCTCTTTACGCTCCATTTGCTGATCAAGGTCACGTAACCCTTCTTTTTCTACATTGATATTCTGCAATGCTTCATCTTGAGCCCGACTTATCATTGATTTATATCCGAATGAATTGTCATGATCAATGCTCGTACTTGCTTTGACTTAATTCTTTCTTTCCTACTTAACGCGTCAGCCACAACATTCGCCTTACCCGGATGGTAACGAATCTCACAATCATAGTCACTAAATAATTCAATCCACCGCCTCTGTCGCATATTCAACTCTTTTTGATCGAAAATATGTTGGAGACTCTTGTGATCGGTGTAGATCACACTTTTCGTCCCATAGAGATAGTGCCTCCAACATTTGAGTGCAAAAACCACTGCACCAAGCTCCAAGTCATGGGTGGTGTAGTTTTTCTCATGGATTTTGAGTTGCCGAGAGGCATAAGCAATCACTTTACCCCTTTGCATTAGTACACATCCCAAGCCTTGATTTGAAGCATCACAATAAACTACAAAATCGTCCGGACCATCGGGGAGGGTAAGAATAGGAGCGTTACATAGATTTTCTTTCAGTGTTTGGAATGCCTTTTCTTGCTTATCTCCCCAATCAAACTTCTTATCCTTTTGGGTTAACTGAGTAAGTGGTTGAGCGATTTTCGAGAAGTTAGCGATGAATCGTCGATAATACCCGGCCAAGCCTAGAAATGAACGAACCTCTGATGGCGTCGTAGGAGTCTTCCAATCTTTTACTGCTTCGATCTTACTGGGGTCAACATGGATTCCTTCACTATTCACTACATGCCCAAGGAAATGAACTTCTTGTAACCAAAAGTCGCACTTCGAAAACTTAGCAAACAATCTCTCTTTCCAAAGTAGTTCAAGAATCATTTTCAAGTGAGATTCATGTTCTTCCTTAGACTTCGAATAGATTAAAATGTCATCAATGAATACAATAACAAACTTATCGAGATAGGGTTTGCATACACGGTTCATCAAATCCATGAAAACTGCGGGTGCATTAGTCAAACCGAAAGGCATGACTAAGAACTCAAAATGTCCATATCGAGTCCTGAATGCTGTTTTTGGAATATCTGCTTCATTAACTCTGAGTTGATGATATCCGGACCGAAGGTCTATTTTCGAGAAAAACTTCGCACCTTGAAGTTGATCGAATAAGTCGTCGATTCTAGGAAGAGGGTAACGATTCTTAACTGTCAGTTTGTTCAACTCCCGGTAATCGATGCACATACGAAACGAACCATCTTTCTTCTTGACAAACAATACTGGTGCTCCCCAAGGCGAATGACTAGGTCTGATGAAGCCTTTTTCTTGGAGCTCTTGGAGTTGATTAGACAGTTCTTGCATTTCGGTAGGTGCTAAACGGTATGGAGCTTTGGCGACTGGCGTCGCTCCCGGAATAAGATCTATACGGAATTCAACTTGTCTTACAGGAGGTAATCCTGTTAGATCTTCGGGAAAAACTTGTGGAAAAACCCGTACGATAGGAATATTTTCGAGTTTCTTCTCGTTAGCCTGAATGCCCATGAGGTGCTTCTGATTTTCCTCCATTAGCTACCACTTGATTCTGATTGTTAGCTCTTTGTCCCTGATTATTTCCTTGATTCTGAGTTCCACCAATAGCTAGTACTTGATTTGGATTATTACCCCTCTGACCCCATGCTCGGTTCAAATTTGGACACGTGTTGCGGTAATGGTTATGACTACCGCACTCATAGCACGTTCCACGGTTATTTATCGGGTTAACAGCATTCACCGGAGCCACCTGCTTGACTCCCACTCGACAGTCCCTAGCAAGGTGTCCAAATCGGTTGCAGTTTGTACACAAACGGCAAGGTGAATTTTGGAAATGATGGAATTGACATTTTGTACACTTTGGAGCAGTACCCGTATATCCGATCTTAGTCGCATCCGTTGCCATCAACCCCGTTGCCATTTTTGCCTTCTTGTTATTTCCATTAGTATTCTTTGACCCACTTGTCTCAGTACCATCCTTCCTTTTCTCATTAACCTTAGACAATGACCCATTTCTCACCATTTCATCCGTTAAAGAACCTGCTTTCTGAATAGCACTTTGAATCGTGGTTGGCTCAGTTGCTGACACAAGCCCACGAATTTGGGGAACAAGACCATAGATATACCTCTGGATCCTATTTGATTCAGGTCTAACTAGATGAGGTACTAGTTTGGCAAGCTCATAAAACCGATCAGTGTAAGCGGCATGTTTGGCTCCTACCATTGAATGATTCCAAAATTCATTTTCCAACTTTTGCATTTCATTTTTCGGACAGAATTCTTCCAGTAGTAATTCCTTAAACTCGTCCCATGTCATCCCCACAGCTGCTACTCTACCCCTAGCTTGTATCTCAGTGTTCCACCATGTCAATGCTTTATTAGTCAGTGAAGCTGCGGCATACTTCACCTTTTGATTCTCTGCACAGTTGCTAATATCCATGACAGCTTCCATTTTCTCTATCCATCTAGTGGCTGCCAATGCTCCTCCCTTGCCATCAAAATCTGGTGGTTTACAATATTGAAACTCCCTATAGGTGCATCCATTATTATTGCCTCCAATGATGTTGTTATTCTGATTACCATCATTGTTATTTTCATTATTGTTATTATTGTTCTCATTATTGTTATTGTTGTTCTCATTGTTGTTATTGTTATTCTCATTATTGTTATTATTATTAGGGTTATTGTTGTTGGCATTAAGAACAGCAGCGGTCACTTGAGTAACAATAGTAGGAATAGCGGCAGCTATTTGCTGAGTGATCATGTTTGCAATATCCGGATTGCCACCATCACCTTCTCCATCATTAACCCCATTATTTCCACCACGTCCACCACCTCTACCTCCACGTCCTCCATTTCTTCCTCCTCTATTCATTTTCTACACAAAGAGAAAGGATTTATAAGTACTTGATGAAGACTTTCAATGAATAACTACTACTCATGGCAAAATTCTTACACCTTGTCCAATTTGTTAATTGTGTTGAGTTTGATCAGCAAACTTGGTCATATAAGCGCATGTGTGTTGTGATGTATTTGTAATTACGTTGCGCACCGTAATTACAACTACATCCCACCACACACGTTTTTATCGTCCAAATTCACATGTCACAAATTCAGCACATCCTTCATAAATAATTGCCACAAAACACATAGATCCATATACCAAGCACGACATTTCGATTAATCAATCAATCTAAAAAAAAAAATTTATAAATCCAAGAAATTTCCAAATTCGAAAGAAGGAATCCAAGACATAAGAATAAAATCCAAAACTAAGAAAGTAAGAAAAAAGAAGCTAATGCAAGTTCGATAGGATTCCTAGATAGTCCTTAAAGGCTAGCCCTCCCACGTGCAAGTGGCGTCATAAGGGGAGTTGGAGGAAATGGTGGGAGGATAAGAAGCTTGTTGTCGTGTTGGTCCGACCCGGCTCTCTTGAGAGCTTACTGAGCTAGTAGGACTATAGCTTCTGTTGTCCTTTATCGTAGCCTCCATTGTCTTTCCCTTATGAACGCTTTCGGAGTCTGCCTTAGAATCATAGTCCGATTCTTCCTCCGGCTCGCTGTCAGAATCGATGATTATAACTGTCTTGGAGTAGTAGTTAGGATCTTCTGACGGTTCGCTTTCAGAGGAAACTCTAGGCTTCTGAGATGGTTCTTGAGCGGGGGTTTCCTTGTTAGCTGCGACGTCCCTTTTAAGTTGTCGACGGATGATTATGTCCCTCCATGCGGAACTCTTACGGGCTGTTTTCTTTGTACGTGCCATGACTAAGTAAAACTAGCTACGTTAAAATTACAGGCTGAAACTTTGCACTAATCTAAGCACATAAGGCTTCATCATAATTAGCAATTAAACGCAAATATAAGGCTCACATAACTAGTGCTATCTAATGAAAGTACTCACACATATACGATGCACAAATAGTTCCTATAATGTACACTATATGAGGGTACTTAGGTTATAGTCTAGGCCAAACCACCTAATTCTCTATAACCACGGCTCTGATACCAATCTGTCACACCCCACCTTAGGCGGAATCGTAGGATATGACTAAAAGATATAGCAAAGGCACATGGACTTTATAATAGAGTCATACTAAATGAAATTCAAATAAATGTAAATTCCATAAACGGAAGGTCTAGGCAACACGCCTCAAATAGCAAAGAAGTAATAACTGCAAATAGCGTTCAATGTTTCACATGCAATCTAGGAGTCCATGAAGGATCTCTTTATTGGTCTTCCTAAAGTCCATAAGCTCAATCTTCTTAAACATTGTTATTACCTGAAAATGAATGCTCGAAAATGTCAACATAATGTTGGTGAGTTCGTAGGTTTAAAGGAATTCAAATGAATTTGTTGTGCATGATATATGAGGTTTGGACAATAGTGTAAAAATAAACATGTAGCAGCTTGTATGCAATCCAAATAGTAATCAATGTCATCATAGTTATCCAACAACACAATCCCCATCACTCCTGCCAACAACTCAATCATGCTTTAAATACCAACAACTACCAGCTGTAGTATATAGTTGGTCGATAGATATCAAATAGTCTTCAATAGATATCAACAGACATCTATTGCATCATGGAATCAACACAAACAAGCTAGCATACACATTTCATAATTACACGTATTTGTCCAAGAAAACAAAAAAGTTTGGCACAACTACTAAAGAAATGAAAAGTGTTTGAGCATCATTTTCCCCCAAACAAATAAAATAAAAAGGGGCCACGAAACTCACCTCAACAAGCAAGTAGTTATGCAATTCCAACAAGGTCGCTAGAATCTACACAACATATAAATATGAACAAGTTACAATTATGGACATGGTCAAGAACTGTCCATTGTAACCCGTATTTGATGAAATACACATATGGCTACTTTCAAAATATTCACAATTGATTTGTCATATATTATTAAGTTACAAGTCACATAACTTAATATATAATATTTGTTTTACTGATTTAAGATTAAATTCTACAAGTTCATATTAACTGAAATTTTTGGTAACTTTATCTATTTTTTTATTAGGATGAAACGAATGATTCAAGATTCCAAATCTTAACTACTGTTACCTTAGAGTGTTATATACTTACATGAATTTTTTTATAATTTATTTGGCACGTTAACTATTTTTAAAAATTCAATGATTACAGACTAGTCAGAAAAATCACTGTTTGCGCACAGAAAAGTTTTATAAAAGTTAAGGGCCTTCGAAGCTTCAAAAAAATCCAATTTTTTTACTGTACAATCTTAACATCTCAAAAACGTTTCTGGAGAAAAATAATTTTCCAGTTCATAAAATCGACCAAGATATGACTATTTGAAGTCGACCAAAATCTGTTCGGAAAACTCAGCTTTGCGCAGTTTTGTTATAAAATTCGTTTGACAACCTTAAACTTCATATTTTGACACGAAACCACTTCCACCAGAAAGTAGACTTCCTGAACTTAATTTTAGACACCAAAAACGTGACTTAACCATCTCCCATGACCAAGATACGACCTCTCAAAGTTAACAAAATGAATCTGTCCAGATTCTGAAATAACCCAAACAAACTGTTTTAAAGACTACTACAACTAATATTTATATATAAAATTTCAAATCTTTCCAACACCTAATTAAATCTGTTATTATGATTTTCATGCCTTCATAATTGGATTTCTTTTATTACATTAATTATTATGCTTCATTGAATACTTAAACTTTTAACATTAATATGATTTATTATTCAAGCTTTTGATTTAACCCTAAAAAAAAAACCCTTTCATTCATTATTATAAATTTGCCATAATATATATTCATCAAATAGGTTACTTATAAATAAAAATTAATAAAAAAAAAAATATGCTTATATATATATATATATATATATATATTAATAATTAAAAAGACTAATATATATGAAAAGAGAAGACAAGTGATTTTACCCCAAGATTGATGATCTTCTTCTTAGACACCTTGAAAAGAAGAATAGAATATAATCTTTAAGAATTTTATTATTAATTGTAATTTAAATCAAGATTCAATAGAATTATAATTAAACTTACCAAAATCCAAGAACTCCTTAAGATGATTTTTTTGAGAATTGAGTGATAAAAAAAAAAATAGATTTGTGATGGTGTTTTGTTTGATGATGTTCGACGGCAGGAGGAATCAAAGATAGGTTATATTTTTTTTTTTTTTTTTTGTTTAGGGTATAGTCATTATTTATATATATGTGATAAGTGTTTTAGTTAGTTTATGATTAGACTTAATGTATCATAAGAATTCTAATGGAATTAAAATTCCTTGCTCACCATTAAATGTGGTAATATATATGACTAAAATTTTTACTAAACATATGATATTTTACTATTACTATTACCATCTTACGACTTATACTAATTATATATTACTTTTATAATTATTGATTTCGTTCACCACTAAATAGCGTATACTAATTTATCAATGTCTATAAATAAATATGACTAACAACTACAAGTCTAGAAATTACGGGGATAGTTATAGTCATCTACGTTTAGGAAGATCAAATATCTCAATCCTAAACTATTGAATATCAAGTAATAGAGATCCCATATTGGAAATGATCACCACATTTCTATGCTTGTTATACTATATAGGCACATTGACTAGTCAAGAAATTTGGAATGTAAGTTAGAGACTATAATAAATTACCAGTTTTGTTGACGGATGTCACATTCTGAGCTACCTAGTGGAAAGGAGCAAGGGGTGACCGAGGGAATATTTTAAAAACTGATATATTAGTCATACCGGTGTGGACAAATTTTGCGGTATTATCGGTATTACTGGAAATACCGACCGATACAATTATTTTAAATTATTTATTTTTTAATAAAAATTATACAAAACTTGTTACAATTTTAAAGAATAGTCAAAATACATTTATAATCCACTGAAAAATATTAGTAATTATGTATTTCATAACAAAAAATAAGTTTTAAAGTTTACTAATAATAAAAAATAACACTAAAGTATGATAAAAATAATTTTTAAAAAAATTCAATTTTTTTTTTTAAATACTGGAAAGACCGGAATGGTAATACCGAAAAATATCGGAATACCGAAAATACCGGCCATTATTGAATAATGAAAATACTGGGCATAAAATACCGGAATACCTTCCAATACCGATAATACTGGTAATACTGGCTAGTATTTACCGGTATTTAAAACATTGGACCGGGGGCCAAGGGCTGACTGGGGCAAGGGCAAAGGCGTAAGGGAAAGAGTTAACATATTTTGAGATTTTTAGGACAAGTTTAGTTGGAAAAAACACCCATTATTTTTAATTTTTGTTTTCCAATAAAACATGAAAAACAGAAAACGCGTTTAAATCATAGTTTTCTAAAAATGTTTTCCATATAATCAGAAAACATTGCTTTTCACTTTTCTATGGAAATTTAGAAAATATTTTTTTTATTGTTTTCTACTTTTCATTTTCTAAAATTTGAACGCGATTTCAAAATTTTAATTTGCATCCAGAGACGGAAAACTCATTTTATTTTCTAGAAAATTGAAAATAGAAAACTATATAACATTTTCTACAACTAAAAATGCAATTAAAATATGGAAAATAGAAAATGAAAACTGGAAAACCATAAAAAGTGTTTTTTAATTTTTCATTGAATAGTGGAAAACAATGTTTTCTGTTTTCTTGAAAACTTCTTTAGAAAAACTATAATTTAATCGCGTTTTCTGCTATTCATGTTTTTTTTTAAAACCAAAAATGGAAAACAAAAAGTGTATTTTGGAATAAACACCTTCTTACATATTAGGGCAACCTCATTCCCTTCCACACAACTAATTTATTACGATTGAGTTTATCAGTTAACCTCAAGCTCCTACACCAGAGACAGAGCCACGAACTCTTTTGCGAGGGGACAATTTTGAAAGTTGTATGTCATACTTATAAGAGTCGTATCCGAGAATGTAAAAAAAATGGGTCTAGCTCGAGAATAGAAAATGGACCCTCAAAAGAATTTTGTTCCCTACAACCCTCATATTTACATACAAGTTTTTTTAAAATAAATAAAGACCACACGTATCGCCGGACAAGGTCTTATTAAATGAAACCTATTCAATCATAATGCAAGAAACAACAAAAAAAAACTTTTTTAGGATATAATTAGCTTGTATATGTATCTTTTCTACATAACTATTATGATTATTATAATTAGTTGTTCGTGATAAATATATATAACAATTTGAAAGAAAATCACAAACAGCTACACTATTAATGTACTACATATTTAAACACCCAAATAGAGAAAACTTTTTCTTTAATCTTTCTTCATTCTTTGTACTAAAAATCAAAACAACTCAAGTTTTTTATTCTCCCAAAGATCTATCTTAAAATTAATGCTTCGATGACCAATGATTCTAAAGAATGGGATTATGACGACGAAGGGAACATTTGTATTTAGTTACTACTTATTTTTTCTTACAATTTTTAAAAATTACATTGTATTAAAATTGGAAGCCATACTCCTCCGTCCTTGCATTTGGCCATATATATATAATAACAAATAAGAGTAGGGGGAGTTTCACACTCATTTTCGACACTTTCTCTCATCTCATACCCTCCTTTTAGGAATGACAATGGATTGTGCATGGATCGGGTTAAAGACCTAATTCAATATCCAATTCCAAATCCGGAATCAGACTTGAAGGATCGCTGTTTACTTAGTTACTATCAAATTAGTAACAAGTTTATTCATGGATAATGAGGGATTTGTTAACGTTTTATTTTTATTTAGATCTATTTACTTATTACAAATCTACTAAAAAAACAAAGTTAAAAAAGCGAAAATGTACTCTTAGAGGGATCGATGAGGACGAAATCTACTAAAGAAAAACTTAAAGGACGAAATCTACTAAAAAAACCTTAGAGGGATTGATGAAAACCACGAAAATGTGCAAACCCCGGATGATTTGTGCAATTAACTCTTTCAAAAATTAACACAAGTTGGCCCAACTAAGAAAGTAAGAAACAGATATAAACATAATGGGCTAAGCTATATTATTGGATATTGGGCTATGATCAAACTACGGGCCTGAAGAGGTTACCCATTAACCTAGAAGCCAGAAGAGGTGACTTTGACTCGTTGAGGTTGAGCATTCATATTCTTCCTATAAAAATGTATTCATGCTATAAAATTTCATAAACCATCTTTTGGGGACATTTACTTTTCAGTCAACAAGGATAAAGGAAGAAAGGTGCTATATATATATATATATATATATATTAGTTAATCAGTCCGGCTTCAACCCGGACATTTTTAATAAAATTTTAAAAGCAATAAAAAACTAAAAAAATGTATATAATTTTTGTTATTGATATATAATAACTCGGCTTGAAGATATTAAATTGATTAACACAATAATTATATATATTACTACCTATTGCATTAATAAAACATAAAAAGACATTTATGATATTATATAAAAAAGTATTTATTTTGTTTTCTAATAAAAGAATAAATTTGTAAACATTATAAATAAAATAAAACATTTTGAAAATATTTAATTGGCTATTTATCTTTAAAATTTTGCTAATTAGATATGACATCATAAATAAAATAATTAAAAAACATTTTAAAAAAATTTGTAGACATGCCACATCATAATTGTTTCTAAAAATAGTTTAAAAAACAATCATTCTTTATTATATATAAAGATTAACAAAATAAAATAAAATCGAAACCCAGTTTTAGAAGGTCGTCACACAGTAGTTTCCGTTCAAAACTTTTGTAATCCTAATTTCTATAGTATTTGCATCATTGAAATGCTTTTGTTATAGAACTATATATCTCCATTCTTATATACTAGCTACACAACGAGTCTTAGTATCCGATCGATAAGAACTTACTTACAAAATTAACTTGTAGTACTAATTTCTTTTACTTGTAGTACTAATTTCTTTCATTCGGTTTTACATAATTCTATTTGAATGAATACATAATTAATCAGGAGTACTATATATAACTGATCAAGGCCGGCTGCCACAAATATATCATGTAGTAGGGGAAAAAAAAGGATATTAATGATGTTATTACGTACGTGTATATATATAATTCATTGCTTATTGAAGCCAATTATAATGTTAATGCAAATATCAGCCGAGTTTATTGGTTATTTCTTCTACATGTAGTTGTTACATTTGCATGAAAGACCAACCAATGAAGTAAACCAAATCAGATGCTATATATATATACACACACATTGGTAATTAATCAAACATACATATATTATTAGTTTTAATTTATTAATTTCACACATGATATGCAAACAAGATAACAAATTAAATACGATCGAGCACTCACAAACATGTCCCTAGCTAGATGATGAAAAAGCTGTCGAAATGAAAGACTCAAAACATGCTGCAATTAATTGATTGATGGATCACTACTTATCTCCAAACAAGTATCCAATGGATGAGTTTCCGCCAGGAGCTGACGTAACTCTAGTCGACGGACGCCCCTAAAATTACATCACGAGAAAAAAGAAAGTAACTTATGATCTAGCTTGTTTAATTAAAAGCCTTAATTAATTAAGGTTGAAAGATGGGCTTACAGTGATGAGAAAACCTCCTGACGATGAACTACTTTTATTGCCATCAACTTTATGGTATACTACACAATTAGTATTACTACTACTCTTGGGCGAGGGGCGGCCGTTGTGGTAGCTGTCATCTTTCTTGATCAATGGATGAGAAGGTGTTGTGTTCATCTCCACCATGTCGTCGTCGTCATGGGTGCCATAGGGTGGTAATAATGTAGTTGGTGAAGAAGATACTTTAACTAATTCATCATTATGATGGTTGCTAGTTATTTCTTGGCTTAATAATAATGCAGCATTGGAACCAAACAAGTATCCTAAAGAAGTTTGACCTCCACCGGAATTAGAAACTGGTGCAGGTGATCTCATCATCTTGGAGTGATCTTGTTGGTCATCTACCTCATCATCATTAGAAGAAGTAGTACCAAACAGATAGCCTAGAGAACTTTGTCCTCTGCCGGATCCAGAGCTTCTCCTTTTACTCATGATTCGAGTGCGCTGCCAAGAAAACACAAACCAAACCCTAAGCTTATGTTTTGCTTTTATAAATAAAGTATATATTTTGCTTCAATTAACTTATAGCATATGATATGATCGAGGAATGTATGAGAAGGACTCACTACCCGCCTCTAGTTATAGCACTACATATATGTATGAACATGAGTAGCATCGATCACTTTATTTATAAAGTTCATAGCTAGTGGGTATCCTATGTACCAGATTAAGGGGACGCCCGATGTATATTGTGTAATGATATCCAGAAATATCAAATATGTATGTTTTGCACTAATAAGCTTTTCCATGAATATTTAGAGCATGTCTTTCACGTAGGAGTTAATGTAGCTATTGCAGAATACATTTATAAACATCGGTTAGTATAACTTAGATGGTAATGATTGAAATTTGTTGGATATTTTAGTGTAATTGTGTTAATATAAATCATAATAGATATCTTGTAATTCTGGTGGTGCGGGGTGTGCACGTTTATTATGATTTTAGGGGCGAAGCCCCTAATTAATGGGAGTCCAGGGGAAGTGCCCCTGGTAGCAGGGTCCAAGGGGCGGCAGGCCCTGGCTGGGGTCGAGCTGTATTAAAAACTGCCTAAAGGCAGTTTCCAAGCCCTAAAACGGCATATGCATATTCCCTGTATGTTGGTCTCTCTCTGGTTCGAAATCCTCTCTAAAACGCACACACTTTTGTTCTTCGATTCTCCAAATTGTATCATATCAATTTATTTGGGGCGAACCATCAAATATATTTGATCTGAAAGTGTTATAAATGCTTTTCAGGAACATCTTTTCAGTAATTTCCCAGTAAAATTTTGTTACAGTAAATAATAAGTTGTAACGTTTATTATGCAATGATAATTTGAGAGAAATTTATTACATTTCCCTGCAATAAGTCATTACAAATATTCCAGAAGAAAAGAATTTGAAAGTTACACTTTAGTTCAAACTTAATTATCATTCGTATAAGTTGTAATTTGTAAACTACATTTTGGGGGAATTAAACAAAGACTATATGAGTGCATATCCGCTATACACATTTTCTTTTAACGAAAAAAGTTATGGGAAAGCGATTGATTAATGGGGTTCAATCAGCAGAAAGAGACTTTAAATTTAACAAGTTTTAAATTAATTACTTGGTTTCACTCAAAAGTGTTTAGAGACTTAAGGAGTGTTTGATATGATAGAAGGGAGAGAAAAAAAAGTAAAAACTTCTTTTGTTTGATTGTATTAAAAAAGATATTGAGAATAGAAAAGTGAGAAAGATTATTAATATATTGACATAAAGATTAATTAAAACTCATGATTTTCAGATAAAAAAAACCATCTGTATTCATATTATTTTATACTGTACAGCACATTTAACCTACTATATAACTTTTACTCGCAATAAATCATCTTTTAAATATTATTTACCTTTATAATACATAATTATTATTTTTTTTCTCTTAGAATTTTTGCAATATTCTTTCAATAAACAAACTCTAATCTCTAAACCACAAACCAAATTCACATCTCGTCATCACCTCCATCATCTCACCACCGCCATCACGGTTTCTACCATGACCCTGCCACATTATGCGAACAACTTGCTAGTATTTATGTATATTATATTCGGTCCATCAATAAATTGGTTGTCATGTTTGAAATTGAAAGTTATGGTCGTGTGGGAGGGAAACTTGTAGGCCAAGGTTATTAATAAACTAATTAAGACTTTATTGGTTGCATCTTACTAATCTAGCCATAATTACACCAAAGAAAACACTTAACCAACCATCTAGAAGACTAAAGCATACGTCTTAGACCACCATTAATCCATTATAATTAAACATAATGACAAACAAGTTAATCAGAAGGGAATTCTAGTCTTTTCGTTCTGTAAATAATCTCGAAGACAATTCTAATATCTTTAATGCTATGGACACATATCGCACAATAAAATTCCAGAGATTCACATAGAAAGACAGTATCGGGCTTATGAATGGGACCAGAAGTATGCTATAAACCTTTAACAATACTTGCACTATGACATTTTGACTCCGAAAGAACCCTGAAATGAAAACAGTCAAGTTTTAACATTTGATATTGACAATCGCTAAAAAATCAATTATATACAAAGAGTATTTAATGAGGGTGACTATATAAACATACATTCGGTAGCCTCTGGGAAAGCATCAAATAATGAAGTCACAATCTTTAAGAGGATCTACACAATCGTAATCCACAATTCAAATTTACCAATAAATTAAAACAGGATTGACATATTCTTGAAATGACACGTAGCGTAATTTTTATCGACACGTGTCTTTTTAATTTATTTATTTAAATTAGATTTTTTGGTTGTATATAAATTCAATTTCCTTATTAGATTTAAACTCTAACTCTTAGTTTATTAATACAAAAGACATTATAACCTTATTTGATTAATCGTTTTCCCATTAATATATTGTCTCTTTTTCTTTCTCAATTCTTCAATCCTACTACTTATATTAATTATAATAAGTTATTAACATGGAGACTTCAAAAAATTGAGTTTACGATCCGAAATCACAAGACTATTTGTCATCATACCCTATGCTTACAAGTTCCGATTTTGACGTGGTTCTAAAAATTTAAGGTAAATCCAAAATTGTAACTACATATATTATATTTATCATTATTGTTTATTATAATTTAGTTTCGATCATCGATTTACTTTAACAACAATTTATTTTATACTCACGAATCATGTATAAGGCATATTCGAATTTATCTATGATACAATCTATATAGCTACCATACATTGTACGGGTATTAGGACTATTGGAGTATATAATTGTGTTTAGACTAACGCATAGGTACATACCAGGAACAAATCTCCAGGTTTGATTGGTGACTCAACGAAAACTTGTGCATTCCTGCATGCGATTTATCATTCTATGGTATTGTTAAGTTGCGCTTAATTGCGCATATTATGCATGAGTCTAGCAATTCGTACCTTATTATTAGTCTTTCGCCTTCTTGTGTTAATGTGTAGAGACTGCATCCTCTTGTAAAGGGCACCTGCTTGTTTTTCCATTCTGTCGTACACAAGTAACACAACTTTCAAATTAATCGGAAATAGCAATCTTTGAGTAATTTACTTATAGATGGCTGGTTACAATTTATCTCTAACGGGTCAAACAAAATATTAGCTGAAGGGGAAAGAGGTCAAATGTACAAAATGGGTTGAAATTAGCCCGAAATGCACTTTGAATACATAAGATCTCCTAAATTACTTCATTCCAACAATAGATTATCTGAACTAAATATAAATGAAATTTAAACCTGTTTGACATAAGAGTTATCTATAAAAGGTGAGTCTCAAGTGCTCAACCTGGTAGAGCACAACACAATCTGACCCGTTACCCACAACCAAATAACCTATGTATTTTACCGCTCTACGACTAATAAAAATAAACATAACAGAGTCTGATTCTTCAGTTTCTGGTTGGCAGACATACCAAGGTGCCAATTTACTCCAGCTGTAAGATTATCGTTGCCTTCATAGATATGACCAACATGAAACTGGATGTTTGGACCCATTCCTGTGATTAGTTGATCAAGAAAATGTACAACCTCCTGCAAAATAGTTTCAATTATTGTCTTAATACACTAACAAATTAATCGTTTTGAAAAAGCATTACCTTTTTGCCCTTGAACGGTTTTGGAAAGGAGAGGTCTTCAAAGAAGCAATCACTCGATATGTAGTTTTCAAGTTGCTTTACATTTTTTTCGTTAATGCAGTTGAAGAATTCTTTGATCGTACTTGATGGTGTAGGATCACATGCAAAGATTGAATCCTTGAATGATGACATGGTTTTGATCCTGTAACATAAGTTGTCACTGTGTGTTTTTAGACGCAGCTGCATTTTGCACTTATTAGCTTCGTGTTTGTAAGATGATGTTGAAAGGAAAACACCAAGGGGTGAAAATGGTGTTCTGGTGCCCATTGGGTAAAAGTGTTAACTCAACGTTGTTAGCAAACGATATGTATGTCTATGTATGTTGATGAGATTGGGATGGTTGAATTTGTTTATTGATGAAAGCTTATTTGGATCGAAAGCGAAGAACCACATTGTGTGTTCCTTGGGCAATAATCAAAGAACCAATACTTTGGTTCTCAACACATCTTTGCAATAATTGCAACGTTTATTCTTGATTAAAAAGACCTGATAAACAAATTTCACATACACTAACCACATATACAATTCCTACATATATTGCTGACTTGTATTCAAATGCAGTATTAAAAGAATAACAAAAGGTATTGGACACTAGCACCACACCTTCGAAGGCAACTTTAAATTACTGAAATAACTAAACATGGAGCATATTATCATCATTTATGTATCTTCTAACATTGAATAAAAAAAGTAATCACATAAATCATTTTGCAAATTCAAAACAGCACCAGTCATAAAAGTTAACAAACGAAAAGACTCAAAATTATGTATGTCCTGGAAAGGAAAACATAAAAATAAAATTATTCGGTGGGAGTGGTCACTTCTTGCCATTCTCCATCAGCAGCTTCTTTCCATAAAGTGACATTATTGTCCCCAGAAGCGACAGCCAACAAGTTTCCAGTAAGAGACCAAGAGACCCTCCAAACAGGGGCCTTGTAGTCATTTAACACCTTACCCTTCCATTCGCCGCCTTCTTTTCCCAGAGTCCATATCACAACTGTACCATCCTGTGACCCACTTGCAATCGTGGACTTTGGAAGGCCCAGACTTGGAGCCCAAGCCACATCCCGCACCATATCAGTGTGCATTTTAAGGGCTGAAGCGCAGTCTAATTTCCATTCTCCATTAGAGAACTTCCAAATTTTCACAGTGTTATCATTACCACCAGAAGCCAGTTTCTGAACCGGGTCAAACTCACCAGAACCGATTAACGAGCCTGGCTCCATTGAAGGGGCCCATGTAATCGAGGTGACTCCTACAGGGTGAGCTTGGTATATCTTTGTGGTGTCCCACCCACCATCTGACCTGGCAGTGTGAACCGAGATATTCCCGTCAGAAGACCCACAAGCCAAGACAAGACCAAGCTCGTGAGGTGCCCATGCAATTGAGTTTACCGATGACTTATGGTCATTGAAGGTATGAACCGGTGTCCAATTGTTTGAATTCCCTTCTTTCCAAATAATCACAGTGCCATCGTATGAACACGATGCAAGAAGTGACCCGAACTTAGGATGGGCCCAAGCAGCCTGCCAAACAGGCCCATTATGACCAGTCAAAGTGGCAAGGTGTTGTGAGCCTACACTGCTTATCTTAACAGTGGCATCAGAGGAGGCAGATGCCACACGCTTTCCATAGTAATCCATGCTGACATCATGGATGATACCTTCGTGACTTATTTCAATCTTTTGACCAGGCATAATGTCTACCACCTTGTTAATCCTGCAGTTCCAAAAGTTCAGCTTTAAAAAAGAGATTTTTTTAATTCAAATAATGGTAAAGTTTGATAGAACAATAGGTTCAATACTCATATTGTAACCACACCATGTTATATATCGTTGAATATGCAGGCAATTACATACAATAAACCAAGCATTATGAATAAACTGAAAAACGAAGATTCCATTACTTCAGTGAAGTATGTCATCCTCAATAGAATACAATGTATATTAATTTGTGAAAACTTCAACTTTCGTAGATATTAAAACTTCGTTCAAAACTAAACTATATCTCCGAAAAAGCATACCAAGTAAAGGTACTTATATCATGCTTTATTTGGATTGTTTTGGTATTCGTGAAATAATCAAAACCTACTTCAAACTGGGGAAGTGTCAATCGCATATCAACGACGTATGTATCCCCGCAAGCTACACTTGAAATTTGATACTAGACCTAGTAATTTACATATTAAGTGTAATATAGATTTGACAAAAAATACTACTCACTTGTCTTGTCTAGCTCTATTCTCCAATCACAATGTACGCAACCCATCTACATTTTTACTCAATCAAACGCGACACAGAATAATACCTTCGTTACTCGTAAGCCCTAACACTACATAAATGAGAAACACATAAAGGCAATGATATCTTAACACCTTCGTTCTTCTGTTATAAAGCCATCTAAAAAGTTTAATATACTTTGAAACTTTTCTCTGTAAATGCTTAAACAAAATACCAACTTGACCAGTGATTTCCCCTAAATCCTAAATCAGCTGGAACTACCTAATATCCAAATTCAACAAAGACGGCGTAATAATATTTAACGGCACGAAAGAGAGGATATGATCGAAAATATAAAGTCTCTATATCATCTCAATTCTTAATTTTCCTAAATAGACCAAAAAAAAAGGAAGTTGTTGCACGACATGAATACAAGGTTGTACATAATAGAATTTTGCAAATAAAATCACACAATTTGATAAACATCAACTAATTGCACATTCATAAAAGTATGTATATTCATTTATATATAAATAATATAGATATATAGACACGATTTTATGATGAAGGATTTTCAAGATACAGACATAGATCTGAACGTATAACATAATTATAAGGATTGATTGATCGATACAGATCGATCTGATGATAGATATAGATATAGATATATAGATAGATAAATAATAAAAAGAAAAAAAAGATGGAGGAGGAGAAAGAGTACCTTTCGAATCAGTTGCAGATGTGAATTGGTTATTTGGATCCGGGTTGTATACTTGTATCGCCTAAACCGGCCTCCTTCAGCTATGTTTGTGATCTGATTAAAGAAGAACTAAAAATATTAACCTTTATTGAGTATGTTAAGCAACCATGTTTTTTTTTTTTTTTTTTTTAACTAAAATGATATTTTTATCACAACAAATGATAAATATATTTTATAAATTAATTAAAAATAAAGATATGCTTATCATTTCTTTTATTTATCCTTCATAGAATTATTTACCCTAGTTTATCTTTATACTTATAAACTTATAATGACTTAAAATTGGAGAAAATATTAAACCGTATAAATTAAAAAACAAAAATCTATCAAAATAAATTATATCAAAAAAAAAATCATTAGTTGAGACAATATGACAATTCGAGCTTTAACACAAAATAAAAAGTTTGAAAAATATATGAAGAGTAAAAGAATGAGACTCATATATCAATTTTTGGATTTATTAAATATATCCATTATTGTCTCTTATAAGATAGCTAATTCCTTCCCTTTTTGTATACAATTAAGAAAAATGAGATATTAAAAATAACTCAATTTTCATTAACGAACATTAATAAAAATTCATAAAAGTTACTCAATTTGTTTAAATGAATTAATTTACACCTAAGCTTTTATCTTGTTAATTTAGCAGCATGGTTGAATCAGTGGTAAATACCCTTGCCTCTGGAGACAGAGGTTATGGGTTCGATCCTCATCCCATGCAAAGGTTGGAGGGCTTTTTCTACTATTTAGGTAGAAACTGGAAGCAGTCTCTCTACTTAGGTAGAGGTAAGGTCTGCCTACATCTTAACCTCCCCCATACACCGTCGAGGTATTGAGGCTCAAAACCCGCGGAAGGCGATACTGAGCAGTTACTTACTTACTTACTTACTTCTTTTATCTTGTTAATTTGCACCCTAAACTTTTATAATATAAAAGATTTTAGATACTTTCTTTACATCAATTACATTTACATCTTATATTACTCGAGCACCACCATCACCAATAGTCGCCATTATCACCACCTATCGCTATCACTGCCACAACATTACATGATAGTATGAAACCGTGCTAATTTGAACTAATACACGTACATTTTAGATCTATATATCGAGTTGTGAGTCTTTTACCGTAACACAAGACCTGAGTATTCACAGGACCGCAGCTATATGGTGGGAAATCTGTCGGCCCATTTTGCATACCCATATGGCCATATGAATACCCCATTAGCTAATTGATTCCTGGCCCAATTCTTAACGGCCATAATTCACAACAATTTTTCTTTTTAAACAGTGAAACTATTTTTTTAAGGAAATGATGAATGTACCACAGTTTTTGATTCATCTATCACATTGTAAAAATTTTATTAGGGGTGAGCAAAAACCAAACCGAAAACCGAAAAAACCATAAAAACCGAACCGAAAAAACCAAAAACCATTGGTTTTGGTTTTCTAAAAACCGAAAGTTGTGGTTTGGTTTTGGTTTCTAATGAAAAACCGAATCATAAAAACTGAACCGAACCAAAAATATATATTTTTACTTTATTCTATATTTATATCATTTTATTATTAATTTTTGATAAATATGTTATTATATTTGCATTTTTAGGTGTATATAATAATATCATTTATATGTTTTAAGTAAAAATACACAACAAAATTAATTTGTTTTAATAATTGTATAATTAAACAACGCGTAAAAGATATAAATAGTTATATATAAAATTTGTTTGAAGTTTGTACAACTCACTTTTATGGATTTGTTGTCATTATTGTTGTGTTATTGTTACTAATAATGTTTTGAAACTTGTTGAAATTAATTAAGGTGTAATTATATGGTATAAACTTATAAACTTTTGAAGCTCAATTTGATCCAAACCACAAGTGGTTAAAAACCGATTAAAACCGAAAAACCGAACCGAAATAGACCAAAACCAAAAAACCGAAACCGAAAAAACCGAAACCCAATGGTTTTAATTTTCAAAAACCGAATTATAACGATTCGGTTTCGGTTTTAGTCAAAAACCGAACCAAACCGAACCGTACTCACCCCTAAGTTTTATAACTAACTGTACAAGTCAGTAATGCATAATAGTGGTAGATATATTAAAGCTTGTGGTACATTACCTCCCATTCTCTTATTCCGTCCAATATTAATTTTCCAATTTTGACTTGTCAAGTCTTCTGCTTGCAACTTTGACCATAAATATCTTTTATCGTGTTATATAATAGTTGATGAAAGTTATATCAATGAAAAGTACATTGAAAACTCAATCTATCCATATATTTTATATGAAGTGTTATATAATACAGATATATATTTTTCGGGTCAAAGTTTAAAGCAGAAGACTTGACAAGTCAAAATTGGACATTTAATGAGTATGAGATAGCTACAACGATGATTATGCTATCTTTTTTAATTAAATAATCTCCCAATTTAACTAAAAGTTAGTAATTTGACTAGAAAATCCACGTTACCATAGTATCCGTGTAATGTTAAAAAAAAAAAAAGAAATCGTTTATATATTACTAGGTATTTTACCCGCACGATGCGCGTTAATTTTAAATGATTACTCAATGTTTTTTGTGAAAATTAGACGTTAATAGATAATTATTCAATTTATTTAGTATAATATGTTATTTGTTTTAGAATTTCTTTTACCTTTATACATGAATCTAAGATATTAAAAAATAAATATTTAATTAGAGAACTTGCTAATATATTAAAAATGAATTAGGAATTTGCTCATATGAAGATATCTCGTAATGTGTTAGCATGGCAAAGCAAACCTCAACCTAACACAACCAAATCTTATACAACCATTCAGATACATCTGACAACAAAATTAGATATAACCGATCAAAGTAGAATAAAATATGATCAGGCCCTTAATTAAGCATAAATATTACAACCCATCTCCTTATAATACAAATAAAACTACTATACATACATATTAATAATGTGTAAGTGATCTGTAAAATAAACCAAAGAGGACCGATAGGTTGATCAATGGCACATAAACAATTTCTAAACTACTTACCATGAGGACCGATCAATGGAATACATAATCAACCTCCAATAACCCACATACGTTATGCAACAAAGAAACTAATTTTAAATTATAAACAAAAAATTAGAGTGAAATAACTCATTATCAAGAAAGACTTTTCATACCAATATTTATATATTAAGAAAAGTCAAAAATTGGAAATACGTATATATGACTAAAAAAAAAGAGAAAACTTAAAGAAAAAATCAATTTAGAAGCAAATGATTTATCTCTTTTTTCATTTTTTTTTTCTTATAAAGCTAAGCAATTGAATTTAAAGTATGGAACGTGATGGACGGATTCTTGAATGGGAAGAAGTCGAATAGATTGTTAAAATGAGATTTGATATATATTTTCAAGATTTAATTTATATTGTAGGATTTGGTATTATCTTTCCCTAAAAATATTGAATCTAATAAGGGATTTTGTAATTTTAAATAGTTTTTTATTTAATAAAAATTCAGATTAATATGGAGATGCCACATAGGATTTTTCCTATGTGGCAATTTTATAAGCTAGTTTTGAATTGAAGATGGTCTAGAAACATTCGGTTAACTACGGTTTTAATAAATATATAGATAGATTGTAAACTTTTATACTATCTGATGGTAAGTAGATGAAAACAGCTTGACCAAGAGTTGCTAGAGGATTATTCAGCTAAGTCAGTAAAGCCAGAAAAGCCTTGCTCTAAAGGGGTTAAACCCTTTTCAGTAGTGTTTTTCTTTGAGTGCGAGAGCCTACCAATGGGTAGCTTCGAACAGAAAAATCCAGCGCCTATCCACATTCCCATAATGAGACAAAAGAAGTCTAGGAAAGAAGTATGAATGTTAGCTAGTTACTCGAATTAATGTAAAAGAGCCAAAGAGATCGAAATATATCACATGTTAAAAATCTAACTTAGATGATTAAAAAAAATAGTTTTCTATAAAAAGTGTAATTTATTAAAAAGATAATAATTTATTTATAATTGTCTCTCATAAAAGTATACGTACGGTCTTAATACGGTACCTCGAGCTTTAAGAATTTAAAATATGATTCCAAGAAAAACATTATAAAACTCGCATATATTTTTGTAAACTTTTTTTTCCCCGTATATATTCAAGTTTCTTGTCCCCGTAAATATCAACAAATAATTTTCACAAAAAAAACCATTTCGGACCCTAACATCAAAATCTTAAGCACCATCAAGAGAATCGAATTAAATATCACGATTTTAATCTGGATATTGCATACACTTTGTGAGACATCATCATAAATATATATTCACTATTAATAATTACTCACATGGTTTAATAATGTAAAATGTTCTTAATTACTCTCTTCTACTGTTTCTTCTTTATTGTTTGGCTTGCTAAACAATTTCGATCTTTTTTGCAAAGAGACCGATACTTTCCGCAATTTTAATCACACATTACAAATCAAACAAGTTATAAATTAAGGACAATACCGTTCATATATTGTTACAACATATCTTGGGCACAACTGTCTGGTCCTGAGCCCATGGTTAAATCTTGAAGATGATGGCTCATAAGTGAAGTGATAATATAGCAAATATAGGTGCGTGGTATGTTGTTTTTCTTAATTTTGAGCTGTTGAAAGGCTATGAAGACGTTGCCTTGTATGGTTGATTGTATTTTGAAACCGTTATTTTTTTATTAATTTATTTTACTTTCACCAATTTTATCATTTTATGTCACATGTCCACTGCAAATTTTATGCTATGAGCTATGATGCAGTTTCATACGCAATCAAATGGTCCAATGCTAATAGATTAAATCAAAGACGAAAACCATAAAAATTTTTTTGACAAAATGTTAATATTTTTATAAACTCAAATAATAATTCACCTCTAATATAGGAAACAAATCAATTCATATTTATCATAATAAATAAAAAGATAACTTATAAGAATAAAGATTATTTAATAAACCATAAAAATAGAAGATCACGCTACTGCATTATTCTCTCCCTCTTCGGAAAAAACTCATCCTCGAGTTTTGTATTCCCGTTAAAACCATCGGGATCAAATGGAACCAACATGTAGTCAAGCTAGGCTCCACTTTGCAAGATTGGTATTTGGCGTACTAAAAAATTAAGGATTCAAATGTCATATTTAATCCTCCATTATCTGTATTCTTTTTTTGAAATTGAAATCTATTTTCAATTTTTCAGTTTTTCACCATTAAACAAATGGATTGACCTCTTCAGAATTCTACTATATTTGGTTGTCTTCATTACCTTGAATGCATTCACACATAAATTATTGTTTTTGAAGATAGATAATTTATCACTAGATGATTGCAGATAATGTTGAAGTAGAAAACTTTGAGCCGGGGAAACCCTCATGATTATTGATCGTGACCCAAAATTGTTGGATGGGATTTTCTCTTGATCTTCATATAGATCTAATTTCTTTACTTCTACGTTAACATTATCGTTTTTTAAGCACCCATAAAATAACTTGGCAGCAAGTTCACCAACACCACCATCTAACCAAAAATACTATTCTTCATCTTCGTACTCATCAAACACGGGAGGTGATTGATAGAGGGTGTTACAATTCCCAAGATACTCCTCCTTCTCGAAGTTCTCATCCCGGATGAAAGCCTTTGAGTCGGTTTCTTGAAACTTGTAACCATCTCCGTCTTCAGGATGCTCCTCTTTCCCAATGATATCATCCCAGATGACATCTTTTGGGTCAGTTTCGTGGATCTTGCGATCTTGTGAATAGAACACGATTTTATCGCTGCCTTGTTCAGCGATTCGGCGAGTAAAAAAGTGGTTCTCATCACGCAAAGCCATTTGTATTAACCTGGCTCAGATACCAACTGATGCAGTTTCACACGCAATCAAATGGCTCAATGCTAATAGATTAAATCAAAGGCCAAAACCATAAAGGTTTTCTTGACAAAATGTCAATATTCTTATAAGCTCAGATAATAATTCACCTCTAAAATAAGAAACAAATCAATTCATATTTATCATAATAAATAAAAAGATAATTTATAAAAATAAAAAATTATATAATAAACCATAAAAATAGAAGATCATGTTACTGCATTAAGTTGTTTTTAACAAAGCAATTGTATTGTAGTACAGTGGTACTAGGAATTTCAGAATTTGTATTTAAGCAAATATACAAGTAAATTTTGTCATTCATTGATTTATTCCTGCAGGTAAAATGTCTATATTCAGATTTCTGATTAATGGTTATGAATTATTGATTCTCTTTGTCAATATATAAAAGTTGTTGACGTGACCAGTGGCGGATTCAAAGTTTTATTAGGGGGGTCACAGGCCCACTCTCAAATAGAAAAGAGCCCAACTATTTTTGTTAATTTTACTATTAAACCACAACTAAAAAAATAAGTAAACTGGAGTTTTTTTTGTTTTTTTTTTCATTTTCCATTTATTTGTTTTTATTTTTTAAATCAATCCAATTAACACTTCTTTTCAATTCACATGCTATAAGGCAATTTCTCAATCCACTTCTTCACTATTACGAACATTCAATAGAAAGGTAATTAAATTATGAAACAATTAATTTGTTATTATTTTTTTTATAATGGCATAACTATTTAAATTGTTGGATGATATGACAATTTGCTATGAAGTTTGTTATTAAGAGTTACACATAAATAGTAATGTAATGTGTAATTTGTGAATTATTAATAAATTGTGGATTAGTTATACTTTTTTTTTTAGGAAACATGGAAAACTATCAATATGCATGTTTATTTGTTTATGCAGGTTTTTTGTCAGGTTTCTTGCTTTTCATTTTTCCTTTTGTTTTGCATTCATATTAGTGTTGTCTAAGAGCTATTTATTATCTTGTTTTGCAATTGTTTGGGAGCTTTTTCGCAGCTGTTTTGGTTTCGTGTTGTTATTTTGTCCTTTAGCGGCTGTTATTATTGTTGTTATTGCAGTTATTTGGACCTTATTTCGCAGTTGTTATAGCTCTCTTGATGTTCTAGTAATTTTTTTTGTTTGCCCCACCCTCACACAAATCTCTGAATTACAAATCTCTGGATTTGTCACTGGACGTGACTGCAAGCATATGTAAGAAATGATTTTTTTTTACTTGTGCTACATGCAGCCATATTTAAACAATAATTAATTTACGCGTTAACTCGATCAAACGTACGTGTTTTGACATTTGCTTATACTTCAACTAGCTAGTTACTTGACTAGCTCATATACAATAGTACGTATTTAGTCTAGATCAAATTATTATTGTTGGAACTGGCTTTAATTGGTTGACAACTTAAAATATGCGTTGCTAGTCATATCTCGATCTTCTTTTCTCGATCGGTGAACAATCTTAAGCTAGCTAGTTAAATAATCAGTTATGTATGAAATTAACTAGACATATCATAATTCCTATTTCTTAGGTGAATGATCTTACCAGATGCATTATGTATGAGTATGACATTGGATAAACTAAGGGATCGAGACCGTATCTATCACTATAAGCACTGCACATTTTACGAACTCTATAATCTAGTGTGTTTGGGCGAAATTAATGGTGCCAAAAACAAAGTCGTGCTATGTGGGGCAAAGCGGAAGTTGTTGCGACCAAGGTAAGACTGGGACTTAAAAGTGGTATTGAAACAAGTCTTTTCTAAAGCTGCTTCTTTGGGAATTTTAAGGGGTATCCGACTTCCAAATGAGGGCCCCATCATCACTCATTTCATGTGGGAAATGATCAGGCCCGTGCCATGAATTTTGGGTGTCCAGCTCGATAATATATTAATGATGCCCATTAAACGTTAAAATTTGTCATTAACGACTGAAGTATAGTAAGTATATATAAAAAGGTATCAAAACAACCATAACAATAATGTCGTTCGAAAATATAAAGTAACTATAGCAAAGTTTTCTAAATTATTTTTAAATGCATCAAATTTAAGTTTTGATAACTAATACCATAAGTTGTTTAAGTCTCACATAAAAAAATTAATCAAAGTATATAAATCAATATATATGTTTGAACAATGAACACTTCCAGTTTGCGTATTTACTCTTTGCGACTATCTGCATATATTAACGTCAAAAAATATAGGATGGGATTATTATGTATGGTATAATAATAAAACAATAATATAATTCATAAGATATTGATGGACTAAGATATTGATGGACTAGTGGACTTTAATATATAAGATAACAATAACATCTTTTGCCTATAGATATATCTTTAGCAGCAAAATTAATTTAATATATCAATATATAGAGTGACTAAGTGACGTATTGTATACAAAATTTGGTGCCCCTTACTTTTTGGTGCCCTGCTCAATTGAGCCTTTCGCACTTGCCCAAGACCGGGTCTGGAAATGATCCCTACACAACAATTTTTAGCCATATACAATACTGTGTGCATTATACAGTTGTACAGTACAACCGTATAATGCATATATTTGTTGTGTATGGTAAAAATAAGTTGTGTATGGATCACTTCCCATATACAATATTGTGTGCATTATACAGTTGTACATTACAATCGTATAATGCATATATTTGTTGTGTATGACAAAAATAAGTTGTGTAGGGATCACTTCCTTTTACAGATGATCTTATTGTTTTAGGAGAGTGGTCTTCCTTGAATGCTTTAAACATCACTAGGATAATGAGGTGCTTCTCTCTAGTGTCGGGTCTTGAAATGAATACCACCAAAAGCAACATTTTCGGTCTTAATGTAGACCATAATACTGTTAGCACCATTGCTAATCAGATTTTTCAGTCTTAATGTAGACCATAATACTGTTAGCACCATTGCTAATCAGATTGGGTGTAGAGTGGGCCAACTTCCCTTTGAATACCTTGGACTTAAAATGGGCGCGGACATGAACAGATGCAATAATTGGTCTGAAGTTATTGATACTTTTAAGTATCGTTTGTCATCTTGGAAAGCAAATCGACTTTCTCTAGCTGGGAGAGTTGTTCTCATAAAATATGTTCTCGATAGTCTACCTGTTTATTACTTCTCATTGTTTAAAGCCTTTTCAAAAGTCATTGAAGAACTTGAGAAGATCAGAAGACGGTTCTTATGGGGAAGCTCAGAAAGCTCATCCAAAATTAGTTGGGTGTGCTGGTCAAAAGTTACAGCACCTAAGGATGAAGGTGGATTAGGACTTGGCTCACTTAAGCATCTTAATATTAGTTTGCTCTTAAAATGGTGGTGGCATTTTCATCAAGAAACTAATGTCATCTGGAGTCAAGCCATCAAAGCAATTCACAAGAGTAAAACCAATACCTCACTGATCCCCTCCAAAAAGGGACTCTCGAGTACATGATTGAATATTAGTAAGGTACCGAAAGATTTTTTTAGATTACAACTTAGATATTTCTGATATCATGACAAAAGAGAATGGTCGTTGGGTCTGGAAGGGAAACAGTTCTGGAATTTTTAGTGTTGCCTCTGCAAGAAATATCCTTAAAATTCCACGATATAGGCAAAAGAATTTCATTTCAAATGGAGTAAATGGGTTCCTGGTAAAGTCCACTTATTTGCCTGGAGGGCAGAGATGGATCGAATTCCTACAAAAATTGGGTTGGTAAAACGAAACATTCAGGTTACCTCTACCCTTTGTTCTTTATGTAACCAGTTTCAAGAGTCCACCGAGCATCTTTTAATATCTTGTGAATTTGCTAACATGTTGTGGTGTTTTATTAGCTCATGGTGCAAAATTCCTCCCATATTTGCTTTTTCAGTCCGTGACCTCCTGACTCTTTTCGATAAGGAAAATAATGGTAAATTCCAAATCATTCATGCGATTATTCTTACGGCTTGTTGGTGCCTGTGGATAGCAAGGAACGAGACATGCTTTAAGGATATTAATCCATCAAGTCAGCGGCTAAATGAAGAGGTTAAAAGCCAGAGTTTTTTGTGGATTAAAAATCGAGCTAAGCCTCAAGACTTAACATGGGAAGACTGGTGCGATTTCAAGTTATAAATGTGGTGCACTCATTGACCTTGTGCATCTCCTGATCTATATATTCTTGTAGCTCAATGGTGTTTGTATATCGTTCTTGGCGTGTAATGTTTCTCAGCTCATCTTCTGGTCTGCTTGTTTTATTGCTGGTGTATAATTTTTGGATCATAGTTTTCATTGGGGTATCATGGTCGACCGGGTCTGTATGGGGAATTACCAAAAACGAGCTAGGGTAAAAATCGGTGGCTCGGCCCCTAGTCTCGGGGATTTTTTCCTGGGTTACCTCAGGTTTTTTTCCATCCATTTTAGTTCCCTCGCAGTTAAGATCCGGTCATTTATGGTGTTTTAGATCAGGTCAAATGGTGGTTATGGTCAGGTGTAAGGATTGTAAGTGTAGCTAGCTCCTATCTTATATGTATAGTCTGCACCTTTGCATCTTTCTAGCATCTTGCTAGCACTTTGTTTATTGTTAATATATACTACTGCCTTTCAAAAAAAGATTTTTGGACAATTTTTTATTTATTTTTTTAAATTTTATGAACGGCTATTTTTGGACAATTGGCACAACTTAACTAGGAGAATAGGTGTATCATTGGGAAATCCCATCCATACAACGCTTGACTACCAAAGTATCAAGGAAGATGCTCAGAATAGATTCATTCGAAATGAAATACGTGTATGCCATGAATTAGCGACCCATATAGTCAAAACTACACATACAAAGTAACCAAAAGTAACCACAATCGTTTTCCTAAAGTCGAATGTGTTGTTGCCACTATTGAAAGCTTTCCTATTATTAACAATAATTTTGTTGCACTACAAGAATAATGAAATTTAGCAAGAAAATTGTATAGCAAGGACACCATTTCCTCTCTAAATCTCGCTAAAAGACAAAAATAATGGGTCCAGTTGATTTTCTAATTTAACCAGACATTTAGCAAGGACTATGTTCTTGTAATGTATGTCGAACATACTTGCATATTAAAAAATAAATAAAGGGGACGTGTAGGCCGACCACCCCTCATGTAACCCGACCACCCCTTTTGGAGCGACAGTCGCTCCTAAAGGGGTAGTAGGATACGACAACGGGCGACAGCATACGACAACATTACTGTACGATTCGTAGCCACCCACCCTTTAGGAGCGACAGTCGCTCCAAAAGGGTGGGTGGGTACGAATCGTACAGTAATGTTGCTGTTTCCCGTGACGATTCATCCTTTATAACATCTCGTTTCATATTCATTCTTGGAGCAACATTTCCATTTTGATATTCAATCGTTTTGATATTCGATTGGTTTTATATTCATTCATTTTGATTTATTCGTTTTCATTTATTACTGTTTCCCCGTGACGATTCATCCTTTATAACATCTCGTTTCATATTCATTCTTGGAGCAACATTTCCATTTTGATATTCAATCGTTTTGATATTCGATTGGTTTTATATTCATTCATTTTGATTTATTCGTTTTCATTTATTACTGTTAAGTGTTTTTATTATTTTAGATGGATTGCTTGGAGGAAATTTTTTTAAATCCAAATGCGCCGGAAGATGTAAATGAAGAGTTTGTGTACGAAGAGCCCGATGACGAATTTGAATCCCCAGATGTCCGTGATGAATTTGATTACGATCACGATGTTTTTTATACCAAGGAGGTATGTATATAATCCAACCTTTTCATTTTTTGTGTTGTTATTTTGTGAGTAATTGTATTTTGTTATTATTCATTAGATTTGTTGCTATAAAAGTATGTAAGAAAACTAATTATTAAAACTACGGATAAAAATTGTTTATAAAAACATATTAAAAAATGTACGTAAAAATGTAGATTAACAAAAGCTATTAAAAGATTGTTAAAAAAAAGTGTACAAAAAAGTGTATTATAAAAAAGTGTATAAAAAGTGTATTATAAAAAAGTGTATAAGAAAGTGGATTATAAAAAGTATATAAAATAGTGTATTAAAAAAAATGTATTATAAAAAAGTGCATAAAAAGTGTATTAAGAAAAAGTGTATAAAATATTGCTATAAAAGTATGTAAGAAAACTAATTATTAAAACTACGGATAAAAAATTGTTTATAAAAACATATTAAAAAATGTACGTAAAAATGTAGATTAACAAAAGCTATTAAAAGATTGTTAAAAAAAAGGTGTACAAAAAAGTGTATTATAAAAAGTGTATAAAAAGTGTATTATAAAAAAGTGTATAAGAAAGTGGATTATAAAAAAGTATATAAAATAGTGTATTAAAAAAAAATGTATTATAAAAAAGTGCATAAAAAGTGTATTAAGAAAAAGTGTATAAAATATTGCTATAAAAGTATGTAAGAAAACTAATTATTAAAACTACGGATAAAAATTGTTTATAAAAACATATTAAAAAATGTACGTAAAAATGTAGATTAACAAAAGCTATTAAAAGATTGTTAAAAAAAAGGTGTACAAAAAAGTGTATTATAAAAAAGTGTATAAAAAGTGTATTATAAAAAAGTGTATAAGAAAGTGGATTATAAAAAGTATATAAAATAGTGTATTAAAAAAAATGTATTATAAAAAAGTGCATAAAAAGTGTATTAAAAAAAAGTGTATAAAATATTTCAGGTGTTTGACACACACATAGATTTGGTAGACTGGGCTCAAAGAACGGCAAAGGAGCTTGGTTATGTGTTAGTAACACGAAGATCAAATGTCACAAAAGGCGGAGAAGTTAAAAAGGTGGTCCTTATTTGCAACCGTGGTGGAAAAAAAGATAAGCGGTCAACCGGGGCACCCAAAGGGAGTACCAAAATTGACTGTCCATTCAAATTGGTAGGCCGTCTGACAAAGGACCATAGTTGGTGGGTTGAAGTTATAGATCACCGACATAACCATCCATCAGCTTGTAATTTGGAAGGTATTGCGTACGCAAGACGACTAACCGATGTTCAAAAAGAATTTGTGGACGAAAAGGCGTTGCTAGGTTTAGGGCCAAATAGCATAAGGGACCAATTGAAGGATGCATTTCCCGGTATCTTGACCCGTTCACAAGACATTTCTAACTACCTGCGGCAACACCGGCTAAAGCACGCCCAACAACGAGGGGAAACTCGAATGCAGGTGAAATAAGAAACATACCTGCATGTGGATCATATAACTATATGTTTATTTTTTTAAAAAAATACGAATTCCTTATACTTTGGTTGTTTACCCGTTGCAGATCGTGCTCCAATTACTATCTGACCATCAATACACGTATCAGTACACGACGGATAGCAAAACCGGATGTTTGACCAATCTCTTTTTCGTACATCCTACATCACTTGACATATGGCGTGCATTTCCTTGGATCATTGAAATAGACGCCACGTATAAAACCAACGTTTACAACATGCCGCTTGTTGAGATTGTGGGTGTCACTCCAACTGGCAAGACATTCAGCATTGCGCACGCACTTATTGAAAATGAGCAACATGCGACATACACATGGGTGTTACAGTGCTTGAGGTCGACGCTCGAAGAAGGCCTCGTCGTGCGTGTGGCACTCACTGATCGGGATCTGGCCCTCATGAAAGCGGTTAAGGATGTGATGCCGGAAACGAAGCTGATACTGTGTAGAATACACATTTGGAGGAATATTGAGTTACATGCCAACCCATCGTTTAGGTCAAAAAAAGATTATGGTTTGTTTAGACACCGGTGGGATCAACTCGTAAACTCAATCACGGTTAAAGAATACGCAGAGAATGAGCAGCGGCTAAAAGTATTCTTGGCAGATAAACCAAGTATATACATCCCGTCCCCATACTGTTTTTATGATAACGCTTACGATGTAACCATGTAGCTAAATCACTTTTTATTTTCCTGCAGATCTTTATAAGTATCTACAAATACAGTGGCTTGCCTCGTACAAGGAGTTATTTGTGTCATGTTGGGTCGACCAACACCGCAACTATCGTAACTACACTACCAACAGGGTTGAAAGCGAGCATTCTTTGCTGAAGTCAGTTATGCATCAAAAGCGGCTTACGTTCCACAGAATCGTTGAATGTGTTAACTCTGTTGTCAGCGGGCAATACACCGAAATAAAGGGGTCACTGGAACATTGCAGGCAGTACAATCAAAATAAACACAACTATCCCTGTTTAAAGGATTTGCTCGGTAAAGCCTCCCATGTAGCCTTGCAAATTATGGTTGACGAAATTGATCGATTGAAAAATACAGTAAAAGGGGACGTGTCAAAGTGCGGGTGTACGGTATGGGCTAGTTGTGGCTTGCCATGTAGTTGTCGACTTCTAACATACATGCAGGAACGTAAGTACAGTTCATTCAGATACAAATGGTCCATTTTACTTAAAAATACTTAATGTAATATTTTTATTCCTGCAGGAAGGCGTGTACAAGAATATGAGATAGATGCATTTTGGTGCAGGCTCGATATAACCCAGTCCACCTGCCTGCCTGGAAATGTGAAGAAAGACTCGGATGATGACGAGCCTGTTGAGGCCTTTTGTGGCGAGGTTACTGCTGTCTTGGAACGACAACCCATAAAACAAAGGAAAAGCTTGATGTCCAAAATAAAGGACCTCATCTATCCGGGTCGGTCCAAAATCAAGGATCCAGAGGTCCAAAAGAAAACACGTGGTAGACCTGTTGGGTCAAAGAAAAAGGTATATTATTATAGTCTAGCAAATTATTACTTGTTAAATACTATCATCTAACTTAATTATTCATTCATTCATTGCAGATGCCAGACTTGAACGTATCACCTCCGATGCCACCACCACCAAAGTTGAAAAAGTCAAGGTCCGTGCACGTGACCACACCTAAATATCCGGATACCGCACCAGACTCAGGCTCATGCTACAGAGACTTTCATCCGGCGAGACACAGTGAGCATGTGCCCACGCAGTCACGTTTCGCGGAGCCTGACACCGAATTACGGGAGGACACCCGTGGATATATTGATGACTTGATCCGATCGTCACAATATTCAACAGCAGGGCCGAGTAATGAGCCTACAACCGAAACCCCATTCTTAGATCAGTTGTTCGGCGCAGCCGAACCCGCGTACTATCCTGTGCCACCAACAGCACCAACAGGCTTAATGGATCAGTTCTTCAGTGCCGATACTTATTTTACTGCAGGTCCTAGCACTACGATGCCAGCTGCACCATCATCGTACTTTGATTTTTTCAATACGCCCACACAACCTTCGATGCCACCAGCACCATCACCTCCGATGCCAGCAGAACCAGCACCATCACCAATATCTCCCATATCAGCTGAGCAGCAATTGGCTGCTCTACCAGTACCACCACCTAACACTAGCCCACTGCAGACGACGGGTATAAAGGGTTACCTTGACGACATACCGAATGTATTTAGACCATACGTCAAGGGGATTATTAATGTCAGGGGTGATGGCAACTGTGGATTCAGGGCACTTGCTGTTGCATTGAGATACGATGAAAACGAAGGTTACGAGTGGATCCGACTACATATGTTGGCCGAGTATGAAAATAACAAACAATTCTACGATGAACTAACAAGATGGGGATAGGTTGAAGCGAGCTTTTTTGAGGGGTTATCGCGGTCTTATGTAGGGGTGTTTAGACCAACTGCCTACTGGATGCACATGACTATGGGGACTATGTTGTTGTCCAACAGGATGGGTATAGTAATTAACTGTTTATCTACTGCCGCCAGTTGGACTTCGTTCCCATTTACCTATGGTCCTGATGAGATGCCTAGGACAGAGCCCATATCAATAGCATTAGTACAGGGTCACGGTCACTATATCATGGTGCAGTTGGAAGGTGACTACCCGATGGCCCCGGAGATCGCATATTGGGTACAGGATCGTGTAAGGCCTCCCGTGAGCAAATGGAAAGATTTGTACGGACACCGCCAGTTAGCCTACAATAGATATATAGATGCAACTAAACCTCCTCCCATCTATATGGGAACAGTGGACTCATCTGATTAGGATTGTAATAAAGTTATTTGTTTTTTGTTTTACCCATTTTTTTCTCCTTTTTTTTTTATTAAAGGAAACTTGGGGTGTTACTTCATAACTTTATCATGTTTTTACTTGGTATATTTCTTATAATAATATATTAATACTACGAAATTTGGGGTGTTAAATTTTTGCAAACCGGATAGTCCAGCATCATTATAAACAAAAAGTACACAAATAATAAAAAAGTCCATATCAAACACAAATAATAAAAATGTACATAACAAACTGTATTTATAAAAATGTCCCTATTTCGTACAAACAAAAAAAGTCTAATCATCGGAATCGTCATCGTCCTCACCGGCATTATCATCACCCACACCTGGTCCGGATACAGAGCCTGTCCCACTAAAAAATCCACTCATATCCGAGAAGCTACCAAAATCCCCTGATGGAGGTCCAAAATGCGCCGATCTCCCACCCCATAACTGGCGGGGGTCGAAATAGTCATCACCAGGGTGGTTCAAGTCAACATGGTAGCCGGAAGGTTGGGATGCAGAGGGGCCAGAATAGGATGCAGAGGGGCCGGAGGAGGATCCTTCCGGAGGTCCATAATGTGGTTGCGGCAACTCACCAGGGAAATCATGGGATCCGAAACCCCTGAGAATCCTCCCTAGTCCGCGCTGATGTCCGGATCGCGATCCAAACGCTTCCGGGAACAACTGCGTTGGAGGTGTCGGTGCAGGATCCTGTGAATGTCTCTGCTGCACAGCTTCCAGACGGGACTGCATATAAATAGTAAGGTAAGTTTAATAGATGGAGCAGTAATTAAAAGTAATTTAACTTAAAGTTATGTATATACCGCAACTTCCGGAGGTTGTAGTCTGTGGGTTGCCGCCCAAGTCGACTCCCACGTGGGGGGTGGCCCCTCCTTCTTTTCGTTATGGTGCTTGGCCTGCAAACAAGTCAAATAATTAGCATTTAAAAAACACAACAATTGTATACTTTTGTTAAAACCAAACGTACCAACGCCCGATCGTGGGCAAGAGAAATAGATCGCCGACCCTGAGTCCCCACCGCCTGTTTGGACCGGTTTGTCTTGTTTGTCTCGGCCCGCTTCACCCGGTCATCCCTCGTATAGAAACTCAATAGTTTTCCCCACTCTTCCGGGTCCATACCAGTTGGCGGTGCTGTCTGCAGGGTATCTGCTGAGCCTACACCCCCCCGTGCTGTAAAATGGTGAGATTTGAATTTTGACTTTCTCTGCCTATATATGCTAGCTGCATCAGCACGGAAAGCCAGTTTTGCTGCCTTCCGGGTGGGGTCGTCCTCATCAAGCTCTAAGTACTGGTCCATCGCAAAATAGCGCTACGTTGTTTACAAATACAAGTTAGCATTTTCAGGGTTATCATTGAAAAACATATTAAGTAAAAAAATATAAAAAGAAACATATTCTAACCTGTACTTCCTCCAAGATATGGTCCCTCATAGACTCAGGCACATCGTCCCATGACTCGTAGTACTGGGGGACATCTCCGATCAACGAGCCTAACAAAGATTTGTACATAGCCCCGTAGTCCCCGATCGACTGAAAGGTCTTTGATTTGTAGTCGAAGTACATGGGTAACGGGCCTCCATTTTTCTTCAAGGCAGCCTCAAGTTTTAGATTTTTGGCTGCCCCTCTTGGTGGTGGTGGTGTTTTCTTCGAGCCTACAAAACCAATAAGTAACAATAACATAAATAAGTTACTTTAAACGATAAGAATAAAATTATTTCAATGCATAACTAAATTTAATGTAAAGTCAATTTTCTTACCGCTGTTTTTGCAGCCTGATATTTTCTTCCACCACGATCGGTGCGGATCCCTCCCATCGCCGTCGCCGCCGTGAGCTCCTAGCATTTTTCTTATATCTACATAAATAATACACGTATTATAATACTTTTTATATCAACTTTTTTAACAACTTTTTTTTAACTTAATTTTTTATATGACTTTTGTACTACTACTTTTTCAATATATGTTTTAATATCTTTTTATACTTATGTTTTAATACCTTTTTTACTTATACATTTTCCTAGCATTTTTCTTATATCTACATAAATAATACACGTATTATAATACTTTTTATATCAACTTTTTTAACAACTTTTTTTTAACTTAATTTTTTATATGACTTTTGTACTACTACTTTTTCAATATATGTTTTAATATCTTTTTATACTTATGTTTTAATACCTTTTTTACTTATACATTTTCCTAGCATTTTTCTTATATCTACATAAATAATACACGTATTATAATACTTTTTATATCAACTTTTTTAACAACTTTTTTTTAACTTAATTTTTTATATGACTTTTGTACTACTACTTTTTCAATATATGTTTTAATATCTTTTTATACTTATGTTTTAATACCTTTTTTACTTATACATTTTCCTAGCATTTTTCTTATATCTACATAAATAATACACGTATTATAATACTTTTTATATCAACTTTTTTAACAACTTTTTTTTAACTTAATTTTTTATGTCTTTTGTACTACTACTTTTTCAATATATGTTTTAATATCTTTTTATACTTATGTTTTAATACCTTTTTTATTTATACATTTTTATATTTTCTAATACAAACATTTTCTAGTACAAACTTTTATAAACTTTTTTTTAAATATATTTTTTATATACTATGTAATACACTTTTTTTACATTTTATATTATTTACACTTTTTTACAAACATTTTTACATAACAAAAACAACAACAACAACAACACAACAACAACAATACGTTAAATCTATGGGCATATAAGATCGATCCTAATACATTTATGCATAACAAGAATAACATCAAACTAATACATATACTATATAGCAAATTAATAGATACAAAATAAAAAAAAAAAATTTAAAACTTACTTCGACGTTCGGAAAGGGATAACGACGGGTCGCTCCTAAAGCCTCACTGAAAAAGTGGGTCGCTCCTAAAGCCTCACCGGAATACCATGGGGGAGAGGGGGGTTGGATCGGTTGGGGTTTACGAAAGAGGTAACGACGGGTCGCTCCTAAAGCCTCACCGGAATATCTTGGCCGGAAAATATGGGGGAGAGAGGGGTTGGATCGGTTGGAAAGGAGAAGAGAAAAGCGGGGGTCGGAAAATATGGAGTAGGAGTATGGAGAAACTGATGAAGAAGAAGGGGGGATCGATCGGTTTTTATTTATTCGAGGCACCCTTTAGGAGCGACCGTCGCTCCTAAAGAGGGGGTTTAATGCACCCCTTTAGGAGCGACCGTCGCTCCTAAAGAGGGGGTTGACGGGTCAGCGGGTCAGCGGGTATATGCATAGGTATCCGCGAGCAATTAATGGGTCTACACTTTAGGAGCGACTGTCGCTCCTAAAGAGGGGTGGTCGGGTTACAGAATATTCCGTGGTCGGGGTATGTGGCCTGTAAATAAATTACACAGATGGTTCATGTGGTTTTTTTTTTCTCATGAATAGCTCACTTCAATTACTAATAATACGTACATATCCATCTCTATGTTAACTTTTTCCAAATTCATTAATTACTTATGTCATACGGAGTACTTCTGTATCAATAATCACCTCTGTAAACCAAACTTTAAGGGAACAAAACCATATATGTGGTGAAATGTTCAAAGGATAGTAGATCTTGTGTTTAATTGACTATATGGATTGCTCTAATTAAGACAATCCGTTAAATGAGATTAAGTCAAATTCTTAGATGTTTAGTTATTTTATCCAGAATGGTTATGTTGCACGAAGTAAGAAAAATACATAATGCAGATAATATAGATGCTTAAAACTATAAAATGCACGAAGTAAGAAAAATACTCGTATAAAATGCAGATAATATAAAATGCAAGTGCAAATAATTCATGTCTCCACTAAAAAAAGTTAAGATATGATCGACCTTTTAGTAGTCAAATAACTTTCTAACTTTCTCCTTTCTAGCTTAAATAACTTTTTAACTCTCTCCTTTCTAGCTTAGAATAACCGTATTAATGTAGATACGGGTAATATAGATAAGACTCAAGTTCCGTAATATGATGAGTATGTGATATTGTGCTTAATATCAATAAGATTTAAATGGTTATAAAAGCCCCCTTCCTTTTGTTTTGGAGGGAGAGGAATGGAAGCGGCATGAAGGCAGGGTTGCTCAACCCTTCGAGCAAACACTGGCGCCATCCCTGCGGGTTGATAGCGGGCTCGAGTTGAGCGGGTAAAAAGCCAGCCACGGCTTGGAGGAAGATGGTCGTTGGGGAGCGTGTGGGAGTGGGTCCAAACCAAAGATTTGACCGTTTGATGAATAAAAAAAAAAAATTAATGATGGCTATATATATGTATATCTATTATGTAAATATGTGTGTATGTGGTTCGAGCTACAAGACGCAGTGTATATATATAATGTATATAATATATTTGTATTTGTATAGAAAACTTGTGTTGTAGATTTGTGGAGAAGACAAAGGCCACGTATGTGATCAGTGATCACTTTTGCCAAGTATATGAATTTTTTTAATTGTTTATTTACATATGCAATATCTATTATTTGCCATATTTATAACTTTGTAATTTAATTAAGGATAAAAAAAAGTTGTTATGTTTTTAAATATTATGTTGCTTAATTATTTATTATATTGTTTTGTTAAAAATTAAGTTGATTAAATTAAATGAAAAAGAAAAAAAAAATTGGGAGAGTTTAAAATGTGATAAATGCCATTGAAAATAGTTTGGATTGAGATATATCCTCTAAAGTTATTTAGAACTTTACTAATAAAGTTGGTGATTCTAACCATTTGATTAAAATCAATGATTAAGATTCAAACATAATTCTTAAATCTTGACCTTTGATTTCAATCCAAAGGTCAAGATGCTTCCAACTTTACTAGTAAAGTTGAAAGCAACTTTAAAAGATCCCAATCAGGACTTTGGAGGGTTGGTTGGGAGGGTTGAAAAGAAAAAATGAGTTGCAGGTTTGTGATTGGTGGGATTTGAGAGGGTTGAAAATTTCAACCACATGACTCCCTTCCTCCTTATCTCTTTTCAAAATTCAAATATATATTGATTTATTTGACTATGATCAGGGATGGCATGTTATCTTTTAGTGTTGGGAAAAACTCGTCTAGACCCATCATAGGTGGAAGTTAAATATCTATTGTCACCTCAAATATTTTTTAAGTAGGATTCGAATCCTGACCTCTTGTGAGGAAAGAGGCATGTTATCATTTAGTTAACGAGTCAACTAAACTATATTGCCTAGGGGTGGATCTGAGCCTCCGAGTGTGTTCGGGCTACAATGTACCACACGATTTTTTCTCGCGTAATGTAAAATCTGTCAAAAGACTCAATTTTTTCAAATGCACTAGGATTAAGAGTAATGGACCATGTCAAAATATTTTGTGAACCTAGTGATATTTGATTCCGGGCATGCAGAGAAGGTATTAAGAAAAAATTCCAAAGGGGGCAAAATGTTAAAAACTTATAGAAATTTTTTAAAAATTTATGAAAAATTTAAAAATACATGACAAAATTTAAATTTGGAGGGGGGCATTGGACCCCCTTGCCCCCCTTTAGTACCGCCCCTGCTGGCATGCTATTGGTTTTGTTATGTACAAAAGAATTTTTTTCGAGAATTAGGATGTATGAAACTTGAGGAGAAAAAGAGTTTTGGTACTATTCGTTTGGTTGCACGTTTAACTAAAACGATCGACACGTTAATTATTTACATTCTCTACTTATTGAAATTGGGTGTTACATTCTTCACCACCCTAGTTAAAGAGACGTCATTAGAGGCTTATTCGCTTGTGATCGACTTGCATCCATTAAAGTATTAAACAATGTATTTTGCATTACGCATTAAATTATATATGATCTGATTCATGCCTTTTACAGATATCGGTTATGACATTATCTGAAATTTAAGCATATGTTGTAACACCCCGAGCTAGGCTCGAAATACTACCGAAAAGATATAGCGTATGCATGGGATTATCGTAGAACGTGAACTATATGAAAATTAAAGGGATTCGGTGAATCCATCATCAACAAACAAGTACATAAAGCATAATGCAGATAGGGGCAAATGAATCCTTGATTCATGTAAGACCAAGCCCAAACTCTAGCGCAAGCATCCATCAAGCATCACGTCTTGGATTCACAAGGTTACCTGAAAAGTGTACTACACAAGGTCAACACTAGGTTGGTGAGTTCGTAGGGGCAATGACGAGGATCTAATGCCAAAGCCATTCACAATATGAACTAAGCTAATGAACAAGGAACACACTTACAGTAAGCCCTTAAAAGGCACGAGTACTCAATATAGGTTGGCTCGTAGCGCAACCTGGACCCACATGTATCCATTGCACAATCATACCATAGCTAGAACACTCATAATGCACAAGAACACAGAATGTCGACATCAACAAATATCCATCAAGTTCTAAAATGTCAAACATGTCCATCAATGTCCCTCAATTGTTCTCATGTCATCTAATTGTCATCAAGTACGTATAGCACTCGTTTATTGCACATGCACACATTGTCCCCCTATTGTCATCGATATTGTTATCAAGTACATAAGTACCCGTTTAATGTCATCAAGTACATAAGTACCCGTTTAATGTCGTCAAGTACGTAAGTACCCGTTTATTTGTACATGCACACATTGTCCCTCTATTGTCATCGATATTGTCATCAAGTACATAAGTACCCGTTTAATGTCATCAAGTACATAAGTACCCGTTTAATGTCATCAAGTACGTAAGTACCCGTTTATTGTCATCAAATACGTAAGTACCCGTTTAATGTCATCATGTCCATCAACTCAACCATGCACAATGCACATACATTTCATACGACTTTACATTTAAGGAATCTTAGATGTTTGTATACAGGGTCACCCGCAGCCTTCCCACCACATCTCCAACTCATTAAATGTATCATCGTCTTCCGTGTATGTACAACTACCCTAATCATAAATAATCAATCATACTCAAACAATACATAATCAATCAATGTCCATCAATGACCCTCACATATGTACTCACATAATGAACTACACAAGGTATTTAGAATACGCATAGTAAACAAGAACAAGTAATAATGATATCAAGAAGTATCCAACAAGTTCTATAATGCCCAACATGTCTATCAACGTCCCTCAATTGCACTCAATTACACGTAATGTACCTCATTGTACTCAATTGCGCGTAATGTACTTCATTGTACTCAATTGCGCGTAATGTACTTCATTGTACTCAGTTGCACCATGACCATCAATGTCCACCCAGAAACAAACACTATGTGTATATACTTCGTACGATACTACTTTTGAAAGGCCTTTGATGCTTATATATAGGGTCACCCGCAGTCTTCCCACCACATCTCCAACCTTTTGAAGGTATTATCGTCTTCCATATATACACAACTAACCTAAAAGTCAACCAAACACGCACATACAATAATCATATAACAACCACGTATTTACACGTTAACAATTCCATCAATCAAACAATGTCATCACTTAAGACGCTCAACATATGCACAATCAAGTCATGTCATCATCAAGGAAATCAAACGTATGCTCAATTGAACTATGTCATCAATCAAGGCAACACATAATTGCACAAACAACAAGTTAACTCACAAAGGTTGTACACTTTTCAGCCCGAATCTCAAACGAGTAGGGAGCTACGAACTCACCTTGATCGGCAATAGCAAGCTAATATCAAGCTACAAATGCCCAATGGTCGTCAAAAGTCCACAACCTAACAATATATGTCACAATACAAGACATGGTCAATACTAGTTATACTATACCACAATTTCCCCTAAAGATGTTTTATAAGTCATTCGAGAACGTTTAAATGACAAATGAAGAGTTTTGGTTAGACACGGTTCAATGACTTAACACCAAAATTCCACTTGAAAATCAAAGTGTTTAGAATTGTGTTTAACCAATTTTGTTAACCTTAGTATGTTAATATAAGACCAATAAACAAGTTTTGGATCATTAAAAGTCGACCGATAACCGAACGAAAAAGTTGGGAAAGGAACAGAAATACTGCGGCCGCTTGCACGGTCGGCCGTACGAGCGTCTGCAGTAACTGGGCATGTTCTTAATAATAGCACGGCCACAAGCACAGAGCGTCTGTCTGAGCGACCATGCTCCAACTGGGCAGGTTTTGACTTCAAGATTGACTAAGCTAGCTTCAAAACATATTTTTATGCATAAATCACCATATTTTAACATCATTGAACATAACCCATATCATAATTTTGATTCATAACATCAAATCCTTGCTCAAATCCATTTTGACCCATGTCAAAACCCTAATTGAACCCTAATTCGTTTTGACCTGATTTGTGACCCGAATTTACTTGAAATCAACTAGAACAAGTTAATAAACATAAAATGATGATTTTGAGTCAAGTTTAACTTACCAAAACTTTCACTAAGTGATAAATCCGAATTTTGAGCTAAAGGAGAAGTTTCTTGCACTTTGATAACCCAAATCTTTGCTAGATGATGATGATGATGATAATAACCCTTGAATCTACTAACACTTTCACTAATAACAATGTTTGGATGCAAGAATTTTAGAGAGAGATATATGTGTTTGTTTGTGTGTGTTTTTCTTGCAAGAGAAAAGAAAGAGATAAATGATAAGAAATGAAATGGGTGGAGGAGGAAATGGAAGGGGGAGGCCGTCCTAAGTTCCAAAAAGGGTAGGCTCCCGCTCCGCCAAATTCGACGAATAGCAAATCGTCAATCCTTCAAATGCCAAAACGAACCCACAACATAACTTAACTTAATGACCTCGACTGACACATACGTCCCAAATTGCACGACAAATTGATTTATATGTACACATTGCACTTAATGAACTTCAAATTGCACTTGAACTATATTAACCAACTCGATAGTTAGTTAAATTGTACATATGGTCAAAAGGTCAGGAACCACGATTGTTACATATGTATTTTTTGTCATATTATTATTATTATTATTGGTTGGTACAAATTACGAGTATGAAATAAGCTTGAGCTCGATTCCTGAATACAAGCAAATATTTGATATTTGCTATACAAAATTAATCTATATATCTATATTAAAAGAGTAGGAATCCTAGCCTTTTCAAGCCTCTTCAAATCTAAAGTTATGCTAAAAAATTGCCAACTATGATTTATCCTACGTGTCATCTCCAAACTTTTTTTATATATATTTATTTAAATTTAGATAGATTTGAATTAATTAGGTAAACATTATATCAAATTAAACATTATAATTACAATTATTTATTTGAGACATTAATTCCATCCATTTTTTTAAAAAAATTATATTCAATATATTTTTTTTAACAAATCTAAGTTTTGATAAGATATTCAAGCATATTTAACATTAATATTATGCTAACTAAACCAAATTTTAATTATCAATATCATATTAAAATCTTTAATAATTCAATTAAATAACCGCACATCGTGCGGGTAAAAAACTTAGTATATATATAAAAGGCTATCTCAAAATGTTCACGTGGCAGTCTCTGAGCTCGCCACATCAGCATTTTTTTACGTGGCGTCACCATATTAATCCGAGCAACACGTTAGTGTCCATGTAAGCACTATATCGGCAGCCACATAAGCATGTAAGTAGGAGCAATAATGTTTTTAATTTAAAAAGAATATGTCGTTGAAGGGATTGGAACCCACGCCAATCTTTTAGGAAACATAAAAACAATCCACTTCATCTATGTTTCTTTTTGTTTATCATTGTTGATGCTATAGTAATTAAAGGATATTAAAGTTATGGCAAGTTTGACATATTTTTCATTCCATATCAAATTGACATATTTACGGATCTTGCTACCTTATTTTTTTAAAAATTCGAATATTAGTTAAAATTTAGGAGAATTTAATTATAGCTTTCCACCTAATAATCCCAACTTTTTTCATCAATTCCTTAATTTTATTGAAATGAATTCAAATCCCTCACATATATTTTCATTGCCTTTGAATCATGATCTAAGTTTTTTTCATCAGTAATAAATTTCAAGAAATATTGTTAATATCATTTTCTGCCTTGTACTGATACGATTTTGAATAACAATAGATAACTTCAAATCCATAAATTTTAGGATTTGAGGGTTTTCTATTAAAAGACGTTTATCCTAATTTTTAAAATCAAAACCCTAGCCTCATCACTGCATGGATTCCAAGAGCAGGCATGTTCTTTTTAATATAAAAAAGCATTAATTCTTGTGTTTTTATGAATGGATTTTGATTAGGCCATCCATAATGGAGAAAAGCTTTTAAAAGCTTTTTATTTTGCCACCTAATCCATTTACCATTTTCAACCTCTTGAAAAGTCATCTCGATCCTCCAATGGATAGCTCTTTTTAAAGCTTTTTTTTACCATTAAACAAGAAAAAAGTTTTTGATCAAAAGGTTGAGGATTGTCAACCTATTCATCAAAAAAACCATTCACTCCAATGATATCAACTTTTACAAAGACTTTTTGTTTCAAAAAAAGCTTTTCATTAACTCACCATTGGAGATGCTTTTAGTTCATAGATATAACTTCCTTCATAATCGAATTAGTACAATGCTTTATTTTTAATTTTTTTCTTTGTTGGTGTTAATAGTTTTAAAATTGGTTTTATGTGCCTTCACATAAATTGGTGTTAAAGTTTTAACAAAATTAGTTTTAATATCACATTTCAGTTTAACAATTGACATTTTTAATATTTTTCATTTACATTTTAGCTGTAGATTACATTTCAATGCCGTCTAACTTATTTGGCATTTCGTCACTAAAAGTATCCGGTTATTAGTTTATCCATGCTATCTACCCTATCCTTTTTGTTCTCATTAGCGTATATTATAGCTTTGTATAATGTACTAGCTAATCAACCCGCATATTATGCAGGTAGCTGAATAAATTTGATGTTAAGATTACAATGCTGAATAAATTGATGTTAAGATTACAATTTGTTTAAAAATCATAATATATAAATCACATTAGCTATGTTAAAAATCTAATAATGATTCAAATCTCATATTTCTAAATCCAAAATAATATTACAATAATCAGTTTTAATTTACAAATTTGTTTTCTACTTTCATTAGGCTATCTTTGTCACAAGCTTTTCAAGAGATTTTCAGGACCTTTAACTTTACTTTTAAACTAAAAGCTCATATAGTGTTAAAACTTTGTTTAGAAGTAGCTAGCTTTAACTTTTATTTGAAAAAAAACTCCAAAATGAAACGCTACTTCACAGTAGCGTTTCAGAAGCTTTTAATTTCGATGAAACTTTTAATTTTTTAAATTACACAAATACCTAGCTACATCAACCATATAAAACATATCTAGGAAATAAAAGCTTTAGGTAACCATTTTGTTTAAAAGCTAGAGCTTACAACTTTATCTAAAAGCTACAGCTACCTCTGCCAAACATACTTTTTAGTGTTTAAAATGTACCAATAATCTTAAATTGAGTTAAGATGAACATATGAGATTCTAAATGTATGCTTTTGTGAGGTCAGTTAGCTTTGAATTACACTACTATTAAAAAACAATATTGAAAATATAAAATTTTATACACACTATATGGTTGCTACAACTACTTTTGCCCTCCGTGTAGATCTGCCACTAAATTCTATGATCGTTTTGTTGTATATTATTTATGAGAAATCAATGAGAAATAAAATAGCTCGGGGCAACGCCCGGGTATAACCTAGTCATATAATATATTTGGCAGCATAACATTAATTTTTTTTTATTTTTTTTTTTTTGGGGTTTTAAAAAATCTAGGAAATATCATGACAACCTTTTTCAGTGTGGCAAATAGAATTAACCACATTTAAAGTTATCTAATTAATTTTATATGCTCCTTCCGTCTCGTCTACGAATAAAAAATGTTTATTTTATGATATGTGTAATTTATGAAGCTTTGCAATATATATTTTATAGATAGATAGATACAAGTTGGTGCATTGCATGCATTTGAATTTAATGTGATCTAAGATGTGTACCGTACGTGCTCTTCTTTCTTCTTTTCGGTTTAAAGCCCACAAGAGTTGTTTGAGAGTTGTATCTTTCCGGTGTACGAATTCACAAGAGTTGGTTGATTTCTACTTATAAACAAGTTTGTTGATATAGATTTAATTACCATAGTTTTCTTTTCTGGAAACGACTTGTCAGCGTAGCAATTTTGTTGAGTGAAGCTTGGTGAAAAAGTTAGTAAAGTCTTGGAAGCTTTGACCAGTTTATCAAGACTTGACTTTTCTGTACGTTATACTTTTTAATTTGAAGCTATACAGTCATATCGTGAAATTGGGGTTGTTTAGAGTGTCTTACAAATAAATTAATCAATAAATCAAAAATGGCATTATGTAGGTGGACACCAAAATACTCCTAACTATATGTTCGGATGGTGTTTAAATTTCTTTTGACAAACACAATCACAAATCGTAGAGATAAAGATAATAATATTTCAAGATGTAATGTCAGGATTCTTTATTTATTATAGAAGTACTTAATAACATTTGTAGTATATGAGGATCTTTGATGACTTTTGAAATTGGATATCAACCTTTCAAGTTTGATGAGCCATGTCTAGTATGTCATAAAGCGCGTTTAGATTCTTTTGACGATCACGTTGTCCACTGTAAAGAGCCATCATGTTTTAAATATCAGCATGGTTGGGTGAGAGATGTGTTACGTGATATATTTAAACGGGCCGGGATCTCTACCAAGAAAGAAGCCCATGTGAACTTCTTAACCGATCCTTTAGAAGAAAGGTCCACTTTATGCCCGACGGACATTCTTGTGTTTGGTTGGGAACAGTGGCGGATCTTAAAATTTTTATTGGTGGGGGCCAAATTTTTTATTTTTTTTTTATCATCGCTATGTTCCAGGTATTATATTATGGTCATGCAATACACTTAATCGGGTTTGGTCAAACAAAAATAACACTATTAATCTAAGTTTTCCATTCAAATTACCAATACCTTTTTAACCAACAAAAAATTTCAAAGACTTATGAATATACCAAGAGAAAAGACGTTGGATTGTGGGAGAAATACCTTGTTACGTGGATTGTGGATTGTTGGCTAAAACATAGAATTATGAATGAAGTAAGTTAATTGTGGGTTTATAAAAACTAAAAAGGTAATTTTTTTTTCTGGAGCTTAAAACTCAAAAAAGAGAGAAAGACCTTGTTACATGAATTGTCAATTGCAGGCTAAAACATAGAATTATGAATGGACTAAGTTAATTGTGGGTTATAAAAACCAAAAAGGTAAATTTTATAAGACTATTAAATTTATTAAACATATCAAAAGTTTTTTAAAAAATAATTCTTGGGGACCGACTTAATAGATATAAATTATTTTGGACGAAATACGGATATATTAGTACTACTAAACAAAAAAACGGTAGTGGCTCGGGCCCCCACGGGCCCCTAAAGAGAACTGCCTCTGGTTGGGAAGGGGGGAACACCTGTGTGTAGACCTAATAAGAGGACCATGGTTTTGTTGCGGGACAGGTCGCACTCAAGACTGAATTGAGAAAAGTCGCAAAACACGAGAAAGCTTGTATATATTGAGAATCAACATGTATTTGTGCCGTTTGGTTTTAACACCTTTGGTGTTCATGCTCCGGACATTGTACGATTTTTGAAACGGGTTCAGAAAGTTGTTAATTTGTAATTCCTCGACCCTTTGGGTTTGCTTAAAAGGGGGTAGCGGCAAAACTTAGAGCCCGATTACCTGTCATTGTAATATAAAAAAAAATAAAAATAAAAATAAAAATAAAATAAAATAATTAGTTGGATGTGATGCTCACGTGATGGGAGCAAAGTGAACCTTGGTCACAATGTGAATGTGGCCCTATATGATGATTTTATGTGTTTTATTTCGAGGTCTAGTTTCAATGTGATAATAAGATTGAAAAATTGCCTTAGTTAAAAACAAATATAAAGTTATAGGATAAATTTTTAAGGGTGATAGTTTGATGGTAATAATGGTTCTAATAGGACATTCCCAATGGAGCTTTTTATAAAGTTTTTTTTAAAGTTTTTTCATTATTTCATTAAGTTTTTGGACAAAATTTTATAATTTGAGTGAAAAGTTTTTTTTATAATGGGTAGAAGAATTTCAAGTCTTTGAATGAATTTACACTATTTTTTCTTTGTTTCATAACTAAAAAGTAATTAAAAGCTTTTTGAAGGTTTAACCGTTGCGGCAATGACTTGATGAAAAGCTATTTAAAAAAAGCTTTTAACCAATAACTTGACCATTGGAGGTGGTCTAAGATCGTCCACGATAGCTGGCATACGTGACTTTTAGCACGCAAATGTTGAGTGTCAATGCGCAAGTCAGATCTCTTAGTTTGTTCGATTTATTTTCATTACTTTCGTTTATATATGCACATCTACATATTTATGTATGTTCCTACAATGTGAATGTATGTGTTTTATTGATTATGTCGTTTGATTCTTGATTTCTTGCAAACACAGGATACTTGACACGTTATAAGTTACAATATTGCACGTGCGTGTCAATACGCACAACGCCTAGTATACATCGTTTACTACCATCTTTAACACTATGTTGTTGGTTTTTTTTTTTTTTTTTAAAAAAAATGAAAAAAAGACAAGTGATCGATAAGACAAAAATAAAAGGTTTTTCAAACAAAAACAACTATTAAATTATTTCAAATCCTATCATTTCCTTTTTCATGTTAAAAAGGAAACTTAAAAATATAATTTACTTTAAAGTTATCCGGATTTTTTTTCTTTCATCTTCAACAAAACTCACAAACAAAGTGTAAAACTCCACAATACATACCAAATGAAGGAGCTCATGGTTTTACTTTAAATATGGCAAAATATGTTACTCAATAATTAAATCCAAAGAAAATTTTTTTTTATGTAAATCATTAATATATTTTCTTAATCTCTTTTAAAAAGAGTGTTTATTATATATATTATTTTTTTAAAAACAAAATATATATCTTTATTCCTTTTGGGTGTCCAATGTATTTAAAAATTATATATATTATCTATAGTTTTATATTTATAGACGAGCCAAGCAATCCGGGTTCAACCCGGACATTGTAATCAAAATTTTAAAAATAAAAAAATGTAAAAGAATGTATGTAATTTTTGTTATCAATATATTATAACTTGATACGAAGATAGTGAATCGACTAAAACAATGATATGTAAAATAAGAGTACTTGTTACGTTAACAAAGTATAAAAATAAGCACTAAGTGAGAATTTTTTTTTTGTCAAATATGACATCATAAATGAAAGAAAAAACCTTTTAAAAAATGTGTGATCTTGACACATCATAATCTTTTTAAAAATACTTCTTAAAAACAATCCTTAATTATTATTATATATAAAGATTTCAAACATATGTTTTAAATTGGTATAATTACGCATTAAAAAATTAAAAAATATATATATATACAATTACATCTTACATAGCGCAATATATAATCTCGCGTTATGTCAATGTCATACGCATATACTTTGTTGTAAAAAGAAATTTCAACTTATAAAATGTATAACAATATTAATTAAGGAAAATGATAATGACAACCCTAAGGGCTGTCACTAACAACATATTACATGCTTAAAAATTTGTACATTATATATTAAAAACCGCCCCTTGATTTTTCTAACAGCAAGATACAAATTTTAATGCACCCAATTAATTTTTACTGACAACCCTAAGGGCTGTAACTAACAAAACCCATTAATTAATTATCAAAAAAATTTTGAGCATCAAATGAAATACTATTCCCAAAATCCAGTGAAATAATATATGATCCAATCTACTAGTAGGTACTCCCTCCGTCCCAATTTAAATGTCACGTTGACTAACTTTGACCGTAAATAACTCTATTTGTGTCATGTAACACTTGATATAAAATATATGAATGGATTGAGTTTTTAATGTACTTTTTGTTCATATAAGTTTCATCAACTACTATATAGTACAAACAAAGTTATTTACGGTCAAAGTTAGTCAACGTAACATTTAAATTGGGACGGATGAAGTATATAACAAGAAGATAAACAAATCAGAGAATTTTTAGTGCACAAATTTCTCACTCTATATATATGTACACATCTCAATCTCTCTCTATCACAGCAAACAAAAACCATAAACCTCTTCACATCAAATCTACCATTTCTTTTTCTTTGTCCCTCTCCATGTGAACCGCCCTTAATTTACCCTCTTCTCTCTCTACACTCGTCTGTGGCACAAACATCCATACACACTCTCAAATACACTCCCAAAATACACATCTATACGTACACCTATACACACACACACACTCATATATAGTCATCATCTTCACCTTCACCTCCTGACCTTCATTCAGGGGAGTGTGCAAGCTGGCACCATTGCATGCTCTCCCAACTAATAATATATATAAAAAAGACCAAAACTTTACTCTTTTCTAAAACCCCCAAAAATCATATAGACTAATAATAATTTCAAGATTCAATATTTAAGATTTTAGCCTTTCATTTCCATAGATCTAGCTCTAAAATGAAATTAGTCCAAAAAGATTCAGAAAAAATCATATGGGATCAAATGAGATCCAACACGACAACACCTATTCGGGTCAATTCCGGGTATCCATATCCAAAACTTATGCTTTATCTAATCTTGTTTGTGTGTGCTACATATCTTGTCTACACTCTAAAGCTTCTCAACACACCAACTTCATGTACCAACAATGATCAAGATTTAATCTTTTTAACTCATAACACTATACCCAACAAAACCCATTTCCCGCCGGCGCCGGCGGCCATTGTGCCGGAAAAAACAGAGCTCAAACACATAGTTTTTGGGATAGCTGCCTCAGCTAAGCTATGGGAAAAAAGGAAAAATTACATTAAATTATGGTGGAAAACGGAGGAAAAAATGAAGGGTATTGTTTGGTTAGATTCTCCGGTGAAAACCCAGATCGGCGAAAATGATGGGTTGCCGCCGGTGAAGATTTCCGGCGAGACATCACATTTTGCTTACAAGAATAAACAGGGGCATAGGTCAGCAATAAGGATATCAAGAATAATATCTGAGACAATAAGATTGAAAAATATGAATAATGTGAGATGGTTTGTGATGGGTGATGATGATACAGTTTTTATAACTGAAAATCTTGTTAGAGTGTTGAATAAATATGATCATAATCAGTTTTGGTATATTGGAAGTTTGTCTGAAAGTCATTTACAAAATATATATTTTAGCTATGGAATGGCTTATGGCGGTGGTGGTTTTGCTATAAGTTATCCATTAGCTAAAGCTTTGGAAAAGATGCAAGATAGATGTATTCAGAGGTATCCTGGACTGTATGGCTCAGATGATCGGATGCAAGCTTGTATGGCTGAACTTGGTGTGCCACTTACTAAAGAACTTGGCTTTCATCAGGTTAGTTCGATGTTTTTATTTTTAATTTTATTAATTTAGTGGTGTTGTTGATGTGGTTTGTTGAATTGTTCATTGTGTTAGTTTAGTTGAACTTTTGGATACTGGAATAGTTCAAGAGTAGTTTAGTTGAGTAGATGGATAAAGCCCACTAGATAAGTAGTACTTTAGTTGGATTTTACATAGATTTGCTGTTTGGTTAGTGAAAGTTAAACCTTTTGTGTTTGTTGTGACATTTTTGTTGGATGTACATTGTGTTAGATTAGTTGTATCTTATATCTTCAAGTAGTCAAGGATTGATTTAATAGAGTAATTAAGCAAAACCGTTTTGTCGAATGTTGTTTTCTATTGTTAAGTTGGTAATCATGCCTTTTTATTAGTTTTATCGGTCTTGCCAAGTTCTGCAAGCATTTTTGGCTAGTTTCTTGGTTAAAGTTTACACTTTTCCTAGTATTAAGTTCCTTTTGTTAAATGGAATTCGCTAATTTTATCTTTATTGAAGGTTACTTTAGACGTACTGTATGTGAACGTTTTCGGTGGTGCATTATCATGTTTCACAAGTCAAGTGTGATGTTTTTTACATCCATATCAGAAAGTTATCACACCTATGGTAGTTTTAGTACGATTATTGTTATATAATATGAGCATTGTCATCTTAACAGTATGATTCTATCTTTTTAAAACCGTAATGAAGCTCTATAAGTGGAAACAGAAACAATGTACTAAACTCCTTCCACTTTTATCTACATTCTTCCTCGGTTATTTGCAAGATTTGCAAACCAAACTCTATTAGTTGAATAGATTCATCATTTATGCCCTTTCTTGTCACGATTTTACACCAGTTATTTGTAGGTCTATTGATGCTAAGCTTTACCAAAACACTTCATGGAAGGTAGGGGCTAATCTGTATGATTTTTTCCTTTTTTAGCACAACAACATTTGACAATTTGTCTTGATATAAATTAATTTGTGGTAGGAAACCCTTGGATTTTTAGGCTAATGTTTAGAAGAATCAATCATTTTCCTTATTTTAATTTTTTGATGTGAATTTAGAGCAATAATTGAGGCACATGGTAAACAACAATTTCTGAATCATTGTCTAGTACTATTGTTGGGCGTATGGTGTTTTTTACCTTAATTTGTTTTCACTTCACTACATGCTGATGAAAATTTTACACTTCAGTGAAGGATGGGCTACCCATCTTGTGAATAAGTTTGTCTGATATGGGTCTACTCTGAAAATTCAAATTCTTACATATGAAATCATAAATTCTTTTGTTTTGTTTTGTCTCTAGAGCAGTAACATTAAAATTACAGAAAGTTCTGTTCTTTTTAATTTATTCTTTTCAGTAATTATAAATGTTGTGTGCTGAGTTATACAAAATATACCTTATCTTTTTAAGTGATGATTCTAAAATATATACTGTTGTTGTATCCAGTATGATGTATATGGTAACTTATTCGGGCTGCTTGCTGCACATCCTGTAACACCATTAGTCTCGTTGCACCATCTTGATGTTGTCGAACCAATTTTCCCGGAGGTGACACGGGTTGAAGCTTTAAAAAGACTAATGCAACCAATGAAACTCGACTCGGCGGGGCTCATACAACAATCAATTTGTTATGATCCATCCAAGAGTTGGACGGTTTCAGTTTCTTGGGGGTTTGCAATTCAAGTGTTCAGAGGAATCTTGTCCCCCCGTGAGGTAGAAATGCCATCTAGAACTTTTTTGAATTGGTATCGAAGAGCAGATTACACAGCATATGCATTCAACACACGTCCGGTTGCCAGGAACCCATGTCAAAAACCATTTGTATTCTATATGACGAAGGTTCGGTTAAATTCTACGACTAATATGACTACTAGCGAATATGCACGCCATCGTGTGCCTCATCCGGCTTGCAAATGGAAGATGGCAGATCCTTCCAATCTGGATAAAGTTGTCGTTTATAAAAGACCCGATCCACAATTATGGGACAGGGTAAGTCCAATGCTCCTTACACATATCTTTCTTGTTTTACTATTGCAAGGATAAAGTTTTGACCCATTTGCTTGTGAATGTTTTGATTTGGGTTGCATTTTATTTCAAATTGGTTGAGGATTGTATTTGTTTTTGCAGTCTCCCCGAAGAAACTGTTGCAGGGTTTTGGAGTCAAAGAGAAAAGGTTTGGTTGTGGATGTTGGCTTATGTGGAGATGGCGAGATTAGTGAAGTATAATAACAAGCATTGCTTATTTTCTTGTAAGATATTCTTTTATGTCAATTTTTAGTATAATTTCTTTAATTTATTTCAAAATTTCACGCATTTAGCTACTATCGTACATGGGTTCTTTGTTCCTTCCCCGTTCTCACTGACACATTAGATTAGGAATTATGTCAATGTATACACTTTTGTGGCTTACACGCAATAAACATGATTATTGGTAGAATTATTTAGTTAGTCGACCTTGTAGCTGCTGTCTTAAAGTGTTCTTATAACCCATGTTTGCGCTCCCAAAATAAAACTTCACAATTATGTTTTCATTTATGTCTTTAGCTAAGATCTTGAATACATTCTTGAAGTTGCTGACCATAACATGTGTTTTTGAGTAAAAGCAATGTCTGCAATGCAAGTAATGATCCTGTGGGCATAACTTATATGTTAAGCATCCATCATTAATGCCTTCGATTTACACAAATATGATAGTTATCTCAAGATGCTCATGTTTACTCAGATTCCATTTGCTTCTTGATTTTTTGTACACAATAAAACTTTATGATACACAGGTATTTGTAAGTAGTACATTACACATTATATATATGTGCATATATCATACTAAAAAAATGTCTAAATCTTGTCGTGTAAATTTCATATCCCTACAATTACAATTATTGATGTTCCACTTGCAAACAAAATATGTGACAAATAATCATAAAAGCAAAGCTTGGAATCCAAGTGAAAGATATGTTTACAAGTATAATAACATAGTATTAAATGTAGCATTTTGGTAATTATTTAACTAACATTATGATTATTTAAATGAAAGGATGGAAATCAAAGCGACCTTGTTGACTTGTATAGGTGTAACTGGAATAAAGAATCACTAATTGAATGTTTTATTTTAATCAGGTGTTTGTTTACCTAATGATAATTAATCATGCATGAAAATGAAATATATATATATATAATATAAAATGAACACCGACAGAAATAAATGGAAGCATTGTGATTTGGGGTTGGTGAAAATTGGAGTATAATTGGAGAGTGGGTCACACTCTGTTCTGTTTATGATGATCTTTTCAAAGGTTTGGAAAAAATCGACAGTATTTTTATTCATTTTGTATTACTAAAGTTTACGACCTTTGTCTTGGAATCAAATATAGGACACACTAGAATAGATTTTAACAATAAAAAAAGAGGTTATTTTATTAGTAGTCATTTTTGTTGCTTGTCATTAGCAGTTATTTCCATTCTACTGTAATACATGCATGCGCTTTTTACGATAATTAACTCTCAAAATGTCTGTTAAAAACTTTTCAATAATCGTAATACATAGATACTATTTTAGCATGTCACCAAAAATAACCAACCTTGGATTCGTGTAATAAAAGGGTGAAAACTGAAAAGTGATGGATGAATGAGGGTAAAAGAAATGAAATCAAGTTGCAACATGTCTTGGTTTATGTTCCAAGTGGAAAATATGTCACTTATCAAAAAAAATTTTGGGATCAAATAGTCAAATCAAACCGACATTTTGATAGGAAAGCCATTCACTCACTTGAATTGGTCATTCGTTTTACCCAATTCAAGATACCGATATCAAAGGATTGTGTAAAAAGTCTGAAAGAACTTTCTCTATATAGCGTATAATCTGCTTTTGCAACAAAAAAGATGGGATAACTACATATCAAACTTTGACTAACAATGAAGTAGTGTTTATCTTCACTAATTTGTTCCCCAAATGTTACTTTAATATGATAACTTTAATTAGTACGGATAATATAAACAAGGTTAACTTCATCCGTTCACTTGTTTTTTTTTTGAAGGTGAATTTCCCTTGAGAACTTTGTGTCACGATATGACAGCGAGGGGTCTAACATACGTTGTTTTAAACGGGTCCGCGTTAGAGAGCTTTCTCGAAGTAGAAATGTTTATTTCAAATACCCGATGGGGGGAAAACCCCCTACTAATCCGCCCGAAGGGGCGACGATCAATAGCGGTAAATCCTGCCTCCTCAGACTTGAACTTGGGTATGCTCAAGTCAAGCCTTCATAGAAAGACTTCCTATGTGCTTCCCAAGTCTTGAACCTAAGACCTCCTGCTTGTAAGGCAGATGCTCAACCACTTATTTTTAGTTTTATTTGTTTCATGAAGTTCCATTCGATTAAAGTTCGTGGGTCAAGCTCCACATATCAACGTACTTGGCTACATGCTGATCAGTACGCGCCTCAAGCCAGCGTCTATTATCAACATGATCACATATGTCTGGTTTCTTTTAGCCATTAGTGTTGGCAATGTATGCGACACATATGTGTGGTGCCACACCCACACCACGCGGTAACAAAGTCGCCAATGTTGTGGGGGGTGTGGTGTGGCTTGAAATGTTTTGTTTCCTTTTCTTTTGTTTTTCTATGCGATTTTTTTATTTTTGAGGTGTAGTATGGATGTCCTGTGGTATGACAACGTCAACGAAATAATGAGAAATGGTATATTGGTATGGGAAATATAAAAGTGAGGTGAAAATGTGAAATAAAATAATTGATATATGGAAAAAATAAGAGATGAGATACCATAACCTTTACTTAGTTTTTCCATGGTGAATAGCAATTTAATTAGCAAAACGATAATAAATGACAGCTCTCGAGACTAAAACGTACATGTCTATTTCCAATTTTATCATTATCTATTTCTATTCTGTTCTATTTCTTGTCTAGTAACGTCGACCATCCTCTGTCTATATACGAGTAGTATGTAAATATACTTAAAAAAAAGATTATGTTCTAAAATCATACCGAATCCTTACCATTTTCATCCCATAATACTTACAGGTGTTTGGGATTACGATATAAAATGATTATCTGATTATTACGTTCGTAAAACACAAATAATCTAAAAAAGTGTTTGAGTGAAAAAGTAATTATTTGCTATGAAAACGCAGTTTTAGAGAAACATGTACCTACATGCTTTTTCAAAACGCAGTTTTGAAAACGCATAATCTATTTTGAAAACGCAAAATTTATTTTGTAAACACAACTCCAAACACCCCCTTATTATATTGGTAAAATACATTTATTTAATACCTAGATAATTTGGATATCCTTAAAAATTGAACTCAAATCTTTTCTATATCTATAATCCCTTATGAAACAAACTAGACCCTCAATTTTAAGTAATTAATAACTTAAAAAGATTATATTACTTTTTTACTTTTTGAGATTTGCTAGCTATTGGGTGCCTCTGTGACATTGTTTAACTCCAATTAATAAACTGATAATTTCCATATTTTTGTTGCTTTAGTATTTAATGAATTTAATGAAATTTAGTAAATTGCCCGTGATTAGATATTATATCCATGACTTCCGTCCACTTATATGTATGGATCTTTAAATTTACCTTGATATCAACATTACATTAAACAAAATGAACAAAATTGAGACTTTAAAATAGAATATTATTTTTTATTTGGTTTGATAGGATGAAATCTTATTGATTTGTGATTATCTTCGAACAAAAGACATTTTGTTTACTCTTTAAAATTAATATCGTTAGGTTGATTATTTTTTATAATATATGTAAGAAATATCTATTATTGAACTTTGATGATTTTATAGACTATTTATATCTTTTTTTTCTTATCGAATCCTTATTTTTGTTCGTCTATAATGAAAAATTGTGTATACATGTGTCATAGGAGCTTCAAAAGTAAAAGTATTTATGGTTATGTGTTGTTCGTTTGTTTGCAAAATATGAGTGATATTGTGTGTTTGTCTAGAATTTGTTTGATACAAGTTTTCTTTTAAACATATATAATCGTTTGTTTGTTTGTTTTTTTATTTATTTAATGTTTAGGTACTACTTACAAAAGTTAAAAAGTAAAAATTCATTTACATAACATAATATAAGACATTGTTGTTGGTTAATTAACTGGAGAAATATAAACAATGCAAAATAACGTAATGAGCTAGGGCAAATTCGATACACAAAATTACGTTAATTCAATTAATGCTACAACACTATATATATAGAAGTTATGAGATAATTAATTAAAATTAGACAATGTCGGAGGGGCATCTAATAGCAAATCCTTTTCTTTCTTTTTTTTTTTTTTTTACTCTTTTATATATCACATACACAATTAAACTAAAATACCCTTAAAAAATTTCAACCCAAAACTATCATTACACATACAATGAAACCCTTTTATAAATAGCATTTGAATCAAACGGTATACATAAAACATGTTGTAATTTATTGGTGCCGTCACAACATGCGGACACCATCTAGTAATTTTTAAATGTAAACCCAAATTAGTGATTGATAGAGTACCTAATAAAACGCCAATTGTCACCTTTTTAGTTTTTCCCCCTTTCTTATTATCTACCAGAATGTTTACAGTAGAAATAATATACTCCATCTACTTCACAATCAACGACTACTTTGAAAATGTACACAGTTTTAAAAGTTTGCAATCATAATAAAGAGTCATATATATCCACGAACTTTTTTCGATTGGTTAAACATAAAAATGATTATATATATTAAATACGTCCAAAATACAGATATGAACACTTTATTTTAATAGAGGGAGAGGGACTATATGTTTTTGGCATGGCATGAAATTTATTACAATTTGTTTACAAAGATGGATGAATTTGTCAGTGCAAAATGCCTAGAATATTAACTTAACGATTTATATTTTGTAAACATAATGCTTAGAACATTTAAAATGCCAAGTAACGGGTGTATGAAGTATGAGTTAGAATGTACTTTATTTTAAAAAAAATGAAGTATATTGCTACTCTTAGAAACAGATTGTTCAACCAAACATAATTTGACCCACGTTTACAAAAGTTATTATTCTCTAAGTTTAAATAATTCATCATTTGTTCACTAAATAATATATTTACAAACTCACTGTTTAAAATATATATATATATATATATATATATATATATATATATATATACATTTTAAAATTTGCAATCATAAAGAATACAAAAAAGAAATATCTAAAGAGTAGCGACCTTATTGTGTATCGTATGATTGTGAATAATTTATTGTAATTGTAACTGTGGATCATTTTAAGAGCAACACGAGTTAATTTAAGAAAAATGATAAATCCTTTTGTGATCATGACATTTGGTGAAATCAAAAGCTAAGATTAAACAAAAGAATAAGTGAATTAGACATGTCATGTTTTAAGATTTTTTAAAAAATTATTAGGCTATTTATCAAGAGGATATATTATTTTCCTTAATTTAATCAAGATTTTGATTCATTTTACATTTTTCTTCTAACAACATGTTGATTACAAGGGAGTAAGCAAAATACATATATCCTTTCAAACGCCATTAATCTTCTATAACTTCTATTCAAAAGATTTGATCATTATTGCCTTTTTGGTAATACAGCTTGTCAAATCGCATAAATGCAATCTAAAAAAGACGGATAAAAAAATGTGGACACTTCAGCTACACCCATATGAATTTTGACGTGTCTTCTAACCCCAAGTCCCAACGAATCTTATTTCAAGTAGTTTACAAAGATTAGCAGGACTCATATAAATTACGTTTGTAAATATCTCTACACTAGCGATATGATTATATTTGATCATATACATCCAGAGAAAAATGCATGCATGGTACACATTCGCTTCCACATCTGCATTAACATCCACATAAGGGATAACAGGGCAACGTAAAAATTCAAGTGTACAATCTAAGACAACAAATAAACTGTACACAACATAAGAAATATGGAAACTTAAAGTTAGAAACACAAACTTCTGTTAACACCCATATATCACTTTTCATCTTCATCAATGTCATCATCGTCATCATCTTCAGGCACTCCCATGTCATCACCAATGCCTTCAAGTAAAGTATCCACATCCTCTCCTAACTCGGTCAATCGTGCACGGAGTTTGTCCACTTTACTCTGTTCTTGGCCAAGACAAACAAGAAGATCATTCAGTTCCCCTTCACTCTCCTTTTGAGCTTCTTCCTTTGCTTCTGCTTTAATGGCCTCAATATCCAAACTTGATGTTGACCCACCATTCTTCAAGGCTTTGACTTCATTTTCTAAGTTGTAATTTGCCTGTTCTAGACTGTTGTAGGCATCTGATAAACTCTTTAAATCACTTTCTATCTTTTCAGATAACTTCTTATAAGATGAAGCTTCATTTTCAATTTTGGATTTATCTGTTTTAAGCATCTCAATCTGTTGGGATGTTTCTAGAAGATTTCTTCTTAGTGTGTCCAGTTGGACCCTGTCTGAACCACCATTAGGTCTAGGTTCGGTTTGAGATGAGCCACCCCCACCCGTGTTGGCTAGGTTTTCAGCTAATGTTGCATTTCTGTTAAGTAGATCCTGTTGATAGTGTAAACACTTCAAGTAAAGAACACCAGAAAATACAGGCAGCGAGTTCAACTATTCTACTAATAAATAGGTTGTTTTGGGTAGCCTTTAATCTCAAACATGAAAAATTATGATAAAGGGGAACGGCCTCAAGTGGTCAAATTTAGTTGAAACTTGAAACTAGAAAGCCAACTGAAGTATTTTTATTTTATTGCAACCACCTCCTAAATCAATCTATATGAAGATATAGCTTATCTTAATTATACTGCTTTTGTAATCAATATCCATGCATTATCTATTTATAATTTATTCCTTCTGATATAAATAAGTGTTTGCAAATCAACACAACCGGATAAGACCTGTTTCAACCTAAACTCATTTTCATTTGTTCCGTCCATGTCCATGTTACCTCTACAAGAACGTATGAATCAAGGGTCTTATAGAAAATTGTTGGTTGCAGATGGAGCATGTGTAGAATTAACAAAACTAACCTGTATCTCGGAGCATTGTTTCTCCAGAAAGGATTTGAGTCGGTTGATGTATTCCACATCAGGCTCATCCTTTTTCTGTTCCAATTCTGCGGGAATGACAGACACATTGTTCTTGGGGTGACTATAGATTTTTACGATTCCATCTCTAATACTAACTTCCAAATTTTTTATAAAGATGAGAAACTGGGGGTCAAACATTCCAGCAAGCATAGGGTGGTCCTCGTTCTTGTGCTCGATTGGCATGTCATCATCAATCTCTTCTATTTCCGCAATTCTGTCGGCATTTGTTTTTGTCGCCAGTCCATGGGATTGATCCCCGTTTGTAGATGTAAATACAAAGCTTTTCTGCATCTCATCTAGCCTTAGAAAGTATGATGTGAGCCCCGCTTTTTGGCTTATGGCATCAACCACGGTAAAAGCATCTTTTCCCGCCTCAACTGATTTATTAAAGATAGCACATTCCCCTAACAGCACAGCTGCCAATCCTCTTACACAAACAGTCGCATCGACGTTTGATACTAATTCAACTATATAAGTTAAATGAGAACGTGAGGCAAGAAACAAATGTACAGCATTTGGGCAATCAGAGAGCCACGTGACGAGTAGCTTTAGTATTATTGGTTGGACATATGAACTTGTTGGAATAGCTAATTTTCCATCTTTGCCCTTCTTGGAAGATGCAAGGGCCAAGTATTTTACCATGCGGTGCAATAGGGGTTCCGAGGATTCTAAGGAGGGCATTGATGACTCGAGTTTAATTTGTAAAACCTGAATTCATTTAGGCAAAAATAAGACAAGGTATGACCAGTGTAAAACTTTTAACCCATGTACAGCATGAAATTGCATACCTTTTCCTTGCACTGCAGATTATCCTTTAGTAAATAAGAAAGAACACTTGCAGCTCTGCAACTAGTCTACAGTATAATACTTCATCAGGCGACATTGGATAGATGATTAAAGGAAACAAAGGACAGCTTTCACCAAAAAAAAGTACCTCGAGGTCTCCATCATGTTCACTCGAGGCAAGACCATGTAGAAGCATGCTGCAAAAAAAAAAAAAAACGATAGATCAAGAGAGCATGCATGCAACAAGTGCCCTGAAAGTCTACTTTTCATTCAACACCTATGTGACCTACTAAATTGCTTTACTCAAAGAATCAAAGATTTGGGTAGCTACCAGAGTAAATAATGTTTTTGTAATATGATTGAAGATTTAACAATCTAATAATTTACTTAAATGATAAACCAAAAAATGCAGTTGGGTCCAACCCAACCAGGCCAGGTCCTTTTCAACACGTTGTAAAACGAATTATCTTGCCACCTCTAAGCAAGAGGCTTCTACAATCCTGATAAAGAAAATCTCAGTCATGAAAACATGTACAAATATACAATGTATACCTTCCAAAAGACATCTTGACATCATCCTCAAGCGGAGCATGGGTCATTGACAATGGTTGGGGAATTAAGGTTGAGGCTAGCATTGTTTGACCATCAGTATTTTGCTGTCAAGCGTAAAAAAGAAAGCGAGTTCATTTTGGCATCAAAACTGAGGAAATATAAATACGAAAATGTAAGGCCACAACATGGTTGTATACAGCCAAAAAATTAAAAAAATACATTCAGACGTGATGTTATGAATGAGAACCTCACAAAAGCACTTGAAAACATAGTCAGCTGCAATTAATTCTTGCATGCTAGACGTCCTTAAGGTAATCTGCAGAATTGAATTCAGAGCTGGCTCAGCCTGTGGCTCATCACCAAGGAATTTGCTTGCAAGAATGTCCAGATTTTGGTGATGTCCAAATATTAGATCACCTATGCATCGAAAAGCCTGAAATTGTGATATAAGTAATTGTTATGTTTTAAACAAAAAATGCAGATATAAAATATTTATGGTCGGCAACTTACAGCACAACGGACAGAAACAGGAGCATATTGACTTTCAACTCCTAGCATAAGTAGATGGTCCATAACTTTCCTCTGTGATAGAAAAGGGGAGAACTAAATGATACTACACACACAGAAGATTATAATCCTTTAAGTAACCATCACAACTGAGGCATGAAAATAACCTGAACCAGAACTGTTTTGTTAGTCGACGTATTCAATTGTTTTGAAGGATCAGCATCAGAACCACCATTCAGCAGTAACCTGATTGTTTCTAAAACACACAGTAGATTTATTGTCTACTGGCATCAATTATGTTTTTAGACAACAATAAGTAACCAGTCAGCCTTCAATATTGAACATAAACAAAAAGATATGTTAAAATAATTTATAAGTATATGAAAGCTAACCTTTTGCTGAGTAAAGTTATATGTGCTCCCCCGAAGTTTTAATATCGAAATCAACAAGTCAAAGCCTATAGTTTCCCGCAGCATCACCTATAGCATGGTTAAAAGCAACATAACATGTATACTATATTCAAAACCACAATAGTTTATAAAACGAAAGAAATAAAATCAACCCAATACCTGATTGGAAGCATTGCTACGAATGAGATTGTTCAGCAATTCAAGGCAATCCTGTGAGGTGATAAAGATATCAGTGGATTGGAAATTTATAAATGGAACTGAAAAGTTTCATCATTCATTCCAAATAATGAAAAACCCTACAGATTTGAAGCATTATTATGTATCAGAAATTAGGAGCCAACAGATCACCTGGACAACGACACCACCATCTGAACCTCCCTCCCCCATAATGATACTGAAAATTTTCTCAAAACCACCTTCAAAGACCAAATATTTTTGAATCTCCTCAGACTCACGGGTCAAATAGGTGAGAAGTAACAATGCCTCATTCCTTATAACCTAAAAGGTAAATCAATACCGTGTTTAAAGATAAAGAAACAGCAGATATCACAGAAATAATTTATGACTTCATTAGTTTATAGGTCCCTGATCCCTACCTCGCGATCCATGAGCATGTCCACAAGACGAGTTATACCACCTTGGATTTTGAGAATGGCTTCCTGTAACCTGGAGAAAACCTCAATAAATATTTCTAACACAACGACATCTATGCAGGAGAGCTTCGAAAATAAAAAGAGAAATTACCTAACGGGTGAGTTCGTTGACAGTGCAGTTAGAAGTTGAAGAGTATAATATCGCACATAGAAGTCATCCTCTGACTGCCCAAAATACTAAATCACCAGGTGCAGGAAGATAGCTAATCTAGAGAATACATGTCTTGAAATATAACTGAATTAAGATATAGAAGCCTTACCAACAGATTCAGAAGAAGGGATATGTTTTGCTCATCCCTTGATAAAAGATCTGCGTTCATCAAAGCTGGCTGAACCTCATTTTTGTGTGATTTTGTATGTGTAGTTGGCGTTAAGGCACTCACAAACGTTTCAACAGCACCACGTACCTTCAATTATTCATTATTACCATGAAACATTATTGATTGAAAGAGAGAAAACCATAAATATGATTAAAAAAGTTAACAATGAAAGATTGTATAATATAACCACTCAAGTGTATTATATTACTAACAATCAGTATGGAAGAAAATCACAGTGATATGCCCTTCTATGTACGGAACCAATTACATAGCATATATTAATAGAAGATGAAGAATATGTTGTTCAAAGAAGCTTTCAAACCATTTCAGCGTCATCACGCTCCTTGAGGACTTCAAAAAGTACAGGAAATCCTGCAAAAAAAGAAAAATATTATGTTGTGCATATAAAAATGAGATAAGACCATCCCACCAAACTGTACGCACCCATTGCTCCAAAAGCTAGCTGGGCAGAGTGACTATCTGCAACAACGGATTGAAGTTCAGCCATGGCATTTCTTCTATCCTCCACCAGCTTACCATTTCTTATGCAATCCAGCAAGCGCTCAACATAGCTATCATCATGCAAACGAGAACATGCATTACTCACAAAAAGATAGAGAAGCTAGCCAAACTGCCATAGACTCGTCAGACAGTAACTTAAGAAGATTTCAAAGTGTCAAAAGAATGTCTATCTTGTAAATGAATCATCATTATTTTATATAGTTATAAAAAATGAAATAAGCAACACATAAAAATGCTTTAACCAAATAGATAGAAGACGATATAGCAAAACAAATAAACCCCGAAACTGGAAAGAGTCCAAACAAAAATGTAGTACCACATGTCAGAAATAACAACGCCTGAGACCTTAGATGTTATAGAATCAAGGAAGCTAAAGCTGGTACCTGAGTAACCTAATCAGTGAAGGATTATGAAGTCGCCTGGTTAAATACATACGGGTTTTTTACCTTTACTTTGAAAAACAAAATTGAAACTGACGTTAGATCGCCATCTGATGAAAGATCATGGTTTCGGTCCACTTTAAATACATAAAACAGAAACACCCCCTCTCACCTTATCATCGCCCTACATCACTATGCAAACAGCCTTCGCCACCAGGAGACGCCATTTACTACTTAGTCTTCACAATCACATTTTAAAGATATAGAAAAAAACTTTTAAACTACTTATATTTCTTGATATTTTGTTATAATGTACTATATCTCTAATCTCTATTCGGATTTAAGGTATTTTTGTTTGGAGAAATATCATAAAATGGCAATGAACTTCCCTTGATCGTCTACTTTGGTAATTATAACTTTATTTGTCTGACTAAATCTTAAGTATTTACCATTGTAACTACTTATAAACGTGACGAAGACAACCTTGACACCTGGCCTATCTTGATCGTTTATAATGGTAAAAATTGCACTTCCGTACGCTAAATAAGAATTTATCACCTAAACAGACCAAGAAAAAGGTTTTATGAAATTTCCCTTTCTAAATTTATGTTTTTGTGTTGCTCTATGTTTCTATGTCAAAAGTAAGTCAATCTATCACCACATTCTTTCACTCGTCTTTTTCGGTAATCATTACATTTGCAATGCATGATAATAAACTAATAAAACCAACCTCTCATCATTGGAATTTGATTCTTCATTTCCAAATAAATGTTCCACAACTCCCTGCAAATCAGTACAAAAAAAAAAAATAGAAATTTGAATCATAATTATACTAATATATTAAACCCCATTAAAAAAGCTTTAAAATTTAATAGAAATACCTTATACCCAGATACTAAATCAATTTTCTTCATCTTTATCAGTTGACAATTTGATCAAATACTAGAAAAACTGCAAATAAATCAGAAAAATAAATTTGATCAAATACCTTATATGTGTGTGTGCGTGTGTGCATAAGCAAGTACAAATTTGTAACCTGAAATCGTGAGTTGGAATTTACACAAGTAGAAAGAAGCCCTAGTTTTTAACCAAATATGTGACAAAAATTGCAGAGTGTGTGTGTGTGTGTGTGTGTGTGAGAGAGAGAGAGAGAGATTTTGGGTAAATTAGTCAATTTTGAATTTTAATCAAAATCAAATAACAAAGGCACAAATCATATATGTGGGCTGGGCCGGATCTTTTGGTTATGTTTTATTTTAGACCATGGTAGATGTAATTTATTTTATGGACTGGATCTCAAGTTTTTAACAATCTAGATTTATAACCAACCAAATCGGATTGACGATATATATTTGTAACATTATGTTATATTTTTTTAATATACATACATACCGTTTTCAAAACATGATCTCAACCTTTAATACTTCTTTAATGTTCGAGCTTGATGCTTATTTAGTTTTTTGAACTTAATGAATATTTTTCTAGCAAGATTACAAGATCGAGGTTAATAAACTTGTATAATTAACAACATAAGCTCGAGCTTCAATATTGATAATCCTGATTATCAACAACCTTGTTAAAGCTTCATGAAGGCATAGATTGATTATATTGTTGGTACTCGTTAGACTCTTTAAGATTGACCCGTACGTACTCGAGTTACTAAACGGGTTTGGAATGATCGAGTTGAGCAAATATATTATCATGTCAAGCTCATCTCAAGGAATTAATGGAACGTTAATTAACTTTATCCTAGCTTTGCCTCATCCTAAACATATATGCACGAGCTCGCGAATAATAACTGTTTTGATGTTTGATTCGTTTACAATCTTTGTTATGCGAATAGAAAATATAACTATATATGTGACATTGGAATCATGAAAGTTTGGTCAAGTTAAACAATTTCTTAATATACACACCATACAGCATATACATAGACGATGAATATGTACGTGACTTGACCAATTCATGAAAAGAATATCCGTATATATATAGATTCAAAAAAATAAACTACTTAATTAGGAATACAAATGGTGTTATTAATTGTATCATATTAGGTTCGATCGTTATATCATACAAACTAGTCCTAATACCCGTACGATGTACGGTAGTTATATAAATTTTATTATAAAAAAATTCAAATATGCCACATATACAGTAAACCGATGAGCGAAGCTAAATTATAATAAACAGTAATTACAAAAGTAATATATATTTAGTTAGAGTTTTGAACTTACCTTAACTTTCTACAATCACACCAAATTCAGAACTTGTAAACATAGTGGATGATGATAAATAGTCTTGCGGATTTCGATCATAAACTTAAATTTTTGAAGTTTTCATGTTAATAAATTATTATAAGTAATATAAGTAATAGGAGTTGAAGAATTAAAAGAGAAAAAAAGGGACAATTTATTAACATAACATGTTTTGTATTTATAAGCCAATAGTTAAAGTTTAATTCTAAGTCTAATAAGAAAATTGAATCTATATACAATTAAAAAGACTAATTTAATAAAACAAATAAATTAAAATGACACGTGTCAGTCAAAGATTACGCCACGTGTCGATCAAGGATTACGTTATGTATCGTTTCAAGAACATCTCAATCATGTTTTAGTTTATCAATAAATATGATGTCGTTCAAATATGTATTTTTGTGATATTTGGTAATAGAATATTGAAAAAAATAACATCTTGTTAATTAGAGGGCTTTTAGTTCTTTTCTAAAAGTCATATATTTTTTAATATATATCATTTATTGCTGTCAAAAAAATTAAGATAAAAATCAATTATAAATATTTAAAATATATATACTTTTCAAAAAATAGTATTAATAAATAAATTATTCAGTATATACTAATTTTTATATAATGTTAAGATATTAAAATGTCAATTGAGTAGATAAACTTTAAAATTTAATATTTATCAAGTAAGGCTATATATAATTGTAAATTCGATAAACCTAAAATTTCTTATCCAAATATGATATGAAGATATTGGAATTTCGTTTGTTTCTTACGATTGAATTTAATTAGTTTTAATTAATTAACATTATATTTTAACATAATATATATGGTAAGTAAAAATATAAATATATAATAATATTAATTTGATTAGTATAAGGAAAATACAATTTAGGATATAAACTAAAAAAGACACTTGTCTCTTAAATATTAATCCATGTGTCAATTAAAGAAAACCTCACTCATATTTTAGTTTATTGATAAATATATATTGTATGTTACTAATGGGGAATATGCGTATTATATGATCATTTGAGAGTAGGGAGTGTTTGTTTTTGCAAGACATGACGTGTCTGTCGTTCCTATTTCCCTTTGTGGACGTCTTCAACTATTCTACTTATAAAGACGAAATATATATAACTGTTGGATCTAGCTACGCTCAGCTAGGAATTTACCTATATAAGCACGCATGCTCTATATATATACGGAGTATAAATAATTAAAATTCATTTTATATCTAAAAAAGCTAGCGATTAATAAATACACGTTTTTTTTCATTCAACAAATGAAAAGTGAGAAAACTAAACACATTAAATGGAGAAAAATATCGGTTGTCTTTCACAAGGAAAACCGAACATTAAAAGGGACCACGATGATAAACCAATGTCGACCTTAAATATTATTATTATTATTATTATTATCATTATTATTATTATTATTATTATTATTATATGTCTTTTATTATATTAAAAATTAAAATAAAATATCTGGTCCTAATCTTTGAAATTAAAAACCACAACGGATTTTTCTTGCTCAATTTAATATTGACAAACTGATTTCAAGAATAATAAATCATAAAAATTCAAATAACAAAGAAAACTTTGTTTGTTTATATTGATAAATTAAATGTGCATATTGCCCCTAAGAAATTGGAACTCCTTAATTTGATGTAAACTTCAACCACAAAAGACTCGATCAGTTAGCTTGTGCTTTCATATGATTTGACTTGTGTTTAAGTCTTCCTCCATAGTTTTCATCAAATAAGAAACAAAAGAAGAAAAAAGAATCACCTTTTTTACATTAAATAATTAGTTTAAAAAGGTGATATTATGGTTAATGATATATGAAAGCTTTGACACTACTAACATAATTAGTAATGCGCATGTCATATATATATATATATATATATATATATATATAAACATATCTTTTGTTTTCCTGATGATAACGATCGATATTATGCTGCTATATAACATGTTTTGATTATTGCTAATTAAATATTTACACAACACAAGGAATAAATATATATACCCGACAAAGAAACAAGCTATATGCATATATTTTTTTGCGATAAAATCGATAATCTGTTTTTTTTTTCCATAGCTGGTTTTTGGGTCTTAACATATAGAAGGAAAAATATTCGACTAGCTAGAGTACCCTAGAAATTGAAGCAAGAAATACCCTTAAGCTATTGAAGTTCTAAATTTAATTGTACATCTAAAGCCAATGAAGCTAGTATACCCTTAAGCTAGAATCGAAGAAGCCTAGCTAGAAGTACAAAATTATATAATTAACTTAATTCCTTGAAATTTCCTTTTTTTTTTTTCCATAATTTAACTTCATATAGTCATATAATGACTTCTAGAGCTAATTAAATATATAATTTGTTGATCTTAATTAATTAACCAGCCAAATCATGAAGGAGTTGTGCACCCATCAAGTTTCTATAAGGCAGATTTTGTCCTTGATCACCAGCTGCAGCTTCCAAAAGAGAAGAATATTGTCCGGCTGTTTGACACTCTTCCATATGATCACGAGCATTATAAAATAAAGAACTTTGAGAAGTAGGTGAAAATGCTAAACTCACCACCCCATCGGCACCACCTCCGCCAGTGCCATCTCCACTGCCGTGTTGTTGTAGCCCTAAGGTCAAAGAAACCCCGGTACCACCGTCACCGCCACCACCAAAGTTGTGATGATTGTTGTAAGCCGAAAAGTCTAGCTCCACCGCCCCAAATGATGAGTTTGTAACCGCCCTAGGAAAATTACCAATATGGTGAAAGTCATTATGATGGTCTTGTGTTTTTGCGTGGCGATCCATTTTTTCGGGTTGGTTGATGATGGAAGACAGGCACTCGGAATCTATTCGAACTAGCTCATCAGCAGTCGGCTTTAGGTCCATTTGTTGCGGGTTTGGATTCAAAGCGTTAGAGGTCCCTGCTTCCATAGCAGCTTCTTGATTTGTTTTTGTTTCTTCCATATACATCTCCTCCACCATTGGCTTCCATAATCTTACCCTTGCATTTATAAACCAATTTGACACCTATATATATTTATAGATCAAAATACATAAGGTATATATAACCGTTAGTAATAATATATAGCGCGCGCTGTTTGAGTGCATTTATATATAGAATATGTAGCAAAAAAGTTTTAAACATTTTTGATCAAGAACTTCTTTACCCTTACAAGGGTGTCGTTTTCTGTTGATGACGTATCATTTATGAGCCACGAATTTTTTTCCAATCAAAATTTTCAAATCAATTAATTAATTATTATAAACGATTGGCATATATATATATAATTAATAAGAAGTCGATAGTGACATACTTGGCTTCTAGAGAGACCGGTTTGCCGTGCAAGAATGTGCTTATCGACGTCATTAGGGTACCTGAAATGTTTCGACGAAATTAGAGTTGATAATAAAACCTATTTTTAATGCATGTATATATATATATATATATATATTTAACTTGGTTGTGTTTTGTATCTTTACAATAATCCATAAATAACATAAAAAGATTGTGTGGATCATGAGACTTGAGGAATGAGATGCATATGAATACATTATGTATTAATGGGACCTATATGAAAGTTGTAACAAGAATCAAACACACAAATACAAATAAGTTAGAAAGGCCCCTAAGAAAAAGATAAATTTATGAAGGGGGACAATATGACAAAATATATATAGGAATCAAATTGAGGGTAGATATAAAACCAGCCAAAATAACCAATTTTAAGTTGTCTTTGAAAAACATATGATTGAGGACTACGTACAATCAACTTTTATTCTTGAAACATTTTGTACACGTTCATTTTGTTGTGAGTGAAATATCAGAAAATGATTATTTGGAGGTTCAATTCTAAAGCTAGCTAGGGACTTACGGATGGAGAAAGTGTTCGAATAGCCAAGCACGAAGAACAGAAACAGAACGCTCAGGTAACCCACGTTGAGGCCTCCAAGGATGGCTATCCATCATGGTCATTTGTTGAAAAGCCCTTTGCTGCCTTAAGGTTTGATCAAGTACCCTAAGTCTCGGAGTCTCTCCTCGGCTCGAACCAGGGGCAGAAACGTCTTTTTCCCCCATCGCGACCTTTGTTGTCTTGATCTGACTCACAATCGCATCTCTCAAACACCTAAAATGCCTTGACATTGCCTTTGAAGCCAAGGAAGAGTAAACTTTTGCAGCACCATTACCAGCCACTTCTTCAAATGATGATACAACTGCCTTCATTTGATCACAATAATGTTTGTATCTTCTGTCAACCTAATTTTAATAATAAATACAAAACAAGTTCAGATTTTCTTTTTCATGGGTTTCAATAAATATAATATAATATCAATATTCGTAATAATAATAATAATAAACTTAAAATGTGAGTAATAATAATTATTCCACAAAAAAAATCACTTAACAAGAATGGAGGTTTCTTAAATTAAATGAAGCATCCAACTTGTCATCATGTGGGCATTTGTGGGAAGAATTCCAATCACACAAATGGTTCAAGATCAAATTTGTTTAAAACGAGATCAAATTCTTCAACTAAAAAAGGGAATCTTAATTTTATGGAAACGAAAAAAACCAAAAAAAAAAACACGAAGAAAGATACTTTACAACAATATAACCATAACAATTTGTTTGTATATCTAAAGCATGAAATATATGCTCTAGATATCTAAAAACTACTCAAAGAAAGAAGAAAGTTTTACCTCTTCTAGCATTTGGAGAAGCTTGGTTTTTCTTTTTTGCACTTCCATAAATTCAAGAGAAGATAAATTTTTGGCTTTTGAAGAACTAGCATTATTCGCGTTATCGTGATCTTGCCACTGATTTGAACTTGTAGCTACTGCCTTTGCTTTTGGTGAATTGTCACTTTGCTTTGATCCAAGATTACAGAACTCATTAAGGAGTTCTTGGGCTGGAACCAAGTACCTTGAGCTTCTTAAGCTATATGGTGCACTTTGATAGTGGTTATAGCCACCCCCATGATCACCACCACTACTACTATTGATGATATTTCCTTGTTTCCCAAAAAATCCATCTTGAGTCATCATATCATGATGATGTTGTTGTTGATCATGATCCATACTCATTGATTTCCCAAAATACCCTTGGTGGTTGTGATGTTGATAGTGGTGTTCTTGTGGTCTTACTACTAGCTCAAATGACTGTAATCCTATTGAAGAAGGATTGTTAGCCGAAGAGAGAGACAGAGAAAGCCCTTGGCTCGGCCTTTCGTTATTTGGTTCAGAAGGAAACACACATCTTTGAAGAGACGAGTCGTCAAAGTTATAGAAATCAGAACTAGAGATGGGTTTAGAAGAAGAAGAAGTAGAAGGGGCTTTCCATAAGAGAGATGAGTTTTGAGTCACTAGGTTGAGTGACTCAAAGTTGAAAATCTCTGAAGGGCTTGTTTCAAAGCTAGTTGTAGCATTATTATTATTATTATTATTATTAGGCATACTTGAAGAATTCACATGATGATTGTGATTAATATGATGATCATCATCAGAGTAACAGTTATAATTACCTGTAGGGCTATCCACCATAGTAGTATTACTATTTCCTCTCATCATCTTCTCTTCTTGATCATCCATTTCAATTCATATATGATGATGATTGATATTGTTATAATGAAAAGGTGTAAAAGAAAAAAGACAATCTTGTTATGAGATATCTTTATGAAGTTCTAGCTTCCTTTTGTAGTCACATAATAACTCATCATCAAGATCTTGAGTTAATTAACTCATCTTTATGATGATGTGCATGTGGGAATTCAACAAGAACTTAACAAAAAGCAAATTAAAAGTGTCACCTTTAATCCATAGAAAAAGTGGGGGGGAAAAAAAGAAGTTGTAGAGAGAGAAAGCTATAACTAAATTAGAGGTGGTTGAAGGTGGAGAAAATGAAACAGGAACTGTCAAAAGAAGGAGGTGCCATGAAAACAAAACCTAGGAAAAAGAGGCTTGGATTTATATGTGATAAGAATATGACCCTCAACTCTCTCTACAACTGTTGTTTGATGAGGATGATGAGGATTTTCATTGTATGTTCATAATATATTTCACAAATATGTATACAACAAATAATGTATCTTTATGTTATCTCTTTCTAATAGGCTACTAGGGGTCAATGCTACATACAGATATAAATACATCCAAAATAGACTTCTAAGAAAAAATCAAGTCTTTCCTCAGCTCCTACTTATTTCATTATTACCCCCTCATCAATGACACAAATATTAAACAAAGAATACCCAATTTTCTATTAATAATAAAAATATGAAGATGTTGCTAATACACTGCACCAAATTAACGTATATATGATAATAATAACAGTGTAATAACTAACTGTCAAGTAGATGCATTTTGAGTATATTGTATTGTAATAGTAAACAAAGATCAATATTACGCTTATGATCGATATTGTTATATGGGTGAAAAATAAACTTGTGAAACCACTTGAGGTTGGTGGCCCATTGGTAAGGTATTTGACTTTAGGAATCCACCTGAGTTCGAGTCTCACTTCTCACATTTGTGAGGGTGAATTTATACAGATTTTTCGAGAATCCTGGTTTTCAAGCATACATGTAATTTAAAAGTAAGTGTATAATACAGTGACGTTCAAAACAAAAAAAAAAAACTTGTGAAACCACATTGATAATTGAGAATGTTATAATTTCAGGGTGGAACTATAATGAAGATAATCTACAGGTACACTCAACTCGTATAATGTAAAATACTTTGAAGTACATTGTGTTTCTTATTGAATTACGGTTAAAAAAACGTAAAAAACGGATCAATATAGTTGATTCTAAACTAAATGATGAGCTAGAAATAAAAACTATCAAAAATGCTTAAACTTAAAAAAAAAAAAAAAAAGTTCCTTACAAGTCACTTGTTAACATTACTTTGCACGAATACAGTCCACTTGTTAACATTACTTTGCACAAATACATGTAAGGCTAGTGTTATAGGTTTAGTTTTTGTTATGGGTCACTTACAATAACAGTTTCGTTATTCAACATTGTGAACTAAATTGTCTAAGTGATATGATACGTATAGTACTTCGTATAAATATATTCTCGTGACACACTGACACTGATCCGAAAAAGAAAGTTAGCAAAAATCAAATTCCATTGTATGCATGTATCGACTACAAAATGTACTCCTATCATCGATCCTATGACTTATTTCTAATCAAAAATATACTTTTATGTAAAGGTACATGGTACGAGATTGCATAGCAAATTGATAATGAATGCGCTCGATCCTGTACATAAGTTAAATTTACTATCTAGTATCTACTAGGTACTTATTTATTTATCAACGTACAATACGTCAATACCCTATAGCTAAACCTATAGATAGTGCATGAGACTGCTACGAACCAGTGTATGACATATACAACATCAATATATAAAGTACGTACCTGACAATAATAAAGTAAAAAAAAAAGATAATTTTTTGTTAACGGCATTCTATCCTACTCATATTCCTAAATTACACGTATGTCTGAAAATCAGGACTATTCTCAAAAAACCCCTATTAATTATATGTTTAAAATGATAATGACATGCCTAATTAAGACCTATCAATAACAACTTATCATATGTTTAAAACAAAATAAATTATATATTAACTAGATTATTTTCCCGCATAATACGCGAGATAAACATATTGTATTAAATTTTCATTATAATAAAATCAAGTACTTATGGATAAACATGTTAAAGTTTGATGATATTATCATTTAGAAAATGTTTTGTATCAAAAATGATTAGTAGGATATGTATGTTATATCTTTATAACACGGAACCCATGTAATACAGAAATGGTGGCGGTTAATATTGGTGGTGGTGACAGTATCGAGTGATATAGGTGATTCCGGGTGTAAATTAGTTCATTAATAACGAATTAGGTAATTTATAATAATTCTTTCCATTTGGGGGGGGGGGGGGGGGGGTCATTAAGTACAATTGTCTCATTTCCAAACTAAATTTTTTTATAGCACAATCTAAAAAGGAAGTACTATTATTTAGTGTTTGGTAATGTCTTAATTAAAAGTCACGACTTAATTTTAAATGCCTTAATTTATTAAGTCAATCAAATATGTTTGTTTGTTGACTTAGTAAACAAAAACTATTGTACATTTATCACTTCAAGGATAGGGTGTTTGAATTTTGATAAAGAAAGAGAGATCTAATGACGTTGTAAAGTTAAATGTAATGACTATCTGCTTGTAACATCTTGAAATTTAAAAGATTATTTTTAACATATCGATTTTTTTTTTATATTATTATTATGTTTGGAAATTATACTAACTTATTAGTTACAAAAGATTAATTTTGTAAATTTGCAAATGAAAATCTCTAAGGTCATACTTCAAAAACGCGATTCAAAGTTTCATTTATTATTTAATTTATTTATACCTCCTTATAAATCATATTGAAATTAAGACTTTAAGCATATTTTTCCTCCCAAAAATACCCTCAATATTTACATTATATTCACACATCTTATCCATAGCTTCCGAAATTCCACCCCTCCCCCCCCCCCCGATCTCTACCACTGCCTCCCTTTTATATTGTCTTCACTCTTGAGCCGTCGCAATGCGTGGGTACCATGCTCGTATATTTAAATAATACTTGGGCTTATAAGATTGGAAAATCTTAAGTGTTAAGTTGATCAAATATATTACTTGTTAAATAGATTTATGTATTACTATTATTAAGTCGAAAATTTATTTCATTTAAGACATCAGTTCATTCATCAAAAAGATATAAATAAAATGATATAAATATATCTAAGAATAAATGACGTGGCGGTGTGGTGGCGATGGTTGATAGTGGTGGTGGCGACATCAACAATGACGGTTGGTGGGGAATGTGGCGGCGGTTATGGCTGTGGTGGTGGCAGTGCTGATAGATGGTGGTGGTAATAGTGGCGGCGGCGGCAATAGCGTTGTAGTTATTAACTTATTGATGTAAAAATAATGTAACTGATTTAAAATGGAGTAATATAGTTATTTTAAGGGTTGATTGATATATGTTACAAATAGTTTCACTAAAAATAATATAGTATTATATTAAGTGAAGATATTTAAATTAGTTAAATGATAAAAGTAGTATGGGTAGGTCAATATGTTTTTTTAAAAAAAATAAAGGTTAGATTCTCGATTAATAAAACCACTTGGTCTTTGATCAAATGGCCAATTGAGGCCCTCTTTGGAGAAATTGGCGGAAATGATGTTGGTTTGGAGACCCAAAAATGAATCTTGATTTCCTGTGGTCTCGGGCATTTGCCTCTTGAGGCTGTAAGCGTACATGTTATCACTCACGTTCTGCAATAGTGCGTCAGTTTCAACTTTCAACATATTACCCAACTTGGATGTCACTGCTAGGGCTCAAACAGTAATATCTAACATATGTTATTAAACAAAAGGTTCCCGGCTAATATGCTGAATAAAGTATAGATATAGTTATGAAATAAATCAAAATACTATAATATATATATATATATATATGGTAACACTCCGGTGAGAACACTCTTAAAATAAGAACGGTGAGAACACCTTAAAAACATCATTTTGATGCATTAAAAGTCCATAAAAATAACATAGTGCATAACTAATTATCTTTATTTAAGTGTTTAACAACAAATTCATCCGTCAAAATCGAAATAATCATGTTTTTTGTTTTGTGCATCCATCTTGGATGCATATTCATCAAAATAATGCATCCAACAAAAAACGTGATTTTTTCGATTTCGATGAATTAATGTGTTTTTAAACACTTAAATAATGATAATTAGTTATGCACTATGTCAGTTTTATAGACTTTTAATGCATAAAAAATAATGTTTTTAAGGTGTTCTCACCGTTCTTATTTTAAAACTATTCTTTTTTGATTGTCCCTATATATATATATATATATATATATATATAGGAAAAGGGAATATAAGGTTGTCCTAAGTTTAGGTGTGGAACCCCTCACATACCAATATTTTATTATTTCTTGTTTAATGAACAAATGCTTAGGTCCCCATGATATTTATGGTTTAAAATTTAGTATGTGCGTGTTTCACACCTAAGCTTGAATACCCGACAGCCTTATATTACCATCCCCTATATATATATATTACCATCCCCTTATATATATATATATTCTTACATGTATAAAAGATTTAGGAAGATTACCTAATATAATTTTATGTATAGATTTATAGATTTACGTATGTATAAAATTAAGGAAGATTCCTAAATTAGCTAATTTTATTTAATATGCAATTCTATATATTTACGTATATATCAATTTAAGGAATGTTAGCACATATTATTTTTAATATTAAGGGTATATTTTAACAAATCATATAAAGTATAAGTATTAATATTGTCATTTATAAAAGATGAAATAATTAAATATTATCTAACGGTTCTAAATCAAAGATGGAGTTCATCCAAAGGTTCCTATTTGTTTAGAAATGAATTTAGGACCTTGTTATATATATATATTGGTAGATAATAACCCTCTTGAATTCGAATTTCTTAAAAGTAATGTACAAATTTAAAATTTTTAATATACTAAATTAACTTTTACTAATAAAATAAACAAAATCAAATGCTTTTGCCACTCCTAACTGGTAATTTTACCATCGCTACGACCATTTAGAAAGCTTTCTCAACAAGTTTGCAATTTGTTTGATTATAAGAAAATTTTCAATCACAAACGTATAAATTAAAATTAAATGTCATGCCATAATTACCTGCATAAGTTTATAAATCAAATAAAAGATAAATACTCTATACAAATACAAAATTAGTTAGTATGAGTACTGAGTAAAATCACTCAAAATGAAAATGATTATTTCATATATATTTATATATATTAATTTATTAAATAGGAGATATTTTGTCTCAACTTGTGGAAATGGTCAAATTAACTAGCATTTCGTATAAGGCAAATTAACTGCATGAGCATGGTATTCGCGTAATGCGGCAGCGGTGGTGGGGAAAACGGTCTCGTGGTGTCGGTAATGTTACTATTGGTGGTGGTGGCGGTGTTAAGTGGTGTAGATTGTTGTAATTGCAATAGTGGAAAATTTTAAAAGATAATGACTTAAAGTGTTAATTATTTAAATAAAGGTTTAGAGTGTAAATTATAATTGATTAAAGACAAAACATAAAAAGTCAAGAGTAATTCTGATAATATAAATATAAAATTACCTAAAATAAAAAGAAACTATTTCTTTTATAAGGGAATAAAAATAAATATAAAGTTAATATGATTTTATTTATTTTTTGTTTCTTGCAATTAATTTTGTAGATGGTTCTTATATCTTATGTTGTTATTCAATAATAATATGTATACACGTTTAACGCAAGAGTTATGTAATATACTTTATGCAACAATATGTATATAAAGTTAACACAAGAATTATGCAAATTATTACCAATTTTTTGTTTCTTTTATTTTTTTGAATTTGGAGTTTTATTTTTTGCTTTTCACCGGGTATGTTTTCAAATGTAACTACTAATAATTTTCGTTTGTTTTTTATAATTGTTTGTATAAGTTATTGTCGAGTTCTAATTAGTGTACGAATATTTTTTTTGTTGTATATAAATAAAATGAGTGTCGTATTTTATTTTATACAGAAATATAATATGTGACGATTACCAATGAAAAAACCATGACAACGCGCGAGCTTTCCTTCTTTCCTAAGGCTATCTCCAATGCTAAGGACGTTTTTAGGCATCCTTGAGCTGCCACATCGATCAAATCCTTACACATCTTTATAAATTCTTAAAATCCTATAATTTTATCTCCAACCATACAAACATCCTTACATATCCTTTAACTCCACTAAAAAAAATATATATATATATATATAAGTATGTGCATCCCCTTGGGTAAGGACATGTATCAAAAAAAATTTAGTTTTAGACAATCTTCAACCGCAAAGGATGTCCAAGGGCACCTAAAAGCACTCAAAGTCACCCAAACACATACCAATTGGATATAGTCTAATGACAAAACAAGTGGAACACAATTTTTGACTTGATAAAACTGATGCGGTTAAAAATACGGTTTATTTTAGCATAGTTGGAGTACAAATTAAATTAAATTTTGGGATTGCAAAATTCAAGAGCTATGTGTGGGTGTACGTACGTAGTTAGTTCTGTCGTGGAAGCACGAATTCCAAAAGTAATAAAGTTAACATAACGTTATTTTATTTTATTTTTCCAATGTTTTTGCAGGTGACATAGGGATGGGTGGGCCTGCAACAACTTTTCAGATCAAAGTATCAAACAAGTACATATCGCACAGAGTTAGATTCCATCTCCATATATATTGTATCATGAATATCTACGGAAGGTCAAGTTAACCATTTCATTTTTCCTACTAAACATCGTACATTATGTTATGTATAACTTTATATTAATTTAGTATATAAAGTGTCTAGCCAACAATTTATATGTCAAATATATGCCTCTATATACGTAACATGTCAATGATATATGCTTCCACCTATGTGCCCCTATACGCTATACGTACACCATTCTATATGTCAAATATAAGTCTATAAGTGTGTACATTTTACAATATAATACGGAGTAATTAAACATGTACAATCAAATATACATAACATTAGTATCAGGAGTTTGCTAATAATGACTCTTTTGATATATAGTTAAACATTAGTAAGTTATTTTAAATTGTAATTAAAACTATTTCTAGAAAAAATTTATTTTATGTATAATAATATTTTAATATGTACGTACGTTACTTATGAAATTTAAGAATTTAGACTACGAATAATAACATCTTTAATGTTATGAATCTAAAACACGTACGTAGTTTTGGAAATGAACATACGATGGGTACGTGGTCCTATATTTCCAACTAATTTTAATTAAAGCATCTATCAAACCACCCTCATCTTTATAAATGGGACCATACACACATATACACAGACATTTGATCTAAGTTTTGTCATATGTTATAATTGTTGAAAAAATCTTCCAAATTAAGTTTCTTTTTGTTACGTGCAAAATTAATTATATATAAATCTAAATACAATAGAGTTACGATATACATAGAAAATGAATTTTGTGTGCTTATAAATTTAGACCAATAGAAAATTAATTGATACATTTTTTCAATTTCATTAATTTAGTTATTATAACAATTATTGGGTTTTTTTTTCCTTCAATATTAATGTTGTCGACTAATCCTGTTGTATCATATATGGTATTATCCTTCTTTATACCTCTATACTCCATATATAAACAAATTACATCTCTCTAAATTAAACACTCTACCTTTAAATTTTCTATTTTACCTTTTTAATTTACACTACCACCAAACACTTTAATCCTGAAATATCAAAAATGTCCTTAAGAAAACCTTACACCCGATTTGTCTCCCTCCCTTCCCCTGAAGCTGCTCACATATTATATAAAAAACACACCCATACATCCCCAGAATAAAACACACACATACATCCCCTCGGACCGCCTCTCTCTAAAACGCACGTAGCCACCGCCCCCTAAAACTGTCGTCGTCTGCGCCGTCTAAAACACACATAGCCATAGGTACGGTGATCCGGTAATTACGCAGGTACCACTAATTAACCAATATTTTTTTCCTATGCCCTGCCGCATCGCGCCGGTACAAAGCTAGTTTTATGCAATACAAAATTTACCGTTAAAAAGAAACGAATTGAATTAAACTACATTACCTGGATTAATAAAAAAAATGATTTGCTAACTAGTGCCCCTAATGCACCAGTTAAGTAACATTTAATGAAGTCCAATCTTCTTAAAATATGAAAATATGTATTAATTATTCATTTAAAAATAGAAATTGTTAGGTTAAATTGATACACATTAAATATAATTTTTGATTAATAAAGAAATAACAAGTTCATTAAATGTTTCTTAACTAGTGCACTAAGGGCACTAGTTAACAAATCCCATTAAAAAAAAAAAAACAAACAAACTGATTAAAATATTCTGATATTAAACTTTTAATAAACTAGCCTCAACTGAAATTTTCTCTAATGATTAGTTGATTTACTTAGAGCTATTTTATCAACAATGAAAATAGATTGAGTGACTATAATGATATCATTATTGAATGAGGTCGTCATACTTTCTTATCCATATCAATGAAAACGTAATCAAACTTTTCCATAGAATCAATTTTCAAAATTTTAATCAATATATTGTAATAGTTTAGGAAAGAAAAAAGATTACACAATTCTTATATGTCTATATTGCACCAATGACCTCATTATATAGTACTTTACGTTAGACTTAAATGTCTTTGATAAATACAGTTTCAAGTAGATTTGGTTTATACAGAAGGGTTTTATACTCAATAAATAACAGCAAACACCGTATGCAATCTATATGTATTAACGACAAATTTTTTTATAATCCTAAATTATCGCATATAATTGTAAACTAACTTATGTTGAAAATCAAACACTGGAGTTAACTCCTTAAATGACAAAAGTTTTACTGAAAGAGATGGGTACACGCGCAATGCAACGGTGATGGCGACAACGGGTGTTGGTGACGATGTGGTTATTAATCTAAAAGTAATTATGTAAATGGTAGTATAGTTATTTTATGGTTAAGGGATGTATCTTTTGTATATAATTTTATTAAGAATTTATAGGGATATTAAATGGAAATATTTAAATTAATGAATAATGGAGAAAAATAGTTTAAATAAATATGATTAAAAAATATTTTAAGAATATTTTAGATATATTTAGTATGTGATTAGTTGAAAATATGTTAAAAATCAATAATATTTTTAATATTTTAAAGATAAAAAGTTAAAAAAAGAATAAATAATTTGTTTTATAATGCAGCATAGATAATATGCTATCTACATATAATTGAAAAATGAAAAAATAGAGCCGGTGGCCTAGGCCCCTCGTAAACCAACGTTTTTCTTTGGCACGATGTGCTCCGTGTATTTTTGTAAACTAGTGATTCACCAGTTTTTTAATAATTAAATATGATGGAACTACAGTATATCACCGAGAATTTTTATTATCAGTTTTGTATGTTTTAAATATATTTCATATAATAGTTATCATTGATACATTTAACAATGAGTAAAGATATGAACATATATAATAATTCATATATGATATATGATATATAAATTAATTATTTTTTATTCAATATTTTAAGTTTGTGTGAATATATTTTAGAATATCTACTCATCTAGCTATCCATTTGAAAATGAGTGTCATCCTTCTATTCTAGTTTCCACTCATAATAAATGAACTATCCTTTTAGGCAAACGAAAAAATTTTTTGATAAAAAGTTGCATAATTCGAAAGGACAGCGGTAGTAGATAAATTGTTGCATATAAATTTAAATAATGCAAAATAAAATTCTACATTGTTATTAAATTTTGAAAATGTGACTATTAATCAAAACATTTTATCAAGATATTAGATACCATAACTTTAACAGATAACTAACCATAGTTTTTATATAGATTTTTTTTTCTTGAACAGCAAATTTGGATTCAGCGACATGTCACTTCATATACCTAATTTAAATTTCAGAGAAAACCCATTATGAGAAAAACCCCTTCACCATTTCTAGAGCATTTTGCTCACACCAGTATTTAAACCCTGGAACTCTCAGTCTCAGGCTCAATCATTTACCAATCCATTTATTGAAATCTTATAAAGATTACACGATCCATGTTAGAAAGTTATATTTTGGGATAAAGAAATTTACCAGTATACCCTTAATATTTAAATTACACCATAAGTCTTTAAAATATCTTTATTAACCATTTATATCAAAAACTTTTACATCAAGTATCTCAATCCACCACCAACAACATTCGTCACCACTACTACCTGACGCCACCATCATCTCTGTTGCATTGCGCAATCACTATGCTATTAGAATTGAATTAAGTCTAATAATTACTTATATATAGAAATGATTAGTGAACCCGTAGATTAGTTTGTTTTTTCTGAAAAAAATAATTATCATTTACATAAACTATTTATAGCCAAATGTTAAGGGTTTTTTTTTTAATCATTTTATGCATATTATTAAAGAAAACCTAATAATTACAAAAAGAAAAAGCATGTTGATACTCACATATTTTAGGTAAAATAAAACAAACATTAAAGTAAAACAAATAAAATAATAAGTTTTTTTCACTGAAAATCACCGTGCATCATGAAAATCATCGGACATCAATTGCTTCATAAATCTTCGTGCATAAATTTAACCATGATTTAAAAGTTTAAAGGTCAAGATATTGTCTTATTTTTTTTACTTTAATACTTATTTTACAATACCCAACCCCTTATTAAGTATCCGTCATGACACTAGTATAACTCACAATCATAAATTGATAGTTATAAACTTATAATCGGCTCTTTGGGAGGGCAAGAAGGTTCTAAGCCAAGCGACCCAAAATTGGTAGGCTGTCCAAATATTTTTTTTTGAACAACAGTGGTGATTGGACTCAGCGGCATGCCTTTTCATCGTCCGGTAGAGATCAACCACGTCACCAGCACAGTCAATCCGAGGGCATGACTGACGGTGGAAGTCCCACTACCGTTCTGGAGGAAACTAGCTAATGCTAGAGAAAACCTTCATGCTCCACCTCATTGGTAAAGACTTCCCAATATGTCTTTCAAAGGTTTTGAACCCGTGACCAACGTACATTTGGCTGAAAGACATAAAGGGTATTAAATGTCCAGTTGGGCTAAATCCCAAAGACAGGCTATCCAAAAATTTAGAGTAGGTTTATTTAGTATTGGAAGGCATCGGTTACTAAGTGATGGAAAAATTCGCTATTGAAAATTTGAGTCGAGCCTCATAATCTACTTAAATTAAACTAGCACAGTGCCCACGCGATGCGGCGGCGGCCGTGACTGCGATGGTGTGATGGTTGAGCGACTTTTGGTGGTGGAGCGGCGTTGAGTTGTGTATATAATTGATGTAAAGGTTAATGGACATATTTTAAGTTATAAAATGATTGATAGTGTAATTTAATCATTAATGTTAAGGGGATTGTGTATGTGAAGGCATTTTAAGGAGTACTAAGTGAAAATATTACATATTTTCAACATTACCAAAAATAAAGAGGGTTATTCTTTTTATAATATAGTATAGATATGTAAACAATATTAGTTTTGTACAATACTAGTTATCCTGCTTATCCTTTATCATTGAGTTTTTTATATAATATGTCTAATCTAATTGATTATTATGAAGTGTCAATTTTTTATTTTTTTTTTGTCATTTTTGAAAACGATCCCCGCACATACCACAAGAACCAAATTAAAACCACAAGAAAAATCTAAGTAATTATTCGAGAAGGAAATGACATATTTTTAATAAAAAAAAAAAATAGCCTACTAATCCTTTTAACAACTTGACCATGATTTCTGTTAAAATAAAAAAATAAAATTAAGAGTGATAATTAATAGATTATTACGTTTGTCATGTAATTAAGTTGTTAAATACATTATTATGCTGATTTATATATAGAAAATATATCCAGCTAGCAAAAATCACCGGTTGTATGACTTTGGTTAAAACACAACATAAAAGCCAAATCAAATGTCATTCTTTTTTATTTAATAAATGGTTGTGATATTAAGGCTTTGATACTTTGATAAATGATTACGTACGTACTTGCTTGATTTTGTATATGCCTATATATCCATCTTTCTTTAGAGAAAGTGAAAAGAAAATGAAATTAGTCATAAGATCACTGAAAAGTAGAATTTATAGCATGGTACCATTTACACCTGCAAGTAACAAAGGTGAAGAAAAGAATCACCCACATAATTAGGGAGTTTTTTGAAACTTGTAGTCATATAGAAGCGTTATCAATAATGGCAAGTGAGATGGGGGTCCATTCATCCACCATGGACCATACTAGTACCATCCATCCTTTCTTTTAATTGAGCTTTTACACTCCAAATTTTCAATCTCTACTCATTATAAACTAAAAATACAATAAAAAACTTTTAATATATATTTACAAATTTTATATTTTTATGATACTAAACACAGTTGTTCTATATCTCAATTTAAGATTTGCTGTTAGTTTTCATTGTTATATTACTAACATTGTGATTAAAGTGTTACTGATTTTGAGTGTTAGTAATTGAAGTGCTAGTTTTCATTGTTATATTACTAAATTTATTTTTCTAAAATAATGCTTAAAAAGAATATAATACGACTTGTTCTTTCAGAGAGGCTATGAATTTTTTCAACGTGAAGTTAACACAATTCAAATAATTATTTAAAATAATCGTGTGATAAGTCATCAAAGGGAAGAAGATCGAAACGCAATTTTGAAAAAGTTGCCAATTTTGAATATGTTAAGAATAGTAATAATGTTAGTAATCGTATGTGTTTGGCAGTCATATTATTGTATTATTTTCCTTTCATAATTATATGTTATCATATTATCATAGAACAAGTGATTGAAAATAAACATGTGCGTGTTATGAACGCGCATCATGATTAAATACATATACTTGAATGTCAAGTTCGGGATCACAAATATGTTTATATTTCAATTCTTAATTATTTTTCCTAATAATATCACATTATGAGTACATCTGTTTCAAAATATATTATAATGGAGAAATTATTATATATAGCATGTGCCTTGTGAAATGACTATGACAAATAATTACATCCATATATCTAGGCTAATAATGACAGTGAGGAACCTATGATTATTGTACTACAACTTGCAAAATATAACACTTAAAACCGTGTTTTTTTAAAATTGTAAGCTTTTGTGACTTAAATGTATGAAGATCTAATATTGTTAATATCGTAAATCTCGTGTCCAGTGTTGGACACGGGTCTAAAATCTAGTTATTGTATTATTTTCCTTTCATAATTATATTGGAATATCTATCATTGATTGGATGAGCATGAAATTAATAAATTATTTACAAATGACAAATATTGAGCTTTCAATAATATCATATTAGAGAATACAATATACTTGTATAGTTTATAGTTTACAAAATATATAATTTATCGATATTTTATTAATTTAGCGAGTTATTAATTTATCGAGTGTTGATTTCCATTAGTTCTTTTAAGTTGGGTCTGGACAAATTATTAATTTTATTGAGGTATTAATTTATCGAGTATTAGTTTATAGAAGTTTGACCGTATACAATATTTGTTTCTTATCTTGTAATGATGTCATGCATATATAGAAACTAATATATACCAAGACTTCAATTTCATCCAACGTATTTTATAGCCATGTTCTATATGTTCATAATGATAACGAAGAATGTTTAAAATGTGTTAGACGTTTGGGATATCAAGTACAAAATGCTTTATATGATAGTCGCATCATATAAATGTACTAACTACTTTTATCAATATATACTTATACCATTATGATGTAAGCAATTACAACTAAATCGAATGGTTAACATCAGTGTAAAATATCCAATGAAGGTCAATTCAACTGGTCAGAGGTATTCTCGGTTTTACCCAAAGTCTTGACTTCGATCTTTAGGGATAACAAAACCTTAGAGTTTTTCCCTCTGGACACTTGTAACTAGAGATGTGCATGGTCCAGTTTGGACAGTTTTAGCCAAAAATCTCAACCAAACCAATACATACGGTTTCATGATTTTTCAAACCAATCCGTCCAAATTGTTATGTCGAACCAAACCAACCAAAACCAATTAATCCGGTTGTTAAGCGGTCTTTTATTTTTTGAAATTAAATGTACAAAAGCATAAAATAATACGTAGCATCTAAGATTCGATATCATGACATAACAAAATATTCATAAGTCTTATAAGACAAACAAACATAACAATTTAGGATTCGATATATATCATGTCTACAACTTTGACAAATAATAAGTATATACAATTTACATTATTAACTATTAATATAGATATAAACTTACATTTATTAAAAGTAAATGGTCCGGTTTGATTTTACCAGATTGTATAATATCTAAAACCAAAACCAAACCATACAAATGGTTTACGGAAAAAACAAACCGACGGTTTAAAATTTTGATTTAAAACCAACCAATCCGTCCAAATACCCCGGTTTAAATGGTTTAGCCGGTTTGGACCAAACCATGCACATCCCTACTTGTAATGGCTCTTAGTCAACTTCTCGTTGTCTAAAGTACGTGCAAGGCTAGTTATGCAGTTTCATACGCATTCAAATGGCTCAATGCTAAAAGATTAATCAAAGACTGAAATCATTGACAAAACGTCAATTCTCTTATAACTCAATAATAATTAATTCAACTGAATTTTACATTAATCAAAATCATTATTTATACTAATCCTAACACCCCTAAAATAGGAAACAAATCGATCCATAATTGAAAAATATAACTTACAAAATTAAAAGATAACAAATAATATAAAAAGATTACTTATTAAAATAAAGGATATTGTGGGTTGGGACGGGTCACGGGTCCTCTGCATCAGCTAGCTTCACCATTATACGGTGAGACTTTCTCGATGTCGTATACCGACAGAATGTTCGAAAAAAAATAAACATCCGTGTATAATTAAGCGTTTAATTCTTATCCTTGCAAAATCAAAGATCCTTTCCTAACTAATTAGTTATAACTTTGAAGTAGTTTTTTTTACCTTACGTATGGGTCATACTGTCTACATACACCCCAACATCTCCATATATACATGTTTTTGGGACTCATAACATGTGATAGAATATATTGAATATTACCTAATTTCTACCATACATTATAATAAAAAGAGTTTTAGATAAACATTAAAATTGTTGGAATATATAACTAAATATCTTTAAACACGAGTACGCAACGGAAGCAAATCAAAGTATGTATTAAATAATTAACCTTGAAATAGGATTAAGGATTACCTTATAAAGTAGATGAATAAAGTGAAGAACTTTAAAGGATTTGAAGTAAATCTCTCTACGATCGCACACTAGACACCTCTTATATCGTATGCTAATACCTTGATCATGAATCGAACAACCCTTTGTTAATCTCCATTCCATTCGACACCCCTTGGAACCAAACCATGTAGTTGTCGTGTAACATTCATAATATAATTAATACTAAGCAATTAATGCAAAGTATTAATATATATATATATATATATATATGATGTATGGCCGAATGAAGTGAAAAACCGAAAACCCCTTTGTGGGTTTCGGTCGATCATTAGAGAGAAGAGAGGAGAATTGTTTGTGTAATTGAATGAATAAAACCCTTAAACTTAAGCCCCTATTTATAGGACTAATTCATAGGGTTTTAATCTTGGTGACCAAGTAATCTTAAGGCCTAAAAGCCTTGAAATTTTCAGCCCCTTATATTAGGAATTAGTGTCCAACTCTAATTTCCTTATTTCACATTTTAACCTCCTTTTAATTAATTAAATACAACTAACCATTTAACTTATTTAAATTAATTATTTAAGTGATCAAACTAATCAGTATATTACTTTAATATATTAATTAATAATAGAGAGTTACCGTGTCATTTCGTGTGACCCCGTAGGCTTAAATCATTTCCGAACATACGTTCATTTTACGTGATCATATTCTAACAAAAATTACGTAATCCATTGAATTTTTCTTTTGTTAATATATGTCTCGGACAATATTCAACAGTTGAGCTGTTTTCGGTTTTTTGTATATTTTTGTGCTATACCTGATCGATAATGTAAGAGTTGTTCTTTTGCTTCGAAGTTTATAACTTGCAATTTAGTAAAAGAAAAACAAAAATTAAAGATCCCTTTATAACCGTGAATCTAGAGTATCAAGTAAAACAATGACCGTCTAACATTGGTGATATCTGATTACGTATAAAATCATTTTATTTTTTCTTTTGAATCCAATGAAAAGGGACAAAAAGAACAAAGACATGAAAGACAGATAATTAAGGGAATAAAGAAAGGTGTACTAAAAACATTTTCTTTTCTTCGTTATAATATAATAAATATTTTTAAAAGATGAAATTTTGTTGTATACTGGAGAATAAGTATAAGAAAAAACAAACATTCACTAGGCTTGGAGGTTGGAACTATCACATACTTCATAGATTCATTTTGCTTCATTACGGGTGGCATGTTTTACTCTTTAATTGTTTGCTAATTCATCTTCATCTTGATGGCATTTCTTATGGTGTAAATAGTTATTATTTTTTTTATTTAATTATTTTACAAAACAAATCCTGTGGGTACGTACGCATGTTAATTTATTACACGTCTAACGTCTGTCAAATCCTATACTTCTAATTGGGCTTAAAAACAATATTGTATGTTACATTTGTCATCAGTTGATGCTGTTTGAGATCTTCTAATAATTCCAAGATATACATGTCAGAATATTTGTTTTTCTATCTATTTATTTATTAAACAAAAAGAGAAGGATGAAGACGAAATAAAACTTACAAAACTCTTGACTATTAAATGAAACAAAACTCTATATTATGATTGTAGACATTATATAATATACTAGCATGGATATTCTATGAACGACTATCCATTACAGAGAGAAAAAAAAGGTATATAATCAAGTAATTAACATTTAACAATATATAAACAAATCGGCATACAATAATTAAGTGAATAAATTTATTTGTATAAGTAGGGGGTGTGCTTGAACAAAGCCGATCAGAATAAGGTTGATGTTTTCTTGATATCAAAAACACATATTATTAATTTATTATTATTATTTTCTTTTTAAAGATATGTAAAGAGTAAGGACGTCTAAAGAAACCTTTAGCATTGTAGACCGTCTATGTTGGGATGAAAATTATGATGTGCATGTCAACTCCGATAACTAAAATCTGTAGGAGACTAAGACCAATTGATTAACGTTAGGTGGTTGCTTATATTTATATCAACTAAGCGATATAGGACTTGCTAGAATACATATTGTGAGTTTACTTTATTTATTTATTTTGTAAAATATGACAGAAAAAGAATTAAGTAGAAAGACAAAGAACAAAAGAGGACATATGATCCCTCAGGAATTTCTTAATTGATCGATAGGAACATTCTATTGTCCTCAATATCATCGACACTCCTTTTTGTTTTTATTAATGATCATTTCCATATACAAAAAAAAAAAAGAAAAGTAAATAAAAAACAAACCAGCTAAATGTTACTAGCTTGTAGAGAAGTGTAGGTTGACATTTTTCTATCTGTTTGTATGTCTAGTAAATGCAAAATGATCGAACTCAATCTGTTTGTCAATATGAATTGTTGCTTGAAAAGAAAGTTATTGGGCCTCTATATGATTTTTACAATGAGATTTGGGCTTAAGTCAGCTGAATGGCCCAAATATTTACGAAATTGATTCATGTAAAATTGGGCTACTTAAGAGATAATAGAAAAAGATTACCACATAGGAAAGTGGAGTTCTAAGAACAAGTTAAACTTTAACTGTTAAAATGATGCTTTCCTACTTTCTTCCTAATTAGCATATATATGCATATGTACGTATAGATGCGAGTGTTGGGAGGTCCATTATGTCGCGTTTCAGTATCTATGCTACTAAAACGTAGCCATAACCCGAAGTGTCAGTTTAACCTTTGACAGTGTACACTTTACTTTCTCTTTCCATGGTCTGGCCTTTGTAATCTTGATCAGTAATTCATTTTAATATTTTGAATGCCGTGTATCAGAATACTTTTCCCAAACTTTGCAACCCAAATGTTTGTTACAGAAAATAACAGTATTTAAAAAATTTGATTATTAGTAACACTGTACCAGACTAGTTTAGTACATGAAATCATGCATGCCAGAGTGAAAAATATATATATATAAAAAATTACCCTCAATACCTTTTAAACTTGCTGCATTGAGTTGTAAGGTAAATCAGAATTATTCGGCTAGGTGGGCATATGAACTAGACAAGCCACTAAGAATATGTATCTTGTATCTTACGCAGTATAAATTGCCAATTCAATAATGCTATGGCTATTGATAATATGCATCACTAGCATGTTTAACCAAAATACCAAAGCAGTAACATCTAGCTGTTACTCACATAGAACACCTGAGACTGACTATTCAAAATTCAGATAGCCTGCAATGAGTTACAACTTACAAACATAGACAGCTGTAGCTATAATGTATCACTTCAAATACGGAAAGATTAAAGTCATTAATTCCACGGAGTAATGATGAATTGTACCTAGTGTATCATCAGTTTTGCTTCAGGTTTGTTCCTTCAAGTAAGTCATCTGGTTACTCTATAAACCAATTGAGAACCAGGTATTCTCGTCTCATATCTTCCCTAGTAAAACATGTACTCAAAGCTAATGTACGGAACATAAAAGATAAGATGATTGGACTACTGGCTATGGGTTGACAGGGCCTGCACTTGGAGTTGCCTCATCTCCCGAGTCATCCTCATCTTCACTTGGCTCCCCATCACTCGATTTATCTTCTGGAACCATACCAATGTCTTCTGGCTTGGCGTATTTTTGGCAGTACTCTTTTCATGCAAAAAACACATGAATATATCAGTTTCAAAAACATTAAAACCTAAAGCATATGAACTTGTTTAAACTGTTCTACAGTATGTAGAGAAGCATAACTAAACCCAACACCATATGACACCATATATATATGCTCCAGCACAATTTATTTGATACATCAATACATATCAATATATCATAGGTTTGACTTTAAAGTTTACTTAACTATAAGTCATATTAACCTAAGTTTATATAGTAGAAAGCAAACGAGAACAAATATTACATTCTAGGAGTTTAATATATCAGGTACCTTTGACTTTATCTTGATAAGCCACCCGATCATTTAGAAAAAGGGCTGCAGCATCTTCATTCATTGGATCTTCAGCGTTCGGGTCATCCAAAAGTACCGGAAGGAAGATGTCAAACACATGGTTTAACTCTGTAATAAGGCAGACACAACTATTAGGCATTGTGATCATAGTGCTCCAAGACCTAACCCTATACGGCTATACCAGATTACCAGCATAGCTTTAATTACAAAAGTTTCAGAGTTATCATTTTTGAAAGTCACAGTAATAACTTTAATTACACACACTTTTCAAATACCACATGGTTGATTATTAGAACATACATAAAGAAATGCAACTACATCCCATGATAACCACAATTTATCCAACACATGGTTTTTAGAAAATCATTTTGACATTTTTTTAGAACACCAAACTATTAAATTTAATGGACTTAATGTGGCAAATTCATACAATTTACTTTCGTAAACAAACTTATAAAGGGGTCAATTTGGGTTATGTTTGAATTATAACGGGTCAAATGGATAGAACTAAAAGCACTTGCATAATAGAAAACGAGTTGAATCAATGGCATTAAAGGTTTCATGTTCGACCAAATAGATACTTCTGTATTTAACTGGTGAACGAGTCAAGCTTGGTTATGTTCAATCTCTAATAGGTCCCGTGAGTAAAATCAAAATAGTTTACCTTAAAAGACTGAAAGGTCAAATGGGTCAAACATCACTCAAAGAGTCAAAGTGTTACTGGTTAACAGCTTAAATGGTTCGATTAAAAAAGTAGCTAGTTATATGCAATCACACTTTTTGAACGGTTAGCGGGCATGCACCTCTAAACTCAACTAGTTTTCATAAGGTTGATGATGAAAGATAAGTAATTGTTCTCAGAGACTTTCTAAATATGAAAATATTGTATTTAGCATGAGAATGAAGGAGTATGAGGAGAGTGATTTTCTATACCAAACATGGGACTCCACTCTTTATTGATCACATTTAAGCACACTGCACCAGTCCTGAAAAAGGTTATTATGTGCACAAAAATGTTAGAATTTTCAACTAAATTTCATGATTAACATCAATATGTTCATAATGCCACTCACAAAAGAAGAACACTTACAGAAAGTCAACATTTGGATGGAACATTTTGTTTACAAACCCAATGGATGGAGAGGAATAGGGGTAGTCCTCTTGAAGCTCAACCCTTACTTTCCACACACCTCCAGAGTAAGGAGCTGCATTGTTTCATGATGAAATTCGAGAAAATTAAGATAAAAGAGCAGATAATCATGCTACAAAGATTATAAATCATTTGGATATGCATTCAGAGTGATGATTCAGTTTAGAGGTTCAGATACAAGTAATGACGACACCTTTAATGACGAAAAGAAAAAAGTTTCAACAGTTTAAGTGGTTGCCTTATAAGAACAACTTGGGCAACTTTAGCCCGTTTAACAGATTTGACCCGTTTCTTTTTTTGCTAGCTACCCACTTACCCCATTTGACCCTTTATCAGTGAAAATGACCCGAACCAATAGATTCACATACGAAAACAAGTCAAAACTGCCATATGTAACCGATTCTTTGAGGCATTTTAACCATGAAAGGGCGAATAAAAGTACAAAAGGAAAAAGCGAGAACATCATGTTTTGAATGAGTAAAATGATGCGCAATTTAAGAAGTAACGGAACATTAAATTCTCTTTAAGAAAGATTCTCAGGTTCTCAGTTCCATGAACCGATTTCGATCAGATCAGAAAATGGGATACATTATATAAAATCGTTATTATTATTCTTTACATAAAAAGATTTAAGAAACAATACTATCACAATATCTATATACTTTATTGAATATGAACTAATGAACATATCCAATTATCCATATCTTTCGAGACCCAAAAATCAAACTCCATTTGACCCAAAAAAAAGTCATATATATTACCAGTTTAACAACATAAAGTAGCGATAGTATACACATACAGCCATATATCGCAAGAAAACGATTAAGAATCAAATGCAAAACTAATCAAGATTGATTTCAACAGATTCCCACATACAAAAAAAGAACCGATCATTAGTTATACTTACTGTTCGGAGGTCCATGAAAACGCACAAAGAATTCTTTCATATCATCATTGTTCATCTGAACGTGGTAATCACTCATCATTCTGCAAGTTATAAAAACAAAAGATTAAAAAAGTGGAAGACGAAAGTAGAAGTGAAAAGAAATCAGAAGAGAAGTTATCAAGTAACAAACAGTTTCATCAAGTCCGTTTGTTTGCGTTTGTTTGAAGAGTTAGGATCCGCCATGGTTTCTTTCCTTTTCTTCTTCTTCTTTTTCTTCAAGATTTCAGTAAACGAAAATGTATGGCAATGTGGGTGGGTTGGATATTTTCTTGATTGTTATTGAGTTGTTAAATGGAAGAGAGGGAAATATAATGTGTTTATATATTACACTGGACAAAATGAAATGAAAGTCAAGATTTTCATAAACACCCCCTTGATTATTGAGAAAAGACAAATAAGTACGATTTCGGAAATCTATATCTAAAACGAATTTTTATGTCTTTTTAATCATTTGAAAAGTTGAATTTTACAGAATTTCGTGAAATGAAAGTCAAGATTTTCATAAACACCCCCTTTCTTCTTCTACGTAGTTAATTTTTGTTAGAATTGATAAAGAAGAAGAAAACATGAAATATACAAAGTAGGGGAGAAAAGTGTGTCAAATATTAATAATTAAGGGGCGAAGTAGTAAAGTAAAACTAACTAAATAACTGCCTGATTAAGTTAGTTTATGCGGTTGTTAAGTTAGTTTTTTAAGTCTTGAGCTGTATGCCTGTATATACCCATGCCTGTATATACCCATGATATAGTCGCTCACATACTCACTTACAGAAAAGTATATTTACCCAAATATTCAAGTTAGACCTACATCAAATTCTTTTTGGTGTTAATTTGTCATAAAAACAGCTAATAGTTAAAAACACAAGTGGCATATATTTAAAAAGAAAATGCTAAACAAAGATGGGCTTTAAGAAGTGATACAAGCCCAAGATTATATCCATAATTCTCACAAATGCGAGCATTCATATTAGCGTATAGAGTATAGACATTGACTGATTGACATGTGAAATTAGGTTCTTTTTTCGACATAAGAAGTTCTTAATTTATTAGTGTGTAACGTTAGGTTCTTAATTTCCAGTACAAAATTTTGAATAGTGCGATAATAGTAGTAGCTTATATTTTTTTTATTAGCGTGTAACGTTAGGTTCTTTTTTCGACAAAGAAGTTCTTAATTTACAATGGGCCGCAAGCAAAGCTGACATTCACTAGTTTAGCCAATGGTTAATGATATTTGTATCATGTTTTTGATACATTTATTATTATTGTGTATTAGTCAGTTATACAAGATGCATGAATCATTGTATCTTGTGGTAAATATATTAAAATTGATGGTACTAAGGACTAACATCACTATCCTTAGCCAATTAGTTCGAACTTGATTTTAGTGCTACCAACATGTATAAGGGAACTTCTAGCTATATTACATTTATGTTAGTGACGTGGATAGAATAGTATAGTATATGGTGATGACTTGTGACCAAATAGAGTGACAAGTGACGAGCCTTTTCTTTTATCAATTTCTGCTTCTTTTTTTCTCCTTTTGACATCACATTTACTTTAGTGGTGCAAATTGTATAAGACACATGTTATATATATATATATATATATATGACTATATCTATTCATTCGAAAGAATATTCTCAAGTAGTAACAATTAGTTAATTTAATAATTACCACACCACACACACTAGTAGTTTGCTACATCACACCTACTCCCATTTATACCAAACAAATGTCCATCACAATATCATCATCGATAATCCATCACATCAAATGTTGTGAAGACACAGTGGGTCGTCGCAAGAAAATTTCAATCGACGAAAAAAGCCTAACATGTTTCCCTGAAAAAAACCTCATCCTTAACGCCCCGACAATCAAGCCGCCTCGTCCGCGTCGAATCATCCTCGTTCGACACGGACAAAGTGAGGGAAACGTGGATGAGGGCGTTTATACCCGTGTGGCGGACCCAAAAATAGGAATAACCGAGAAAGGAAAACGTGAGGCTGAAGAATGCGGGATAAGAATACGCGAAATGATTGAAAATGAACAAGGCGTGGATGATTGGAAAGTTTATTTCTATGTTTCCCCGTACAGGAGAACTATCGAAACGCTTCGCGGGTTAGGCAAAGCGTTTGATAAGTCTCGGATTGCTGGGGTTAGAGAAGAACCAAGATTGCGCGAACAAGATTTCGGTACTAAAACGTTTTTCCTTTTTTCATCATATCCTTATCTTGAGTAAAATTTGTTTCTAGTTAGCTATAGTTAATGGTATGCAACACATGTCTGGTTATTAAGACACGATGCTTTAGGAGCTGTACTGTACAAGTATATACTAATTCGACAAGTCTTTTCCACCACATTTTTCTATCAAGGACTTCAAGGTGTTTGCGTTAGGTACGTAGTTATAAAGTGCTTATTAAGTTATTCTGGTGTCAAACCATGATCAAATATTTTTAAGAAAAATGTTTATCTATATTCGCTTATAATGCATATTACTTACCTTTTAAGACCTTTTAAGAACAAGTCTCACAAAAAAACTAAAATATCTCCTGACTTATTATTATAACACCTATTTAGATGTCCCTAATGAAATAAGTTAAAAATATATTCTGCTCTAAAATAACTACACTACCCACCTTTACATGAATAACTTACATTATTCATCGCCGTCACCGCCAACCCCACTTTGTGCCGGTTTTCCTTTAGGTAACTTTTTATATGGATCCAGATTCTCTCTATTTAGATCTACTACAGTATTAAATAAAGTTAAGGTTTCACTATCTTTCTACTCTCACAAATTATCCGCACCCCATTTGGTCTAAGAAAATATATCTTGTTAACCTAGGTTTTTTCAAACACAATAAGCTTCTTTTAGTAAGCTAATCTAAGCACCCCATTTGGTCTAAACTGGTTTAAATGTTTAACTTTTTATAATATGGTAAAAATATGAACTAATATTTCAATTTAGGTAAAATATTTTCCCTACTCTAATTTCGGGTTAGGCCAGAAATACATATTGTTTTAGAAATTACGATATATTATTTTCAAGTGGTGTATATATTTTTTAAAGTAACTTGGGTGTCATGTTAATAAACTACCAAGGTTAATTATAGATTAGTTCTAGTGCCAATAAAGATTAAATTTTGTTAGTTCTTACCGTATTGTCCATATTACAGGGAACTTCCAAGATCAAGAACAGATGAGGATTCAAAAAGCAGCTCGTGTTCGGTATGGTCGATTTTTCTACCGGTTTCCAAACGGAGAATCCGCAGCAGATGTCTATGATCGAATCACTGGTTAGCCCTCCATCCATATTAATTACTTCCATGTCATTTGTAAAGCAAAAGATAAGAGACCCACACAATATATATAACTCGAGGCAAAAACCAAAATTTTGGTGTACAATGACAACTACATCATTCTTACCAAAGGTAAATTGTCAAAAACGGCGCAGGGTTTCGGGAGACGTTGAGAACGGATATAGACATTGGAAGATTTCAGCCCCCAGGGGAACAAAGCCCTAATATGAATTTGGTGATAGTTTCACATGGTTTAACATTGAGAGTGTTCTTAATGAGATGGTACAAATGGACTGTTGAGCAATTTGAGAGGCTTAACAATATGCAGAATGGGAATATGATTGTGATGCAAACCGGCCAGGGTGGAAGATACAGTTTGTTAGTGCATCACACTGAACAACAAATGTTAGACTTCGGTCTGACTCAAGAGATGCTCGATGATCAAGAATGGTAAGATCCCTCTTCTAGTTCTGTACAAAATAAATAAGATTTCCAAGTTGCTATCTTACAAATGTTATTTTTCGTGGTTTTTAAGGCAAAAATCAGCAAAGCCAGGCGAACTAAACTATGAATGGTTAACCAGCGGACCATCCTTCTTCACCCATTTAGAGAATGACAATGGAAGACTCAGCTAAACACTAAAGATTTAGGCGGTAGCAAATTTTATAATTTCAATAGCTACTGAAATAGTTACTATGGTTTGTGCATGTGATATCAAGACTACAACGAACAGATGTCAAGAGTTTATAAGAATGTTTATAGAGTTTATTAATGTAACTTCAATTCTTTGCATGATTCGGCTCAGTGCAATCTTCCAAGGTATATGTACGCCTGTAACTTTCTTTAAACACACAAGCAAGAAAGATTCTCAAAATCCACAGGCACACCGGCCAACAAGATTGTATGAAAGAAATTTGAAATTATATCATGATTTCAAGGTAAACTAATAGTAGCCTCTAGGAGCTATAAGGAGAGATCTATTCGGGGGGAAAAAACTATAAAAAAAAAAAAAAAAAGTGAATGCAAAACAAAGACTAGACTAATCTGAATGCCAATTAAACCCAAGCCAGCCAGAACCAGAGAGCAGCAAGATTCAAGCTGAAAAAGTAGAAATTTCACTAAGGTTTAATGCTAGAGGAATGTATGTGTATTCCCAATTCCTCTTCCCTAAATACAGCAAGGGCAACAAGCACAAAACGAATGATCAGATGGCTTAGTTAGGGCCCAACATTGGTTTTAATATCATCACCTTTCACGGCTTCATTAGGCATTGAGTCAAGGTTAGTAGTACTAGTTGTAGTAGTAGACTGGTCTTTATCTTCTTTAGGGTGTTTAGCTAAATCATCCTCTGTGTGTTCACTTTCTTTTGGATCTTTCCCTTCTCTAGACCGCCTTTTCAAGTCACTATCTTCCCTCACCCGCCTTGGAAAGTCACGAAATCTGCTATCTGTTCCATTGCTGCTTGGTTTAGGGCTGGAATCAGAGTTCAGATTTTCTCGTGCAAGGAGTTCCAAAGCATGTTGGTCACGAGCATCAAACCCACGGCCAAGCTCGTCTTCATCAAAGTGGAAGCGCTTTGTTGGGGTGTCCATGTTGTACCGCCTAACAAACCCGCCACGTCTGTAGCCATTATCGGGTCGATCACTGTCATTTCCCACATACCTGGGCCGGCTTCTCCCAGATTCTTTTAGGTCAGAGAAATGTCCCGGATGTCCAGATCTATAGTACTCGTTCTGTTTCTTTCTTGAATCATAAAAACTAAACCTTTCCCCCTGTGGTGCATTAGTCCTCCCAGGTGGAGGTGATCTTCTGTCAAAAACAGGCCGATCCTTGTAATTTACCCATCTGGAACTCATTGGAGATGAATTATTGTTTCGAGGTCCTGAATTATAATCATTTGCATGGTCTCGACAATTGGGAGATCTAGGCCGCCGGATTCTAGTATCATGTCTGAAATCAGGAGATCTACTGCGGCGTCTAAAACCAGTATTACCAATTGGAGAACGAGTTCGAGGTCTCGAAGGTGATCGTGAATTGGATTGGTGATGTTGATAAGAAGTATTTCCTCTTCTTTCTATAGGTGAAAAACAGCGGCGTCTCCTAGGGAAGGGACGTGGATATTCTGTCAGATATTCATCACATTCGTCTGCAGGTCCATTATATCGTCCCCGGGGTCCCTCATCATCAAGCAGTGTACCATATCTCACAGATCTCCCCCGTCCCCTCCCCCGACCCAGATTCACAAACCTATCATGACCTGTGTCTCCAGATGGTCTCAGACCTAAACGTGCACGAAAATCTTGTGCTTCCCGATTCAATGGCGACCTGCTTCTAAAAGGTCGACGGGTAACATATGATGAAGTATTAGATCTGCCACGGCGACTTGAATCCATACCACCTTCATTTGCTATATTATCCACGGTTCTAGAATCCTCTAGCATAGAACGAGCGAAAGAGGGACCCTGGTAAGATGGCGAAGAAAGGCGCTTAGGATCCCTACCCCTTTCTGGGGAACGATTCCACATACCAGCTCCCCGGCCACTAGAACGATGATGAGGCGAGTATCTACCCCGTCCAAAAGATCTTAATCGATCCGATTCCCTCTCTGGTCTTGGAGTAAAACCATCGTCAGCCTTGGAACTGTAAATACAAACATCATTAGTAACAACAATTGAGCTATAGACCAAACTCAAATCAACAAGATTATAGAGAATATTACCTGCATCCTTGCATCCGGAATCTATCCCTGCCAACATACTCATCACGAGTTGATGGACCTGCAATACGAGTTAGTGATTCTTTTTGATAGAATCTTGAGCCTTCAGCTCTCATCTCAACATCCCCGGTTTCAAATCTGTCTTTTTGTTCACCATAGAAGAACTTTCGACCAGTGAAGTTTCTGGTTTTGGCGAAATTATTTGAAGAAATTCGTTGATTTTCAGGTAAAATATCCCATCCTGAAACATTCATCTTCCACTCTGAGTGGTTTGCATTCTGCACAATATGCTGTCTTTCACGGTTTTCTTGACCATTGCTTTTTTCATTTGGTACCGAACCAGATAATATCCCATCACTGCTGTTAAGTTTCTCTGGCAACACCAAATTAGATGTTAAATCTGCTTCTCTTCCAAATCCGGCTTCAATGGCATTTACCATTCCCGAGGAACCACCTTGTCCATTTTGAGAGCTAGTTTCACGGGGATCAACAACACGCAGGTTATAATCATCTTCTCTGTTTTCCATATCGTATTCGTATTCTTCATTATTTAACTCACATCCTTTCCAAGCATGCATACTCGATTCCCTTAGTTCTCCATCTTCGTATTGGGAATCATATCCCACTGAGAGCTCGTCCTGTTTATCAACCCCATATCCAGCTCTATTATCACTCTGCAAATTAGCATAACCAAATCCATTCTCCAATGGCGCCTCAGCATCAGAGCGAGCAGCATCATGCATGAAAGAAATTGCAGCAGGTTGGTCCTCCACCATCACTGATGAGGGTCCCACAAGCTGAGCACCAAAGGTAATCTGATCTACCGGTTTCAAACCTTCTTTATCAGCTTCTTCCTTGATGACCATATTCTCCACAGCAACCACATTGGTAGTTAACTCCATTTTCGTCATGGCTTCATCATCAACTTTATTAAAAGTGACCTCCCTCCAAAGCGGTCCATTTTCTGAAGATGTTGCACTTGCAAGTGATAAATCATGTTTAGGCATGACCGTTTCTGTGGCAGTAGCAGTAGAGTCAACAATTGTAGGCGAAAAACCAACATTCTCTTTAGAAGAATGCAACGTTAGACAATGATCAAAACCAGGAGGTACAGAACAATCCATTGACAACTTTGTGTCCACTTCAGCACTACCAAAACCACTGGGGCTCTGGCTCTGGAAATTCACCCACCTTGAAAAATTACCATGTGTTGAGTTCTCCACGGTAAGGTTTCTAGTAACAGGAATAGTATCATCAACATTATCTATATTCTTGAGCTCGGTTTTCACAGCCATGGCATGTTGAGCATTACCAAATCCACAGGAGAATGGTTCACATTTTCCTAGCTTCAACTCCTCATTTTCATGAACCAAGCTTTTCAGGTGAATGGATAAATTTTGACAGCTGATGTTTTGTGATTTACTTTCAGAGATGTCTTTCGTATAACCATTCTTTTTCTCTTCCACACGTGGGTCATTGTCATTTGCAACATCAGGTGCAGAAACTTCATGCTCGTTCAGAATCGGTTCTTCCCATGCATCCATGACAGTATTCAAGTCCCAGCTGAATCTGGCATCTCGGACAGGGGACTTCTGTATGCTTGGATCCTGATTTGTCTTGCTAAATGCTAATTCCAGAGGGGCCTGTGAAGCCGAGTTATTACATGTGGATTCATCAACTTTGAATGGAGTTGTGGACATATGCGGATCAGATTCTTTGACTTTCAACTCTTGTTCATTAACTTCAGCAGCCGTTGAAATTTCATGATTCTTGTTCACAGATGAGACAATTCCTGACCCCTCAGAGTGATCCGCTTCAGCTCCTAAACTGTTACTACATGCTGCAGCAGCAAGTATAGATATGCCAGAGAAGTCATCATCCTTCACGAGCTTCTTTACATCCAGCTTTTCATCATTGCTACCTATTCCACTAATATGAGCTCCTTCAGATACCGTAGGCAGACAATTTGCATTTGGATTTAACAGAAGCCCATGACACGAGGCTTTGGGACTTGTGGCATGTCTTTCTGCAACCCCCAGTGACAGATTAGGGTCGTTACATGGGGGAGATGACGCCCTGATTAAAAATCTCCTTTTCTTGATCGGTATGTGTTCAGCCTTTTCCCCGAAGTGGCAGCCAAGAATAGATACTCCCAACTGTTGATTTCCATAAATAAATTTTCAAAAAAAGAAACAGAACAAACATTAGCAAAAAGCGTACTTATTTTCAGACGAAACAAGCTGTTAGTCATTTGATAAATGTATAAAACACCACCTTTTCAGATTCAGAAACAGGCATTTCCAACCCTTTGAAACCTTTACTAAACAGTTCTCCGCAATCTAAACCAATTGTATTTGACCCACGAGGTCTTGTTGATGAACTTCTACAACCTTTAGAAACTTTTGTCCAGGTAAAGTCAGAATCAATCAAACTAGACAGTTCCAAAACAGTACTAAGCACACAACTTATAGACTTCTTTCCATCAACTGCAGGTCTTTCACCACAGTTGCAGGATACGGTTCTGCCACTGCTTTTGCTTGATCCAATAGCCGGGGTACATAGATGAATCTGCAAGTCCATAAACAATAAGCTCCGTCAAAAAGTCCTATAACATGAAGAACGTCATAACAAAATACTTTCAATGATTTCAACTCCCACCATTAGAGCCCCTCATTGTTTGGTCTTTGAAGGTAAGCACTCAAAATCACAGTCTGTAAAGCATCAAAGACATATACATAACAAACATAATAAGTCTACACACGAAGCAATTAATGCAAAAGTGATTTCATGTCGCCGCCAAAAATATTTCCGTTATATTTCAAAAGATCTATTTTTAGATCTTAATATAACTAACCAACCCAAGATCTGTATTAAAACATATAGCCTATGGCATTGTAAGTCAAACATACAAACATAAATCAGCTCGAAAGCAAAGAGAAACTTTCTACAAAAGGGAGTCAACTCTATTAAGGCAATCGTTGCAACATGTGACGGATCGACAGCCTTCCATTCCATCACAATCATGTGAATCATCTAAGTGGCAAAGCATAACATGTGATCAGACTTTAATCCAACAGAGTTGCCAGATCCCTAATCTCCATTAAGACAGAAACCTGACTAGTAAAAGCCATTCCATCCATCCTTTTTCGCCTCGAACCCATCTATTCTTACTTAACTCAGATTTAGAGAACCCTAATTTAACCTGTAACACCACTTGGTGAATAACTCAAATTAGATCCCAAAATGTACTAAAACCCTAAGTAGACATAAACCACAGATCCACCAAGCAAGATATAAAGCATTAACAAGATTCCGAAAAAAACGAGTTCTTCAATGATTCAAGAAACCTTCTTTCTTGAATAACTCAAATTTCCTCTTCAAACAAAACCACTTCCAAATCATTAATAACCATCCACAACCATCAAATCTCAACAATATATCAAAAACACATAACATATACATACAACATATACATACACACACATATACATACACACAAGTAAGCCAAGCTAGGGTTTCAAATACCTGATTAGAATCAAATTTCAAAAACCTCCAATGAATCTAACTCCACAATATTAAAAATGGCGGCCACTTAAAACCTTCTTTCTTTCTCTCTCTAAACAACTTTCTCTCACTAAAATCTATATGTATAGATATAGAGATATATGGTGATGATAAATCTCAATCTTTTATTTCTAACGATTATATTCCACACATTTCTTCATATGCCACTCTATTACGCGATCCCTTGCTTCGATTGTGTTATTATGTGTGTGTATATATATATATACACTCACACTATATGTATAGATATAGTGTGTATGTATATGTGTATAGATGTATGTGTCGCCACGAATTTTTTGACGGTTTTGCCCTTTAATTATGAAATGACGATTTTCACCCTGATTAAAAAACCACCAACCATTGTGGGAGTAGCGTGTTTAAGTTAGCCTCTCTAGTTTTTTGTCTAAAAAGTCAACCGACATACAATTATGATAAGGCTAAATAAGGCTTTATAATAATGTTTGTAGATTTAGATCTATTTGTATATGTGTGGTAAGTAAATAATTGTATGTATTTATTTATTTATTTTGGTTCATTAATGTTTATTTTTCTGAAACTAAATTGAATGATTGGTTTATTGGATGTATTTGGTCAATTTTATTTGACTTTTAAAGCATGGAAGGAGTTATTGTAAGAGATTTAGTTAGGGTGGAGGGAGTACTCACTCTACTCAATTATCCAATTAATTCTTAAATCAAAGCATTGTAACTCACAATTATCCAAATTTATCCAATTTTTACCTAAATTTTAGGCATAACATACCCTATTCTTGCCCAATTTTTTTCTTATATTTTTTTATTACATTAATATATTATTAACTTAAAACATTTTATTAAAAACTAAAATAAATATTACTCGTAAATAATAATATTAAAACATAATAAAAAGTAAAACATAAAAATAATGAGAAATAATAGTTTAGGGGTAAAAAAAAAACTTTTCAAACTGGTCATATAAAACTCATAGATATAACAATAGTTCAGGGGCCATATAAAACTCATATATTTGAAATTATCTATCTTATAAAGCATTTTGCTCTTCTTTTTTTTAAAATCTCAATTAAGTAATTGAACTACCTAAATTACACATATTATTTATTCACCAATTTAAACATCTCTACCTAATATACTTATAATAACCTTAAATCTCAATCATTCAATTTTCTCTATCTCCTCAAATCTTAACCACTCATTTTTTCTCTCTCATCCATAAATCAATTTATTCCTCTAATTCATTCAAAATCTTTTATCTCAAAAACCATATTTCGATAAATTATAAAAATGGTATGGGTGTTCTCAAAATTTCATGCTCTTCCATTAGAGGTGTCATTCGATATACTTTCGACAAATTTTGAAATCCGAGGGCGGAGCCAGTACGATTAATGCATTTGGCTATCATACTCTATGACTTGACCTATCACCCCCACCATCTCACTGCCGCAACACGCGGGCATTATCTCTCGTACTACAAATATATTATAAAGCAAATCTACTTTTAAACTTTCGATTTTTCAACATTCAACATTAATACTAAATCTCAACCACTCATTTTTTTTATCTCTCCTGAAATCTCAACCACTTATTTTTTTTTTCTCTCCTGCATAAATCATTTTATTCCTCTAATTTATTCAAAATCTTTTATTTCAAAAACTGTACATCAATAAATTATAATAATTGTCATTCGATATACTTTCGACGAATTTTTAAATCCGATGACGGAACCTGGACGGCTAAGGCATTTGGCTATCACACTCTATGACTTATCACCTCCTATTATCTATCATACTCTAAGACCTATCACCCCAATCATTTAACCGCCGCAATGCGTAGGTACTTTATCTCGTGATATATCATATATGTAAATGTTTTTACCTCTTCTTCTTGTGTAACTCGCCTGCAACTTTCTACTTTTTTTTTTTACTTATGAAACGGTCAAACTATAAATATTATTGAGGGGAACCACGTTTCCAACTTTTGAAAATCCTTACCTAACAATCGGTTTTACTACTTGAATCACTACCCGATTTGCCCTACCCGACGCCTACCTGATCGCCGATGACGGTGTAGCCGATCAGGTTCGGCAAAACCAACTCCTACCCGAGAGGTACTCCCTCCGACCTTATAGTTTGTAAATTAGGTAGTACATTTTTAATCATATGGTGATTAGAGAACTTGGTATGTTGCACTAGTTTTTTAGAATATTTTTCTAACGTTAAATTTAAACTTATTTTTAAACTATTTTTTGCCATCTTCTTTAAACTAATTTAATACGGAGTAATATTTTCAAACTTAAATTTAAACTAATTTTATTCCATCTTCTTTAAACTATTTAATAACCTAACTACACGTATTTAAAAATAAATAACTGGACTTCAACACAAATTAAGAGACACGAATCTAGGCTAAGTGGCTAACTCCAAGTTGAAACTACTTTTTAATTAAGTAATTACACATATATTGTTATAAATTAGAAGGTTCAAAACCCTGCGTTGCGGATCGAAATAATCATATCTGTCACATATAGAACATCGCAGATGTGTTTACTTTGAAAAATCACAAATGAACATAATGTTAAAAAAAAGGTTCGATTTTAACTATAAAAAGAAATATATTTTATTTAAGAGCAATAACCAACCACGTTCAAAAGTGGTGAAAGTCTGGTGTTCAATATTCAGTAAATGAAAGTTTTAGTGTAAAAATAAAAGAGATGGTCATGTAGCGTGAAAAGGAAAAAGACAAAAAAGATATGAGCGGGCAAAACCTGTAACCCTTTGATTACAAAAGATAACATCAAACTACTCTATTGTTCTTTAAAATTAGGAAAATTATTACAATGGTCAAATTTGAGAATGTATGTCTGAATATGGACACCTACAAAAAAAATTACCACAATGATCATGTGTTCCTTACCACCTAACCATCTTAGTAAGAAATAGTAATATCTAATAAGATTATGCCAAATGTTTTTTTTAGGCTTCATATATTGTAACTAGTTTGTTTTTATGGGTCACTTTTTTAATAAAAAATGAAAAAAACTTTGTATAATGTTTATCAATAAATTTATTTAAATAATTGCTTCCCATAAAAATTAATCAAAGTTAAAAAAATTTATAAATAACTATAACAGGAACAAATTATATTATTAAGTTTGTTTTTTCTTCTTTAATACAAAATCTATGTGAACCTAAAGTTCCATAAAGTAAATAGCACATGATCTGCAAGTTAAATAAGTCCATATATGGGTTGAAGCAAGCATCACTAAAATGGTACCTTAAGTTTATCGAAGTCATAAAAAGGACAAGACTTCCTGAAGAATCAAGTGGATTAATGCACCAATCTCAAGATCAGTGGGAGTAAATTTACAATCCTTGCTTTGCATGTGAATGATATCATACTTGCAAATGATAACTTGGATATGTTGCATGAGTCGAAGCGTTTACTTTTCACAGAATGTCGACATAAAAGATCTCGGTGATGCCTTTAATGTCATAGGTATCGAAATACATCGGGATAGGTGTAATGATGTTCTAGTTCTTTCTCAAAAGACTTATATTGAACACATCTTAGAACGCAATAACTTACAACACTACACACCCACTATAGATCTATTAGTAAATGGAGACGTAGGTGATTGTTTCTGAAGTCCGAACATTGAGATTAATAAGTAGCAAATGAGGATGATATCTTACTCGTAAGTAGTTAAGAGCATTACGTACGCTCAGGTCTGTACTCGTCCAGATATCGCTCATATTGCCGTTATGCTTGGGAATTAAATATATAATCCCGGATTAGCATATTGGAAAATGGCTAAAAAGGTTCTACAATATCTGCAAAGGACCAAAGACTACATATTAACTTATAGAAGAGGTGACAACTTGGAAGTGGTGGGATGTTTTAATTCCAATAAGAAATCTACTTCTGGATGTATATTTATGATTAGCTGGCAAACCTATCTTTTGACGGAGTCATAAGTAGAAACTGACTGCAACGTCTACTATGATGTCTGAACGTTCATAATTTCATGTCATGAGATGTTGTCAAAGAACCTGGTTAGTGGACTCGAAAGTCGTCAACTTTATTATTAGACCATTGAAGTTTTACTGTGATAACTCAGCTACCGTAATTTTGAACAAGTAACAGTTCAACTGGCGCTGAGATGTATCTCGATACAAAGTTTCTGTTTTACATTAACAGAATGAGGAAAATGTTATTTGTATTGAGTACATAAGTACACATAATATGCTATTGGATCCAATGACCGAAGGTCTTCCTCTTAAAATCTTCGTAGGACACGTGTCGAAGATGAGGCTTACTAAAAGTCCCATTATGATAGCATGTTGTACTTATTGGTCATTATTATGTTAATGAAAATTTTTCCTCCTTATTCAGATTTTGTTTGTTTATTAGTTACACTTCGAGCTCATAACAGTGTAAAGACATTATATAACAAAATTTGTCTTAGTCAATTAATCATTGCTTATTAATTTTAAATTTGAGTCATAGTTTGACTAGTGGGGGTCCTGAGTTGATGTTCTTCTCTACGACTGTACTTATTGGCTATGATTTCGGTTTAAAACAAAATGAGTATTATTCCGGAACTTATTTGAATACTCATAGATAAATGATCGCTTGGTCAAGTGGGAGAATGTTGGAACCACGTTAGTGTGACCATCACTGATCATGTATCATTCTTGATATGATAATTGACGATAACTGAAATCCCTATGTCTAAGTAAATATATGATGGGCGTATTTACTCTTAAAGACGTAGTATAGGGTTTCCCATTAGGTGATTATAACTAAGAGGACTAATGGTACACACATTAAACACCAGAAGGGTTGAATGTGTAGATACTAAAGGGTTGAATATGTAATTACTCTCATTATAAATAGAGGGTAATTAACCCTAAGTTAAGGTTAATCTCTACACACATAATACCCTAATTTTTGTGTGTGTATTCCTCTCTAATTCGTGCATCATGTTTCAGCCGAATTACTCATCCCATTATTACTCAATCACCTTGTTATAGGAACCCGAAATCAATAGCAATTATGTTTTATGCTCTTACAGGTTCCACAGGACGATTGGGGATGTTTTATCACTCGAATCGAATCATGTTTATTCCAACAGTCGAAGTGTACAATAGTTTTGTAAGATAAAGAGTTCTAGTGGTATTAATTATGTAACGTCATCCCTGAGATTTTAGAGGCTTCGTACGAAAATTTTATAATGGAGATCCTAAGAACATGATTTAAATAAAATTCCATTTAAAAAAATTACAAATAATCCTTATTGAAATCTATTGCAACTAAAGTAACGTTATCATCAATTGAGATCATCAATTCTGAAGATAATCTCACAATCTTTTTTAAGACCTTCTACCATTTAAAATGGTTTTGTTACGAACACATATATGTCTTATAACATATAATACATTTTCTACATTTTAATAGTTTACTCGATGAAGTTTTCAGGGTCTTTCTCATTAAGTTATAGTAACATGGTAACTGTGCAATGCGGCAGCAGTCGTGGTGGCTACGATGTGGTAGTAGGGGCGGCTTTTGGTGGTGGAGAATGTGTCAAGTGATGTAGATAATAATGTTAAAGTAATTGATGTAAAAGGTTAATGACGATATTTTAAAAGATTAAAGATTGATAATGTAATCTAAATATTAATGTTAATGAGTAGTGTATGTGGAAATATTTTAAGAGTGCTAGGTCAAAATATTACACATTTTAACACTTTCAAAATAAAAGTGTTTTTTTTTTCCCACAAGATAGTATAGATAGAAAATTTACATTCAATTATTTTATAACGTGTAAAGTTAATCGTCAATTTCAAATTAGTTAGTCATTCGGTGAAGTTTAACAATCATTACCTCTTTTTACCAAACATATAAATCACATTCCATTCAAAAATTATTAATAAAACAGTATATTGAAATTGAAGTCCTAATACATTGTCTACATTTTGATAGTTTACTCAATAGAAGAAAGTTTTCACGTTCATTCTCATTACACTTATATAAAAAATTAACATTCAACTATTTTATAATGCGTAAAGTTAATTGTCAATTTCAAGTTAGCGAGTCATTTGGCGAAGTTTAACAAGCATTACCTCTTTCACTAAACAAATAAATCACAATCCATTCAAAGATTACTAATAAAACAGTCTTATTGAAATTAAGGCCCCAATACATTGTCTACATTTTGATAGTTTACTCGAAAGAACGAAGTTTTCTGGGTCTTTCTCATCAAACTTATATAGAAAATTTACATTCAACTATTTTATAATGTTTAAAGTTAATTGTCAATTTCAGATTAGCTAGTCATTTGGTGAAGTTTAACAATCATTACCTCTTTCACTAAACAGATAAATCACAATCCATTCAAAGATTACTAATAAAACAGTCTTGATGAAATTGAGGTCCCAATTTGATAAAACATTATCTACAATTTGATAGTTTATTCGAAATAATGAAGTTTTCAAGGTCCTTCTCATTAAGCTTATATAGATAATTTACATTCAACTATTTTATAATGTGTAAACTTAATCGTCAATTTCGTATTAGCGAGTCATTTGGCCAAGTTTAACACTCATTACCTCTTTTACACTAGACAAATAAATCACAATCCATTCAAAGATTACTAATAAAACAGTCTTATTGAAATTGAGGTCCCAATACATTGTCTACATTTTGATAGTTTACTAGAAAGAATGAAGTTTCAAGGTCTAACTAATTAAACCTATATAGAAAATTTACATTCAACTATTTTATAATGTGTAAATTAAGTTAATCGTCAATTTCAAAATAGCTAGTTATTTGATGAAGTTTAACAATTAGTACCTCTTTTTACTAATAGATGAATCACAATCAATCTAAAGATTACTAATAAAACAGTCTTATTGAAATTGAAGCCCTGATACGTTGAAAGCTTTGTGATTATATCAGTTTATGTCCTCTGAGGACGCCGTTAGTATTAAGACAAAGCAAAATTTTAGTTGAATTTTATTAATATTTATTTTTATGTTGATCTTTTAATTTATTATAATATATTAATTTAAACTTGTTTTGGCTAATCAGTTTTGCATTAAAATTTATTAAAAATAATAAATGTTACTAATTTGCTATGGTTACAACCATGCCTAAAAATTTGATGTTGATTAGAACAAAAGTTAAGATTACGCTAAAAAAAATTTGGTAAAAATTATGTTCAGCATCACATTTTAAACATATTTTTAGGTTTAAGAAATATATTATACGAGTATAAAAATATTTTTTTTAAAATATTATTATATCTACCAATCTACCAATATATATATAACAAAGTGATAAATTCATTCCTAAACAAACAAGAACCCTTGGATGAATTCCATCTTTGATTTAGAACCATTAGATCAAATTTAAATATTTTATCTTTCTTAAATGACAATATTAATACTTATACTTTTTATGATTATACAAAAAATACCCCTTTAAATTTAATTTTACACTTTTGGTTTTCCATCACAAATTTACACTTTTTACCCAATAATTTTAATTATTATATATTCAATATATTAATATATTAATAGCTAATATATATTTGAACTAGATTAATACCCGAATAATACGTGGGAAACATATATAATAAATGACATGTTAAAATTTGAAAATATCATAAGTTGACAAATATTTAACCAGGTAAGAATTAAACAGCTAGAAAACATGAAGTTATTTTAGTCTTCGATTAAATTCTGGTTAACAGTTATCAAACAGTTCATTTTTAGGCATAAAGTTCGCTTTTGTAACAAACCTTAGTCATTGTTTCTCATATATATTTGTGCGTTATTTAACCACAGTTTTGAAAATTGGATACAACATTTATTAAAGGTCTCGCTGAATAAGGTTTTCCTTTCTTTGAATATCTTTCATTCTTCCAGATAATTTAGTTATACACTAAAATTACTTAGAAAATTAATTATCAATTTATATATCGCATGTTGTGTTAATCAAACTTAAAATTATTCATAATATCATTGCAATTTTCATAAAACTATTTTCCTGATATATAATTGTGATAGCTTACTATAAAATCCATATTTGCTTTTTAGTTTTTTTTATTAAGAAGGCCGGTTTGACTCCGGTCTACTTTTTAAAACATTGATTTAATAAAAACGTTATATGATAAAAATCTTATACAAAAATCCTTATAAAAAATTTTATTCGTTATATGTTAAAAATCCTATACAAAATATAACTTAATAGAAACGTATTACATTAAAAAAAAATTTTTTTATTGAAATAACATTAAAAATTAATTTTAAAGATAAAAAATGATGTAAAATACAAAAATATTAGTTCTCATAATTATATCATTAAAAACATTAATTATTAATGTCTACAACTTATATAAGGAAGTAATAATAACTTAAATTTAATAAAATTAAATTAAATCAAAGGGTTAAATAAGGTATACATCATCATCATCATTTGATCTAATAGATGTAAATAAAAAGTTAAAATTCATATAATGGTCCATACTTCTTAAAAAACGAATTAAGGTTTCTCTTTAATATTTTTTTAAAATATAATAATAAAATAATACTCTTTATCTTATATCTTATCCAATAGTATAATAGTTAATATTATATATATATATTCTACTGTTTTAATAATTATATATATATATAACAAAGCATATTTTAATTGAAATATCTAAGATATATTTCATTTAAAATATACAAATTAATTTTCTACTAATAAAAATAGTAAGCTATATTTCAAACCATAATAAAGTAAAATTGAATATTAATAATGTCGTAACACCTGATATCTAATGTTCAGGTTAGTCAAATTATCAACGACAGTGTTTAGAAGGCCAATTTTAGCTTAGGTGAGTGAAAACTTTGGGAACATCAACTTTTAACATTGATCAGCAATTTTGGAGCATATGGTGACGGAGAAGTTGCGCTCTTTTTAACAAAGTAAAATAAATTATCGAAATTAATGATGTATGATTTAGCTTGTAAATATGCATGACTATTGTGATTACTGTTATAAAAGAATTTGAAAAAAATATAACGTTTTTACATACAACTATATTATCAATGTAGTGTACATTTACCCAAACAAAAAAAAACATTTTTTTCCCTATTCTATTAAAAATCAAAACTTTCAAAATTTTTACTCTACCAATAGAGAGGTTTATCTCAAGACTAATGTTTCCAACCAAGTGATGTACTTTTAAATAAGAGGCTTATGACAAGAAAGTCAACGTTTGTATGTATTCTTTATTTATTAATATTTTGTAGGAAAAAAAAATACAAATATACCATTAAAAAAGATTACATTGTACCAAATTGGAGTCGGACTCTATCCATGCTTATATATCATGAATATGACATATGGTTCAAAACTTGGATGCCATGAGGTTTAAAATCATCCATGTGATTCATGTTTCTGAGTTTGCGTTCCTATGTAAAACAAATGGTAATAATACATGGACAAATATATGTTCCTCATTCCTTGAGGCACACTCGATTGCTAACCCCTTAAGATGTTATTAAAGAAAGAGTGAAAATAAGAAAATATTCTGGAATGATCATTGGCTTAATGGTGGCAACCTTGCAACTCAATTTAGAAGGTTATATGTCTTGGCACTATCAAAAGAATGTGTCATGTGTCACATTTTTCATGACATGACATGAAAATCCGATTGACATCAAGATATTTGTGATGACATGGATAAACAATAACTTTTGGCATTGAATAATTTATTGAATCAGTAAGACTTAATGAACAATACAATAAATGTTTGTGAAATTTTCAAGATCAAAAAATCAAATGTTAATAAAGTGAAATTAAATATTTTAATTCGTTAATTATTACTTTAAAAAAATTATATTTTTGATGTATGTAAGTAAAAAACTATATTTACTCGCATATTACGCAGGACAATAATCTAGTATATATATATATAACAAGGTCCTAAATTCATTCCTAAACAAATAAGAACCCTTGGATGAATTCCATCTTTGATTTATGATCATTAGATCAAATTTAAGTATTTCAGCTTTGTTAAATGACAATATTAATACTTATACTTTATAAGATAAAATAAAAATTCCCCACTTAGTTATTATAAACTACCCCTTAACCCATACTTTTATTAGGAAAATAATGAATTTACTCGTAGTATTTACCGTAAGACTAAATTTAGATGTCTCCTTACATTGAATAAAGATTTAATGTATTATTTGTTTATATCTCTTTTTCTTTTTCTTTGCCGTGATGATTTATTTTTCTTAACTTTCCATATACAAATTGCAACACAGTAAAGATCAACTTATATTTTAAGTGCATTCGATTTTCATATCATTTTTGTTTAGCAAATATAATTTTTATCATAATAATATTATTGGATATCACCTACTTGAATATTAAAATAATGAAAATGCTAAAAGAAGCCCTTAAGGCTTCACGTGCATAAAAAATTATATCTTTTTATATCAAAAAGTGTACAACTATTTTTTTTTAAAACGGCAACAGATATATTACTAAAAACAACGACCACTAGCAAATTGCTAATGATCACTTTTACAAGGTACAATTACAATAATCTAGCTAAACAAAACGCTATATCTAGACCTTTCCCGAAAACTTTAACGGCTAAAATTGCAAAAATGTTGAAAAAACTTGTGTCGATTACAGTAGCCCGAGACACAAGAAAAATTCTCATCAACGAAGTCCGAGCCATTGGTTTTCACTCCGTGATGTATTTATGCAATCCCAAACAAGTTTCGGGGACACATTAACGAAAGCCTCCAAGGCTTTGTTTAGCAAAACGCTAATTTAATATAACTTAAAAACTAGATTAATACTCGCGTAATACGCAAGAAACATATATAATTAATGACATGTTAAAATTTTATAATATCATAAGTTGACAAATATTTAACCAGGTAAGAATTAAACCACTAGAAAACATGAAGTTACATTAGTCGTCGATTAGATTCTGTTTAACAGTGACCAGACAGTTCGCTTTAAGGCACGAAGTTCGCTTTTGTAACAAACCTTAGTCATTGTTTCTCATATATATTTGTGTGTTATTTAACCACAGTTATGAAAAATGAATATATCATCTATTAGAGGTCTCGCTAAGTAAGATTTTCGTTTCTTTAGATGTCTTCCATTCATCTGGATATGTCTGCATTGTCATTGCACTTGTGTTTTAACGTTTTGCTCGAATAATTTAGTTATATACTAAAATTTCTAAGCAATTTAATTATCAATCTATATATCGCATGTTGTGTTAATATAACTTGAAATTATGCATAATATCATTGCAATTTCCACACAATTATTTTTTTGATATATAATTGTCATAGCTTACTATAGACTCCATACTTGTTTTTTGGTCTTTTATTAATAAGGCCGGTTTGACTTTGGTCCAGTTTTTAAAACACTGATTTAATAAAAATGTTATATGATAAAAATCCTATACAAAAATCCTTATAACCAAAATTTATTCGTTATATGATAAAAATCCTATACAAAAATATAACTTAATATAAACGTATCACATTAAAAAAAATTATTGTGATAACATTAAAAGTTAAATTTTTAGATAAAAAATGATGCAAAATATAAAAGTATTAGTTTCCATAATTATATCATTAAAAACATTCATTCTTAATGTCTACAAATTTAAATAAGGAAGTAGTAATAACTTAAATTTAATAAAGTTAAATTAAATCCAAAATAGTTAAATAAGATATATGACATCATCATTTGATCTAATGGCTCTAAATAAAAGTTAAAATTCATCTAAGGGTCTATACCTTTTCAATTATAAATTAAGGTTTCTCTTTAATATATATTTAATGATAATAAAATAATACTCTTTATCTTATATTTTATCCAATAAAATAATAGTTAATATCATATAAAAAAAACACAATTGATATATGTTTCATTTAAAATATATAGACCAGTTTTCTATTGATAAAAATAATAAGCTATATTTTAAACCATAATAAAGTAAAATTGAATATTAATAATATTGTAACACCCCTGTATATATATATATATATATAGAGGGTATGTAGTATTTGGCTGTTAGATATCCAACTTGGGTGTAGAACCCCTCGCATCTTATTTTTTTAATCCATGAAAAGCATGGGGCCCAAGCATTTATAAATATATATATATATATATATATATATTAAAATATTAGTATGTGAGGGGTTCTATACACAAGCTTGGGTATCTAACAACATATACTCCATTTTCTCACATATATATATATATAAGACATGTGGCTCAAAACTTGGATGCCGTGAGATTTAAAATCATCCATGTGATTCATGGTTCTAAGTTTGCGTTCCTATGTAAAACAAATGGTAATAATATATGGGCAAATATATGTTCCTCATTCTCCGAAGCACACTCGATTGCTAGCCCCTTAAGATGTTATTAAATATCAGTTGGGAGTGAAAATAAGACAAGATTCTGGAATGATCATTGGCTTAATGGTGGCAATCTTGCAACTCGGTTTAGAAGGTTGTATGCCTTGACACCATCTAAAAAATGTTTCATGTGTGATATTTTTTTATGATATGACATGGAAATCCAAATGACATCGAGATAATTTTTAATGACATGGATAAGCAATAACTTTTGGTATTGAATAATTTATTGAATCAGGAAGACTTAATGAACAACAGAATAAATTTTTGTAAAATTATCAAGGTCAAAAACACAAATGTTAATAAAGTGAAATTGAATATTTTAATTCGTTAATTATTGCTAATTCGTTAATTATTACTTAAGAAAATTATACTTTTGATATATAATTATAAAAATATATTTACTCGCGTATTACGCGGGAAAATAATCTAGTATATACATATATTAAAAGTTTAAAAGTTTAAATATAAAGGTAAATATTAAAATCCGTATACATAAATATTCAAATATTAAAACACAATTTAAATACTATATAGAGAATAAATAGGAGACAACAAATAATTCTTCTAAGTTTAATGGACTTGTATGTATATTTACTCACAACTTTGTTAATATGTATTTTGGTCAAAGTAAAAACAGATTAGTAGTCTGTAGTTTTTTTTTATTTTAACTTAGTAGTAATGATGAGCTTGATTAACAGATTTGTATAACTTATTTTATCTTATTATCCCAATGATCATGGAATCAAACATTACATTTAGAACACGCATATTTTAAAAAGTTATTAGAAAACATAAACTACGACCACACATAGTGTAAACCATCTGTGGTTGTGCACGACACTGTAACAACTCTCGTTGTGTTTTGTAATGTTCACATCAGATGCTCCCCATTCCTAACTCTAAGTGTACATCAATCAATATTAAAATTGAAAGTATAATAATCTCATTGATAATCGAGTATAATTTATGCATAAATTATTACTTGGAGTGCTAAATATCATTTAACGGTAACTTAGACGTAAATACCGAGTACCGAAAACTATTACTGTATGACAAAAATGTTTATAAAAATGTTGGCTACTAAAATTTTAAAATGTTGTTGTAAAAAATATTTATCATCAAAGTGGTCTAGTAGTTAGACTACGTGAATTTCTCTCAAAAGATTTTAAGTTTGAATTAGATATTTTTTTATAATAAAATAAAAAAAATTGTCTTTTAAAAGTATTTTTAGAAAAAAATATGATGTGACAAACCCACATATTTTTTTTAAAAGAAAATTCTTTAATTTATGATGTCCCACTAAATGCTTATTTAAAATTCTTAATCATAAATTTTTTTTTTAATATAAATTTATTAAAAGTCTTTTCATTTTAATGGAATTGGTATGTTTATTTTATGTATTTTTGTGTTAGTCGATTCACTATCTTTATATTAATATCAAGTTATAATATATCAATAACAAAAGTTACATACATTTTTTTCACAATTTTTTGGTTTTAAAAATTTTAATTAGAATACCCATGTTAATTAACTGGTACATCATAAAAGTATAGGGAAAAAAAAAGTTTAAAAACAATCACATATATACGAGTAAGAAACCAGTCTTTAAATTACCTTAAAAAAGTATAAACAATAGTTCGAACCTTTTGTTAATGTGTTAGTTTTTTTTGTAAAGTTAGTTTCGATTCAGACGTGCTGGAGGCAATTTTAACCAACAATTCGCTGGACCTCCAATCCCCTCCTTATGAAAAATATCTTGAGATGAGAAACTCAAGACTCGAACCCGAGACCTTGGGAAAAACTCACCTCCGGGACCTACATAGTGGATTTAGAAGATACTCTGACCAACCCACCTAAGTGAAGTTGGTTTGTTAATGTGTTAGTTAATTCCATCAGTATTATATGTAAAGTATATAAACAATAGTTCGAACCTTTTATTCTTAAGGCATTTTTAGTAGACTTTATTAGAATTGGAATGTCGGTTGTTTAAATTAAATCTTGCTCCCTTCTAATTAACAAAGTTGGTTACCAAGTAAAAAACCACATAGACTTCCTTACACTGCACTTGGCAAAGATTAATCCTCAAAACCTGATGACTTACCATTAAATCAATAACTCATTTTGTAGCAAGACTCCTGGTTGTCGACTTGTAACTTTTGACTCGACTTGAAAACATGATTTTTAACTCATGACTCGATTTGTAAAGTCATGATATTTTTAAGTATTACATAATATAAAATAATTATATATATGTGACGTCTTTAAAAGGAAAATATAAGTTGGTTATCTTAATAATTTACTTGAATATTACATATTCAATAGTGTTAAGCATAAACTTACAAATTATCTCCAAATTCGCAATAAACTGGTCAAACTATATAGATAACACACAAAATAATGTAGCAAATTAAGTATCTACCAATAAACTAAAACATGATTGAGATGTTCTTGAAACAACACGTGGCGTAATCTTTGATCGACACGTGTCATTTTAGTTTATTTATTCTATTAAGTTAGTTTTTTTATTTGTATATAGATTCAGTTTTCTTATTAGACTTATAAATAAACTCTAACCCTTAACATATTAATATAAAAGACATTATAACCTTATTTGATTGATCATTTTCTCATTAATGAATTATCTATTTTTCTTTCTCAATTCTTCAACTCCTATTACGTATATTATTTATAATAAGTTATTAACATGAAGACTTAAAAATAAACTTTACGATCCGAAGTCAAAATGCTATTTGCCGACTTGCCGTCATCCACTATGGTTACAAGTTCCGATTTTGATGTGATTCTAAAAAATTTAAGATAAATCCAAAACTCTAACAAAACATATATTATATTTATTATTACTGTTTATTATAATTTAGCTTCGATCATCGGTTTATTTTAACCACACTTTATTTCTTACTCACTATTCATGTATGAGGCATATTCGAATTTTCTTATGATATAATTTATATAGCTACCATACATCGTACGAGATTATAACTAATAATATATAACATATAACCATATTATCAAACTACTGTAATTTTTAAGTTTGCGACTCGTGACTCGGTCCAAGTTCACATAACGACTCGTAAGAGTTTTGAAAAAAACGAATCACCTAATGAGTCAACTAGTTTTTTGTATAAATCGACTTCACTCGTAACTCGTAAGAGTTTAACAACTATGACAAGAACTATCTATATACTATTTTTTTTTTCTCATCTCATCACGATAGACCATTCGTAGCGGATTAATAACCCTCACAAAGTTCATGTATTTGTTTATAGATTAAAATTGAAATAGTTTGTCAATATACAATAAATTGAATAATAATTGTGCACTAGTTATACCATGTTTTTCAAGATAAAAAGATACGACTGTACGAGTACTCAGTATGGAGTGGCATTTGAATATGTTAAAATAGTTTATCATGTTTGGCCTATGCAAGAAGGCATTGTAAGGCCGGTCCTATAAGTCTTCCTCCGCGTCGATGTCAAGGAGGGGAAGACGCTATTAGCACGGGGTGCGTCCAAGGCAGTGTCTAGAGTGTTTCTTCTAACTTTAGACGTTCATCTATGAGCGAGAAGAATAGAAGAAGAATATGGGGTTATAAGGAGGGTCTGCCCCTTTATGCGTAATACCTCAACAAACAATTCTAGATGCATGTTCTTGGGGTGTTTTAAAAGAGAGAAAAATTGATGAATAGTGGAAGGATAGGGGAAAATATGGGTTCCTATAAGGAGAGGCCTAATATCATAGGGTTTGGAGCTCTCATGCCGACCTCGAATCCTACCTAGAAGTCCGGTGCCGTTCCACCTACCATACCCCCCTCTTGGTTTTTGATTCTTGGTTCTTGATGAGGCATTCTAACGCCAAGCATCAGGGTTGTTATTTTTGATTTTATGTTTCTTGGTTTGTTGGTTTGTAAGATGAAAAGGGAAAAAAGATATAAAAAGGTTATACAGTTTGTTGATATGGAGAAGATTGACTGTATGTTTTCTTTTTGTCTTTTATTGTAAATACTTGGGATGAGCAAAAACCGAACTGAAAACCGAAAAAAGCCATGAAAACGGAAAATCCGAACTAAAAAAACCGAAAACCGAAATAACAAAAACCATTGGTTCTGGTTTTCTAAAAACCGAAAGTTATGGTTCGGTTTTGGTTTCTAATGAAAAACCGAACCAAAAATATTATTTACTTTTTTCATATTTATATCATTTTATTTTTAATTTTTGGTAAATATGTTAATATATTTGCATTTTTAAGTGTATATAATAATATCATTTATATGTTTTAAGTGAAAATATACAACAATATTGATTTGCTTTAATAATTTTATAATTAAACAACGCGTAAAACATATGAATAGTTATATATAAAATTTGTTTGATGTTTGTACAATTTACTTTTATGGATTGTTGTCATTGTTGTAGTGTTATTGTTACTAATATTGTTTTGAAAACTTGTTGAAATTAGTTATGGTGTAATTATAAGGTATAAATTTATTAACTTTTTAAGCTCAATTTGACCCAAATCACAAGTGGTTAAAAACCGACTAAAATCGAAACCGAAAAAACTGAAACCCAATGATTTTAGTTTTCAAAAACCAGATTATAACAGTTTGATTTTCAGTTTTAGTCAAATACTGAACCGTATTGTGTGGATATGTATTATCTATCATGTGACATTGTGAGTCTCTGACATAGTAAATGAAAAAAAAAAAAAAATCCTATGGATGTCAAACGATGGAAAAAAAAAAACTTTGTTTTTAGAAAAAATACATACATCTAACCATTTTTCTATTAAAATGTAAAAGTTTCTTGCAAATTATTAAATGGGTGCACCAAGTTTGTAAATAAGATGATTCGAAGATTAATGTATTTTTTCATAATAATGTTTTGTTATTCATTAATGTATATCACTATTAAATAAAATTAGTTTAGGTAATAATCTATATCTTTATCATTTATAAATGTTAAATAAAGATGAAAAAAAAAAGTTACGTTATGTGTTCTATATTATTCTGCATTCATAACGATTCAAAATTGATAAAATGATGGAAGTTGATATGGAGCTGAAATGACATTCTGAATGGTTCTACGTTCTGTAACTATACCTAATGCTCTAACGACCCTATCATAAGTTCAATTCACATGACAAATTGACAAGTACTGTACAATAGAACCTCTATAATTTAATACTCGATAAAATAATAACCTCGATAAAATTAATAATTTGTCCAGTCCCAACTTGGGACCAATACAAAATTGGACCTCAATCAATAAAATAATAAGATAATAATTTTTTTGAAACCTTAATGTAAATATATTAGTCCAATAAAACTATAAATTAATAATTACTTAAATATTTATAAATTCTAACATTGTCTAGCAAAAATGAATCTATAGATTGTTTTTTTTGGAACTTGGAATCTATATTGAGTTCATCTTTAAATTTTTCTCATTACATTTAAGAGTTGAGCCATTGTCTTATTGTATTGTAACAAAAAGTTGTGAAGTGTTGTAGCCAATAATCTCTTGAGAGTTTTTGATATTGTAGTTTGACTAACTTTCTGATCGAAAGTTTTGTCACCCCACTACACCAAATCTTGTTGAGTACACCCTTGATGATCTCTCTTATACTTGCATAACAATTTTCTTTGTTGATTGGTCATGGTTGATTTCTTTACACCTTTTAGTTAATAAGTCATAATTTATGTGATTTTAAAATTTATCCTTTGACATATTATAATTAAAAATCTAGAATCATGTACATTGAACTATCTATCTTTAGCTTAAAACAATGCACTTGACAAGTTCATTTAATTTAATGTGTGAATATAAATTGAAAATGAAAGTTAAAAATGGAATTTTTAAAAGTCATACATGAACATCTTTAAATTAATAATTTATTAATTTATTAATATAGTAATATCTCGATAAATTTATAAAAAACCTCAGTCTCGACATTATTAATTTATAGAGATTTTACTGTACATTTTTTCCTTATCCTTTTTTGGCCCCTAAAAGACGCATATGAGTCGTTTTCCTCCTATTCATAATTTATAATTAAATAAGTCTAAGTCAATTAGAATACAAAACCTATTAAATTATTGTTACAAGTTGATTTTAATAAGGTCCAAACATACACCTATCGAGGATATATATTCAAAATCTTGACCGCTTAATATACTTTTATTTTCCAAAGTGAATTAATATTCCTGTATCTTTTTCTTCAACCGCGTTATCAATAGCTTTCAACCACAAAAGAAGATTGAGTTATTTGGACATTAGTGACCATGCACTAGGCAATTTGGATAAACTATCGACATAACTAAATCAAGAAAATATGATAAATAGATGTGGTCTTTTTTGTATTCAGGTGATCTGGGAAGGATGATTTTTTTTTGTGTGTGCATAAATGTATGTATAAATGGGTATATATCACTTCCCTTATCTAAAACCTCTTGTAAATTCCTTAATAATGGTTAAGTAAATCGAATAAATCACAATGTTTAAGTGTTGTAGTTTACGGTGGTTTATAATAGCACCCTTTTTAATTGTATGCATAAACATTAGTTACCCTTTCTTAAATAATTTTTCCTTAAAAGAATTTTTTTTTCCTGACAAATATGGATAGAATATCATAACAAATAGTTTAGACTATTTTGTCATAACAGGTCTACAATAAAGAGCTAATAATAACAAGATCAGTTAATAAGATACTTATTATATAGAGATTATTATTATTATTATATTTTATCTCTTATTTCTCATTTCATATTCTTCTTATTTATTTCTTATTTAATAGGAACAAAGGTGAAAAAAGAAAGCGAAAGGTTTTTTTTACCTCATAACAAATATTTTTGTTTATCATTTTTTTTATAGGTGCGGATCGAATATTATAATGGATGATTTAAATTATTTTTTTTGGAACAACATAAATTTTATTAAAATACTCTTCGGGAAGACACCGAAAAAGTAAAAAGAAGTGTTACATCAAATACGAAGGACTAATCTGCCATGAGGGCCATGATAAACTAAACTTTTTACAACGAGACGAAAGCCATAAAAAGAAAATAGAAACAGTAGAGTGAAATATGATCTTGCTAGAGTCATACTCTGACTGAAATACCGCCTAATTCCTATTTTTCTATAAGAGCTACCACCAACTCGATAGAATGCCAAGAATAATCTGCTTATACGAAGGAGGGCAATCTTGTAAATTTTCAATCCAAATGCGTATATCCATAGGGTTGCCTTCTGGAATTGTAAAATGAAGCCAACGAGAGAGTAAAATTCTAGTTTCGCTGGCAATCCTACAATTGCTAAATGTATGTTCTAACATATCAAGACCCGAGAAACAAATGGGGCAACTTAAAGATACATTTGGAATACCGCGAATAGCTAGGTTGATCTTGGATGGAAGGCGGTCACGAAACAATCTCCAAGTAAAAATGTTTACCTTTTTCGGTAGTTAAGAATTCCAAACCATGATGAAATTACCAGATGGTAACAAGGAGCTATCCAATGCATGACGAAATTAATTAAATTAATCGGGTTCACGTTAGGGATCCTCTCACCCATATACTTAGTTGGAGGAAAACCCTAAATAATTTACCCAAAAATAAGATAATATATTAAAGAAAAATTTTGTCCTCTAATATTTGAAATTAAGTCTTCTCGAATCCAAGCCCTCATGGAGGGACTTGGTTTATCACTTAACAAAGACAGGTATGTTTATTCGAATTAGTTTTTATAGTTCGCACTTGCATTACACCACAAGAAGACTTAAAAAGAGGTACATAGGTCATTGACTTGACCATTAAAAGCGATGAAGTTGTAACTTGTGGGAAAAAAAAGGGTATGGGGGTGACTAATTGTGTGGCCCTCACATCATGAAGAAGGTGGTCTCGCTTCAATGTTTAATGGCTTATAAATGTTAATAACACGTAAGCTGTGTGTGAGACATGTTTTTTTATAATACAACATACTTATATCATTAGCGTACAATAGCTACTACAGTGTTGTGGTAAAATAATCAAAAACATATGGTAATTTTAGCAATTCCCCTTTGCATAATTTAAGATAGTAATGTAGTATGTCTTTGACGACAGTAATACATATATGGATATGGAAAAACACTCAAAAAACTATGCTTACCTAACATAACCCACAAGAAACGAAACAAAGTTGATGTAACCTTTCAACATATATGAATGTTTCTATGCAATTCTTATGCTACTTGTAGACCCACATGCATTCACATGTGATTGCATATAAAAATGGAAATTCGTCACCAATAGTTGATTCCATCATCATCAACATCACAAACCGTTAGATATATTAAAAGTTACGAGTATTATTAAATGTCGAGTAGGAATAATTTCATATTAAAACATATAAATACATAAAATACATAAATGAATAGGGAAGTGATAATTGTACCACCACAAATAATAGATCTACCATACACATGCAACATTGACTTGTAATATATGCTGAAAACCTTATATTTTGTGGTAAATTAATAAGAAATAGTGGTACAAACATCATTTCCCAAAAGAATATGGCTAGTGGGGGGTGGGGGTCACATGTATGACACAAGGCTTAATAGGAAAATGACTAATCCTCCTAACAAAATAGCCTAAAAATCCTCTTAACACTCTAAGAGGATGACATGCGGTGTCCATTAATTCTCTTTCATAATCTTGTCCCCTAATTTTTCCACATGTCATAATCCAATAGTTAGGAGGATTTTTAGACTATTTTATTAAGAGGATTAATCATTTCCCGGCTTAATATTAGGGAACTTTGAAAACTACTCACCACCAACAAGCCAACAAGTAACCACCATATATTCTTCCTATAGTAAAGCATCAAGTATTCACATATTCTTGAAGGAACAATGAACCCTTTTTATACCAATCTGAGAATAAAGTGTTCTCTACTAAAGATATTCAATGCTTAAAACTAGCAACTTTCCATTGCAAACAGTAATGGAACCAGATTTTCTATATTCGGGTCAGATAGGTCTTTTTTGATTCGGATGTAAGCAGCCAAATGCAAGTACCATGTGACTGTTTCCGGCCTTTTCATGGTCGCCCCAAGATTATACCTAGCGGGATATGAACTTGAGATTTCTTGTAAAGATATCAAAATGTTAAAATTTTTAACATTTTTATTGTTTCCTGAAAGTCCATTTCTTAATTATTTGCAATAGAAGATTGAAGTGCCTCCAAGATAACTTAGTGTTTTAACAATAGAAGATTGAACTGCCTACTAAGTTATCTTGGAGGTAGTTCAATCTTCTATTGCAAATAATTAAGAAATGGACTTTCAGGAAACAATAAAGATAATGCTTGCATGTTGATATAAGTTGTATGTTGTTAATGAACACAATTATGAACAAGCAGATACATGTTAACAAAAACTTAAAAGAGTCGGAGATAGCAATTTTGAAGAGACTAGCTAATTCAAGTTGTGTTTGGCTAAAACGGGAACACGCCATAGCCCATTAGGTTTAAAGGGGTTGAAAGTTGTCTTTAAGTCTATTTTTAATGCATACAACATCCTAAATGGTTTGAATGATTACTAGTGCAATAATATTGTTCATGTAATGATTACTAAACACAATTACATTCCTGAATATTGTGTTAACAGGTCAACACGACCCACTTTCAAGTTTCAACCCATATGAAAAGCTGACATGTTTCAACTGACAACCAATTTTGACCTATTGTCCAATGCTTCCAACCCACCCATCTTGCCAATTCTATAAGAACCATGCCAAATGGCATTGGAAGTCAGCAAAGGTGGTTTCTGCTTCATAAACCCAAATGAATTGGTTCAATCTCACACAAAACAAGCCAATATGAACTTTGTCCACCACTAAGAGTGATAAGTATAATTCTAAGAACTCAAAAGCAAAGTAGAATGAAGCTCAAATTTCTTTTAAGAATCAAGATCAATAATTGAACTTTTACATCAAACTATTTGACATAAAAAGTTAATCTTCGGCTAAAAGCAAATACTCACCAGTTAAAAGGAAGAACACACGGGCAAAACAGGCTGCATGCCCGTTAGCCACATACTTATACCATTAGTGTGAGTAAAAAATGTTTAATGCTGACAGTGACAATGTTAGACTATTTGAGATCAGTACACATATTGTCTACTTGAGAGAATGGCAGGTTAAGGGATAAAACCAGGTGAGATGAGCGTACGTGGCTCATGAAATGTCCATTACCCACCTGAAGTTGTGAGCCTTGCAGCATGAGAGGCGATGTAAGCTCGATTGCAGACAGAACAGTGTGAAAGGTGAGCCATGTGCATTTTATTAGGGGTTACGTTTGGTCATGCTATATGAGTCACAGAACTTGACATAACACAAAAAGCCAAAAATGACCAGATTTGAGGGAAACGTAAAATGCTTATATAGTTATATGATAGTGTAGGAGGTGTGTAAGAACTTCATCAAACCATTGGATGTCTGCGGCTTATTTCTTTCTTTTTAAATTGTTATTGACTTGTTGCTTACCACTACAATAATATGACAGTATATCAGTTTATGTAAAAGTAGCTCTCTCTGTACAATAGCTACTACAGTGTTGTGGTAAAATAATTAAAACATGTGGTATTTTTAGCAATTCCCTTTGCATAATTTAAGCTAGAAATTTATGTCTTTGAAGACAGTTATACATATATGGATATGGAAAAACACTCAAAAAATATGCTTACCTAACATATTAGAGTTCAGATTTTCTCGTGCAAGGAGTTCCAAAGCATGTTGGTCACTAGCATCAAACCCACAGCCAAGCTCGTCTTCATCAAAGTGGAAGCGCTTTGTAGGCGTGTCCATGTTGTACTGCCTAACAAACCTGCCACGTCTGTAGCCATTATCGGGTCGATCACTGTCATTTTCCACATACCTGGGCCGGCCTCTCCCAGATTCTTTTAGGTCAGAGAAATGTCCTGGAGGTCCAGATCTGTAGTACTCATTCTGCTTCTTTCTTGAATCATAAATACTAAACCTTTCCCCCTGTGGTGCATTAGTCCTCCCAGGTGGAGGTGATCTTCTGTCAAAAACAGGCCGCTCCTTGTAATTTACCCATCTGGAACTCATTGGAGATGAATTATTGTTTCGAGGTCCTGAATTACATTCATTTGCATGATCTCGACAATTGGGAGATTTGGGCCGCCAGATTCTAGTATCATGTCTGAAATCAGGAGATCTACTGCGGCGTCTAAAACCAGTATTACCAATTGGAGAACGAGTTCGAGGTCTTGAAGGCGATCGTGAATTGGATTGGTGATGTTGATAAGTACTAGTATTTCCTCTTCTTTCTATAGGTGAAAAGCAGCGGCGTCTCCTTGGGAAGGGACGTGGATATTCTGTCAGATATTCATCACATTCGTCGTTTGCAGGTCCATGATATCGTCCCCGCGGTCCATCGTCATCAAGCGTTGTACCATATCTCACAGATCTCCCCTGTCCCCTGCCCCGACCCAGATTCACAAACCTATCATGGCCCATGTCTCCAGATGGTCTCAAACCTAACCGTGCACGAAAATCTTGTGCTTCCCGATTCAATGGCGACCTGCTTCTAAAAGGTCGACGGGTAACATATGATGAAGTATTAGATCTGGCATGGCGACTTGAATCCATACCACCTTCATTTGTCATATTATCCACGGTTCCAGAATCGTCTAGCATAGGACGAGCGAAAGATGGACCCTGGTAAGATGGCGAAAGAAGACGCTTAGGATTCCTGCCCCTTTCTGGGGAACGATTCCACATACCAACTCCCCGGCCACTAGAAAGATGATGAGGCGAGTATCTACCCCGTCTAAAAGATCTAAATCCATCCAATTCCCTCTCTGGTCTTGAAGTAAAACCATCGTCAGCCTTGGAACTGTAAATACAAACATCATTTAGTAGCAACAATTGAGCTATAGACCAAACTCTAAGTCAACAGGAATATAGAGAATACTACCTGCATCCTTGCATCCAGAATCTATCCCTGCTAACATACTCATCACGAGTTGATGGACCTGCAATACGCGTTAGTGATTCTTTTCGATAGAATCTTGAGCCTTGAGCTGTCATCTCAACATCCTCGGTTTCAAATCTGTCTTTTGGTTCACCATAGAAGAACTTTCGACCAGTGAAGTTTTTGGTTTTGGTGGATATATTTGAAGAAATTGGTTGATTTTCAGGTAAAATATCGCATCCTGATGAAACATTTATCTTCCACTCTGAGCGGTTTGCATTCTGCACCTGGGTTTCACGGTTTTCATTTGGTACCAAAAAACCAGATAATATCTCATCACTGTTGTTAAGTTTCTGTGGCAACACCAAACTAGATGTTAGATCTCCTCCAAATCCAGCTTCAGTGACTTTTGAGGAACCTCCTCCTCCTTGTCCATTTTGAGAACTAGTTTCACGGAGGGCATGATCAACAACAACACTCACATCTGGTCTTGTGTTTTCCATGTCGTATTCGTATTGTTCATTATTTTTCAACTCGCATTCTTTCCAAGCATGTGTACTTGATTCTCTTAGTTGTCCATCTTCATATTGAGGATCATGCTTGTCCTGTTTATCATCAACCCCATATCCAGCTCTTTTATCATTCTGCAAATTAGCATAACCAACTGTAATATGATCCACAGCTTCTTCCTTGATGACCACATTGGTAGTTAACTCCATTTTCCTCCTCCAAAGCGGTCCATTTTCTGAAGATAAATCATGTTTAGGCATGACCGTGTCAGTAACAGGAATTGCATCACTGGACTCGGTTTTCACAGGCACAGTTAGGTTTGTTATAGTAACAGGAATTATTGCATCACTGGACTCGGTTTTCACAGCCACAGAGAATGTCTCATGAGCCAAGTGGCTTTTCAGGATGTTTTGTGATGCAGACGTATAATCATTATTATTCTTTTTCTCTTGTTCCACAAAGAGTGTCGTCCGATTGTCATTTTTAACAGAAGGTGGTTGTTCCTCGGATGCAGCATCCAGCATAACAGTATTCAAGTCCCAGGTGAATCGCACAGGAGGGGGGGAGTTGTTTGTGTCGCTACTAGTAAACGATGCTAGTTGTAGTAATTCCAAACAAGGGGGGGCTACTAGTACTACTTTGGATGGAGTTGTGGAATCAGGTGGTTCTTGTTCTTGTTCTTCTTTTATGATTTTCAACTCATTAACATAAGAAATTTCATCAGTCTTGGTCACAACGGATGATGATGATGATGACCCTTTTTCACAGTAGTCATCATCGTCCGTCTTTACATCCTGCTTCTTTTCATCATTTCCACTAATACGAGTAACTGCTTCTTCAGATACAGTACTAGTAGTAACATCCACCTTCTTTTCATCATTTCCACTAATACGCGTAACTACTTGTTCAGATACAGTACTAGTAGTAACATCCAGCTTTTTAAAAATTTCATCAGTCTTAGTGGTCACAACAGATGATGATGACCCTTGTTCACAGTAGTCATCATCTGTTTTTACATCCACCTTCTTTTCATCGTCATCATTATTATTTCCACTAATACTAGGCAGACAATTTGGATTTAACAGAAGCAGCTCCCCATGAGCTGCTTTAGGGCTGTGTGTTTCTGCAGCCCCCAAAAATGACAAATTGTTTGTGGGGCTAGGGGGAGATAAAAATATTCTCCTTTTCTTGATCGGTATTATGTGTTGTTGTTCACCCTTTTCACCCCCCACGCCAACAACAGATACTCCTCCCAACTGTTACATTTCCATATATTTATTTATAAATAAACACAATTATTAGCAAAAAAAAATTCAAAAATTTGATTGATAATAAAATTAATAAATTATAAAACACCACCTTTTCAGATTCAGAAACAGGCATCTTCTTGATAGATGAACTTTTCCGACCAGCTAAACTCACAATTAATCAAACTTCCAAAACACTACTTGTTGTCTTCTTTCCATCAATCGCCACCACACTTCTTGCAGGATATACTTCTGCCAACTTATTAACAAGGTTGTAAATATATCGGCGCCGATATCTCGGATTCTGCCAGCGGTGTTCAAAACCGATCAAATCGGTCAAGAATCAGGTGATTAGATCAAAGCTTGACTAGTAGTTTTCGTGGCGTCGTCGATGGTGGTGGTCTCCGGTGGTGGTCACTGAAATTTCAGGAAGAAAGAAAAAGTAGATCTGGAAAAAGAAAAAAACAGAGAGAGAGAGAGAGAGAGAGATAATACATGTATTATTATATTATAGTACAAACTTTTTTTTACACTACGTCTATCGTATAATTTTTTATTTTTTATTTTAAGGAAGGAAGTAAAGTATATGAAAAGAAATGGATTAAAACTTTTAGCGAAGGCGTTTTGGTATTCATAATGTTTTTTAAGAAGTTAAAAGAATTATAATTGGAAGGTTTTAAAACTTATCATGTGTTTAGTTAACAGAATTTAATGAAATTTAGTTAAAGAATATGAATTGAAATTATAACAAATGATAAAATTACTTTTTGCTATTAAAATTTTATAGTATCTTGATAAAGTGTAACATTCCAATCCTTTTTTACAACTTTGACCTTAACAATTCTTTTTTTTTTTCTTTTTAAACACCACTTATAACTTTTCTTTTTTTATATATAACGACTATCATTTAATAACCTCAACAAAATCTATCACACCGGCATCAAGAGCTCGATTCAAAAGAAAGATTACCATAGGTCGGTCCTTTGCAAGGTACTTTATTTCTATACTTCAAAATCATCATTTTAATTCATCATAGGGTTACTTCCCTATTTATCTCCCGCCTACAAAAATATTAACAATTAAAACGTAAGCTTAATGCTTAGTGAGTTCTAATCTACAGGCATAACCGTTCCACGTGCTCTCACCACTTCATGTGTCCCCTGACACTTTATGTGGCCCCGTCACTTCATGTACCTCCGGTACTTTTATGTCATCTGAGCACTTCATGTGGCCCCTATCACACAACTTTTATCACACAGCTTTTATAACACCAAATTTATCACACAACATGAGCCCTTGACTCTTTTACATTTTCTTGTACCCTGACATTTTTAATTATACTTGTAAAACTCACCTGTCAAATTGGTTATCCTCTCTAGCTACAACAACTACAACCCCGCGATCGTCATTACCTATTTCGAACATCAAACATTTTCGTCACTTTACCATTTAGCATTCATTCAAGCTAATACCCATTCTCATTTTGTTATCTATTGATTAATGTACGATTATTTTATTGGCCGATATCTTATTATAACCCCATTTATATAATCATCACTACTTACTCTCTTTTTTTTTTTTTCATTTCTAAAGATCATTGTCAGTAATATATAGTTTAATTATATGATAACCATTATAAGTACTCTATTCTTATAACTTAAATTTTATCATTGACATCAACCATTCTACACTTCAGTAATCGTATTCTTAAATCATTTTCTACAGGTGACCAAGAATCTTACTTGTTGAATTTTTATTATTATTATTTTTTTTTATGTAATCCAACAAACTTATTTCAAAATCAATATTATTATCTTTAAGGCAAACAACATTTATAAGTATCGTTATCACTAGCTACTTTATTATTTTAATTTTTGACTCCATCATTATATTGTCTTTTATTAACAAAAATAACTACAGTAATAATTTTAGATAAAGAAAATATACTAAGTTTACCTTAATTTAGAGACAAATTGAACCATCTTGACTTTTAAGCATGTAAGTCGGTTCTAAAATTCTTCTGCCATCATCGACTTTTGATTCAACTTCTTGAATGGCAAAGTTTTTATTATTACTATTTTTAAATTACTTGATCATCAATTTATCAGATGTAAAAATGTAAAAATGAATTTACTTATATTATCATCTTAGTTTTTAAGAGGTTGGGATCAATTGGTTTGATGAGTCATATAAGCTATAAGTCTATAAAGGTTTTACTAAGCCAGCCACGTATAGTTGGTTTATTTTGATGTTTTAGTTCATAAAAAAAATGCTACGTGAAAGTCGGCCGTGGTTATAAATGACAAAGCAAAAATATAATTGATCTTAAATAACCACGTGTCCTGCAAACTTACGTGTCCTGCAAACTTTTTATCCCATGCCATGATTTACACTTAAAAAAAACATATATCATCTTATTTAAAAATTAATTTAAATTAGAATGTTACATAAAGTATAAATAATACTCACTAACCATCGATTTCTTAATGTTGACTTTTATTTTCAATTTTAATTTACACATTTTTATTTTTCATCATAAATTTACACTTTTTATCCAATAATTTTAATATAATTAATAAATAATAATAGCTTATATATATATATATCTAATAGAATAATAGCTAATATTTATCTAATAAAACAATCTCTATATCTCTATCTCAAAGCACATACGTGACATACTCAGAGCTCGCCTCATAATCTTTTTCCTACTTGGCATTCATATATTAAAAGTCTATTATTAAAAACAAATAAGAAGAGCATTAGCCGCCCATGCATGTTTTGTATTTATAGTAAGGGTTTTTTACTTGGAAAGTACCTCAACTTGTCACTTTTTACTTTATTGAGATCTAAACAAAAATCTGTCCTATCGCGGGGAAAAAAACCGGCTAAATCAACTATTTTGGATTTTTACCGACTATGACATGATATGTGCAGGTAAACCCTTACGTGGCAGCTATGTGTACACTACACTACACTCCACCTAACCTTATCTTTTTAATTATAGATATACATATATATTGATATATATATAAGTCAAAGCCACTGAAAAATAAAAAGACTATTAAAACAAATATAAATCTCCTGTTACACGAATGGATGGAAAAATCAAGAAAGATTGGAGTTTGTATCCAAGTGTGAATGGAAGATCAGATAGGCGAGATCTTGTTGATACTATAATGACAAATTTGGCTCTGCAGGTTACATATAGATACGATTCTTTTTCCCCCGTCTCTTTCCTTTTTCAGATTCCGGCCACCCAACTGCCGGACCTCCGTCCACCTTGCCGGAAAAATAAGGTATACCTCAAAATGTTACAAAAATAGCCTCTTCATCATCAAAGCAACAAACAGCAAACATCACACCCCCAATACTACCCAACACCACCTTTGCGACCACTTCCATTTCCATTAAAAAGAATTGGGTTAATGTTATTGCAGTACATGTTGTACATGCTGTTGTTGGAAGAAATATGACTTCCATTTTAGATATAGATCGTCATCTTCATTTTAGATATGATCGTGATCTTCATGTTTGACTAACAAATGAGCTGGGGGTTAATTTTAGATATAGATTTTAATGTAAGTTTATTACGTGTATTATGATTTGGATTGATTAAGTGGGGTTCTATTGAAACATGGCTGACAAGTAAGTGTTTACCTGTTACATGTCATGTTTCAGCCGGTCAAATCCCAATATAGATGGTTTTGCCGGTTTTTATCCCTACAATAAGCCGGAATTTTATTTGTATCTCAATAAAGTAAAAAGTGACAAGTTAAGGTACTTTTCAGATAAAAAGTCTTTTTTAATATGTAAATGTCCCATGACTAATAACGTTTATCCCTTACGTAAAGAACATAGCTTTTAATTAAATATACTCTTTTTTTCACATAAGTTTGTATGTAGATTGAATTTGGTAATATATTATTAAAAATTAATATAAATGAGGAAAAATCCATAAAATAAAGTAAGATTTTTATTCTAAATTCCTAATAAGGAGAACCTATTTAATTATGTATGCCGTTAGTTTTTAATACCAACTTTCCGTTAAATTTCAAGTTGACTTTGCCACATCAGTAAAAAAATTTATGTGGACACTACATGTCATTAAAAAACCTGTCAAATTCAATGGCTAAAAAACTTCTCTTTTCCTCCTTTTTCTCTAACCGTAACAACATTCAGATTAGTACTAACACTAATAGAACTATATTTCAATACATGTATTTTTTTTTACGTTTAGATCATCTAAATTTTATTACTTATTTTATATTTTTTTAATTAATATTAACTATTTAATAGGTGTATTTAAATTTAAGTAATCCTTATTATTTGAAGTCTGATAACTTAAAAAAAAATACATTAAACTACATTAACTTACATGAACCTATACTATATTACCATATAAAAATTAATATTTGTAGTAAGTTACATGCGCATAGCAATAACGAAAATAGGATAAAGTTATCTTATTTTAATCTTAATATATACTATAAGACAATTAAACTAATAACTTATTAACCAATCAAATCGTTCAATGTCATTAAATTAACTTTCGCTTATGTCATCATTTAGATTAACTATAAATTAAAAATCATAATAATCATTATCCAAATATATTATTATATTAGTATTTATATTATATTATATAAAAAATCATTAATTTACATTTTTTTGTTTTCCATCAATAATTTACACTTTTTAGCCCTGAATACTTAGTTTATATCTACTTTTAGCCATCAACTTGAAAGAAATTTTTAAAATTTACAATCATTTAATTGGTTAAAAAATTTCAATATATTAAATATTGTCTACAAAAATTTATTTCAATACATAATGACTTATTAACAAATATTAGATTAGATTTTTATAAGTTATAAATATATTAATTTAATATAAACACAATTTGAACTCTAGATATATATCTCAAACATAATAACAGATGACGCTATACAACATTTTTATCTTAAACACAATAGGTATCACAAAACATGAAACGATCACATAACAAATCATGATTTACAACAAAAGGTTACTTGGATATTAAATCTAAATCAATATGAATTCCATTCAAGGTTCATTATATATCTCAATAAAAAAGGTACATAATTTTCTCATTTTTTATATATTAGGTTTGTGTATTAATGTTTAAAGTTACAATTGTCACTCAAATCAAAAGTCATAATTGTTATCAAAGAGTATGAACACAATCCTAATTGTTATCAAATTATCATATGACATGTGATTGAAAATAAACCTATGCGTGTTATGGGTACGCATCATGATCAAATACATATACTTGAATGTCAAATATAAGATCAAAATTATGTATATATTTTAATTCTTAATTATTTTTCATAATAATATCACATTATGAGTACAACTGGTTTCAAAAAGTTATATAATAAAGAAATTATTATAACATATGCCTTGTGGAACGAATATGACAAACAATTCCATTAATATGTCTAAACTAATAATAACAGTGACGAACATATGATTATTGTATTACAACTTGCAAAGTATAACACTTAGAACCCTATATCTTCAAAATTATAAGCTTTTATGACTTAATATATGAATATCTAATATTGATAATATCGTAAATTTCATGTCCAGTGTTGGACACGGGTCTAAAATCTAGTTTAATCTATATCTCTATAATAAATAAAAGACAATTGTCTTTCAAAAGTATTTTTAGAAAAAATGTGATGTGGCAAGTCTACAATTTTAGTTAAAAGTTTTTTATTTTAATTATGATGTCATAAATAATTTACACTATTTTTAATTAAAAATAGGTCACTTAATGCTTATTTAAAGTTATTAATCTTTTATTTACAAACAAAAAAATTTTTATTTTCTATAGTATATAATATTCTTTTATGTTTTGTTAATGCAATAGGTATTTATCAATATATAAATATTGTGTTATTCAATTGACTATCTCCAAAAATTACTTGCATTTTTTTAGTGTTATCTATACTATATTATGAAAAAAATAGCCCTTTTTATTTTTGGTAATGTTGAAAATATGTAATATTTTCACTTGGCACCCCTTAAAATACTTTCAAATACACTACCTCTTTAACATTAATGATTAAATTACACTATCAATCCTTTATGCTTTAAAATATGTCCATTAACCCTTTACATTAATTATATACACAACTCCACGTCGCTCCATCCCCAACCGTCTCCTAACCATCACACCGTCGCCGCCATGACTACCGGCGCATCGCGCAGGTACCGTGCTAGTAATTTTAATTAAAATGTCCGGGTTGAACCCAGGTAAATTCGCTATATCTATATAATTCTCTATCTAATTTTGATTATGTAGCAATCTAAAAAGTTGAGAAGTAAGATATTGATGACCTGACAAGTTTTTCTATAATCCTGTTACAACTCATCATCCACCTAATTAAAATATAATCAATACAACAATATATATTTTTTAGTATTTTCCAGCTTAACTTTCACCTAATAAAAATATACTCATACCAAGTTATCAATTAATAAGAATGATTTATAGTTAACATAATATAAATAATAATAATCATTCTAAAAAACCGATTACAAAGTTTTATTCAGATATACACTAGACCACTTATCGAAAATGATGATTACTTTTGGTTATTTTGTTGAAAGGTGTGAAATACCCGCGAATGATGAGAGCTTTAGCGGACATTGTCTTAACTAATTCCGCGTTAGAAAGTGTCTCACAAAATAGATCCTCAATTTAAGTTACTCGATGAGAAACTCCGCCACTGAAAGAAAATATCTGAGAGGCTCATATGTGCTCACCATATGTGAAAAACTCTTTCAGAATTAAGTTGTTGAAATTTATTTTAAATATACGCATGATTACAAAAATAAATACATCATACATAATCTTATATATGTATGATAAGATATGTTATTCTTATAACTACTTCATAACCATAATATTACTTTTAGTTGAGATTATATTATAAACATATATCTTTTATTTTCTTCCTAAATATTTTTATTTTCATTAACACTAGGGTATCCAATGATACATTCTACGTATAACTCATACTCCATTAACATTAAGGATTAATAATTACATGAAACATTTTCATATATACACATGAATGCATTATGATAGGTATGTATTACTTGTGAAGGTGAATATTGTTGTAACCATATGGTGTAGGTGTAACTATTTATTTTTACTAATATGTGTAACAACCATAACTGGAATCTCCGTGGATAATATGTTTAAGGTTACAAGAAATTAAAAAAAGGTTTGTTCGTTCTACACTAACGTTTTTTTTTTTATATATTAAGGTTGTTTGAGTTATTTATTAGAAATTTAGCTTAACTCGCGCAACGCACGGGGCAAAAACCTAGTAACTAATATATATCCAATGAGTATAAAATTATGATTTCTTAACGTTGACTGTTGTTTTCAATTTTAACTTTAATTTACACTTTTTTGTTTTTCGTTACAAATTTACACTTTTTACCCAATAATTTTAATATAATAAATAAATAATAATAGCTTATATATATCCAATAGAATAATAGCTAATATTTATCTAATAAAATAATAACTAATATATATCCAATAATATGTTCTATCATATATATAAAATTAATTATATAAAAATAAATTAAATTTATTGTAAATATATTAAGATTTTAGTAGTAATTGTACTATTTTAATTTTAATATATATTAAAAGACAGTTGAACTAATGACTCTGGAGACAGAGGTCATGGTTCGATCCTCATCCCATGCAAAGGTTGGAAGACCTTTTCTACCATTTAGGTAGAAACTGGAAGCAGTCTCTCTACTTTGGTAGAGGTAAGGTCTGCCTACATCTTAACCTCCCCATACACCGTCGAGGTATTGGGGCTCAAACCCGCGGAAGGTGGCACTGAACAGTTACTTACTTACTTTTTATATAAGAAATAATGGAATTCAAATTCTAATTTAAGAATATTGGTGGAATGTTTTGAATTTCATTTCCATTATATATGCATGATGAGAAAATAATTAAGCTATTTACCTAGGGTTGATGAGTAAGAGAATCACTAAATCAGATTGTATAAAAATCACAAGTAGCATAGCAGTTATTGCCCTTTCCTTTTCTTCCTTGAATACAGACTATAGGAAAATTGGAGGAGAATGGAGATGATAATTTTTAAGCAATAAGGGAATAATAATACCTTTAAAAAAAAAAATGGAGTAATAATAAAAGAAAATGGAAGGGAAGGGAAGATTAATGCCATAAACAATGTAGGTGTGAAGCATCATTGGTTTCTTTAGCTATAGTATCCGTCTCACGGCCTAAATAAATATGTTTGATTTGTTATATTATAAAGGGATTAGTTTCCTGGAATGTAATTATCTTTGACCGAATGTCTATAGTAGGAAAAAACTATACGTGTATTGTATGTAAGCAACTCAAAAAAAAGTTTATGTAAGAAAACATACGTGACAACCATATACAGGTGCCACTTGTCAGATTTTAATTGGTTGAAACGAAATTCTTACATACAATAAGCATTATTTCAAGTTGTTATACAATACACACAACTTTAGTTATTTCCTACTATAGAAATTCATTCAAAGTTTCTTACATTTCAGGAAACTAACCCTTATTATAAACTAGCGCTTAGAGTATCCGGGGTGATGCATTACTCGGAAGGGATTAGTTTCTTGGAATGTAAGAAACTTTGAACGAATGTTCATAGTAGAAAATAACTAAAGTTGTGTGTATTGTATGTAAACAACTCGAAATAATGTTTATTGTATGTAAGAATTTCGTTTCAACAAATTAAAATATGACAAGTGGCATCTGTATATGATTGCCATGTATGTTTTCTTACCTACAATAAACATTTTTTCGAGTTGCTTACATACAATACACATAACTTTAGTTTTTTCCTAATATAGACATTCGGTCAAAGATAGTTACATTTCAGGAAACTAATCCTACTTGGAAACCCCTCCTAAAGGCGTCTCGCAACATGTGGCTGACATGTTTCAACTGATAACCCACTTTCAAGTTTCAACCCATATAAAAAGCTGACATGTTTAAACTGATAACCCATTTTGACCTATTGTCCAATGCTTCCAACCCATCCATCTTGCCACCTCTATAAGAACTATGCCAAATGGCATTGGAAGTCAGGAAAGGTGGTTTCTGATTCATAAACCCAAATGGATTGGTTCAATCTCACACAAAACAAGCCAATATGAACTTTGTCCACCACTAAGAGTAATAAGTATACTTCTAAGAATGCAAAAGTAGAATGAAGCTCAAATTTCTTTTAAGAATCAAGATCAATAATGGAATTTTTACATCAAACTATTTGACATAAAACGTTAATCTTCGACTAAAAGCAAATACTCACCAGTTAAAAGGAAGAACACACGGACAAAACAGGCTGCTTGCGATCCTCAATTTCAACAAATCTAGTAATTTTAATTTGTAATACGAAACTGCTGTGACCTATCAGGACAATGTTGACCAGTTTTTGAAAATGCACGTCTCCACCAAACCTCGAACGCTCTCTGTATATTTGGACAATCATCACTAGAATTCAAAAATCGGTCAAACCAAGTCATCAATATGTCTTGTTGCCATGATAATGGTAAAGTCAAAATAGTATTTCCCAGCCCATCTTCAATCAAATGACGATCTAGCCCTTTCGATGCTCTTTTCATCCATGCAAAATCATCATAAAATGGAACCAACCATGTCTGTAATAGTAAACATCTTGAATCTTTACAGGCCAAAAGTTGACCTTTTCCGATTCCCACAAATAATCTTGCTGTTACTCTACTGATTTCATATCTGTGAAGTGGTGGTACTTTAGAATGAACTTCAGATAATTCAGTCAATGATGCCCATGATTCCAAGAAATCCTCCGAAATCTGTCTATCTATCAAAATATCAAGAAGAAAATGTAAATTATCTGCTTGTCGTGTGATTTGGACAACATCTTGTAAATCCCCATTAGAAGCTTTCAAGAAATGTTTTCTTAACAAAAGCAAACATTTGTCACATGCAGAATATAAAGATGCTTTTCTTAGATCGTTGTGTGACGAATTCTCTCGAAGCATTTTTGCAACCAAAACTTTCATCTCTCGTCTAGCCTTTTCATCTTTTCCTTCAAGAACGATATGTATCAGTTTAAGAAGAACCTCTTCATTGTTGTTACTTTCATCAACCCCAGATGTAAAATCAACTGAAACGCGCTTTAATACTTCACTGGCACCTGCTCCTTCAAGATGAAGCTCAGCTAATAAAGATGCTACTTTTTCTTCTTCATCTTCGGCCCATGGAGCAGCTTCTAGGTACTCCAAACAAGATAAAACTCCGGCATCGAATCCGATCGCTGCTGACACCTGTGTTAAAGTTGAATTTAGAAGACCTATTGGATGTCCTAAACAACCATAAAACAGGCTAACTTTTAACTAGATGTGCACATTTCAAACCATTTTCTTATGATTTATTAAGGGGCCAACTCAGGTTATGTTTCATCACCAAGTCAACCTGGTAGATAAAAACAAATTGAGAGGAAACAGGTTGAATGGTCAAAAATCACTGAAAGTGTACCTTGTAAAACAGTTTTTATTCAAAATAACATAACTATAATTATTGAAATAATATAATGTTTATAACAAATTTTAAATGCTAATAATCTATATCAAAAACTTGACCAAAAAAATGTGTCAAGTTAATCCGACAAAATTGGTTCATTACAATCTATACCCAAAAAAGTACCCATTTAAATTTTGACCCAATACCCAACCCACCCATTATGAATTTATGATACCTCTAATTTTAAACACATATACATAATCTCCGTTTATGTGTTAAAATACCATCCTACTGTGCGATTGTTGATATGTACGCAATTCAAGCCTTAAAACTGGAGAACAAATGAAACAACCAATTTACTCATACTTTTAATCAAACTATGCCCAAAGTCATAAAATGCAATTTCTCATGGAAAAGGAGTAATTCGTAAAATCTAAAATGGATTAACTCAGTTTGAAGGAATTCCCACTTTCAAAACAACCAGAACCCAAAGAAATGCTTTAGGTTTTTGATCTCTCATGAAAACTCTTACTGAACTATCTGTCAAGTGAAATGTTTCCTCTTTGGGGGGCAGAATGTGCATAACAACCAGCCCTTACACATTTGCCAACTAAAGATATGTGAAAAAATGCAACAACTGCACCCACTCCAGGCATAAGCGGGGTGTGGGAAAGATATGCAAAAGATGGAATAAAAACGCATAAGCAAATTGCCTAAATTCATGGTTATAATTTTCATGAACTATAGCGGTATAATAGCAAAGCGTTTTACTTCCACCTATCACAAACAAATTGGCTTTATAATGCCCGCTAAGCAATAGTTGAGGGGTCGGGGACCTTGTAGCTAGTAATTGGCTTAGCCGGGGAGTACTAGGATTGCAATTCTTATATGTAAATATCGAAAATTAGTTGGAATCTTTATATATAATTTTTTAATCAAAGAAAAAAGTTTATAAACATGGTTGCGTGACTTGTGTCTACTTATTCTACATGAATTACTAAACAATCTTTGACCTAATTTTAATCCCTTTGTATTCAAATTTGACTGATTTTGACCAGACCAAGAAACAAGGCCCGATAGGCTCTACTTGCCTCGAACATCGGCTGCTTAGTAATTAATCAGGCGAATACTAGGTTCTTGTAATTCGAGTTCTTTACAAGAACATATGTCTACGATTAACCACTCCCATCTCCACGGGTATCTTATCATCATCAGCTCACCACATCATAATTCTAGTCTAACAGGCATATAAGTTCTTAATATCAATTATGTGTAACACACAAGCAGTTGAAATTGCATACATTGAAGAAACATATTATGCAGATAACAGTTAAGCTGGTAACGCCAAATCACTATTAAGCATAAAAGTAAGCAAAACAAAATGTAACCAAATATAGTCCAATCTACCTTCAAGATACCAAGTACTCTAGGAACATCATCCTTCATTAGCTTCCTTCTCAAATCTTTACAATACATCAATCGAATGGACTCGATATAAACCTCAATATCATCACAATCAGCAATCTCAACAATGTAAGGTTGACCTGGTTGACCACCTTGTTGACCCATTTTCCGCCTATAATCGGCTAACTTCACTGCGAAAAACCGACTATGGCCCACCAAGATCTGCCTATGGGCATTCATACAAACACTCAAACCATCTTTAGAACTCAATGTAAGTTTCACATCACTCGAATTCGGGTCATTGAACTGACTCCCGGGGCTCCGAATAGATAAAAGATCCAACAATCTTTGTTGCAACAGTGCTTGTTTGTCAACAATAATGGGCTGTGGGATCACATTGTTGTTGGACTTTTTAATGTTTGAATATATAATATTATTTCCATTTAAATTATTTGTATTATTATTGGGGATCTTACATTCAGGCTCATTAGCCATCATTTCAAAAAGGGTCGGGCTAGATCGGGTTTTATCTCCGGCGGACGGCGGCAGCGGCGGAGACATCGGATTCAAAAGTCCGGCAGTCAAAGCAGAGTTAAAATTTGAAAAAGATGATGGGAATGTTGTTTCTTGATGATTAGTAATCATGTTTTTGTTATCAAGATTTAAAACGGTGTCAGAAAGTTGGTGCTTTTCAGTACTTACCGGAGTTTCGCCGGGAATAGATTCCGGTACCGGAGTATACGAAGCGGGTTGTGTTTGGGGAGCTGGTTTGTGAGAAGATATAGCAGATGGACAACACCAAGAACTGTTTTCTGGCGAGACGACAGAAGGGTGGTTGTGGTGGTTTACGACGGCGGTGGTGGTGGAAATGGTGGTTTCTTTAGGTCGCCGGCGCCGGAAGTTGATAGTGCTTGTGGGTTTTTTCTGAAGATGAATTTTATGATGGTTTGAAGACATATATGGGCTTTTTGTTTATTTTTAGGTTTGTAATAATTTAAGTATATTTGTTTTGTGCTTCCAATAAAGAAATGTTAGGTTTTTTTTTTTTTTTTTCTTATTTTAATAATAACGTGGGAAATTTGGCGGTTTATACAAGATAGTAGTAGTGTGTGTTCTAACGGTAGTTGTATGTGAGAGAGAAAGCAATGACACACTGACAGCTCAGAGGTCACAGTTATATTGGTGGGGGCCAAGCCATTAGGATTGTTGTTGCAAGTATGAATACACATAGTCACATAGTGTGTGTGAGCTATGATGATGGTGATACACTGATACTGATGGTGGTGGTGCCGCACACATACTAGTGAGTGTGCAAGTGTGCCAAGGTGGTTGCTCAGTCATGAAGGGGATATCAATTGGGTAAATAATAGATATCATGTTACTTCAATTGGTTACAAAATACTATGATAGCATTTAATTGGCTACAAAATATCAAAGATACATTACAATATTACATGAATGTAATACAGTTATACAGTACGTTCTTTTCTTGAAAGATTCATCAATGTAATACGTAGTACTCGTAGTATGTTTCTAGCTCAGAATGCCCTCTAGAATTTCGTCACCCAGAAAGATGTAATATTTGAAACATGAAAGGCGAGGTATTCCATAATGTTGTTAGTCTTAAGCGGCGTTTGGTAAGAGTGAATCAAAGAGAATGGAAATGTAATAGAGAATGAATATAGTGGAAAAGATAACGAGTGTTTTGAAAGAGAATGGATCCCGTCGTTTGGTACAAACAGAGAATGAATATACAAAAAATACAAAATTTTAATAATTAAATTTAATATATATAACATCACTAAACCAAAAAAAAAATAAAAATCTATTCCCATCAATTCTCTACATTTTATAGAGAATTGAGGGAATGGAATCGATTCCCACTTCTCGATTCTCTTTCTCATTCTCCATTGCAACCAAACATGAAAAGTTTGTCTCTTTCTCTTTCCACCACCTTTTCCATTCCATTGTATATGTAATGTTGTTAGTCGATTTGTTGTGATGAAACCAACCGAACAAACTACAACTTATTCATCAATAATAGTTTATTATTAATTTATTATAAAACAAATTAAAAGGCAACATAGGAAAACATATAATCTTCCATAAACATGTGCAACAATTAATTAGAACTGTATGATTTTTCATTTTCATGTATTCGATGAATTGCAAGAAGTTGGAGTGCTTGGGCTGTTTATATAAAATGAATATGCGGCTATTATTCGAATTTAAGTAGCCTGGTGGGCTTTGATTCAGTAACAAGTGACAAGATGTACGCAAACCCCATCTTAATAGTTAGCTAGCCCAACTTTAAACAAAACAAAAGCCCATTATATTTATTATTAGAGTTTGGAGTTTTAGACCAATTTCAGCCCAAAATTTCCCTAAAAAATAGTGTTCGTATTTCCCCTAGATTGGGATAGATCATGTGCTAGTAACTACCAACTACTATTAACTAATTTAAGAGTTTATAATTCACCACAATCTATGGATAAAATGCAGTAAAACACTATGAAGCACCCAAACTTCAAACAGGTAGGCGTACTTGTTTCGGAAACTCCATGGGAACGGAAACTTGTACGAAACGCTTATGAAACGCTTCCTTGAAGTTTCCATATATACTGAAACGTTTCTGTGAAGCTTCCATACCGTATCGAATTAATATTAGGATTTCAATGAGTTATTTATGATCCAAAAACGACTGTTAGCTTGCAACTATGCATACATCCAAACACAAACCAACTACGTTATACAATTGAGATCACCATCAGGCTTTTTCTATTCGAAAATTGATTAGTAAAAACTTCATTCGTGATCACCGGTCACCATCAAGCATATATTATAACTTTATACATATATAATTATACATAATCTCTCAAGTATTAAGTCTCTCTCTCTCTATAAAATAAATATATTTTTATTTTTATATATTTTATTGCCGTATTTTTGCCGTACCCGTATCCTAAATTTTTTAGTTTTGCCGTTTTCCGTTCCCGTATCGTTTCCGTGCCTATTTGCCGTACCGTTTCAGTGCTACATATAGGTAAAATATCATATATGGTGGTTATAGTTCTTTCTTTTCAAAGATAGTTGTATGTTGATATACTACATTTTATTTTACTAATAGTCTTAGAGGTTAAGATTAACAAAATTCTTAATTTCATTGTTTGATCTATGTGGCTTTGTTAATTAGCTACTTCTTTTTTAGGATAGCTCGAAAATAAAACATCAACCTCTAAAAACTAAGAAGAATAGACTTTTAGAAAATTTGATTAGAATGTGTGAGGGGGCTTTAATCGTAACACATATAAATGATCATATTTGTAGAATTGTAGTAATAATAGATTTATTTTGTCGTATTATTATTATTATTATCAATTTTATTCAAAAATGATATATGTGGATATAGCATCATATTTTTTTATATATCTAACTTTAATTTAAAAAATAAAAATAAACTCATTTAAAAAAAAAACACGTAGCCCATAAATAATTTCGTTAGTTAGAGACAACCATTGTCATATGATTGCCAATTTGCCATAGAGACAAGTGAAGTGGGAAGCTTTCAGTAAAGGGTAGGGCTCAGTAGGGATGAACACCAAACATGCTCACATGAGAAATGGCCATTTAACCGACTTTTCTGACTCATTTCCTCGTAATGCATTGAATTTAATTTACAGTTCTTTGGTGCATAATTTTGTTTTATTTTTAATCATTTGCATACTGTTTAATTACTAAATAAATAAGGGAAATAATATTCGTGTTATACAACTTAATAAATCAACCACACTATTGCATTATTTATTTGTACATTCTATTACAAAACCTGTACAATATGGTAAATTAATAAAAATATATGATACATTTATCATCTCCCAATAAATAATATTGGAATGCTTAAGTCAAACAGAGATGCAGTAAAATGACAATTAGTCGAAATATTTGTAAAATGCGTATCTACATGATTATGTGTTTATTTTGGAAGTGATTTATTGATACATTGTCACTATTGATATTTAAAATGTTATTTTGGAAGTGATTTATTTTGAGATCGATCAGATTTTAAGTTGTTAATTAATTTACATTGTCACTATTGATACATTGTCACTATAGATAAGTAAAGGTTATTTTGTAGTCACCAACTTTTTTTTTTGTGACAAGTGACCACTAAATAAGATTATTTTTACCAAATAATGGACGTCATAGTAAAAAACTATTCACTAAATGCTATTTATGTTTGTAGCGTATCATTATGAGTTGCATACACATACATATATGTTGAATATGTTACAAAATATCGATAGATTCTTGAAGAATCTTTAAAAAACTGGCATCTTCAGTATCTTGTATATTTTCTAATCTATATCGCAATGAACTAATTAAAAATTGCAATTCACATTAAAATTTCAAAAAAATTATATATAATGTATTGAACTTACACTATTAATTTGAATATAGAGTTGATTAAGTTATACGTTAACTTACACGTTTGATAAAAATAGATCAAACTGTTAAACAATAAACATGTTAGCATATATAGTTAGTATAATCTTACCTGTGTGTATACCATGACCAAAATCTAATACACATAATAATAAGACTAAAAGTTAGTTCTTCATTCTCGTAGAGAATGCATCAATATTGTATGTACTTATTATTACCCCGCATTATCCATGCTTAATCATCATTTACCAAGCAACTTGGTACTTAGTGGTACTATATATGGTGGCAATTAAATTTAATCCATGTGGTGAGACAACTTCTGGTGAACTAAGCTGGATTAGCAGATGACAATTAAGCCATGTTTTGATTACAGAGTTTAAGGTGTGGCAGGCAAACCCTGTTAACAAAAAGCTGGGGTATTTTTGGAAGTAAACAAACTACATAACCTTGTTTAATTAGTTTATAATTATAAACAGATTATACATGTGTTCAATGGCTGGAAAGCGAACAATATTAATTAAGATTAAGCAAGTGGGATCTTTTTTACTTAATCAAGATAAGAACGTTTTGCTCATTTAACTTTTTAATTAGCAAGGTTTGTAAAAAGATAAAAACACGATTACATAATGTTATTTACTTGCCATGATGTTTAAACAGTGTTTTAGCCAAGTCACATTCAACGTGACATTTTTTATTTTTGTTTTTTCATTTCCTTTTACCACCAACTTTACATGCGATATAACATATGAACAATATTGCAAATAAAGATTTTAAAGGTTATTATAACGTCGTTATAATTACATTTAAAGATGGTTTACCATTACGTTATTTGTTTTATAGGGTGGATTTAAGGGGCGTTTGGTAGAAGGGAATCATTGAGAATGAAAATGTAATAAAGAACATAAATAGTAGAAAAGAGAATGAGTATTTGGAAAGAGAATAATTACATTGTTTGGTAACAACAGATAATCATAATAAGAGAAATATAAAAAATAAACAAATTAATATGAATTTTTTTTTTTTAACAAAAACTAATTATAATATCATAATATAAATAATTAAAATTAATAATTAAATACATAAGAAAAAAAGAAAAAAAAGGTAATTTGATTTCATTCTTCATCATTTTGGGAGGAATCATGAGAATGAAAATGATTCCCCTTTCTACCTCTTCATTTCCATTCTCTTGTGTAACCAAACAAAGAAAGTAATTCTCATTCCATTTTCACTTTTTCCATTCCACCCTAACAAACACCCTAGAAACGAAATATTGCCCTTCAATCACCAACCATGTATAGGTGGTGTGCGATGTTAAATCCTCAAGTCACCTTGAGAAATGAAACCACTTTTTGACACCTGATAGTCACAAAAAGTAAGAGTCTAATTAAAAAATAAGACACTCGACAAAAATTATGACAAAAATAATTAAAACGAAAAAGGAGATATTATGATAAAAAAAAAAAAAAAAATACTAGAATTATAAGTCTAAAACGTACCCTAGAATCCAACTACTCTTTGGGACGAGGTATCTAAAATATTTAATTTATTCTCCACCAATAATAATGTTATTATTTCAAAATATCAATACTAATAACATTCTCAAACTCAATTCTAACACTAAAATAAACAATAAAGAGTAGAGTATTAATTAGACTTTAACAGATAATAATTCAAGTTCAATTGGTCGATTAAAACTTGGTTTGGTTGCAGCCCGCCTATCCCAGATACATTCAATGCTATATATATTGGAAGGCTAGTACATATAGATGCTGTATAGTTTGATGTGTACGTGATGATCAATTTTTCTAGTTTAGGAATTATCTGGGATAATTTTCGGATTCACATGTAAGCAATCTAGCTAGTTAAGTAAGTGTCGTCGTAATCATTTTCGGATAATTTTTTTTCTCCACGTACTCTTCATATATTTGTCGTACAATATATCGACTTTGAATCTTGTGAGAAAAGAAAAGATGTGTGAACACTAAATTATCTTGATCATGGTTACATTATGTTGGGATCAATGACCACAAACAAAAAATCAACACGAAAATATATGACTGATAATTAAATAAACAACAAAAGGCAAATAGTGCAATGATTTACTGGGTTTGACTTGATTATCAACTGCCATAAATATCACTGATAACGTTGGATTACAATTATAGAGATATTCACTTTCGACAATCTAAAAATTCTCAAATCTCAATAATTCTTCACACACAAAAAAATTACTAAAGCCATTAACAATTTCTCCTATTTATAAAAGAAACCCAGCGAGATAATATTTTTTTACTAATATCAAGTTATCAACCATGTAACAAAGATTTTGGGTCAATTCACATTAAAGATTACTAGCACGTTACTCGCGCAATGCGATGGTGGTTGTGACAATGCCGTTGTAGTGGGGGGCTGAGTGTTGGTGGTGAAAACGGCGTCGAGTGGTGTGGATAATTGATGTAAATAGTTAATGAAAATATATTAAAGAATAAAGGATTGGTAGTGTAAATTAATCATTAATATTATGGGATAGTATATGTTAAAATATTTTAAGGGGTGTTAAGTGAAATAAAAGAGGCTATTTCTTTTATTATATAGTATAGATATATATGGAATATAATAAATTAAAGGACATATGTAGAATACTACAAGAATCACATAAAAAACCATCTCATTTCGTATCCACTCCATTGTCATGTGTATGGAACTATGAAAACAAAGACAAAGGAAAAGACAAAACTCAAAAAGAAAGAGGAAGCACAAGTGAGTGGACCGGTGGAGTGGAGTGGAGTGGTAAGATGAGCTTCGGTCCAAGCGGTCGGGCATTTGATGTAGATTTAGGTATCCATGTACAGTCTATTTTTTTTATTATATGTCACGTATTATTATATATCATTTAATCAATAATCAATGCCTTTATAACTTTCGCTTAACCTTTATCGGTTGATGTGGGTCATTATGTTTTGGTTTTATTAGACATATCTTAGATCGGACCCCATGGGGTGAGGTGTCTTGGTTCTTATTTCCTACACACAATCAATCTCGCATACTCCAAAATCCAAATTTCATAAAAATGCATAGTATCATTTGAACTTAACAAAATATAACTAGAAAGTAATTAACTAGTTGCATGGTTATATGGGGTTTGCTATGTAAAGTAATTAATCGTTTTTTTATGGATTATGAGTTATAATATGATTTTTAACAACGTAGGAGAAACAGTCTTACCTATATATGTGGTAGACAAAGTACTTTCAATGTATACCTAAGGTAAAAGTAAAAAGAAACTTTGGTCTTACGAAAACAAACTTTGGTCTTACAAAGAGTAAGGATAAACCTCGTGACTTTTGTATCTAGAGTTTAGATAAAACTAGTATTTCTACCCGGGCGTTGTCCCGGGAAAAAAACATAACTCTGGTGATAAAAGTTAAAAAAACAATAAGCCGAAAAACAAAATTTGCGTGACAAAAATTAAGAAAATAAAAGTTATGGTTCAAAATAAAGAAAATGAAACTTTGGTATAAAATTTAGAAATCAAAAGTTATATCGTAAAAGAAAATAAAAGAGAAATTTTAGAGCAAAGTTTAAAAATAAAGTTATATGAAAAAAAGTACAAAAGTTAATAAACTTTATACCAAAAAATAAAGTTTGTATGTTGAAAGTTTAAAAAGCAAGAGCTATGTGACGAAAGGTAAAAGGGGAAATGTAAAAAAAAAAATTGGTGGAAAGTTTAAAAGTAAAAGTTATGTAGTAAAAAAAAAGGAAATAAGAGTCGTTAAGTCCGTCAGCTAACAGTCGTTAAGTCTGTTACCTAACCGTCGTTAAGTCCGTTAATTATGTTGGATGCTTTAAAGGCTTGTACATTATGCTAAAGGGGGAGTACTTTTAGCTACAGTAACTCCCCCTCACATTCCAACTTTAGTTTTTAGTATATATATATATAATTATCAACCACTTGATCCGAACATTGCTTATTAAATACGTAGTAATTATCATACGTATAAGTAATTTATATATATTATTATGTCAAAATACAAATACCAAATGAATATAGGGGGGGCACGAGAGTCATGAGTTTCATTCTAGGCATGCAGAGTTCGAGTTTCGCATACTGTCCAGTTGGTGTCTCGAATGTTAACGCTAACTACTAACTCGCTATTAAAAAAAATAAAAAACATAGTTCTAAACCTAACAAAATCCTAGCTAGATTTAATATACAAAACGTTCATAAAAAGTTTTACTTTCACTTTTTCACAGAGGCAAAGACATTTCGTAAATTTCAACATTAGACCGAACGGAGTAGCCCATTCCTCTTTGTCTTTTTCGTCCGGAACGCCCCACTTCGGTCCCGGGGGCGTTCCGCCCCATTAATTCGTGTGCCCAGTTTCATTTCAAACGCGTCTGAATCGGAGTCTTGGCATTTTGTGGCCATATGGCCGTTGGTTGCCTTTGAAAACACAAAAAAATGTTTTTTTCAAGAAAAATTAACCATCCACCTTTATATATATATCTACACATATTTACACATTTTTATCTATCTATCTTCTTTCTTCATCTTGTTCTTCCAACAAATATTACATACATATTTACACATCTTTTTCTTTATCTTTTTCTAAAATCACCATATGGATTCCGATGAATCATCTGCAACTTCTAACGGGTCTGTCGATTACAAAAACCATGTCCAGATTGTGATTCTTCGAGCTGCCGAACTAGTTAGATGGCGGATTGCTGACTAACCTGCCCAAATCATTCACCGAATGGTACCACTTGATCGTGATCATATTGAAGCACACACGCGTTTGATTCATGACTACTTTGCTGATGAACCGCGATACAACGCAAGACATTTCAGAAGAAGGTTTCGTATGACAAAAAAATTTATTCGAGCGGATAGTCGGTGATTTGGAGGCTAGGTAACCATATTTTCAGACCAGATATGACTGTGCTGGGAGATGAGGTTTCGTCGGGGTACAAAAGTGTACATCTGCAGATCGTCAATTGGCATCCGACGTGAATAGTGATTTTCTTGAAGAGTATTTGCAGATGTTTGAGCGAACATCAAAGGAAGCATGCCTACGATTTTGTGTTGGTAATTATATTTTTACAATATATACTTATATATAGTTAATTATTTAAAGTACATATATATACTTATTCGTATTTATGTATATATATAGCGCGCGCACACACACACACATATATATATAATATATAGGGAAAGGTTATTTTGATAACTCTTAAAAAGGCAAGAACTTTTAGAAACCTTTTAAATAAATCCAAACCATTAATTGTATTTACCAAGGGCCAAGATTTAACAATGGGAAAAGTGTTAATAAAATGAAAAAGAAAAGGCGGCATATGCTTATAAGGGTATAAATGGTATATAAATTTTAAATTTTAAATTTCAAAAGGCGACATATCCTAAAAGTTCTTGCCTTTTTAAGAGTTGTCAAAATAATCTTTCCCTATATATATATATATATATATATAACACATTTTATCATAAAATGGTATCTGGAAAATTTATGGACCAACATACCTACGAAGACCAACTCCGACCGATCTGCAACGTATATACGATATCCATGAACAACTTATTGGTTTTCCCGGCATGATTGGTAGTATCGATTGTATGCATTGACCATGGTAGATGTATCTGGCGGCGTGGTGAAGTACTTACACAAGCGGGCATGTGTTAGACCGTCATTGATATTGCAGGCTGTTGCATCCAACAATCTATGGATTTGGAATGCGTACTTTGGATAGCAAGGTTCGCACAACGATATCAATGTGTTCGAAGCATTGCCGATTCTTGAAGAAGTTATAAACGGATTGACACCCACTGGTAAATGTTTAATTCGAATGTTTAATTCTAAATGTTTAATTCTAAGTGTTTAATTATAAATGTTTTATTTGCAACACCGTTTTGGGCAAACATAAACCATTACGAGAAGGGCTACTATTTGGCAGACGACATCTATTCAAAATATGCTACATTTGTGAAGACCTTTTCCGACCTGATTGATGAAAAAAGAAGACATTTTAAGAAAAATCAAGAGTCGGCATGGAAGGGTATTGAGCTGGATTTTGTTGTACTTCTAAAACAGCCGGTACTATATTGGGACAAAAAAGCTATACAGGATGTTTGTTATGCTTGTATCATTTTACATAACATGATCCTAGGGGACGAAAACAAGGCCGTATGCCAAGACTACAACGACTAAGAACTGAGCCAAAATCCGGATTATTGGAGGCACCAAACTCCAATGGAAGTTCGAATCAAAAATCCGTGTGCCGTAAAAAACCGTGAAACCCACAACATGCTAACGACAGATTTGGTTGACCAACTTTAGGCAAACGCACCACATGACTTCGAGCCTCCAGCCGATCCGCTCGCAGATCTCCGGGAATATGTTAGCACCGACGACGACGACTCTGATTAGTTTCTTTTATGTTTTATGTAAAGTTTTTTAGTGTGGTGTGTTTTTTATTTAATAAAGAATAGTATTTTTATTTAGTTTTTTAAAAATAATTGTTTGATCCAAGAATCGAATAGACCTTCGATAAGGAACAAGGAGGGGTTCTGAATGATTTATTGGCGATTCCCTTCGGGTTAGAGTGCTACGGAGCCGCTTTACGCCATTGTATCAGGGGTGTTTGTGTTTGGCGATGGAGACTTCCTATGGTAAAGAAGCCGACCACCTTAGATGTTTTCAGGGTGAAGAGAACATGTCTCCATCTAATGATGAGAACCTCTATTTATAGGGGGAACTCACCTTGGGGAATAAGTTAGGTCATAGAGGTTTTACCCTAGAGTTTAGGAAAAGATACGATGGACATGTTTAAGGGATTTACATGTCATATAATTAAATATTTTACAATGGTTAAGGGATATTGACACATACCTTTTATTTAGGAGGAAGAAATAAGAGATTTCCTCCATATTTGGTGGAGCTCTGATGAGCATCCAAATTGTGATAAAAATCCCTATCGAAAGGCCTCATTGAGTCATTTCTATGTCTAAAGTGATTTATTATTCTGGAACTTTGGGTACTTAATGAGTCGTATGTTTACGTAGGTTAACGGAAGATGCGAGAGAGGGTAAATGACATCAAGTAACCCAAGATGAAGGCATATGAAGTTACAAGATACAAAGAGGTGATTCGAGAGCCAAACAAAGACGTACGAGATGAAACAATAGCCCCTAGCGTCGCTGGCAACCAAGCCAGCGCCACTCCCACTCATCCAGCGTCGTTGGCCCGGTCCTAGCGCTGCTGTCAAGCCCAACCAGTGCCGATGGGAGGCCCATATCAGCAACCGACTTAAATCACTATTTAAGTCACTTCAGGAGCCCTAGCCGCCCCTGTTCAACCCTAGTTCGTAGTTGCAGATTCCAAAAAGGTTTTGGAGCTTCTAACACCTTACGATCTTCATTCGCGATCTAGATCTACTCTTTATTTTACTTTCGTTTGATAAACAATGTCTTGCTTTTTTTTCAGACTTTATTATTCCTTTAATAATGTCAGACTAGTAGGATGAATACTTGTTTGGATCAATGTGATCATGTAGACGTTTAATGTTTTACTTTGTTTGTTAGAATCTGTTGGAGTGTGTTTTACTGTTCATCGTAGACCTATGTTTTACTAGTTCTTCATATTATTATCGGTTCTATATCTAAATATATTACTCCCTCCGTCCCATTTAAATGTCTTATTTTGACTTGTCAAGTCTTTCTTTCATAACTTTGAGCGTAAATAATTTTGTTTATGTTATATATTACTTGATGAAAATCATATCAATGTAAAATACATTTAAAACCCTATCCAATCATATATATTATATCAAATATTATATAACAAAAACAAAAATATTGACGGTCAAAGTTAAGCACGAAAGACCCAAAATGTCAAACTATGACATTTAAATTGGGACGGAGGGAGTAGTTTAATTCTGATGATTGTCTATGATCATACACTAGGACTAATATGCTAGGATGGAAAACACTAGTCGATCTATAACTAGTTGTAAAAGGTGATGCACTTGTAACCGAGGGATCCAGAACCATAGTAATTAGGATGAATAGAACACGATACTTAACAATGTTAGACGCGATCTTTTGACTTGGAAACGAGCATTGTGGTCACCGAAGATAATTATTATCTGGTCATGGCTTAAAAGTCGGGTAACTAAAAGATGAATTAGTAACACAAACTTTATGTCATTATTGCTTAAAAAATGAATCTAACGAGAATTTGTTTATAGGTCAGTGTGAGTCTAACGATAGCACTGGTAATTAGCCTAAGTGAATCTAACGAGAATCTGAGTCGTGATTAAGTTTCCAACAGTCTAGCAAACGGGTAGAATAGTATTCGGTCGTACCATGAGATCGGAGATGCCAAACAAGTATTTTAATTTAAAACTGTTATTAGGTTTTCCAATTATTTACGTTGTTTCTTCAAAAACAGCATGCCCCGGTAATACCGGATATTTACTTTTCAGTATTAGTTTATTAGGAAATCGTGACCAACCCCCAAAACAATTAGAATTACATATATTACTAGATTAGGTAGTGCAAACGTCCTTGCAAACGATCCTATAACTTATCACTTAAACTATACTACATTGACCGGGTTCTCTGCTCGTAAGTGTGTGCATGTTTTTAGATAATTACTTGTACAACATTTTTATAAATTTAAAAGCAAAAAAAATAATAAAAATACCATCAAGCTCTGTTCTGACGGATGAGTTCCGTTATTCTGATGGAGTTGATCTCCGTTATCCTGACTGAGGTGAGCTTCGTATTTTTGGCAAAAACATCCTTAAGCAGTCTTCGTAATAGTAGATTTACATGCAGAGGTAGGGCTGCATATAGGGTATATCATCAATATAAATTATATATATAAAAAAAATGGGTGGAATGCCCTCATGATTGGTAAGTGTCACATGTCACCACATGATAGGTGGGAGGACATTCCCTTAAATGGCTACTCCTTTTGGTCTTATACAGGGCCGGATTTGGACACGTGCAACTTGCACAAACGAGCAGAGCCCAATGTTTTATAAACGCCTAAAATTTTCTTGGTTCAACCATATATCTGAATAAATATAAAAGGATATTACCAAATGTTATATTTAGCCTATTGATAATGTTTTTTTCTTCTAGTTTTTTTAATCATATGCGTTCGAACCTAACATAACTAGTGTGATTTTTTTTTTAATTACATAATCTTTTCCTTTTATTTCCAATAAAATGTCAAGAGAGTTTGTTATTAATTTTTCTTGTTTATTTATCATTATTATCTTTACTTTATTTTTATTTTATCATTATTATGTAATGATGTTTTTATCTATCGAAATAAACAAAAAGAATATGAACAATTATGGCTTATGTTTTAATGATTGTTAAAATATGAGGCCTATTTTAGTATAAAACATAGCCTTTGAAATCCATGAGACGACCCTGGTCTTATATGGCTTATCAATTTGACAATTTATTTTGGTAAATACATCTACTATGTACTAGTAATAATCAATGTTTTAAATACCAGTAAATTACTGGTATCCTAGAGTACTCCGGTATTTTAATCCTGGTATTTTTTTTGGTATTTTCACTATTTTATACCGGCCGGTATTCTCGGTATTTTCATTTTTTTAAAAATAAAATTTTAAATATTTTTTTATGATACTTTAATGTTATTTTTTGTTATTTGTGGAATTTAAACCTTATATTTTGTTATAAAATACGTATTTAGTATTATTTTTGAGTGAATTATATTTGTTTTTCTGGCTATTTTCGTTAAATTGTTACAAATTTTGTAAAATAATAATATAGTAAAATAAACTAAAATAGTCATACCGACCGGTATTTTCGATAATTTCAATAATACCAAAATTTTTTTCCACACCGGTATGACTAAAATACCGCTTTTTAAAACATTAATAATAATTACACGTGTTATATTTTAATTTTATCTTATCTTACAATAATGTAGTATATAATATAATAATAATTTTCTAGTGAGAATGTTTATGGTATCTATTCGACCACATAGGTCCGTCCGTACCTTACATGATGAATAGCGTTATGATAATTGCACTTGTCGACCCCATGGATTGATTTTACATGAATATTAATTTATATTTCTAAAACTAGGTCTAAAAAAGAGTTTAAGTCATGTGACAAGTTATGAAGCATCGAAACTTCAAACAGGTAGCCGTACTCATTTCTGAAATTCCATAGAAACGTTTTCGCGTACGAAACATATATGAAACACTCCCTTGAATTTTCTATAGATACCGAAACGTTTCTTTGAAGTTTTCATTCGGTTTCTAATTAATATCAAGGTTTTAATGAACTTTTTCCATTCCCCAAACCCAAACAGGTTATATTGTATACAATTTGATCAACATTAAATTTTTTCTATTCTAAAAATTAAAAACTAAACATTCAATGAGTGATCACTAACCAAGCATGTATTATTGAATTATACATATATAATTATACATAATCTCTCAAGTATCAAGTATTTCTCTATAAAAAATTGATATAATTTATATTTGTATTTTTTTTATTGCCGTACCCGTATCCTTGATTTTTTAGTTTTGTCGTTCCCTGTTCCCGTATCGTTCTTGTACCCCTTTGTCGTCCCCGTTTCGGTGCTACATAGGTGACAAGATCAAAGGTAAAAATTATGAAAAAGAATAAGTAGAAAATATGTGTATCTGATTAGGGTATGCATATTTTTAGACATATAAATTAGACATATATATCATTATCCTTAACTTATTTATAAATATAATAATAAATAAATAGAGGAAATTCAGCATAGAATTTTAATGAAACATTGAAATAAGGGCAAACCTAATAATTTGGCAAGAGACCCACCAAATATGGATGCAACAAAGCCAAACCTTATGGACCAACCATGACACCATAAATGAACGAAAACCCACTAGCCATGCTCCATTTGTTTTGGCTTGTTTGTTTTTACTTCCTAATTTTTCAGTATTTATAATTTTTATTTTTGGGTGTATTCATTCATGCAAAAGATGATTCACGGTGGAACCAATGGATCCCACCACCATAGATGCCATTACACATTGCAATACAAAATTACAAATAGATATGAATTGTAACATATGGTCCCATGTCTTGAAAATCGTTGGTAATTTTGGTAGTAATTTATAGATTTTCCAGTGTTTGATGGTAGATTTGACCCACCAGCTGTCTTGCTATGAATTTGTGTTGTTTTCTTGTACATGATTTATAAGATAAGTATTCTTGGATCTTTTTCAAACTTTTATCTTCCTTTCGAAAAATTATAAAACACGAATATTACAAAGTCATAGGCTATGTTCAAATGATGTTTGATTTGACTCTAGATCAACAATAACTAAACAAAGATAAGACTTGCTTGTTTTGGGCAATTTACATAATCTAAACTAGCACGGTACCCGCACAATGCGACAGTGGTCGTGACGGTGATGGTGCGGTGGTGAAGACGTCGTCGAGTGGTGTTGATAATTGATATAAAAGTAATTGATTTAAAAGGTTAATGAAAATATTTTAAAAGATAAATTACTGATAGTGTAATTTAATCATTAATAGTATTTTATATAATTTTTTCATATAAAATGTTAAGAAAGAGTTGTTTAGGAGAATTAGAATTAAAAAATAAGAATATTTTGGATATAAAAAAATGCTAAATTTTCTAAAATAAAAAAGGTCAATTTGTTTTATAAAATATATAGATATAGATACTTTTAAGTTAATAATAACAACATTGAAAAACGTATTACAAACATGTCTTTTCACTTTAAGTGTTGCTTGTTATTAATTCCAAAATAAGCCAATTTCTTATCTTCTTCTTTTGCTTTATCACAACCAATTTTTTCCTAGCTTTATCGGAACCACTTTTTTCAAATAATAAACAAATAAATCAAATGATAATAATTCAATCATAGACAAAGTGAAACACATATGGAAAGAGATCGAAACCACTATATTTGATATGTACTACTTCATTTATCCCATATTAACCGTCTTAGTTTGAGTTTTTTAGTCTTTTTTTCATTCTAACCATAAATATTTTTGTTTGTGTTATATAACATTTGATATTAATATATATGAATTGATTGAGTTTTAAATATATTTTTTATTGATATAATTTTCCTCAACTGATATATCACAAACACATATATTTACGGTCAAAGTTAAAATAAAAAGATTCGACCAGTCAAATTAGGACAATTAAAACGAAAGGAGTATAGCTCTATATGCATTATCTATTCAAACAGTTTGTTAAGAAAAATAAAACTGTGATAAAAAAAAAAAGAAATAAAAAAACTACCATTAATATATGGAAAATAATAAATCCTCCTAAAGATTAGATTAAAAACTCTCCTAAAACTTTAAAAATGTGACATGTGTTATCCACAAATTTATTTTCTTAATTTTATCTCTGATTTTTCCACTAATAATTAGAAAATTTTTAAACTATTTTATTAAGGTAACTAATCATTTCCTGTTCTTTTCCTTTTACCAATGTAAACTACCTCACATGATCTTGATAGTTAAAAGTTACTTGGCATGACAATCATGATCAATCTCAATGATTTCATTGTCGACTTACATCTGTTACCCCTCAACTTTCTCACCTTTCACTTTCACACCCTTCATCCTTCATATATAAATACACTATATTCTCTTCCCCTGCCATCTCCATTAGAAATCTCTCATCTTCACAAAATCTATACACATACGTATAACATATATATAAATCTTTAACAAAAAATATGGGTTTCCCAGTTGGCTACACAGATCTCTTCCTCCCAAAACTATTTCTCCAATTCCTAACATGTCTCGGTTTCATTCGCAAATTCATCTCCACATTTTTTCGCGTTGTGGGCCTAGGCGATTTCCTAGAACCCGAATTCTCACATGACCCGACCCGTACCGAATCCACGACCCATTTCCATTCAGTATCAGCTGTATTAATACGTGAGCTTCTACCCGTTGTCAAATTTTCGGACCTGGTGGACCCACCAGAGAGTTGTGCGGTTTGTTTGTATGAGTTTGAAGGGGGTGATGAGATCCGACGGCTGACAAACTGTCGACATATATTTCATAGATGTTGTTTGGACCGTTGGATGGATCATGATCAAAAAACATGCCCTCTTTGTCGGACACCTTTTATTTCTGATGATTTACAAGATTCTTTTAATGAAAGATTATGGGCTGCTTCTGGGATTACTGATTACTATGCTGACTCATCTTTGGTTAGTACTAGTTTATAATCACATATAAAAAGTAATTAGTGGTATAATTGTAGGTATAGTTTTTTTTCTTTTCTATTTTGATATTTTTGTTATGTGGATAGAAATGTATATTTGGGTATCATCAAAAGAAGATGAAAAGAGAGAGGAAAAAAAAACAGAGAGAAGCATATTACATATATATTGTATAGACATACTTACTGTATGACATTGGAAAGAGTTAATGGAAATGTTGATTGTTCGTTTTTACCACTTTATTTTTTTTACTTTTTGATATGGGTTGTTTATTATTCCCTTTCTGATACTGTACAAGTTTATTGGATGGAAATATATTGTTTCAAAAAGGATAAAGAAAATCTTGTATGAATGCACAAATTACCATCTTTATTAATTAATACTGGACAAGTTAAGCGTAATGTCATAGTACGGTAATATAAAAGGAAAACAACAGTGATGGTTAATTACTTAATTATAACATATATAAATAAATGGTAAATGTATAATGTTACTGGTTGATAAAAGTTAGCTTATCAAAATGGATTAACATAGTACATAGCTTGTTAAATGAAACATGTAGCTTTTGAAAATAAACGATAAGGGTGTTGTTTGCTAAAATTTTTTTCATGAATGGGGTTTGGGTTTAACAATGATAAACATGGTTTTGTTTATTGATATTGGATTTGATATGTAAATGTATTCTATCCTTAGTGAGGACAAGTATTGAGGTTTTTTCTCCGAATACTTGTAACGGCCCATGGTCAACATCTCGTTGTTTAGGGTACGTTAAAGACTTCACCATTATACGGTGGGGTTTATCTGATGTCGCATACCGACTGATTGTTAAAAAAGAAATAAAAAAAATACTCGTAATGTCCATGGAAATGTTATCCGAAATAGTGATGGATTCGATGGTTACCAACATTTCTCTCTTCTCTCTTGATCCCTCTCATATTATCACATTTCTATTCAGAATCTTCTAAATCTAGAAACACCTTTGTTAGTTTCGAAAATCATCTTTGAATAACATCTATCTTTTTCCTGTAATCTAAAATAAAACTAATCTTCAAATATTAATTTATGAAGATAAAGTATTTTGAATTATATTAAACAGTCTTTTTTTATTATCTTCTATTATACCTTATCATGGTAAATTTGATTTTTCAATGTTGAAATTTATTACCCCGTGGCCCGTAGTATTCAAATCCATTTTTTTCTCATATACTTACTCTTTCATCCAGTATAGTGATTATAATACGATATCATTTCCCTTTGTTTAGTGATCTTGATCCGGTGAACGTTCGGTATTAGTTCATTTAATATGCTTTGTTATCTTTTTTAGAAAGTATGTGTGATTTTCAGGATAATGACATTAATGGTTACTCTACTTTTCTAAGGTTCTCACTTGAGAGTATTATTTGTCGATATATTTGGTGTTCAATTTATTTTTGTCACACACATAAATTTAAGTTTTGACCTCTGAAGTACGGTTACGACCGACATTCCGCATGCCTCATATATATAGTCTTTATTTATAAACAAATGCAGACAAAAATGGAAACAACGGAACACAAATATGATGCACATTCAAAAAATTATAAAAAAGTTAAAATGCAACCCTTAATAAAATTGTATCTTTTATATTAATAGTTATTTATACCTTTTAAATTTTATGTTAAATATATAACGATTTAATTTTCTTAACTACAATTCTTTAAACCTTCGTTTAGCAAAACCCACACATTATACATGAAAATAATTATCTAGTATGCTCAATTGTGATTCTCAATAAATGTTACAAGACATTTAAGTAGTTCAAAAAGGAAACTTCAAATATTATAATTATGAACATACACAAGCAAACGTAAACTAGTTAAGCTTCACGTACATAAATAAATGAATAGGAGCCAAGTTTATCTCTTCATTTTGTTAAACAACAATCAGGGGCGCAACTATTAAGGGGCGGGGAGGGGCGTCCGACTCCCCGAATTTTTTTTTGTGATGTAAGAGGTATATTGTTTTCGTGTAGAAAAATTTTGATATACTCGGTTTCGACCTCCCATTTACCCAAAAAATAGCGTCATGGACAAAAAAAATTTAGATTCTGACCCCACTAAAAATAACCTAGCTTCGCCACTGACAACAATAACATTTGTTTTATCATTTACTAAAAACAAACTACACCAACAAGCTTTTTTTGGGCCGGTCAGATTGTGGATGTACATACATATTCTTGGGTAATACGGCTGCAAACAAAGCTTTCCATGGGGTTTCGGAACTGGCTATATGGGCTATATGGAAATGGCGGAATAACATTGTGTATATATATATATATATATATATATATAAGGGAAAGATAATTTGAGACCGACTAAAAAAAGTTCAAAAAAGGACCATTGATTTTCGTAACTTACACACCACCATCACCATCTACAACGATATACAAGACTTTTTTGTAAAAACACTAAGACTTTTCAGCGACGGGCCCACAGAAAAATCATGTGTAGGTAACTTACACATGTGTAAGTTACACATACATATGTAAGTTACTTACACATGTGTAACATGTGTAACTTACACATGTGTAACATGATTTTTCTGTGGGCCCGTCGCCGAAAAGTCTTAGTGTTTTTACAAAAAAGTCTTGTATATCGTAGTAGATGATGATGGTGTACAAAAATCAATGGTCCTAGTTAGTCCTAAAATAAGAAATGGTTTCAAAATATCTCACCCCTATATATATATATATTAATATTAACATGATTAGGCAGTCCAAAGCATTCAAGATGGACATATGTTCCCTTGTATCCAATGGATATTTCTTTAATGTACTACATACGTATAGATTATAGAAGCAAAAGTCGAAGCTTAAACGGTGAAAGATGGGTATGTCTAGTCTGCTTCCATTTGTATGTTATCATTATTTGTAATATTGTATTTGTTCACACTTTTCATTAACGTGAACAAATTAAAAATTTTGTCACGTTTTTATGTGTGTAAAATATGCGGAATGAAAATTGTGTAGAAGTTTGTCTACACTAAAAAGTATGTAGAACTAAAAGTTCACACTTTTTAGTGTGGACTTTCATAATTAATTTGTAACACCCCATTTGTCCACACTAACGAAAAAGTTAACGTGGACAAATGTGGTGTTATAAAATAATTATGAAAGTCCACAAGTTCACACTGTTTAGTGTGGATACACACTTTTAGTTATACATATTTTTACACACATAAAACGTGACAATTTTAAATTTATTCACACTAATTAAAAGTATGGACAAATACAACATTAATTGTAGTGTATACAATGATAGTACCTAATTCATGCCTTCATTTGTATCTTATAAGAAGTCTATTTGGTACTTATGCATTTTTTTAGTCCGTGTTTGTCACTTTTAATAAATTTAAGATAATATTTTTTTTAATCATTAAATGCTTAGCGCATTAGTCTTGAAACAAAGAACGTAGTAGTGTGTCATGGGTTGGATGGATGCCATATATAATTCCCATGGTTGGTTTAGTTTTTCAAGCCCAGCCACATGATAGTTTCTCAAGTCTCCTCTTTTAAAGTTAAAAGTATTTTTATTTTTATTTTTTTTTTAAAAGAAAAAAAACTATTACCTCTAGTAGCAAATTGAAAAACGCTAAATTATATGTTTCTATATATATATATATATATATATTTTGATAATCAATAAATGTTTTGTAAAGAAAAGTAAAAATGGTCCTACAAGTTTGGCCCAAGTTATTAAGACTCAAATGCACACTTTCAAAAAGCAAAGTAACATCGCTAACATAGTAACATGTATGCCAAACTCGTAACAAAGACATGTTAATGTGTCACATCGAAGCCAACCTAGTAACAATATCCATGGAGTACTAATAAAGATAGGCATGTATGTTTTCTTTTCTTTTTTCTTTCTACCTTTGGAACAATGCATTTTTACTTAGTTGAAGTAAGACCAATATTTATAAGGACACCGAAAGATGATTTTTACTCTTTAAAGAAGCGACACCATAAGAATGATCAATGAAACTAATGCAAGTACATATACAACCAAAAAAATAATAATTCCTCTTATACAATATGGAAAATAGAAAATTTATTCGTATCACCTAAGTAAAGTTTAATGAGTTTGATAGCCAGATAACTTGTTATATGTTGCAAACTAATCAATGGCCGTAGTAGAGTACAAAACTGAAATTGTGATCTTATTTAAAATGACTTCCATAGTCACAGTTTTAGTTATTTTGTCATGTACTTTATGTACGTAATTTGCTGGGAAAAAGAATAATATTATTAAGTACTTTAAGTTAAGGAGTAACTTTTTCTTTTGTAGTATTTGAGAATCTGAATTTGCGAACTTGCTTAGGAATATACAAAAGAGTACAAAATGTTATATGGTCCTACGCAAAGCACAGCTTGTTGAGTGTTGCTTGAATCCAACCGGTTTAATAGGATCTTGTCTTGAAATGTGAACAAACTCACTTTCATATCCTTCATTTACAACTACAATTTTTTTTTATAATGTTCGTGTCACGAGACGGTTAGCCGTTATAGATCGACAAAGTCAGGGACCACAGGAGAGGAAAAACCCACCAATTTAACCGCTACAGAAGACACGACGTTAAATTAGAGGTAAAATCTAGCCTGCTCAGACTCGAACCCTGGTCTCACATGATCCAAGCATCATTACAGGACTTTGAAATATTGGCCAACTACAATTACAATTACAAATTTACAACAATTTTCCAATTAAATGTTAACCCAACCTTCTCTCCTTGTATCTATGCAATAAATTTGTTACTTATTATTACTATTATTTTGCTAACTACATCAATTTACATATGCAAAAGACGGAAACAAGTTAAAGTAAAGAGAAATGATAAATCATCTTAAAATAATAGCTAAAAATCCTCTTAACTATTAGATGAAAACATGTGGCAAGGATAACACTCGTCTTGTTTTAAGGTTTTTAAGATAATTTTTAGGTTAATTTTTGAAATGATTAATCATTTTCCTAAAGTAAATAGTGAGTGAACCAGCCTTTCTAGTGCGTTGCTTATTAACCTGACTGCCTATTTTTCTAAACAAACTTTTTTTGTTATCTTTTAAGATGAAGTTATCGGTTTGTTTAACGGGCTAAAATTTATCCTCGTATATATTAGTATTCAAAGTCGTAGTGAAGCTCGGGCCTATTAAAATATATCGATCCATCTGTACGGGAATAAAATTTCCTTGTTCGTGTCAAAAACCATAATAAATTTTTTGATATTTTGATATCACAAATTTACACAACTAAGAAATATACGGAGTACTAGACTAATACATAATGGTAACATAACTAATAAGGTTCTTTTTTTAAAAAAAAAAAAATTGCAAGAAATTTCCTCTCTACGTTTGATTTTACTTCTTAAATGTAGTCGCCAACTCGCCATAGCCATTCATTTGTTTTTACTTGATAGAATTTTCATTTTTGAAAAAACAGAAAATGAAAAGCCAATTCCTTGTGCTTCATACTTTATGAAACCTTGACATGAGCCTCGATCATTTTATTTAAATAAATAAATATAGATATCACATTCATAACCCATTTTCATCACTAGCACATATCATCATGTATCTCACCATGTTCTTCGATATACGTTTAATGCGTGAAGGCAATCAACTAGTTGGTTTGAGTGAAGATTTTTGTTTTCTGTAAAGACATAAATTCTAAAGAATTAATCTATTGGCAATATATTAATACTTCCAATCTATGTAAATAATACACTACAATAATTTTGGATCTTGTGATCTTAAAGCAAAGTACTCATCTCTAATTGTTTACTCAACAATCCAACATCGAGCTAACTGTCATATCTATTCACTAACCTATATCTTAAAGGAAATCTAATTGACATAATTTATTTCATTTTTTATTTTAAATACACATATCTTAAAACATAATTTAAATTATAATGACAAATATAGTAATTGTGGTATATGACATTTGTTTTGTTTTTTTTAACGAAAAATTTGAATCACTAGAGTATCGTCATGTTACCAATGGTATCACCGGATCAATCCCCATTAGGTATAATCTCTATGCACCAATTCATGGGGAAACTCAATAAATATGGGAAAAACTTCTCTAGTCTTATGGTCACCAACATACTATCAGGTTATTAAGCCATTGGCTCTAGAACATTTGTTTATAGGCAAATGATCTGCACCACACTTGTTTTTAAGCTAGTTGTTGTCATTCTTATAAATTTTTTAATGATAAATTGTTTTTGTATATTTTAAAAGGGAAATGATAAATATAGCACAAAATATGATAAATATACAACAATGTATAAATTTTATAACATACTGTACAATAAATGTATTGTACAGTTATAGTAGATTTATTGACTGTTGTGGTACGAATATCAGCTCCCATTTTAAAAAGTTTGGTCTCCGTTTCTAGAAATGGCTTTAACAATACCCAAGTGGGTACGGCTAATGCTGGACTATTATTTTCCCTGTTTATTTACATTATTGATCAAACTAGTATTTCTACCCAGGCGTTGCCCCGGGAGAAAAACATAACTCTGGTGATAAAAATTACAAAAACATTAAGCCGAAAAACAAAATTTGCGTGACAAAAGTTAAGAAAATAAAAGTTGTGGTTCAAAGTAAAGAAAATGAAACTTTGGTAATAAAATTTAGAAATCAAAAGTTATATCGTAAAAGAAAATAAAAGAAAACTTTCAGAGCAAAGTTTAAAAACAAAGTTATATGAAAAAAGTACAAAAGTTAATAAACTTTATACCTAAAAACAAAGTTTGTATGTTGAAAGTTTAAAAAGCAAGAGCTATGTGACGAAAGGTAAAAGGAGAAATGTAAAAAAAAAAAAAAATTTGGTGGAAAGTTTAAAAAGTAAAAGTTATGTAGTAAAAAAAATAAAATATGGGTCGTTAAGTCCGTCACCTAACAGTCGTTAAGTCTGTTAGCTAACCATTGTTAAGTCCGTTAATTATGTTGGATGCTTTAAAGGCTTGTACCTTATGCTAAAGGGGGAGTACTTTTAGCTACAGTAAAAAAAAGAAAATAAGGGTCGTTAAGTCCGTCACCTAACAGTCGTTAAGTTTGTTACCTAACCGTTGTTAAGTCCGTTAATTATGTTGGATGCTTTAAAGGCTTGTACCTTATGCTAAAAGGGAGTACTTTTAACTACACTAACTTCCCTAACATTCCAACTTTAGTTTTTAGTATATATATATATTTATGATAGCACGAATACAAACAATTTTGATATCCAATACCTCTCTAATCTTTATGCCAAAGTAGTTGCAAAATATTTGGTAGGATCACGACGTCCCATATATATACTAACCATCCTTTTATTTAACAAGATATATATTTTCACATTGTAACCCATGTGTCTACAAAAATGAAAGTTTTATTTACAAACAATGTTCCAAACGTAAAAAAGTATTCAAACATATGCAATCTTAATCATATCCACAGCACACCGAAAAAATTAGTCTCAGTAATCAATAAGTTCAAATGAAAAAGTATGTGTTTTCTTCTGGTTAATTACCTGCCATTCAAGAATGACACATCACCTCTGGTAACCTGAAGCTGGATAGCCTTGTGGTGGATAGGCGGCTGGTGGGTAGCCTTGAGCTTGCGGAGCAGGAGGAGGCGGCCCTGGTGGGTAACCAGCGTGTCCGTATCCAACATTGGGAGGATATGGCTGATCAAACCTTGACATTTGCTGAGCAGGCGGAACAGACATTGGGCGTGGTCCAAATTTACCATCTCGCTTGTCCATTTCAACCTTGTGTTGTGTCTGTAGAATTAAGTCCAAAACTGGTTAAATGAAGTCCTCGGATAAAGAATATAATCATAAAACATTTAAGAGCCGGACAATTTTAGGAATGAATTATCATTTACCTGCATACATGCACAAACCCTGCGAGATTAAAGCACAATAAACATGTTAAATAAAGGGCCATTTGCTGCTTAAGTAAAAAGTATCAAGATAATTAATTAACTTACGAGCAGTAAACCACGTCGGCTAAGCAATTGAGAGCCTGAGAAGCATCACTAAGTTCATCATTTCCAACAAGACAAGCAACGATGGAGCAAATACACGCAAGTTGTTGAAGGCAAAACATGAATCCCTTCATAACATAAGCAGTCAATTCAAAGACTGAGTGTTACTAGTTAACGTAAAAGGCTCGATCAACACAATAGTAGAGTTGAATAAAACACATTACAATGATGCAGTTATCGCATTGTGTTGTTTGGATGTCAAATTCATCTTGCAATAGAAAGCGAGTCGATGCAACCGAATTCCCAAAACATAAGAACACCTAATAATCACAAAACTCAACAAAGAGTTATGATAAGCAAAAATGTGAAATAATTGAAGGAGAATTATATTTTTATAAATATGCATAGATTAGGCAATTAGGCATACCTCTGTGCAGAGGCATAATTCAGGACATTTACTTTCACCACATTTTCCACTGCAGGGCATGTATCCAGCACAACAAGTATACCTTGACATATCATTGTACAGAGCTCGCTTTCGAAGCAAGTAGGATACACAAGGTCCACTGCCAAAATTTCATGACAAATATATAGATAGGTATTTGCAACGAACCACATCGAGAAAACTCTCAAATCTTAATAACAGTATCAGTAGTAGACATTATTCTCAGTGTACTTAAAACTTTTTATAAGAGTATCAAAAGTCAAAACACCCTAATCAGTTATCATCATCAAAAGTCTACACAAACTGAAAAATTCCTATCTAAGTATAATAAGGATCTTACCAGAATAACGAAAAACAGCAATCTACAAAAAATCAAGACACGCATAAAAAGGTATTAAACTCGAGTTAACTATGTTATTTAAGAGGAAAAACTTTGATTATATGAATGAAATGTTATTAGTTGCGTACATGGTGTGTCAGCAGTGATGGTGCTCATGAGATTAGTATGCCAAACGTTACGGTAGTTTTGACGAAGCTGCATCTTTTCTAACTGAGCTTGAGAAGCTGCCATAGTTGAGTATTTGAGCTTCAAGAAGAACAAACAAACAGTTTTGATGGAAATGAAGATGAAAAAAGTAGAGTTTGATGGGAAAAAAAAATGAAATGAATATGGTGGAATGTTGTTGGACTTCAAACTTTGTGAACTATAGTAGGAGAAAAGTATATTGGAAAATAAAAAATAAGAGTACACATTTTATGACTTTTTAATACAACGCTAAAGTTTCTAGAAATAACTCATTAATTAAAATTGACGTTGATTTAATGCAATAGAGTTGAATGTTGTTCAATTTATTTACAAATTCAATATTAAGCGTTGAAGTTTCAAAATTGCAAAGTTCTTTCTTTATTATCATTAAGTTGGGTTTTTTCAATTGTGTTCAAGAGAGATTTATTTAGAGGAACAGAAGTTGTCTTAGAAATGTATATGAAACAAATAAGAACACTTTAACCTATTTAATTAATGTTATATTATTTGCAATTTTAGATTCTAAAAAACGCAAAATTATGTTTTACTAGCTGTTTTCCCTTCAAAAAACTCTCACAACATCTGCACAAGATCATCTAGCTTGAAATCTTATGAATATTGGCAGCTTTTTACCTCCTTGAATTAAAGGTCTGCTTAACTAAAGATTACACGACTACATAAGTACATAACAACAAAAGGTAGAGACAACAAAATGGGCAGGTTGGGTAATGGGTCAAAACGAGTTGGATCGACCCAAATGCATTTTGTCCAAAATTTTCAAATACTTAAGAGATAAACATAACATTTTCTGAGATACCCAACTCTCCGATATTGAAAAGCAAGCAATAAAAATATGCCCAGGACATTTTCTAGGAGATCTATAGGCAGGTAAAAGGAATTCTGACAACTATTAAGAAAACGGATTTCTGGCATAGCAAGCCTTAAGGAATCCCAGAACTCACTGTTGGGAACGGTCCCTTGAGATTAACTTTAATGTAGTTCCCCAAACTGAGAACTAAATGTCTTTAACCATTCTTAAGCATACTGCAACTTGAACCTGAGGCATTGTAGTATCTGTGGAATTGAAACGAGCAACAATTAGCATGTTTCTGTTTAGATCGATAAACACATACTAAGAGTACTAGTTAATAGTGACATAATGGGTAAATGTGGCGGGTTGGATTTGGGTCAAAACAGGCTTGGTTGAACCTTTAAGTATCTAGTCCAACAATTTCAAACTTTATGAATAAGTAGTTGTCAAATACAACTTCAAAACTTATATTATTCTCTGTAATAATATAAGTTTGTGACTAAAATGATTTAGAAGCTTATAAGAAAATCACTTAAAGACTTAAGGTGACTTTTGACATGTAGAATTGGTTCGACCGAATTGACACAATTCCTTTAAGTTATTTTCTTTACATATTAAAGGTGCAACCTTTTAATAATAAAACTGTTTCCATGTAGGAAAGGTAATTATATAGAACCTTACACCATTTAAGTCATCTATACTAATCAAAGCTAAGTAACAGAGACTAGACAAGTACTGTTTGCAGTTGTTTCTGCAAAATACCGATCCATAAATTTTAGTCACCTAGCTAGTCTTCGAAAGGATAATATAGAGTGGGCAAGCAGACGGAGTGGGTAACAAGTCGAAACCGGTTTAAGTTATCTAGGAACATTTTGTTGTGGGTTGAAACCAGTTTAAGTTATCTAGGACATAAGAAAAACTTATTCAGCAAACCACTTAAAGCCCCATCCTTTCAGATCTTTTTTCAGACAAGCTCAAACCACTTCACCAACATCAAGAAGAAGAAGAAGAAGAAAGTTGATCACTTTAGTTTTATTTTAAAATCCCGGATTAAAATCAAATATGGAAAATTAGTTACCCTTAGACATTTCTTGAATGTCTTCGAGACTGCTGAAACCTATAAAGTTTGCCATGATTACCAAATGGGAATCAAAATCCAGATTCCCAACAACATGAACACCTCTGTACTCAAGGTATGTCCCTAGCTACGTACTTCAGACTCAATAGCCCACCATATTCTGATAAATGTAATCCTAAGGTAGTACTCCATCTATTTTCTGTTCCACAACGGTGATATTCATAAAGGCGAGACTAACTAGAGTAAAGCAAAGCGTAAAACAAGCCAATACATAAAACAAAATTTTAATTAACAAGAACTGGAGGCTAACCAACCCTTTAGTTAGGCCGAATGATATATTAACAGAATTAGATGGGCTGGTCCAGCACATCTATCATTCTGGGCCCTAAAGAGCCTGAACTGGTCAACCTTCAAAGCCATGGTTAGATATTGGTGGATATTTTAAAGTTTAAACGTAAATGCGTTATGAATAAAAACAAACTTTTATATGAATAATCTATCAAACTTTCTATTAGTATATAACTTTTAACTAAAATTTACTAAATTATCAGTACACTACTTAGTTTTAGCCGTACACCACCAAATATGCTTCAAGTTATTATACGATACAATACCCTTAAAAACATTTGGTTATGTACGGCTAAAAGTAAGTTGTATACGTATTATCACCCTTAAATTATACTCGGATTTTAAGAGTTCAAAATGGTCACAATGTTATTCCGGTTATATAATATACATCAAGTCAAAAACATTTCTCATCGCAAAACTAAAGTAAGACATACACGTCTAAATTTCTTTAGTTGACTATATGTAACTAGAGAAAATAAAAGTACATTTTTTATGCAATCATTAACTCATTATGACTCACAACATATCATTGAAACGAATGAACATTTTTGTAATGAAAAAGCATACTTTTTTGCAGGAGTACATAAATTATGGTCAAACGAATAACATTTTAACAAAGAAAGAATATATCTGATTAGGTTAAAGGGAGCATATATAACTATGCCATTAATTGATAAGTACTTTGTTTTAAAACGTATAAAAGTAGTATGGTTAGCTTTATATTGTCTTCCTGAAAACTTCATCTTTTATTTTAATTCTATTTTCTTATTTAAAAGGTTTAAAACGATGAAGTGTCAAATTCTCAAAACTTGAATCGATGCCAAATCAATATTTTTTGATTTTATAAAGTTTATACTCTAAGAATTAATTATGTTACATTCTTACATTGTAATCGTAATCTCACTCATTGTGCAGCAAAAATTACTATTTAATTAAATATGCTCATTTGGTAAATGTTTCCACTAAGTTTTAAGATAAATGGATCATATGTTTCAAGAATTCAAGATAATATCACGAACCAGGATATTTGACTAATTAGAATATACATTTGTCTATCTTGATCTATACAAGTAATTAACATGTAAATAAAAGGCACAAGAATTATTTTAAATAAATAACTAGCTACATAACATAGTAGCTAGTCGTCAAGTTAGGTATTGTGTGCCTCGTGCCTTTTGTTGTTCGATGGCCAAATAGGTTGAAAGTGACGTTTCCATGATGAAAAAAATGTATGTATAGACTATTGTAAAACATACACATATATACATAGTTTTAGATTGGGGAAAAGTATCTGTGTGTGTATGTAACTTGTGATCAACTACTATTGTATGAAAGAAACTTTAGTCGGGTTCATTGTATGTAAGTAACCTGTTAAAACTGAATGAATCGTGTAAACAAGCTGATAAGGAGGTCTCTCTCATTGGGCCATGTATCAGATGTCTGGTGGTGCCACGTCGATTTCTTACACGATTCGTTCAGTTTTAGCAGGTTACTTACATACAATGAACCCGACTAAAATTTCTTTCATACAATAGTAGCTGGTCATAAGTTACACACACACAAATACTAATCCCTTTTAAATTGTTATGGTTAAAACGCCACGGTTCAATCTGTTAGAGGCTAGCACACCAGGGCAAAGGCTTGTGTTATAGATGGTCTAATATTAAGAAATTCTAAATTATAACATACATCTATTTTTGTTATTTCCCGAATATCGTTTCTCTTTAATTATTAAGTTAAAAGTAAATAACCAAATTTTACGAAAACCGTAAAAGTAATCCTAATTCCTTATTTTCATTACTTATATATCAATCACAAAAAAGAAAAGAAGTTAAATAATTAGTTTTTAAGAGATGCCTTCATAGCCTCATGCATAGGTCGTTCGCGAATTCTATAGAGAGTAGGAAAGCAACTTACAACTTGAGGGCATGGAAAGCTATACCCATAAAGCCATAACATAGGGTAAGTTTTGCCAAAATACGAATAGTTCAAGGGTGTTGTTTAGAAAAACACACTATATTTATAGTTGAAGTGGACTAACGTCTGGAGTTATTTTTGAGTGTTGTTAGTTGACAAGAGGCTGGACTTTTCAACTAGTCCTCTTCTCAACTTTGTGAAAGCGTTTTCTGAGAGAGACTGTTAGAGATTTTTAGAACTTTTGGAGAGCAGATAGCTAGATTGTTGTATAGAGTACGTCTTGAAGAGACCATTGTCTTTTAAGTAGAGTTTTCTGATTCTAAACGTGTAACTTTTTTAGTAACGTTTTATTTATCAGCCGAAAGGTATTCCAAGATTTCATATTATCATCAATGACTTCGGAGATCTATGAGCTTGAAGGGTCTTTCTTTAGTGATCCTTTCTCACCATTCAATGATTCTTCATCAACCATTGACATCCTTCAAGTTTTCCAAGAACACAACAACTACAATTATACCCCTTTTCTATCATCTACATCTTCGCCACCTTTGACCACCCAAGAAAACTTTGACACTACCCCATTTGATGAACTTGACCAAATTACCTCCTCCCTACAACACTCTACCTCATCCCCACCAAGCAACCAACTTGAAAACCTATCCCTTAACCAAATGGGCATTTCTGTAACTTCATCAAATGATGATGAAACTCTTGATTTTAGCTCTTTGGATGTGAAAATAGAAGAAGGTCAACAACGACTACCTTTATATGATCATAATAATTACTATGGTGGGCCTCATAATAATGCATTAAAGATGATGCAAAGGAGCTATAGCAGCAATTCTTTCCAACAAGCAGAGAAACCAAATATTAATGGTATTGAGCTTTATCAACCAAAATTTGATGGCTTGATTGAATCATTCCCAAATGAAGTCCTTACCTCACATGATCATAGCTTCTCCTCTACACATATGAGAAGGGCTTCTAGCACTGGTGATTTACAAGTTAGTTTTCTTTAATTATTTCATCCATATGTAGTCCAAAAAACTTGCTAACACTCCAAATAATTTAGTTCTCAAGATTTTCACAAGATTTTCATATTAATCTTTTTACGTTGGTACTTGAAATTGATGGCGGCTTTTCGATCACTTGTTTTAATTAGAGTCCAAATGTGAGCCAAACAAGCCAAAGGTTGTCAACTAGCCCATTAGCAACCAAAAGTACTTCATTCATGGAGGAAGCAAATTTCAAAGTGGGACGTTACAATGCAGAGGAAAGAAAAGACAAGATTTCGAGGTATAGAGCAAAGAGAACACAAAGAAATTTCAACAAGACAATTAAGGTAACAGTTTAATTTGATCTTCGTTTCACTTACTATCAAGAAAATGCTAAATGCAACCCGGCCTATCAAACATTTTGTTTAACTACTCGTACATGGTATGATATCTATTAGTTAAATAGCTTAATTAATGGATTATATATATCTAATAACTTTGATATGATGTAGTATGCATGTCGAAAAACCCTTGCTGACAATCGTCCAAGAATAAGAGGTAGATTTGCACGCAATGATGAGCCTGGAGATCAGCTTCCCAAGACCACACCTTATAACCCTTATAGTAGAGACGAAGATGAACTTTGGGTACGTATTTAACCATGATTATTACTATTACTATTAGAAATGAACGAAAAAACATACAAATTTATATACTAATCAAAAGGTGAATCTTATATGAGGTCCTACATGTCATCCCTCCAAAAAACATTTTATTTTATTTTTGTCGTCCAATTGATCTATTAATTCGATAGGCAAAGTTGTTCCCTTTTTTGATAGCCAAATCAAATTCGCGCGTTTCTTGATCGATCACAATAGTAGTACCTACACACTAAATTAATGATAGTGGTGATTTCTTATTCAGATGGAACAGGGTTTATATGAAGAAGGTGATCATCAAGGACGGGGACAATTCTTCAGTACTACTTACGACCCATCAATAATAGCAGGCCAATTTCATCACTTCAGCTTTATTCAGAACTGATTCGATTCAATTGATCACTACTATTGTTTCACGAATTCTTAGGATGGTTATATTTAACTTTTTCGAGAAGTAGCTCCATATATATAGGATCCCAAAAATGTATACTTAGATTATTGTTACCCATCTCAATTAATAACCAAAAAAAAGAAAGAAAAGAATTTAGAGATTAAAACGTTCTTAACGAACGGAATTAATAAAGCTTATCCAATTGGTTATTGTAGGGAAGTCTTACAACTCAAATTTGCCATCTACAACAATTGCTTGTTTCAAACAGTTGTACATTGTGCGTTAAATGTCTGTACTTGTTGTAAATGACAAATTTTTGTTGTGAATATATCACTTCCCGTTATTGTATCATGTAACTTTATATATATACCATGACTATAATTATTCGAAACATTTTGTTTGTTGCAAATGTATAAGTCTACATCAATTATTTTCTTGAATATTGGTTTCTTTTACAACTTTTAGTGTAGTTTGTAAAGGCGACATTCCTAAATAACACAACTTTTTGAAAGGCCAATTTTTGCTTTTGTAAGTATTTATACCTGTTTCCCTTGCTTTAAATATTCCATAGCAACTATATGCAATTTCCAAAATATGCATGACTCTAGTTGAAGAAATCAAATTATTGTTTCTTTGGTGGTTTAGAATTATGTTTAACAGCGATTAATGTTATTTTATCTTATGATTACGTTTATAAAAGTATTTGGAGAAAAATAATTATCTTTTTTTTTCATTAAGTGGAAACGCTCTTTTAAAAAAAATAGACACATGATTTTTTAAAATGAAGTCTTGAAAACAAAAAATAATTTGTTGAATACAACCTCAAAAGTACACCCCCTTAATAATAATTCCCCCGCCCCCCCCCCCCCCCCCCCCCCCCCACCCACACACACACACACACAAATTACAAACAATAACATTTTTTAAAATATTTATAGGATTGTTAATGGTTGTAGCATGTCTCGTATGTAAATCAAAATTAAGCAAAGGAAAGTGTCCTTAACTCCAAGTACTCAGGAATGCTCATAATACATATGCATGTTTGAGTCGACACACAAAGAAAGAGCAATAAACACTACAATTAAGATATCATTTGTTCGTATCTTGTTATTTATACTTTTAGAAAATATATATGAAAAAGTTTGTTAAATTGTTCACCCTAAAATGTATATAAAAAATTTCCAGTATATATAATATCAAGTAATTATTAAAATATTTAAAGTTAACCATATGGACGAAAAAAGTTCAAGTGTATTTTATTTTGTAAGGTTAATAAGATTAATGTTATTATCATCTAACTTTGATTCAATAATCATATCATTTTAACCATTTAAATTTACTTTTTGAATGGTAAAATAATTGTTCTAACCTTTAGCTTCTACCTAGTTTCGTTTCCAATCCTTGACTTTCTTCTCTTTTATAAATACTAAGAGCGCGTTTGATTAACAGAATTTGATAAAATTGGAATTGAATTTCATTCCTTAGTGCATTTGGTTGTTCAAAGAAAGAGAAATCACATTCCATAGGAATGTAAACATTACATCATTTGATGGAATCTTCAATCCTTAGGGATGGAGGAATTGAAGGAATCTCATTCCTTCACACACTTGAATTTGCAAAAAATCAAAAACATTCCGTCAAATTCTATTCCTTCGAATTTCATTTCCTTTGATAGATTCCATTTTTTTTAAAAACATTCTGTGAATCAAATGCGCCCTAAATAAACTAGTCCGACGGAATAATGTGGATAACAAAACCCCATTATAATATTTAGCATTTGTATAGGAGGCAGATTTTAGAAACATCAATCAAAATTTAATTAAATTTGGAGAAAATTACACTTTTGGTATCTCAAGTTGACAGTTTTTGCACTTTTAGTCTTTAACTTAAAAAATTGCAGCTTTCATACCTAAAGTTTTGTGTTTTTTTCAGTTTTGGTACAACGTTCATACGACGTTAATTTTTGTCATTAACGCCCTCACGTGACAAACACGTGACACGTGAGGGGTATTTTAGTCTTTTGACTCACCTCTTTTTGAGAAAATTACACTTTTGATACCTCAAGTTGTCAATTTTTTCACTTTTGGTACCTCAAGTAGACAACATTTTTTTATTACACTCTCCAATTTTCATCTCACACATTAGCATCTATCAAACAACACACACTTAAAAATCAACACACATTGCGATCATCCATATATCCATGTATACCTATATCTCAATACCATACTAAATCCAATACATAAACATGCGTAAATAAAATCAAATCTCTTATATGAATCATACACTACCAGAAAAGATATTGAAGAATAGGGTAATTTAGGGGTGAGAGAGTTTTCAATAATATGTAGAAAATAGATCGATGGTGGGTGCGTATTTCGGCAACATAAGTTTTTTCCGCCATCAATCCACCAATGCATTCAGTTTTTCCACCATCACCCATAATTACACCAACAACATATAAATATATAATATTTCAAGAATGGATACACACCATTGGGCATTTTTTTAAGAGCCGTGAAAAAATAAAATATGTGTATATTTTTTAGTGTGTTGTTTGATAGATGTTAATATGTGAGATAAAAATTGGAGAGTGTAATAAAAAGATGTTTGTCAAAAGTGAAAAAATTGACAACTTGAGGTATCAAAAGTGTAATTTTCTCAAAAAAAAGGGGGCCAAAAGACTAAAATACCCCTCATGTGTTTGTCACGTGAGGGCATTAACGACAAAAATTAATGTCGTATGAACGTGGTACCAAAACTGGAAAAAACACAAAACTTTAAGCATGAAAGCTGCAATTTTTTAAGTTAGAGACTAAAAGTACAAAAGCTGTCAACTTGAGATACCAAAAATATAATTTTCGCTTAAATTTGTTTAGAATCACATGGGTGCTGACTTGATGGTAACGATTTGGTCTCTAAGTATGAGGATACCTAAAAATCTTAAATTCAAATCCTGATAACAAAAAAATATACATGATTGTAGCCGTGGATGTTTACCGGCGGTTGAAATTAGTTATAAAATTAGTCGGCTCGCAAAACGAGTTGACTATTTAACTTAAATAAAATATTTATTCCGATCGGTTTGACTTAATATCAAAACTTTAAAATGTCATGGTCAAATATATTATAAATAAGAATAGAAATGGTTATAAAATCTATCAGAAAACTAATTAACATTTGCTTTAATTAAACAGTAAGTATTAGTTGTTTAATCTTCTTTTTTTCCTGCCATGGTAAATGATAACTTGATTATGTTTTGACTTCAACGAGAGAGATGATAGTTGCTTGATATTTCAGTCAAAGCTTCACCAAAAAGGGAATAAAGTATATGAATTATACATTTGATAATGAGCTTTTTAAGCACTAAATGCATTTCATATGTTGTTTCATTTTCAATTGTGTACTACATGAAGCAGGGGGCATACTAGTTGGCCCATGACAATCAATATATAGAGGTGCAGTGTGCAGTGTGCAGTGTGCAGTGTGCATTGTACCTTTGTGGTATTTATACGTATTTGGTTGCGTTATACAACTTTTGTATGATTGATTTTGCGTTTAAAAACGTATTTTAATAAATGATGTATGTCTCAACCAATTTTTTCTAAATGGTTTTTTTTTTAATGAAATCACAAATAATCAAGTTTTGTATCAAACATTTTTTTATAATATTTATGTTATGTAAACACAATAATTAAATAATCATTTTAAAATACAAATCCCAAACAGTATCTTTTGGCTGATACTAGTTGGCCCATGACAATCAATATTTATGTTTTTACTGTTTCATAAACCACAACCCATCTGAAAAAGAGGTTTTTTTATAACTGTAGCTCATGAAAAAGTAAATTACCTACTTGAAATAACTTTTGGTAAATAAAGATATAGCTTAAAGCTTATACCTATTGAAAATTGAAATTAGGTATGTCCTTATGTTAAATCTACCGTTACTATACCTATATAACTACAAATGCACCAATTGTACATTTGCAGTAGATATTTTACTTCTAGCTTGTATATTTAAATATACGAATTCATGCCACACCTTTGTACTTTTAGTCCACTTAATGTAAGAATGTGCTATAGAGTATGCAGAATGATTAATATATTGATCAAGGTATATGTTCTAATAATCACCTAGGCTAATCAAATCAGTGGCAAAGACAATATATATATAAATATAAGAAAGCCACTGATTATCTTTAAGAATGTTGACTTTCCTAGAATTCTTGTCAAAAAAGAAGCAGAAAATGGTGAAATCAAATGAACTTAAAACAACGTACAAGAATTGTTTAAAACTGTTAATACAAGCCTTTACATGAAAGCAAGCCTGTAAAGACTAGCTTGTTGATTAATTTTGATATATAATTAATCAAAGTCTATTGTCTAACCCAATTAGGCCAGTGGGGATTATGCCCTCTCCTTCTAAAAGCTAAATATCCCCTCTCTTGAATAGTACTAGTTAATTTACAAAGGGCATCCTACCTTGCCTTTGGTTGTATAGAATAGATGTCTATTTGATGTAAAGTTCTTCCATGATATGCGTAGTTAATTAAGCTGGTGATGAAGTTAAGTATTGTCTTTCTAATAAAGCTTTAGCGAATTGCAGAACAACGGTATTAGAAGGTTTTGACTAATTAACGTAACTCTTCAAGTCTCACTAGGGTGAAAGTATATATATAAGCACCAAATAGAGATTTGAAAAGAATGTAAAACCAATAGAGTATCAAGAAACTTGTAACCATATACAGAGATAGTACTGAAAAAAAATCTGAAATGGGCTGATATAAAAGGTTCATGAAAAACAAATTAATAGGAAGGCAAAAAGTTAAAAACCTGTAAAAAAAAAATTAAAAATCAATAAAAAATTTAAAATTATATGACAAAATTTAAATTTTGAAATGAAAGTTGGCCCCTCTTAAACCCCCACCACACCATATATTATCATTTATAAACTATATGTCCAAAATCGCTCATCTGATGTATCAATTAAAACACTTCCATTTATTATATGTTATATGTTTTTAATCTGAAGTCGTCTTGACCTTATGGCGGACAAATCAATCGCTTTAGGTCCTAAGATTTTTAAAGCCCCAAAATTATGCATGTTTTTATTGTATATGTGTAATTAATAATTATCAAGTATCTCTAAAATAGATTTTCAATTGCTAGTACTTTTTATGAATTATGAATATAAGGTTAATAGATTTTCAGTTATCATTGCAAATCTAATTAACCATATTCACATCAAGTTATGATATTTGCTTTTACCAGATTAACTATAAATATGAACATATATGATGGTAAAATATTCAACTGTTACAATTGTTTCATGAAACAAAAAGGAATTAATAAGTTTCCTTTTTTCATTTAGAAGAGGAGTATAACCTTTATGCAATTATTAAAATGAAACAAATGGAATGATAAATTTCTACCCACCGGATCTATTTGTAGCCTTTGAGCACCTATTTGCAGGCCAAAAAAAGTTAATTATATTCGTTTTCGGGTTTCAACTTGTGACTAATGCTGTCATTTTAAATGTTCAATGTACCTAAATTAATGGCTAAATCATCCTTACAACTTGACCATCTTGTATATGATATACTTTGTGAAACACTGGATGATATCGTGCTCTAATAGATATGAACAAGATATATCACCCGGGCGTTGTCCCAAGAGACATTACATTTGTTAACGATTTAATAGAAAAGAATTATTCAAGAGATAATGCGTTACAAATAGGCATGCTTTCATGAACCGAGGTTAAAAAACCACAAACTTTTTGAAGAAAACATGTATTATTCAAATGATTAAAAATACAACAAAATTGACATCTGTCAATTAAAAAATAAATAGTAAAAGTTTTGTGCGAAAGTAAAAGTAGTTCGCATAAAAGTTTAGTGCTAAAAGTGTAAGTGGCTAAAATGTTGTAGTGAAAATAAAAGAAAATTAAAAAGTATAAAAACTTAGTGCTAAAAATGTAAAAAATTCAAATATTGTGGTGAAAATAAAATGAATAAAAAGTTTATTATTCTTTACACGTTTTCTTGTATATTTCTTTTTAATATATATGTTAAAAAGTTTGTTCATAATATATAAGAGGCTAAAATGTTGTAACTAAAATAAAAGATTATCAAAAAGTATGAATGTTTAGTGCTAAAAGTGTAAAGAGTTAAAATATTGTGATCAAAATAAAAAGATAAAAAGTTTACTAAAAATTATGAAAATTTAGTGCTAAAAATGTAAAGAGTGAAACAATTGTGGTGAAAATAAAAAGTAAAAATAAAAAATATACTATTCTTAACACGTTTTCCCGTACTTTAAGATAAAAGAAAAATCAAAAAGTATGAAAGTTTAGGGCTAAAGTGTAAATAGTTCAAATATTGTGATGAAAATAAAAAGAATAAAAAGTTTACTAAAAAGTATCATAGTTTAGTGCTAAAAGTGTAAACATTGAAAGTTTTGTAGTGAAAGTAAAAAGAATAAAAATTATATTATTCTTTACTAAAAAGTATTATAGTTTAGTGCGCAAAGTGTAAATATTGAAACTTATGTGGTTAAAATAAAAAGAATATAAAGTACACTGTTCTTTACACGTTTTTCCGTACTTTTGTTTTGTGGTGAAAATAGAAAAAATAAAAAGTTTACTAAAAAGTATTATAGTTTAGTATTAAAAGTGTAAAGATTGAAACTTTTATAGTAAAAATAAAAAGAATAAAAAGTATACTATTCTGGCCTAAAAAATAATATAGTTTAGTGCGTAAAATGTAAATATTGAAACTTATGTGGTTAAAATAAAAAGAATAAAAAATATACTATTTTTTACACGTTTTTTCATACTTTTGTTTTTAATATATATATATATATATATATATATATTAATAACTTCACTATCACCATGTATAATATATAAGCAATTAGTGATTATAAGGAATTTACAAATTTTTATTTCCTATTAAAACATTTGACCCTTCCTCTCAAATCATAAAGTTCATGAACCAATGTACCTAACCGACATAATATATCGAAAATATTTTTAATAAACTTATCTACAATATTTTTTTGTTTGTTTTAACAGCATAACATATATTTCTTAACTTTTAAAATAATTATATTACCCCTTTATTCATCAATAACTAACACTACTTGTTGTCTTCGTCACGACACGTCACCACCACCACCATTGCCGAGCCATGACCAACGCCACATGATACGGGCATCATATCTATCTAGGATCATAAAACGGAAAGTGATACTTAATTAAAATGTAAGTTTTTAATTATTAGGGGTTTACTAAATACAGCCCTTAGGGCTGTGTTTAAGGTGCATAAATTATTTGTACATTACCATGAAAATCAGGGGGTGGACTTTTAATATGGAAGGTACAAGTTGTTTTATACACGTCAAATACAGCCTTAGGGCTGTATTTAGCATTTCCCTAATTATTATTAACTTTCTATATGTAACATAAACTAAGTGAAAATTAAATAAAGATTGAAGAACTGGGGTGAAGATATAAGAATTTAAGTGAAGATTGAAAATAAACTAGGACGGTAATAAATTGAACTAATAAAGAGTAAGGTAAAATTGTTAACCAAAAATGTAGCAAAAATTCCTGAACAGATTAGCTAAAGAATATAACCTAAAAGTAGCCAAAACTTTGTTGTCATTGTCTTCAACTAAAAGCCACGAGTAAATAAAATGCATTAGTCAAAGGAATTCCAAACCTATACCCTAGGAGGGAGTGATTAATATATTGTTTAATCACTTAATTGTGCTTGTAACCTTTTCATGTTAGTCAAATATTTCCATCATGATGCTCCATGACCATATTAGAATAACAATGACAAGAATCATGAAGGCAGTGAGAAAAACACTTGAAGTAGTAAAATTGGTTTGCTAATGTCACCTATATGCTAAAATCAAATTTTTTTCATTTGATTTCAAAATCAATTCCAGGCACTTTTACAATATACAATACATGTTAATTAGGCTAGATCTAAATCTCGTGTATACATAATATAATCTAAATTATTTATGTTAAAACATTTACAGAGTATAATTGTTTATATATATATTACAAGAATTGGAGCTTTAGATTGAAAACTTTGGTTAATAATTCATTAAATGACTGGCAAGTTGTTCGCGTAATGCGATGAGACAATAGTGACAACTGATGGTGGTGGCGGCGATGGAGCCATGGAGAAGGTGGCGAGTTGTGGGTATGGTTTGTGATTTAAGAATAAAAATTTGTACTATTGAAAGATTATTGTATCTCTTTTAGGGGTATATTACGGAAGATGACATTTTATGTATATTCTAAAATTTGATGAGGTTTTTTCTTGTGTCTCAAGTTACAAGAATTGATGCAAGTTTTTTTCAACCTTTTTGTAATCTTAACAGTTAAAGTTTTGGGACGGTTCTAAATAGTGTTAAGTATTGTTTATCTAGAATGTTGTAAAACTGTAATTGTACCTTTGACTGCTAGTATCTTGCTAGTTAGTCCTTTATTATAGTAATAAGATTATTGTTGTCGTTCTAAAAAGAAATTTTGAAACGTCTAAATCCCTTAAAAAGAGAGGATAAAATGATTTATAGATGTTTTCTAGCTCGTCTACTAAACGCTCTTTGGCAAAAGCTCTTGTTTTCACCACATGCTACTCGTTATAGATGTTTCGTGACAAAGAGACTTTTCATCCAATATTCTAGTTATTCGACGTGATGATATACTATTTACAGTTATCCGTAGGTCGCCTTTTTGGTTCTCAAATAAGAACAAGATTAATTTGCAGTGTTTCATGACACGAGTGAATTAGGAATCCTCTCTTTGTTTTGTACCTTTTGAATATCGGTTACGTTGAGTCTCCTCAACCTAGCTAGCTTGCTCTACTAATTTGTTATATCTTATTGTTAAAAATTGTTGTTCTATGAAATGATAAGCCCGACCAAGGTGACTTCGCGATGACATTCTTCAAGACTTATTATAACCCACATTTTGTATATGCTGACCTCGAGCTTGACCATGTGAAACAATACAAAAACCAATCTACTTTTGGACTTTTGAAAATCATATGCAATTAATGACACGTTCGATATTTCTGAAGAAAAAAACATATATATCTCCTACGATGGAATACATTCTATTATCTTCTATGCTTATCTAATATCAGCAATTTCTTGATTGTCAAGCTAAAATACTCACACTTCTTGTCTTAGCTTATATATATATAACAATAAAATAAAATAACATATAGTATAACAGCATCTTCAATCCTAACAGATTCGCTTTCATTCCAATTCATTTCCATTTTAATTCGCAACATATCCCTAAGATAGAAAGCTTATATTTATGAAAAGAAACCATTCAATATGACCTATTCTTGAATCATAAAGTAAAAGAATCACAAAAAGAAATCATATAAAACTAAGGACTAGTTTCAATTGGTGCCAATTTGACACTTGGAATTGCACTAAACCCCAATAAGAATCTCATTGATTCATAGCTTCCAATATTATTCCTTTTTGATTTTTACCAGTTTAATCATTATTACTTTATTAGTTTTAGTATTCAAAGGAAAAAAAAAAGAACAAGAAGAAGAGAAGGTAACACCGCAAATTCTAACAATTAACATGTCTTTATCCTAGTGATGTCGGATTTGTTCACTAATACAATTAACAAGTTCTGGATTCAAATTCTGTTACATATAAATTATTAATCAATTAAGCCCCAACATGAACAAAATGTGTATTTAAGTATTTAACTATTAATTACTTGTGTTTGAAGAGAAAACCATAAGGCAAATGTATAAGTGTATATAGATTTGTGGCTGACTAGGAACGTGTCCGCACAATGCATAGTAGTTAGACGTTTTTCAAGTCGTTCAACAATAACACGTAGCAAAGGATGGGGTGATGGACTCTCAACTTCGTTGAGCACCAATTTTGTACGATGATACAAGTTAATTATGTAAGAAAAAAAATTATAATGATATAAGTTTGTTTTAAAAAAAGTATAAAGATATTAGTAATGTGACTTTTTGATTGAGAATAATTAATTAAATATTTGTTTTAGTGATAATGGACTTTGGAATGCTTAATTCTTTTGATGATTTTGGCTCTCCCAACTTACAATGATTTCAACATGAAATATTTGACCAAAACAATATGTAAAAGAAGTATATTTTATATGTTATCACCTATCATTGCCCGTATGATTACAATAAGGATGATGAATCAACCTAAATAATATGTCTACAAATCAACTTAAATATAGGATGATGACATACATATGTAAAAATTAAGGGTTAAGATTATGAAACAGAAATAGTGAATACATGTGTTAAATTTTTAAGATTTTAAGTTAATTCTTAAACATATGAGTTAGGTTGATTTACCATTTTTCTTACAACAATTACATAGTACTACAATACATATAATCAAACTATGCTACTTAACCATATTTTTGTTATTGAGTTAACAAGACACCTATATTTCTTTAGTTTTTATAATGAAAAATTATTTACATTCACTCTATATTTCTGTTTACAGTCATATTAATTTTATTATAAAGTAGTACAGGATATAAAAATGTATACAGGTCTATTAAGTACGATATTACTGTCGTACAAGAAAGCTACATTATTGTTTGTAGGAGTGAGTTATTTTGAGAACCAAAAAAAAAAAAAAGCGCGAGAACCAATCTCAGCCCTCCATTCATCAAGATCAAGAAGGGTATGATTGTCATTATAAAAAGTCAACATCTCTCTCTTTCTCTATCTTCTTATTACGGAGTAAATTAATAAAAATATCTAATTCATTAAAAAACTTTTATCTCACAAACCGTACATCGTTAGACGAAAAAAAAGCATGGGTAGTCTTGAAATTTCGTCATCTTTCATTAGAGATGCAATTCGATATACTTTTGAAGACTTTTTAAATTTCGTTTTTGTTTCCTCATCCCGTTCATCCTACACATGTGTAGGTTTATCCTACACATGTGTAGGGATAAATAAAAACCACTAAAAGGTTCATCCTACACATGTGTAGGTTGAACAAAAATTATGATTCGGAACGGGCTTCGCCCTTAAGGATATTCATAAACCAAAGCTAGTGGAGGTGATAGGTCATTGAGGTGATAGGTCATAGGGTGATAGGTCATAGTGGGTAATAGGTCATAGGGGGTGACCGGTGATGGGTGGTCTACCTAACGGGCTCCGCCCTTAGCTACTATGGCTCCGTCATGGACTGACGGGCTCCGTCCTTAACCTTGATTGTTGTGTACATATGTTCATTCATCTTACACATGTGTAGGACAAGTGGAAAACACTAAATGGTTCATCCTACACATATGTAAACATCAAATAATAATAATTTACACATGTGGAAGATGAACGTGATGAAAAAAAAATGAAACTTAAAAACTCATCAAAAGTATGTCGAATTGCATCTCTAATGAAAGATGACGAAATTTTAAGACTACCCATGCTCTTCTTTTCGTTTAACGATTTACGGTTTGTGAGATAAAAGTTTTTTAATGAATTAGATAAAATTATATTAATTTAATAAAGTAAGAAAGAAAAAAGTAAAGAGAGTGACACAAATACCTCTCTAGTGTTGGGATGAGTTTTTTGTTTTTAATCTAATACATTCATTTTTTTTATTCAAGGATGGAGAGAGGTTTTGAGTTTTTTTTTTTTTAAGGGTTCTCAAATAACCCCAACTCGTTGTTTGTAACATAAAACCGATGCTTGCTTTTGTTGAAAAATCCACAATCAAATCATTGTGTTTAATACTGTTAGTATTAGTTTATTTGCACGAATGGCATAAATGTAAAAGGGAACTGTATGTCATGATGATGAAGGTTTTGATTCTAATCAAGTGGGGAATATCACTTAATGTAGAAAATCAATGTATTCTTCTTGTTTTTTTTTCATTGTAGTAGTCGATGTGGTGCAAATGCTTATCAACGAATAAATGATAAATGATTTACTCTATGATTTAAGAGAATTTATGATTACAAGGGATATATCGTATATTTTAATCAAAAAGCCATTAGCGGTTATTTGTTATATCTTTAATTTTTATCTTTTAACTCTTATAAAGAAAATTGGATTTAGACTTTAAGCATATTTTTTGTTTCCAAAATGCCCTATATTTATAGTTTTCAAAATGCTCATCCACATACTACAACACTATTTAGTGTATGTATAAATATTATATTGGTTTGTTTTTTGCTTTATTATATTTATTCACTATTTTTGTTATCAATTTGTAATTGATTCGAATTTAATTAACATTGATCTTTTTATATGACTTTAAAACAATCGATAAAATCTCATAATTTATATTTTTGACACACTCTGTAACCAATGTATTCATTCAAAAAAGTAATTATAAATTTTCGTCGCAACACATAGATACTATGCTATTACATCTAATGTTGCTCATGTAAACTACTTAACAGAATTTTGTGAATTGAGGATGTATGTATATGATTCAATTCTTAACTTTGCTAATACTAAATTCTTGTTATCTAAAGTAAACAATAAGTGGGCCAAAATACAAAATATCACTTTTAATTTAAAGCCCAAATACTAAAAATGATGCTTTCAAAACTTCCTATGATTTGTAGGACAAGTCCAACTTTACTGCAAATATTTAATAATTCTTTAAAATTCATATTGTCTCCCACTATCTAGCAATCCAAGTGCCCCATGTGAAGCCAAATACTGTGTTTTTCCACAATCATCGAAAGTTAATAAAACAATATTGAATTCTAAATCGATCTACGTGTATATAGCTTATAAAAATTAACCAAATAATATCGCCGGAAACCGAGAACCAGTAAACCTTTAAGATTTTTGTTATTTTTTTAAAACGTAGCTCATGATTATAACGTCTTTCCGGACATTTTTATAATTTTTCACAAAATACTATTTGGCGAGTCAAACTCTCAAATTAATGATTAAGTGATCATCAAATCATTCATGTAATAGTTTATTCTTATGAAAATAAAACTGTATTTTACGACTTGTTCAAGTTTTAGTGGTAAGTTACTCATTAAAATATACAAGAACATATCTTATTATCGTTTAAACTTTTAGATGGGCCGTGTGGGTCTGCCCATGTTGTGGTCCTCGTTATCAAGCTAGCTAATATGGCGTGAAAGCATTCCAAGACCATCGTGGGTTTTAGCATGGTGGGTCGATAGCTTCAATGTGATGTAATCTGCATATGTATGTGTGTGTGAAGTTATTTATTACCCGTAAATACCATTGTAACCATAGTGGGTAAGAGTTTATTGAGTTTAGTGGTTCAGTGTAGTGGTGATGTGACAAAGCACATCCTTGACTCTAAAGTCGTTCCACGTTATAAATTACATGACCCATGACTATAAAAAAAAACTAAATGTTTTGATCGGTTACACAATTCTCCTATTGACGGACACATATATTTTACGTATATGTATTTAGACAATAAAAAAAAAAAAGAGTGTCATAGAGGTGCTCAATTAGTGGTCTTCAAAAATAAGGGAGGATGGCTTTATGTAACCAAGGGAGCACAAGGCATATGCTATAGGAGTATAGGCAGTCAAAATGCTAAAGAAGCTAACCGCATTCTTAATCTTTTGAATTAACAAAGTTTGTTTATGTTGGTTTTAATATGATTCCCTTAAATTAACGTATAATGAATGACAAAACAATAAGAAGGTCCCCAATGGTTCGTTCTCTCGCTCGTCCGGCTCACAGGGACGAGTCCACACCGTTGGGTGGGACTCGTTCCCCTCTCGTTCAGGTCGTTCGCCCGGCACGTTCGTCCCTCAAGGGACTAGTCTCGCCTCTAATTATTCTTTTTTTTTTTGGAATGTTAACGGCTATAAATTCAAAGGAAGAAGACAAACATAAGTTTCATCTTTTGGCAACTTTAGCCCCTAAACGGTTATATGGTTCAAAACAGGTTCAAAAAAGTTACAACTTTAGTCCTTAACGGCTAGTTTTTCAAAATGGCTATATATACACTTCATCTGAACCACCATTTCACACCACTCTTGCATATATTCAGCTATATTATACCAAAACACACTTTCGTATACATAAATCATCATGAACAACCAGTTTCATTCAAGTTTATCAACGTACATGAGACCCGATTTGTTTCCTACTGCAGACGATGATGAAAAGCTTTTTGGTATGATGGTCGAATGTGTTGAGTTGCTTGAACAAGGTGAATCATCAAGACCATACATACCCCGTAGCGTCGTTGAAAGAGATCGATATGGTGCTAACGAGCGATTTGGTATGATGGGCGAATGTGTTGATTTGTAATGTGTTTTTTTTAATAGATTGTGTAATGTTTTTATTTTTAATGAAATGTTTTTTATTTTATATGTTTTAGTTTGTTATAATTTTAGATGGTTAAAAGTGTAAAGTTTGGATAAATTGGTAGAATTAAATAATTGATGGGTCCAAGACTAGTCTTAGGTGGATGAGTCTATTGGGCTCATTTTGGGGGAATTAGTCCTTAGAGTGTTTTTTGCTAATGTAACGCTGACAGGGACTAGTCTGAGGTGGATTTGTGGCCTCAATTGGGGAGCCTCTAATAAGCACCAACAGATCTAAACAAAACCCATAAACGAAAAGCAAAGCTAAGGCTATTCACATTTGCTTCTTACATCATTGTGGTGGTGAAATTATGCTTTAATTAATTAAAAGAATGAATAGTTGAAAACTATCGACAACCCGTAAACAAATAATACCTCTAATTATGAGTATATTATTACCGTAAACAAAATATAAAAAAACCGCGTAAATAATTCCAAACGGTAAATAAAAATTAAAAGAGGCGTAAAGCGCGTAGCTTTACATCCACGCAGTAAATCAAAACCGCCTTAAAAAATTAACCGCGATATGTTATTACCTTACATTACATAGATAGATTTCTCCAGGGGATGTTTAACGAATTTTATATAACTTGAAACTTGTTTCTTATATCGATTATAATTTCTATTTTCAAGTACTTTATTTAGGGTTTTATTTTATTTAGGGTTTTAAAAGTCTTGTTGATTTTGTCGTAATTTTTAGGGTTTATATTGTGCGGTTTATTTCTTTCATATTGTATTCTGTAAAATCGTTTATATAATCGATTTCGATCATAAATTTTGCATGAATTTTTAGTTGATACCAATTATATATATATATATATATATTTCATCAAATAATTAAAACTATCATCAACAGACCCAGAATCTGCACTGATCATTGTTTCCTGTAAATTTGAATAATAGTTGTTGATTAGTTTGATGAAATATACTGTAAATGGTATCTTTTTGGAAACACTTGTACTTGAATATTGATTTTATTTGGTAATTTTTCTTTTTTAATGATTGCCACTTATATCGAAAAACCATCAACAACGACTGCTTGATGTGTGGTACTGATGTTGCCTATAAATTTGTTGCCTTCCGATAGTTGATTGGTTTTTTGATATAAAACGGTAATCTTGGAGACATGTTTCACAAGTGATTATCTGTTTTGGTATGCATTTTGTTTTTTATTTGATTTGTATTTACTTCTTCAATCATTGCCATTTTATATCGAAAAACTATCAACGGCCACATGATGTGCAATACTGTCGCTGCCTTAATATTTGTTGCCTTCCAATAGTTGATTGTTTTTCTTATATATAAATGGTAAACTTGGTGACATGTTTTACAAGTGATTATCTGTTTTGGTACGCATTTAGTATTTTTATTTGATTTGTATTTAGTTCTTCAATCATTGCCATTTTATATCGAAAAACCATCAACGACCACTTGATGTCCAATACTGTCGTTGCCTACAAGTCTGTTACCTTCCGATAGTTGATTGGTTTTTTGTTATAAAACAGTAATTTTGGAGACATGTTTTACAAGTGATTATCTGTTTTGGAATGCATTTTGTTCTTTTTTTTGTTTGATATGTATCTACTTCAATCATTGCCATTTTATATCGAAAAACTATCAACAACGACCACTTGATGTGCACTACTGCGCTGCCTATTAATTTGTTGCCTTCCAATAGTTGATTAGTTTATTGATATAAGATGGTAATCTTTGAGACACGTTTTTCATGTGATTATATGTTTTGGTACGCATTTATGTTATATTTTTAAATTTGATTTGTATTTTTACTTCGTCAACCATTGCTATTTGGAAAACCATCAATAACTAGCTGATGGGCAACACAGTCGCCACCTATAATTTGATGCCTTCCGATAGTTGATTTTTTGATATAAATGGTAATCTTGGAGACTTGTTTTACAAGTGACTATCTGTGTTGGTATGCATCTAGTTTTCTTGAATTTGAATTGTATTTACTTCTTCAATCATTGCATATCAAACATCCATCAACGACCACCTGATGTGCAATAAAGTAGTTGCCTATAAAGTTGTGGCCTTTAAATAGTTGATTGGTTTTTTGACATAAAATGGTAATCTTGGCGACATGTTTTACAAAATAATTTAATGATGTTTTCCATTCGGAACATATTTAGGTATGACCAATCTGCTTATTAGTTGCAAATGTAAGCAGATTCCGCTTCCTTAAATTGAAACTTTCCATATAAAATGCTCTAACATGAATGTAGTCTAGTAACATATTTGGATGACCCGTTATGAGACATGTCTGGCCATTTGGACTTGTTTTTGACACTATCCTGTTTCTAGAGTATGGGAAAGTGGCATGATCTGACCCGTTTATGATGCTCGCCCCTTGTTTTTAGTCCTAACTGGTTTGGTCAACAGGTTGACGGATGTTGTGGGCTGTGAAAGCCAAACCCGGTAGCATGTCTCGACCCGGGAGTCATAGTCTGTAACGGGGTGGTCGTTATAGTGGGCTATCGAGAAATAGAAAATAACATGACCCGGTTATGAAACAAGTTAGCATGTGTTGTTGACTTGTTTATGACCCTAACACATTTAGTCAATGCGGTTGATTGCTAGTTGTGAAAGGAAGCCTACCATTACAAGACGTTGACTGTTTGGAGTCGTTTCGACGCTATCCAGTTTGTCCCAAAACGGTTTAAAAGTATCCACAATACTAGCATGTACTAATGGCTAGTCATGAGAGGCAGCCTAATTTCTGACCCATTTTGAGCCATGTTGGACTGTTTGAACTAACTTTTGACCCTATCCAGTTTAGCTCCAAATTGATAAGTCTTTCCTATGTCCTTTTTTTTTTTTTTTTTTTCTTTTTAGTTTAAAAGTATCCGTAATGCTAGCATTTACTAATGGCAAGTTTGGAGGGGCAGTCTAAGTGTCTAATTTTTGACCCGTTACAAGGCATGTCGGACTGTTTGGATTAGTTTTAACCCTATCCTGTTTAGTCCCAAAACGATAAGTCATTTATTTGTTTGGTTGTGAAGTATCTAGCATTTACTAATGGCAAGTCAGGAAAGGCGGCCTAAATTCTGAACCGTTACGAGACATGTCTAATCGTTTGGACCTGTTTTTGACCATATCCAACTTCGTCCCAAATATGATAAGTTGTTTATTTTAATAAGTCGTTTATTTGTTTGGTTTAAAAGTATCCGCAATGCTAGCATTAATTAAAGGCAAGTTGGGAGAAGCAGCCTGACTACTGACCCGTTATGAGACATTTCTGATCGTTTCGACCCGTTTTTGCCCCTACCAAGTTTAGTTCTGAAACATTAAGTCGTGTATGTGGTTGGTTTAAAAGTATCCGCAATGCTAGCAATTACTAATGGTAAGTTGGGAATTCTAAATCGTTACGAGACATCTCTTCGATTGTTTTTGGCCCTATCCAGTTTAGTCCCAAAATGGGAAGTCATTTATCTGTTTTCTTTAGAATTTCAGCTGGTTGTGGTTCTGGCGTTTCGAAAAGTGACATTCACTAACCCGTTTATGTTGTTGCCCCTTGTTTTTGGTCCTAACTCGTTTGGTCAATGGGTTGCCGCCTTGTCAGAATTTGTGGCTTGTGAAGGTTGGCCTAGCCAAACTTGGTAGCATGTGTCGGCCCGGCTATGATCATAGCCCAGTTATTGGTTTGTGGCTCTAGTTGGCTATTGAGATATCTGAAATTACATGACCTGCTTAACAAGTTGGCATGTGTTGACTCTTTTATTTTCCTAACCCGTTGATTAAACGGGTTGATGGCCAGTTGGGAAACGCAGCCTAACTTCTGACTCGTTACGAGACATGTTGGACTATTAGGACTCGTTTTTTACCCTATCCAGTTTAGACTTAAAATAGTAAGTCATTAATTTGTTTGGTTTAAAAGTATCCGCAATACTAGCATTTACCAATGGCAACTTGGCAAGTCAAGGTGCTAGCCTAACTACAAACAATCCAGTTTAGTCCCAAAACTAGAAGTCGTTTATTTGTTTAGATTAAAAGTATCCACATTGCTAGCATTTACTAATGCCAACTCAGGAAAGCAACCTTAATTCTGACTTGTTACGAAACCTAGTGGACCGTTTGGACTCGTTTCAGCCAGCCGTTTATTTGTTTGGTTTAAATGTATCCACAATGCTAGTATTTACTAATGGCAAGTTGGGAGTGACAGCCTAACTTCTGACCTGTTATGAGACATGTCAGACCGTTTGGACCTGGTTTTCACCATGTCCTGTTTACCAAAACGAATAGTTGTATACTTGGTTGGTTTAAAATTATCCGCAATGCTAGCATTTACCAATGTCAAGTTGGGAGAGGCAGCCTAATTCTGACCTGTTATGAGATGTCTCTGACCTGTGTTTTTGACCCTATCCAGTTTAGTCCCAAATTGTGTTTGGTTTAAAAGCATCCGCATGTTAGCATCTTCAGCTGGTGGTGGTTCTGGAGTTTAGAAAAGTGACATAACCTAACCCATTTATATGCTTAAAAAGATTTTTGATGCATGCAAGAACAAGAGTTTATGCTGCCTAAGATTACTATTGAAGGTGATTATCTGTTTTTGGTATGCATTTAGTTTTTTTCTATTTGATTTGTTCTTCAATCATTGCCATTTTATATCAAAAAATCATCAACAACGACCACTTAATATGCAATCTTGTCGCTGCCTATAAATTTATTGCCTTCCGATAGTTGATTGGTCTTGTTGATATAAAATGGTAATCTTTGAGAATATTTTTCCATGTGATTACATGTTTTGGTATGCATTTAGGCTTTTTATATAATCTGATTTGTATTCTTGCTTCTTCAATCAATGCCATTTATATCGGAAAACTATCATTAACAACTAGCTGATGTACAACACAGTCGCCACCTTTAATTTGATGCCTTTCGATAATTAGTTGGTTTTTTGATATAAAGCGGTAATCTTGGATACAAATTTACAAGTGATTATCTGTTTTGGTATGTGTTTAGTCTTCTTTAATTTACTTTGTATTTACTTCTTCAATCTTTTGCCATTTTATATCGAAAAACCATCAACAGTGACCACCTGATGTGCGATACACTAGCTGCATATAAATTTGTTGCCTTTCGATAGTTTTTGGGTTTTTAATATAAAACGGTAATCTTGGAGACATGTTTTACAATTATTATATGATGTCGTTTACCATGGTTTGGAACACATCTAGGTATGACCAATCGGCTAAGTAGTTGCAATTGGACAGATTTTGCTTTATTGAATTTAAATTTCCATATAAAATTCTCTAACGAGATTGTCGTCTAGTTACATATCTGGCTGAACGTTATGAGACATGTCTGCCTATTTGGACTTGTTTTTAACCCTATCCATTTTTGTCCCAAAACAATGTAATTTATGTGTTTGGTTTAAAACTCTCTGGGATGCTAGCATTTTCAGCTAGTAGTGATTTTAGAGTTTGGAAAAGTAACATACTCTGACCCGTTGATGATGCACGGCCCTTGTTTTTAGTCGTAACTGGTTTGGTTTAACAGGTTGATGGATGTTGTGGGTTGTGAAGGTCGACCTAGCCGACCTGGTAGCATGTGTCGACCAGGTTTTTTTAGTCATAATCTAGTAACAGGTTGGCGGTTCTAGTGGGCTATTGAGAAATCTGAAATAACATGACCAGGTTATGAAACTAGTTAGCATGTGTTATTGACTTGTTTATGACCCTAACCTGTTTAATCAACGGGTTGATGGCTAGTTGGGAAAGACATGTTAGACTGTTCAGACTCGTTTTTGACCCTACCTAGTTTAGTCCTAAAACAGTAAGTTGTATATTTGGTTGCTTTAAAAGTGTACGCAATGCTAGCATTTACTAATAGCAAGTTGGGAGTGGCAGCCTAACTTCTGACCTGTTACAAGGCGTGTCTTGGATTGTTTGGACCCGTTTATGACCCTATCAATTGAGTCCCAATACGGTTAGACGTTTATTTGTTTGGTTTAAAGTATCTGTGATCCTATCATTTTCAGCCGGTAGTGGTTTTAGAGTTTGGAAAAATGACATAACCTGACCCATTTATGATGGTCCCTTGTTTTTGGTCCTAACTGGTTTGGTCAACTGGTTGACGGATATTGTGGGTTGTGAAGGTAGCCAAACCTGGTAGCATGTGTCGACCTGGTTTTGGCCATAGTCTTTTTTTGTGAACTGCAAATTTCAATTTTGTTGGAAAATACAGCTAGCCAGAGGTTAGCACAATGCAAGGAAAATTTTAAAACATAACTGGTTTTGGTCATAGTCTAGTAACTGGTTTGTGGTTCTAGTGGGCTATTGAGATATCTGAAATAACATGACTCGTTTATAAAACAAGTTAGCATGTGTTTTTGACTTGTATATGACCCTAACACGTTTAGTCAACAGGTTGATGGCCAGTTGGGAAAGGCAGCGTAACTTCTGACCCGTTATGAGACATGTTGGACTGTTTGGACTTGATTTTGACGATATCCAGTTTTGTCCCAAACAGTAAGTCGTTTATTTGTTCGGTTTAAAACTTAAAAGTATTCACAATACTATCATTTACAGCGCATTATAGTTGGCGCCTACATATTTGATGCCTTTCGATAGTCGGTTGGTTTTCTTATATAGACTGTAATCTTGGAGACTATTCTTGAGTCAATTCCACCTAATATGCAACACAATCGCCACCTATAAATATGATGCCTTTCAATAGTTGGTTGGTCTTTTAATATAAATGGTAATGTTGGAGATGTGTTTTACATGTGATTTTCTGTTTTGGGCTTCCCCTGAAATTATATAATTGAGTTTTGTGTAAATTCCAGTTTGTTTTCCCACAAGAGCATTGATTATTCCAGTTTCTATTGTATGCAGTTAGTTTTCTTTAATTTTCATTTGTATTCACATCTTCAATCATTGCCATTTTTCTTGAATAACCATCAATAACAGCCACCTGATGTGCAATACAGTTGCCACTTATAGATTTGATGCCATTTGATAGTTCGTTGGTTTTTTTGATATAAAATGGTGATCTTGGATACGTTTTTTTCATATGATTATCTGTTTTGGGCATCCCTCGAAATTATGCAGTTCATTGTACTTTCTTTGTAGGTTTTTTGTTTGTTTTTTAGTCTCCATGACTCCATGGGCCACAGATAAACATATCTTAAAATGTAATCAATCGGTATGCTTTAAGGTGTAGAAATGGACCCTTTCTGTCAGAGAAACTGATATGTTTATCACCATGGTCCATGGCAATGACATTGGTGATTTACAATATCCATGTCAACCCAATGGTATGGTAGCTGATCCATGGTAATCACATTGGATAGCGATGTTGTGTCATCTAGGATATTCCGATGTATATTGTGGAAGTATACACAAGTATGTCAAGGACTCTCTGTGCTTTGCCTACATATTTTACCTGTTTGGTCCATCCAAGTATTTTTCGACAATCAAGTATCACTTGAAAGAAAATTAGGTGTTTTTCTTTCTTTTACCACTTGTGCTCGTCCACGATATGAAGGAATATGGAGATGACACTTATCGGTTAAGAGTCACTTTCCAATTCAGATGTTGGTAGAAGTTGCAATGTTTCTTATGGCTATTTACATGATATGTATTTAAGCGAGTTGACCATTTTTTAAGAGGAAACATAAAGAATGAAGTTTATAGAAAGATGATATGAACGTGCCCCCTTTGTGTCCGATAACTCGATATCTAGTGGAAAAATAGCATGCATTTTTTCTCTAGTCTTATTCACTTATATTTAAATTATTGATTTAAATTGAAGATCTAGGTATCTGCTTTAGTGGTCTTGTTTGTACTTGAAATTTCCGTGACCCTAAATTATCTTATGGTCCCACACAAAGGATGTGGTTTGTAGCTATTTTGCATTTAATGTGTGTATGCTACAATTCACATACTTGGAGTTGATTTGATCATCATCTTTGTATGTTGCTTGGTTACTAATCTAGCTCTTAGGGTAACTTCTTCGTCTCAGTATGGCCATGTTATATCGAAAGTTATGAATCATACGTGTTTTAAACTTCATTAGCTACAACGATCATCCGTATTTTTCCAGCTGTGTTCCATTTGCGTACCATTGTGTCTGGAAAATGACCAAGATACCCAAATCATTTTCGGCCTATTTCTGGGATTTTGCTTTGACCTCAAATGGCATTCCTGAATCTTTTCCTGGTTTACCATCTCCTCTTGATTTGTTCCCGGAGTTTGATCCAATCTACTAGGAAACTGCTCAGAAAGTTTTTAAGTTCCACTCTATATTATGCCTGTAATGATGTTGATCAGACCTGCCAAGCATGAATCAAACTTAACCCTTACTGAATTTTCTTGTACAAAAGGAGGGTTGGTTCTTGATTTTAGCTTAACATATCGTAATGAAGATGATTGTTCTTGATTTTAGGTTTTCTTGATTGTTATGCATGTGGGTTTCAACATATGTACAAATTCTAGTTGAGGGAGATGAGGTTACTTGGGTCATTTTCTGCTCATACATTGTGCACGTTATTTGTTAGGGACCAAAACGATCCCTGTTGTAGTTGAAACTGAATGACACAGTCTATAGTTTTCTAAAGTTATATTTTTGTTGCCTTCGTAACAATGAAATTGGAAAATGACAATAATATCCCATTTTCTTTTAAATGGAAAATTGAAAGTCACATCATGTTATCAAGTGAAGTGTTGCTGACTTGTAAACTGGTAGTAATAAGAAAGATATTTTCAAGTTTTAGTATCACATGTTTTAATGAATTTATTGTGCTAATTATGTGAAATGATACTTACCTGCGTATTGAACTGGTTCTCTCCATATTCCAAGTACATTTGATTCAAGTTTACTACTTTGAGCAATAAAATATTTCTTTTGAGACTATTTTAATCAGATTGTTATCTCAGTTCGTTATAGAGATAGACTTGCAATAATTTGAGGAAATCATGTGAGCCGGCAGATCATTAAAATGTAAGTCCTTTACTATCTTATGTAAGAAAGGAGATACGTGTTCTAAGTTCTACATATCCTTTTAATTAAAGCTTAAGAAGGGAATTTCATTTCTTTCCTATATTATCCCTGGATAATGATATTGTTGCATAGAGGATATACTGATGTGTATCATCTGTCTTTTAGTCTATCTAAGTACTCTTTGCGTATTAAGTATCACTTGAAAGAAAAGTAGGTGGTCCTTGTGAAGGCCATCCATGTAATAAAAAGGGACGCACGTAATTGCCTGTTTGTAGTATGTACACTTTCCATTGGTTATAAGAAAGAGTCACTGTCCTTTCCAGATATTGTTAGTAGAAATTGTAACGTTTCTTATGGAGTTATGGCTAATAACATATTGTGGAAATGTATTTAACCGAGTTGATCATTTTTAAGAGGAAAAATAAAGAATGTAGTTTATAGAAAGATGGTATGATTGTGCCCCCTTTTTGTTTGAGTAAATTTTTGAAATAGCGTGCTCTTTTTCTGTAGTCTTGTTCACTTATTGTGATGATTATTGGTTTATTCCTTGCTTGCTTAATTCACACCATGAAATTTCTGCGACTCTTAATTAAATAAAATAATAAATCAATATAGTCTTGTTCACTTAGAGTCAAACAAATATTGCCATGTTGCTGACCGCATACTGCCAGCCACAGATGGACCTGCGTATAGATTCTCCTGGACCTGTCTTCCTTCTGTGCAGCAAGTATCTGATGAATACTTGGCCCGCTTTCGCTTATTAATGACAGGTGGTGCTGGGAGCTAGATCAAGACATCTCTTTTTCGGTGAAAACTGAAAAGCATCAAAAGGCAACTGGAAGCTCAGCTACGTTCCTCTGTTGAAGCATCATTTTTTGGAATAATAGGGTGCCCAAAAAGGTATGTTTATGGCTTGGAGAGCAGACCTTGAGAGGCTGCCTACTCTCGTCGCACTAGCAAGCTGAATTATCCAGGTGCACTCCTTATTATGTTTGTTTTGTGGCATTCACGTGGAGACTGCTGATCATATTTTTGTGTCTTGTTCAATGGCTCAGGATGTTTGGAATAATATCTCAGATTGGTGTAGAATCTTTTTATCTGGGATAAAAGATCTTGCGCAACTGATTTATTCCAGGTCGTCTAAATGGAAAAAAAATATTCACACAATATTATGCACAGCTGCTTGGGTCTTATGGAAGGGTAGAAATAACAGATTTTTAATCACAAAGTTGCAAGTGTTCCTGGTTATTGGTAAGATCAAAGTATCAAGTTTTGTTTGGGTTACAATTATGGGATAGATGGAAAAGCTTCCACCTAGCCAATTTGTCGATATAACTTACAGTTTAGTTTATGCTCCGGTGTCTGTTGTTGTAATATAGATCCCCTTGTACCAGTAACTTGCTTGTATAGTAATAAAAGCATTTTGCCCTTTTAAAAATATGTCATTGGGCATTTGGGCTGGAAAGAGTAGAAAATGAAAATCAATGCTTGTTGCCCGGGGCCCATCTCAATGGCAACTACTTGGTGTCCCAGCATGTTAGAACAAATGCCATATTGCCAAATGCCAACTACTTGTTTACTTTGCCAAATCAATGACCCCTGCGTTCATAGCCGAAACAACGTTTTGTACATCATGTTTTTGACATTCATACATCGTGTTCTAAGGGTAATGTGCACGGTGCACCAGATATGGGATTTCAGCTCTCAAAAGGGGCCAAAAGAGAATGCTGAATGTTGACATGCTGCTACACTGATTTATACACTATATAGTGGAAAGTAGCAGTTACACATCGATTCAAATTTAAGAATTTAGCTCGAGAAGGGCTTAACCATATGGACGGGCCCCTAAAAATTTACACATACTGGATGACTACGACATATGAATAGAATAGCGGGCTTCTAATGTGCATCATTAATATCGTAAACATTATTGATTTCCATATAAGCTACAAACAACATTGGAACTTGAAAACTAGCCGGTATAAATAATGTAACCCAGTATCAACCAACTCAACAAGAAAAACAATTTACAAACTTTTTGGTTGAAACCACAAAATTAATCATTTCCCTCTTAGACTAACACTCTTCCTTTTCTGGTTTAATGCAAATCTACGGGCCATGACAGGATTATAAAACTTCCTCATATGTTCAGATAATCTATGAATAGCACGTAGATCACCAATGCTCGAGAGTTGCATCAAGAAAGCATCAAACTTTTGATAAGGCAATTTCATACCTTTATTCAGGACTTCTTCCAAAAGAGCACAAGCATCCTCTGTTCTTTCACACCCGAAAAGCCCTTCAATCATTAGACAATATGAATCAGTGTCACGAACGCATCTCATTGAATCCATTTCGCGCCAAATCTTAAAAGCCTCATTTGGTTCACCCAGTTTAAAAAACATCATCACTAAGATGTTAAAAGTTTGGACACTCGGCTTACAACCCACGTCATTCATCTTCTTGTAAAGTCTAAGTGCTTCTTCGCTATTTTTATGATCACAAAGAACCTTAAGAAAACAGTTATATGTAACGATATCAGGTGGGTATCCTTTACTCCCCATATCTTCCAAGAACTTATAAGCAGCCTTGGTTTTCCCAACCGAACACATCCCTTCAATAATTTCTCTATATGTTGAAACATCAGGAAGGCAACCACTAGACAACATATCATCAACAAGCTTAAAACAGTCATCCATTTTATCATTACGTGCATATGCAATGATCATGATAGCATATGTTTTAGCTGTTGGTGCAGACATGAGTGTACCCTTTGATTTCATAAATTCCAAAAGCTCAGCAGCTTCTGATAACATCCCAGATTTACAAAATGTATCTATTGCAGTATTATATGTAAAGTTTTCCGGAGTATGTCCCATTTCAATCATTTCATCAAGAATTTGCATACTCCTACTCGGGTTTCTAACTCTACACCAACCAAAAAACAAGATGTTATACGTGCTGGCATTGGGCTTGACTTTATTCTTTATCTTCATAAACATAGTTTCAGCCTCTTCAACCAAACAACACTTGCAACAAGCTTCTAATAACACATTAAAAGCATCGATCTCAGGCTGCATCTTTTTCAGTTTAACCTTTTTCTTCTTCGCAAACTTATGAAGATGACTCAAATGCTTATCTGCATACTGTCTTAAAATCTTTAACAAAGCTTCAACGGGCACGGATCTCTTGTCATTTCTCTTCATGTAATCCAACAGATCACACACAATACGATACTGCTTAGCTTTATATTTAGTATTTGATAGTATATCAATCATCTCGTTATACGTCTCGGGCTCATGACTATAGTTTTCTTGATTCCCAGCCCATGTAAAAAAACGAAAAGCCGATTTCTCCTGATATCTAAGACTACCCAAAACCTCGAGAACCAACGGTGTAGTCAATTCAACACCCGTTTCGTTTAAAGATACCTCCATGTTACTATTTTCGGGGTTATTAGGCTTACAATCTATAACAATATTATACAAGATCTCGCCTTTGCAGGAAATTGGATAAACCCCAGTATTCTTTTTATCTAATGTATCACTTTTATAATTCAAGTGACAATCTTTTTCATCATAGTCACTCATATCTGAAACATGCCCACCAGATGTTTGATGAAATGCCTGACTGAAAATCATAAGAGTTTTAGAGCTAATTGATGTCAAATTTTGTGCAAATGGATCGTGGGTGAATAGGGGTTTAAAGATTAATAACTTGTGGGACGTATTGATGATGGGTGCATTGAAATAGATACTATATAGAGGTATATATGAAGCTATAGATATAGATTGTGAGAGTACATGATGATGAAATCTTGAAGTGTATGTATAGATATTGCAGTGATGGATTTTGGAAATGAGATTGTTTATATTAATCCTTGACATTTGAAGCGTATGTATAAATTTCTGATGATCAATGAAGTTGTTCTTCAAGCTGCTGGGGGATTTTTCGAGTCTAACATATGAACATCGAAGTAAAAGGCAATTTGACCCTCAAGGATAAAGAAACAAATGTTATAAGAAATTCAAATTTGCAGCCTGGATTTTCTTTGAAAGAAACTACTTTATAATTTAGGGTGTTGTTAATGGTACCAAAAGTCAATCCATTTTTCATTTTTTAATTAACATTATTATTAATTATAAGCAAAAAAAATTAATTATTTTTTTCTTGAACACCAATAGTTTATTTTTTCTCTCTTCTATTCACAATCTTCATTTTCTTTTTAGTTTTTACAGTAACTTTGATTAATTCATATCCCTATCAAATAGGAAAAACTTACAGATTGGATATATACACTAATTACAGTAAAGGAATTTACACCACTCTTACATATAATCTTGCAATTGGAATTTACATCTCTTTATATCTCTTTATTTTTTCGTCTCTCACACCCTACTATCGCACACTTCTCTCTTCTCCGACCAAACTGTCCCCCAAGCCACCGGCGCATGTCCCATTCGACGCCACCACCTCACACTAATGTATTTTCAAATCATGTACATCTGTTTATTTTCTTATCTTTATGTGTTTGTCGGCTAGATTTGTTCAAATCATGTGTTGATTTGTTGGTTTTTGTGTTTATTTGATGGTTGTAAAAATGTTAGTGGTTGTTGGGGTTTGAAAGTGGGCTTTAGCGCTCGGGTTTGGTGGCCGGAAGTAGCTGGCTGTGGTGGTTGATGTGATTGTTGGTGTATATATGTGGTCTGTGGTGGCTGGAAGTGGCTGGCGGTGGTGGATGATATAGTTGGTGGTGTATAGATGTGGTTGGTGATGGTGGTTGTTGGGGGATAAAGATTTTTATAAGAATAAAAAGTAAAAGAAAATTTCATACTGCAAAATGTATTTGAATTGAAAAAGCTAAAAAAGTAAAAGTAAGTTTGGGGAGTAGAGAAACCGAAGAAAATAATAGAATAAAATATTGATTCTTGACTTTTGGGTCTACTGAACAAAAAATTAGGGTCAATTTATCAAACCCCATAATTTATTTGTCACGTTATAACGCCCCAAATCAAAGAAGCCCATTTATTTATGGGGAAAGGTGCATCCTGTTGATGTTTTTACCATAAAAATTAGGGGACATTTTTGTAATAGATCAATCATTTAATTGTATGTATGTGTGACTGTAGCCATGGAAGCTGCAGTCAACACTCAACAGCATATTTGATTTTCCCTTTATTTATATCTTTAAAATTTTAAATAGCAGCATCGAATACAATATGTCAAAGAAATTTAAAACATAACTAGTCTCAAAAATTAAATTAGTTAATTACTCATTAAGCAATTGCATGAGCTCGCTTTTATATAATGAATGAGGGTTACAAACAAAGTCAAAGCTTATCTGAAATACAAAGCTTAACTTAATCACCAGATGGAATTAGTGAGTTGAGTCATATACGTACTAAGACTCCGGTTGGTTTTATAAATATTACAGCTAATGCAAATTGTAAAACAAGAATTTACAGTTAGAAATACTAAGACCAACAAAAACAGTTGTCTTCGTAAAAGTGTCTCTGATGGGGAGAGAAAACACACTCTTCAAGACGTGGATGTTGATACGAAAGTGGTTGTCAACATTGCATTGATGATGACATATAATACTTCTGAAATGTCATTTTGTTTTTTTTGTATGATTTCGTCGCATTACAAATATTATGAGTAATACATCTAATATTTAATATCTATACTATACAAGTATTTTTACATTAATAACCACATATGCACCGCCACCCATCACCTCCATTGCCGTCACCCATCACTATCGTCATCATTCAAAATGAGAAATACAAATACCACATGATTTTTAATTGACCGACTTAGGTGAGTTGACTGAGGGGTCAGATATAGAAAGCAGACATAAACAAAGGGTGTTAAATTGCAATGAGTCGTATTAAAAGGTAAACCCTAACTAATTTTATTTATTCCGTATATAAATCGAAAGAGACGCATAAAGGGTTCAACAAAAGGGGAAGAGCGGCTTCAGGCGATTGATGGAAGAGTTGGCTGGAAGCAGCAATCGAAAGAAAGATGTATATATATATATATTTGGGGGATAAATAATATTGTTTTTAATTTGTGGATAAAAATAGCTGATGAATTTATATAATCTTAAATTCAAATGATGGTTATAGTTTTCAATCCGAAAGAAAGAAAAGAATGATATTGTTATATCTCTCTCTATGTGTATATATATATATATCTGTCTCGATTGATTGCTGCTCGCTTTCTTTTCTTTTCTGATTCGTCTGGTGATCGTTCTTCTTTCTTTTGGACGGACCTTGTGATGATTTCTCTGAAGGTTCTTCTTTAAAAATTTTATATACTACTACTACTACTAATTAACTCGTACTTTGTTTGAATAACGTGATCAATTTATACAAGTTTTTTTTTCATATGATTTAGTCCTGGTGATCCAGTTGTTCAACTTTTGAATTGCGAAAAATACCCAAATAGTGGATTTTGCACATTGCAAGTGAATATTGTAGATTTACATTAACACTGATTATATGCGTGAACTGTTCTTGTATCAAATATTGTAGATTTACTTGTAATCAAACTAATATTGGATTTGTCAAGGTAAAATATAAAGATAAGTTTGTTTTTTTACATCCACACAGTGGTGGCCCGTTTATAGACTTGTTGATACTTGATAACCCAGTGTTGCAAATTTTGACATGAAGTAATTATAGATACTTGAATACGCTGTATGTATTCATTGCTTCTGCATAAGATTTACTTGGATCTAGGCTGTTCATGTTTTTTTAAAACCCTTCGAGGTTAGAGTGAGTTTGAATTTTAGTCCAGTCACCGTTAACTTATACCGGAACCACATGATCCAGGACAGGAATTTGGTGTACTAGAGCGGGCAAAAGGAAACCAGAACATGGACATGAAAGCACGATCCTGAACCGGAAAAGATAAGATATGTATACTATTAATAGTATACATAATATTTGTTCATAATGATATGTATACTATTGCATGCTAGTTAAACTGTTTTTCAAAACGTCATGATATATTTTTGAATGAAGTATTTTATTATAGTTAAACTGTTAACTCACCAGCGTTAGCTGATCTAGTAGCATGTATTTCAGATTCTCAGGAAAAGATAAGATGTCAAACTTTTAAAGGAAAGACAATTTAGCAGACGATCAAGACTTTATCTTACTTCAGAGATTTTAATTTATTTAGATTATGATTTGGTTAGTTTATGATGTTTCAAGAATTTGTAAGACTTCTGCATTTAAGTTTGAGTTTTTGTAAGTAGTCATTAGCCTTGAAATTTAGGCTGTGCCAGTTTACTTGTCATGAATTTGAAAATGTCACTGTCTAGGAGAAAGCTATAAACAATAAAGATTTATAAGTACGGAAAATGTACTAAACCGGGGATCTTGAATATTAAGAACAAAGAAACGAGAACTTATACAGGAACTAGACAAGGACGTAAAATTGATAACCATGTGATTTGTCGTTGTAATTTCAAAGGTATCACAATGACTTCGGGTTTGGATTGCTGTATACATAAAGAACAGTTCTAGACGTTCAGATCTCATTTTGAGAGGCTATATCAATGGCCTGTTCCAATCAATGTGTTATGCCTTTCGATGACTGGTTGTTGTGGAAGTCCTTTTGCCTGTGTATAGATCTTTAACAATATATCACGGTTACGTTGAAAATGATAAATCCTTGATCTTCTTAAAACTATAAGAAGAGAACATGTATTATCTAGTAATTATCTTTTCTAATTTTACCTTTCTGATTTTGTCATATGGCTTCATCTATTAGTTAGGAGAGGATTCATTTCTGGTCAACTATACTTCTAATTTTCTAATTTCTAATACAAAATAGTGGGTATTATGTCAAGGTTGTTGTGCTTTAAAATGATGGTTTTGATATAGTGATATTCGGCTGTGCAAAACATAATATATATAGTCAAAGACCTTTTAAGTATAAGACAAAAAGCCCGACTTTTATATTAACTTCTATACGAAAAAAAAAAGAAAAAGGAATGAATAGTAAACTTTAGGTTTTTTAAATTTAACCACAAAACTTTTAAATTTTATTTTTGATCTTACAACAATCTATAAAATTAGTAAACTTTAGGTCTTTTAGATTTAACCACTAAGTTTTAAAAACCGTTATTTTTATCCTACAACAATTTATAAAAAAATTACGTATATTACTCCTAGTCTCCTACAACAATTTATAATAAAGCAAAACATCCACCTCCAGGTTATCTTATGTTGCACCCCATTTCATTCAAATTTTACCACTATTCGGATTTTATCACATATTTTTCTATTTAGGTATGAAACTACAAGTTACATCTTGGTTTTTACATATTTTTCTCTTTCAATATAATCTTTGTAGTAGTGCCTTTAAGTACATATATTATTTCATATGTCAAAGTTTTTAACAATGATGAATTACTATTCGTAAGTTACAACCTGTGGCCGTAACAATATTTGGATTTTGTCACACCACATCCCGTTCATGTTTTCTACTACATGTTATTTCTTGATTTCTTACAAACCCCGCAACGTGGGTTTGCGAATATGCTAGTTTTTATTGAATCCAACCAACCATTCATTTTTTCCCCTATATGTAATATTTCAAATTCAAATTTTAGTCTTGGAATTTTGTTTAATTATGTTTCCATGTGATATCATATATACAACCATTTTCAAGACTACAGGTGAGAACAAATATAGAAGAAGGTTGAAAGAAAAATCCCTCTGGCAATAATCTAACAAAAGTTGAGTAGTGTTCTCTTTCAATTTTCTTATATTGGTGAGTTTTTAGTCTGAATTCTTGTGAGTAAAGGGTGTGAATTTTGAATTTATATATGATATCATGTTATGGGTTTCAATTATTTTGATGTTAAATTCGTATTTAAGAGGTAGAGTTGATCATGGGCTCAGCCCGGCCCGACCCAGCCTCAACCCGCCTGGCCCGGGACCCGAAAAATACAAAATATGTGGACTGAGGAGTGGCCCATGTTTCATTGGGTCGGCCTCGCCCGGGTTAGCATGCGGGATCGATTTTTTTGCGGGCCAACCCGTAACCCGGAAAACAACAATATATTTGATGGTTTTCAATTGTTCTTATGGTTCGTAATCATGGTTTAATTATAAAACAAAATATCTATCTAATTATGGGTCTCGTTAAGAACAAAAACTTTATACCATACCCTTATTCTTAGGATCACCAGCCATAAAATGCGAAGTTTATTATAATAAAGCTTAAAAAAAACTAAAATGGAAATTTTCAAAACTTTATTACTTGTAGGGCAGTAATGATCCATGACTCCGATAACTTTTGCATACTAGATAACTTACGACTAGTGGTGTACAAAAACCGGTTCCTACTTAACCCGACCTGAACCCGGGGTGTTTAATAGGAGTGAATCAAAGAGAATGGAAATGTAATAGAAAATGAATATAGTGGGAAAGAGAATGAATTTCGTCGTTTGATACAAACAGAGAATGAATATATGAAAATATAAAAATTTAAATAATAATTAATTTTAATACATATAACATCATTAAAACAAATATATATATATATATATATTTCCACTTCCATCCATTCTCTACTTTTTATAGAGAATTGAGGGGATGTAATCAATTCCCACTTCTTGATTCTCTTTCCCATTCTTTATCGTAACCAAACATGAGAAGTCTTTCTCATTTCCTTTCCATTCCATCATACCAAATACCCCCTTAGTCTTGGAGACTTGAGATCGAATATTGATTTCCCATGGTTTCATGAATTTACCCATTGAGGGTGTGGGCATACGTGTTATTACTCCTGTTCTGCAAGAGTGTGCGTGTTTCAACTTCCAGCATATTGTCCTCCGAGTTTAAATCATTAACATATAACACTTCCTGTTTAAGAAAAAATTAAAAATCATCTATCTTGTTATGTATATGGTTGGTCTCAATTAGATGTTTCTTTCATTAGTAATGTACAATAATGTGAACACTTTTGAATTTATTTTATTTTTTATTTTTAGGATTTATATGTGTGTTTTGTTGGAGTTTGTATGTTAGTTGACATGCATTTAGCTCATTTTATCATAAAGGGTCTTGATTTGAGAAGTATGGATCCTGATAACAAAAAATGTATGGAGAAGGTTAACCTATTAAATTTTGTGCAATTCTTTGAGAATCATAAATAGTGTTTGTTTTAAGTTGTTGCAGAGTATTTGTCACATGGCCTATGTAATGGACGCGATGGATATGTAAAGATTTCTAATACAATGTTATTGATGCAAAACTTGCGGTGGGTGAATATGCCGGAAAGGAATATTTTTGCCGAGAATCCCTTTGAGTCTTTATGAAGATGACATGTTCTCGTTCCAGCTGTCGACTTAACTTTTCCATGACGATTAATAAATATTAAAGTCAAACGCGTGTTTGTGTTTATCTTCCATAATTTCTATTTTCACATTGACAACTTTATGTGGTGTTATCAAGAGGGATTTCATGGCAAAATACAAAGCTATTAGTCAATCTTGCAAAAGTTTTACAGGACATGGAGTGTTCACCTCAAAAATGAACCACAAATGATTAGTTCAAGTTTACATCTTTTTCAACATTTGTAACCATTATTTTTGCCTTGTATTTTTCTTGTATCTTATGTTGTAATTTAGTTTATATTCCTCAAAAAATGAACCACAAATGATTAGTTCTAAGTTTACATCTTTTTCAACATTTGTAACCATTATTTTTGCCTTGTATTTTTCTTGTATCTTATGTTGTAATTTAGTTTATATATGAATATGTAACTACATTATATGATACAGTAAATACATATAAATATCTCCCATTAATAGTTTTTGTATGAATGTTTCATTACTTGAAGTTTGAACTCTCATTTTTGTTGAATCTTATGTTTTAATTCATTTTGTACGAATGCTCCATTACATATAATCTAACAACTAATATTTATGATGATAGACGGTTTGAAGCCACTTGAAAATGACGTACTATCACATGTCGTAGAACAAAATTAAACGACTTGTAAATTATTTCCGTTACAAATTTACTCGCGTTAGCGTGTCTACAACGCATGGGTACTAGTCTAATACTAAAAATATATGTTTAGCGGTCAATCTAAATCAACCGCTGGTTATCCTTTTTTGAACCCGGCCTTTTCATTATTATTACTATTTTTTTATTATAAAGTTAGTTTCGATTCAGATTCAGACATGTTGAAGAGAATTGTAGCCAGCTATTTGCTGGACCTCCAATCCTCTCCACGTAAGAAATAACGAAACCCAACACCAGAATCTTTTAAAAATACCCCTTACCAAGCCACAAAAGTGCATTAAACACCGATTTATAAAACATTGTTCCGCTCGAATCATTTACGGCTCAAGCCTGTTTATCAGCGTCATACCGGGTTAACTTTAAACCCGTTTCGTTTTCATTACATTTAAGTCGGTCCTGATTTTCTCAAATCGTCTTCAGCTCCGTCGATTCCGATATCCGGCTAAAATATGAGCGGCCATGATTCAAAGTACTTCTCAACAACCAAAAAAGGAGAAATACCTGAACTCAAAGAAGAACTCAATTCTCAGTACAAGGTATATATATATATATATATATATTCACGTATGTTTGATGTATACAGTGACTAATTATCTATATCTATAGATCTATGATAAAATTTTTTTTTTATGTATTTGATCCGATATCCTGTTAGCTAGAATTCGGAATTTTTGTAAATTTGGTTTGATCCGCTGGTTATAATGACAGATCTGTTATTTTGATTAATGAGTTAATAGATGAGAATGCATTTCAAGTGTTTGTTCTGGGCCCAAAACGTTGTATTTAGTAGAATCGGGTTTGCTATTCAAACATTGTAATGTAATGACTTTATGTGATTAATACAATCTAAAAACAAAATTTTGACTAACTTGAATTGTGACTTATTTTTTTCATAAGAGTATGTCGTTCGAAAGTCTTAGCTTACATGTCACAGTGAAGTAAAAACACGCATAATTTAGACGAAACGGGCTTTTCTTAATGCCTGTACTGGTGTGCATTGCGAGGTGTGATGGATTGGTATTGCGAAACTGGAACATCGTCAGGCTTAATTACGTGTAGTTGCACTAGTTATCTGCACTATTCTAAGTTCATCCATAGAGAAGTAATTAACGATTGCAACTACAGGGAAGTTGAACTAGATTGTTGTATTTTTTTGAATTATCATAGATGTCAATCACAGCTCTTTGCATATACGTATTGGTATATTGAAAAGCTTTTGCATTTTGGGGTGTTTTGGCTTCATTTATGTGATTTGAGGCACATGTATGTGTCAGGATCTTGGAGCAAAAACAGCAAATTAATTAAACTTTCAGCTATATAATTTGGACACTGGCTTCCATGCCCTTTTAGCGCTATAAATAGTCCTTTTACAAAGCATAGTTGAAATTACTTGAGTGAGATAAACTGGTAATTAAAATGCGTTCTTTTCGGAATCAAGTCATGTATTAACCAGATCAAGTGTGCTTCTTTTTGTAACGTTCTTTTGTATGAGTGGAGCTTTAAGATCGCTAGGTTAGTAAGTGAATATGGATTGAAGCTATGTTACTTTGTGTAGATTTTCCATGATTTTCTTAAATCACTGGCCCTGTACATAATTATTATAGACTTTCATTAACATTTTGATGATTGTGATGGCTCCTAGACATGAGTGGCTTACTTCTACTTTCTGCTATGTAGATCACATAAACATATCACTATATCAGAAATGTGAAAGTAAAGAAACTGGCCAAGCCTTATAATGCGAGTGTCACATCATACTTGCTGCTGACAATGGGGTTTCCCACTAGGGCCCAGATCTTGTGAAGGGGATATATAATATATTCGAGTATTTTTGTGAAAGTCCCAAGTTTTATCTTAGGCATTCGAGTTACCTTAGGGGTATGAGTAGGATAGTTTGGCATTCAAATAAAAAAAAATCATACTTGCTGCTTATTGCATACAGCCCGATACTGTATATCAAGTTGATTTTATTGATGACTAAATTGGGTTACCTTTAGCTCATTGATTTGATCTAAATTTTTTTTGTTATTTAGGATAAGAGAAAGGATGCAGTTAAGAAGGTGATTGCAGCTATGACGGTTGGGAAGGATGTTTCCTCACTTTTCACAGATGTCTTGAACTGTATGCAGACTGAAACTTTAGAGTTGAAGAAGCTTGTCTACTTGTATCTCATTAATTATGCTAAGAGTCAACCTGACCTGGCAATACTCGCAGTTAATACTTTTGTGAAGGTAAGAAATAAGATAAATTTGGTTTTCACTTCCACACGGTGGTTTCCGTTTATAGAGTTGTCGATACCAGTTTAGGCAAACTTTGACATGAAGTAATTATAGATACTTGAACAAGTGAAATATATCGTATGAGTTGCTTCTGCATAAGATTACTTGGACATAGGCTGTTCATGTTTTTTGAAACCCTTTGAGGCCGAGAGGTGTTGCTATCTTATAAGTTGTAGTGAGCTTCATTCTTGGTCCAGCCCAACTGGTTTCCTGACTGTGCGATTAAAGATCTGTTATTTTCTTGGTAGTTGCATTTTTCTTATATTCTTCGAAATCCTACTAAGGGAAATTTGTGATAAAAAGTTGAAAATTACAACCTCCACCATGAAAACATGTTGAACACCACATTTAATGTTTGGGGGATGTTTAATAATGACAAGTTATGCAACAAGTGGCCTTACAATTTAGAATTAGTATATATCTGTGCTTGTCAATATCTGGTTTTAATTCATGTTTATAAATATCTGAACTCGATTGGCTAGACAATTAGTACTTAGGGAAAATTAGTCTAGCGGATTTCACTGTTGTGGCGTTAGCTTATGGTCGACAAGTCTAAAAAGTAACCTTTTCTATATATGGAACACGTATAGATCGGACATTTTATAAGCTCTGCGAATGATTTCAAATTTATACTGCCCTTTTCTCTCTCGCTCTCTTCTTTTTTCAATTGCTAAGTTGATTGAATCTTTGTTTGATAATACCCAGGGCTTGTATCTATTACCAAAATCTCCCATTTGTATTGTATGTGCCTTTAACCAGTTTCACTGGCATCACTATTTGACATCTTTATTGCTTTATGCATACAAGCTACATATCTTCAGGCCTTCTGTAATTCTTTGCTTGACTCCTAAAATGTGTCATTTGTTACTTCCCATTATTTTTTTAATTACTTTGCATTTGCATCTTGTATATGTTGCAATAACAAGGGTGCACATCTTTTGCACTACTTCCTAAGAGGATTGCATGAAATGTGTGTTGACAGGATACACAAGACCCAAATCCTTTAATCCGGGCTTTGGCTGTTCGAACAATGGGATGCATCCGAGTTGATAAAATTACGGAATATCTTTGTGATCCCCTCCAAAGGTGTCTTAAGGTCAATGTTCTTGTTTTTATCTTGTTCATCTTCATTTATTAAATGATTTAAAGTATGATTAATGTATTAGAAATTTTCTAACGCTATGTTTTTTGTGTTATTTATCACCAGGATGATGATCCTTATGTTCGAAAAACAGCAGCTATTTGTGTTGCTAAACTGTATGACATCAATGCTGAGTTAGTTGAAGACAGGGGTTTTCTTGATGCTCTCAAGGATCTAATCTCTGACAATAATCCTATGGTAGTTGCAAATGCTGTTGCAGCTCTTGCTGAAATTCAAGATAACAGCAGTACACCCATCTTCGAGATAACTACCCATACTTTGTCAAAGCTGCTTACAGCTCTAAACGAGTGCACCGAGTGAGTGTTCTTCTTATGTACATCTCTAAATGGCTTGTCCCTTTCTTATTAGAAGTGACAATTTAGTCCATTTACTTGGAATGTTTTTTTTTTGGGTTGTGTTCAATCTCAAATAGGTCCTATATAACATAGCTTAAACTTGAAGTGGTCAAATAGGTGAAACTCACCCAAAGTCAATTTGAATGTATACAACATCCAATTCGTTTTTATTTAAAGATTTTGATTTTTTTGTAACCATTTTATATATAAACTCATGATTAACGTATTATATAAAAAGGACACATGGTAACCCAATCTGGCACCGACCGTTTCTACCAAGTACTAGAAGTGACCTGTTTCACTTGAACCTGTTATGATCATTACACAACCTGTGCATTTATATATTTTTTAGTTTTCTTTACTATAATATAGGTGGGGTCAAGTTTTCATATTAGATGCTCTTTCCAAGTACAAGGCAGCTGATGCCCGTGAAGCTGAAAATATCGTAGAACGAGTTACTCCAAGGCTGCAACATGCAAATTGTGCTGTAGTTCTTTCAGCTGTCAAGGTACTTTATTTTGTATTATCTTAAATTTCTGCTTTTTCATGATCCTGATCATTATCATTATCTTCGTAGATGATCCTTCAACAAATGGAACTCATCACTAGTCCCGATGTTGTCCGCAATTTGTGTAAGAAAATGGCTCCTCCTCTTGTAACATTGCTTTCCGCAGAACCCGAGATTCAATATGTTGCATTAAGAAACATCAACCTCATTGTACAAAAGCGGCCTACAATCCTTGCCCATGAAATTAAGGTATAATACTGAAATGATTCAACGTCTGCGTTTTTGGTTGACTTGGTCGTTGAAGAGGTTAGCATCTAAACTGCCTATTTTCTAGGTCTTCTTTTGTAAGTACAATGATCCCATCTATGTGAAGATGGAGAAGTTAGAGATCATGATTAAACTCGCTTCAGATAGAAATATAGACCAGGTTTTGTTGGAGTTCAAAGAATACGCCACAGAAGTAGATGTAGATTTTGTCAGAAAAGCTGTGCGTGCCATCGGGCGTTGTGCCATCAAGTTAGAGAGAGCAGCTGAACGTTGCATTAGTGTTCTTCTTGAGCTGATTAAAATTAAAGTTAACTATGTAGTTCAAGAAGCTATTATAGTGATCAAGGATATTTTCAGAAGATATCCGAACACGTACGTTATTGAAATTGTTTCCAGTCTTTCCACTATGCTCATAGAAGTGGTGAGTATAACATATGACTCTTAATTGGATCTCTCCTTGCAGCTATGAATCTATCATCGCCACACTTTGTGAGAGTTTGGACACATTAGATGAACCGGAGGCTAAGGTATTGTGGATAATTATAAAGGTCTTGTGCAACGATAGAAACTTAGCAAGCTTTAATAAACTTTTTTCTTAATGTTTTCTCAGGCATCCATGATTTGGATAATTGGTGAATATGCAGAAAGAATTGATAATGCTGATGAACTTCTTGAAAGCTTTTTGGAGAGTTTCCCCGAAGAACCTGCGCAAGTCCAGTTACAGCTGTTGACTGCAACTGTCAAACTATTTCTTAAGAAGCCAACTGAGGGACCCCAACAGATGATTCAGGTATTCTTCGTGTTATATGCTTATGGGGCTATATTGCAAACGTGATCTATAGTAATCACAAGAAGACTTTGTCTATTTGAGAATGATCGTATTTAAGACCTCTTGAAATGAAGGATGTAATCTTTAGATATATTTATGGAGGCATGACATGCTGCTTTGAAAACATCAACCTCAATTTTTACCCATTGATTATGATAATGGTAGATGCCCAAAAGTTCAAAACTTTAACAGGCAGTTTCCTTTAAGGTGTCAACTATATTAAGTGTACGATATCTTAATCAAAGCATGCCAAGTGAATCTTTCAAACTTATATATTTCTATTTACATATGTATAGTTTCAAGGTATACAGTCTACTCTTGTCTTTGTAGGTTGTATTGAATAATGCCACTGTGGAGACTGACAATCCAGATCTACGAGATCGGGCATATATATATTGGCGTCTTCTTTCAACAGATCCTGAGGTTGGTTTTCAGTTTTTCACATTTTGCTGGATATTATTTTCTTAAGCCACTGACTCAACATCCATGTTGCTTTTAACCCATAACATACAAAAATTCAAATCTTAAAAATCTCATGTCCATCGTCTCTAAATCAAAATATACGGAATTTCATAATTAAATTTGTTAAAACCTGCAACATTGTATGCATCACCTGGCGAGCAGTTATGAAGTGATCATTACTTATGCTAGAAACTAGAGTCGGAAATTTGGACCCATATACTTATAAGTGGGTCGAATTTGGGTTGTTTTTTGTGTTTGACTGCAAAAGTTACCCATAGTGTACTTTTATTTCATAAAACCTTTTAAATCATTTTATTTGAATAGTAGATCAATACCGAGATAATATGATATTTGTATTCGTTTTTTTCAGATTTATATATTTATGAATACTTGGAGAAAACTGGACAAAAAGTTTTCAAGGGCAACTAAACCGTACTCTAACCTGTACCAAAAATACTTGTTTGACGGGTTACACTAGTTGTCCAACCCACACATTATGCTACATCTACGAGAAATTATAGGGGATGTAGAATGTTTGTCTACATGTCTCTTGTGTCGTTTATGTATATTAGTAGCTGACTGTCAGTTTTTTGCATTTTCTATATCTTAAATATAACAGTTCACAAGCTATTACCATCTGACATCATGACCTGCATTTCATATCTCAGGCTGCAAAAGATGTTGTTTTAGCTGAAAAGCCAGTGATAAGTGATGACTCAAATCAGTTTGATTCATCACTCCTTGATGAGCTGCTCGCCAACATTGCTACTTTGTCTTCTGTGTACCACAAACCCCCTGAAACATTTGTAACACGTGTGAGGACCTTACAGAAAACAGAAGAAGAGGAGTTTCCTGAAGGTAGCGAGGGAGGGAATTCAGAGACATCATCTGCACAAGTTGCTGATAATGGTGCATCACCGCCGCTTACTTCAGGCACCTCACAGTTTGCTGCAGTAAAGCAATCAGCTCCTGCTGCTCCCGTGCCAGATTTACTTGATCTTATGGGTCTTGACGGTGATGCTGGTGGAGATAATGCTATTGTAGCAGTCGACCAGCCAGTAAAGCCTACTGGGTAAGTTAGGCACTCAGATGCAGATCAGAATCAGCTTGTTAGAATACATGATTGAACTTAGAGATGGCAAAATGGGTATGCTGGGTACATAGTCACAACGGGCTTTTTTATTGCCTGGGTTGAAACTGGTCAGGTTGTATTAATTTGAAACAAATTTTTGGCTAAAATTTCAAAATGTTTGCTAAGCAGTAATCGTTTGAAATGCGATTATCAAGATGATATTATATATATGTACATGATAGTTTAGTTTCCTGAATAAATTTTCAAGGAAGTTTGATGTATTAAGAATACACTTTCGGAGACTTTCAACCCGTTGACCTGTTCTCTGTTTAGCTGAAAAGCATCTCATTTGACTATAGAGATAAAAACATAACGCAAATTGCCTGATTTATGAGTAAGGGGTGAAATTTGCTGCCTCTAAATGAGTTCAAACAATAGGAATTTTGTCTTACAACAACACTTACCTTGCAGGCCTCCACTGCCAGTTTTATTGCCAGCTGCAACTGGTCAAGGTCTGGAAATCAGTGCTCAAATGGTACGAAGGGATGGTCAGATATTTTACAGCTTAATGTTTGAGAACAACACACAAATTCCACTAGATGGATTTATGATTCAGTTTAATAAGAACACATTTGGTCTTGCAGCTGGTGGACCCCTCCAGGTATCCATTATTGAGTATTGACTCCAATATGTATATCTACTATTTCTATATCTTGTCAATGAACGACATATATCTGTAATCAGGTACCCCAAGTGCAACCAGGAACATTGGAAAGGACCCTTCTTCCTATGGTTCTGTTTCAGAATATAGCACCGGGTCCCCCAACCTCGCTTTTGCAAGTTGCTGTAAAGAACAATCAACAGCCTGTGTGGTACTTTAATGATAGAGTCTCGTTGCTTGCATTGTTTATGGAGGATGGAAGAATGGAACGTACCACCTTCCTTGAGGTAATATGTTTTTTCCTTTTTTTGGTTTTTAAATATACTCTGTAGAGAAGCACAATACATAAAGGCGAAATTTTGACTTTGGAGATTAAATGAATTTTAGTATATCATCACTAGGTGTACAGTATCTTCTAGATCTCACACTTCAGATGCACTTTATCTTTAGGCTAATTTTAGATGTTTTGCTTTTGTTCATATACATCTATCAAAATATCTTAGTATTAAATGGTTTAACTTTGGAATGATGGTGCTTGGCTTTTCTTAATAGGAACTATCCTAGCTGAAATGTAATTATGTAAAATACTTTTCCTACCAAAATTGAGTTGTTTTTGGCAGTTGGTGTCAATTTCATACAATTTCACTAGAACAGTGGTTTATCTGCTGTGTATCCAAGTAAAATAATTCGAGATTCAGTGACCCGTTTGCTTTTTATAGTCATGATCTAAGTTGTATGTAAGCTAAAAGTAGAATTGTTGGCCATGAGTCCTATCACGACAAATTTATAGCATCAATTACGTTTGACTTTAAAGGTCAAAGGTGTACCTGATTTTCTTTTGAAACTTGTGTGAAACAAAACTAAGTCTTGTCTCTGTGATTGCAGACATGGAAGTCATTGCCCGATTCCAACGAGGTTTCAAGAGACATTCCAGGGATTGTGATAAACAATGTTGATACAACCTTAGAACAGTTATCAGCTTCAAATATGTTCTTTATTGCCAAGCGTAAAAATGCCAACCAAGATGTCTTGTACTTATCAGCCAAAATTCCTCAAGCTGTCCCTTTCTTGATTGAGCTTACAGCAGTTCTCGGTGTTCCTGGACTTAAATGTGCCATCAAAACTCCGAACCCTGAAATGGCTCCACTATTTTTTGAAGCACTGGAAACCGTCTTCAAGAGTTGATTTCTCAGTTGGCCCCATCTTGGATTTTCTTGTTGGGTTTCTTTCCCAGGGTCTTCGCTTTCTGTATTAGTATATGTATAGGCATAGTTAGTTCTGACTTGGTGATGAAAAGTTTTTATCTCACCGTGTTTTTGGTGAATTTTGTTGATTTGTAATATCTGTGGTACTGAATTGGGAAGAGTGAGATGGCAGAAATGCAACATATATATATTGTGGGATGCTGATTGGATCTGTTTTATGTGCTCATACCGTTGTGGGTAGAGGTGTACAAAAAAACCGGGTTGGAACCCGACCCGAAACTGGTCAACAACCGGGTTTGACCCAAACCGGTTTGGGTTTGACCCAACCCGGTGGTTACTAACCGGTTTGGGTTTTCGTTTTTGATTATCGGTTAGAGACCTGGTTGAGATCGGGTCGGGTTCGGTTTTTAGCCAAAAAAACCGAGTCAAACCCGGTCAATAACCGATCAAAGTTTGACCCCAAACCGGTTTCAACCTGGGTCGGGTTGGGTCAAACCCGGTTTTGGTTCCGTTGACCAAAAAACATGTTTGGGTTCGGTTTCGGGTTGGGTTGGGTAGAAACCGGTTTTTGTTCACCTCTAGTTGTGGGCATGTCCCGTACGTATATGAAAGAAAATTGTCTTTTGGTTCATTTTTAAGATTATTTTTCGTTTTGTTTTTGTTTTTGTGTTTATGTATGTGTTAGAAAACTTGAACAAAACAGAGTATCATCTTCACTTCGCCACCATCTATGTACTTGAAGGTTCAGTCCAAATTTTTTTGCATCCTAGAAGGTTCAGTCCAAATTTTTTTTGAATACTACACGAATATATGCATAAAAATTAGAGTAATGAAACCGTTCGCTTTTGATAAAACAGAAAAACCATTCTTAAAGACAATGTCATCAGTATGAAATCTTAACTGCCAGCTGAGCACTCAGTCATCCGTGTTCAACTAAAATAACCAGTAAACAAGTTTAAACAATATGTACACTTTAATGTCAACGATCTTATAAAAGAAGTGACTGCTTGCATCGCTTCATCATTGATTCCATAAGTATAGATATCTTAACATGTTTCTTTCTACTCTTCGCACCGTCTAGAACTGAGTTTGTGGACCTATCAATCTCTTGAGTTGTCCAATGTATCGTCCCTTCTAACCACTAGCCCATACAATTATTGACTTTTGGTTAGAAAATATTTGTATCAATTCCTCCAACCGTGAAGGTAGGCTTGGTTTGGAGAGATTTGAATTGTCTTTGGGTTTGTCAGATTCCTACGGGAATGGTTCTCGTCCTTGCAAATCTGGTTCCGAAACAAACCCTCTTGGCCATTTGGAATCAATTATTATCTAGAATGTAATTAAAATCCTGATAAGAAATTATGTAAGAAATGATTAAAGAAAGCGATATGTTTGAAGATGCTTCATGATTTAATTCAGCAAATGGAAAATGGCATAGCTGGGCAATGTATGTTACTGGTTGGCTATTGATTATATGCGCAGTGTGAAAATTGAAAGGATAGACTATTGGAAGGGGTTGCAGGTTATGGGTTCTATCGCTAAAATTGTGAAGATTTGGCATGGGCTTATGGAGTGAAGAACGCTATTTGTTGAAAATCATTTGGTTAAGGTTTTATGGCATATAGGTGTCGGATTGGTGTTAGTAGATATAGTACTGATTTGTATTTGTTTTTTTGTTGGATTTGATGTATATCATAGGAGTTTTTCGTTGTCTAACTAGGTGTTTGGGAATGTCAAACTGAACATTGAAAATAGTTTGTAACGTTGCTTTGTATATATAATTACTTGGCATATTTAGAAAAGAAAGGGGAAAAATGGAGGAGCAAATCCTTTTTGTACAACCGACCATATAGTGTAAAAGTGTCAATTTTGACCCATATACCCTAAATGGGTCAACTTGGGTCACCTTTTAACTTTGACGGGTTAACCAAATTGGGTTAAACGGTTGATACGTGACCTAAGTCCATGCAGATAATTGGGACTTTTTTCTCATTTAGTAGTTGAATGTTTTTATCCACTAATATTGAATATCCTATGGGTTAATTACCGTAATCATATAGATCACTAGGCCATGTTCTAATCTTCTTATTATCGGGCAAGGCCGTGCACAGGAGAGTTAATATAGGGCTCAAGATCTGTCAGGACACAAAATATTAAGGGGCGTTTGGTTGCAGAAAACACACCAACTGGGTTGGAGCATTGGTTGGAGCTCATGCCTCTGGAAACAGAGGTCATGAATTCGATCCTCATGCCTAGCAAGGCTGAAGATCCTTTTCTACCTATGGGAGAACCTGGAAGCAGCCTCTCTACATTTGGTAAGGGTAAGGTTGTCTACATATCAACATCCCCATACACCGTCGAAGACGGTATTGGGACCCAAAATCCGTGGAAAACGACATTGGGAGTTACCTTACTTTACTTTTTTTACGTTATAATCATAGTTTTCAAAGAATGTTTTCCAAGAAAACAAAAACAATGTTATTCATTTTTTCATAGATAATTTGAATACATCTTTTTCTTGTTTTCCAATTTCATTTCCATTTTTCATTTCATTCCTCCCATTCACCTCACATTTCTAACATGTTTTTTAGTTTTCTAAATTTTTATTTGTTTTCTAGAAAATAAAAACTCCTTATTTTCTAAAAAATGAAAAATGAAAAACTATAAAACATTTTCTACAACCAAACACGCCCTCATGTTTTGTAGCTTTAGGTTTCTAGAATTTTAAAAATGAAAAGTAAAAATCGATAAAGGTTTAATTTTCCATTGAAAAACTATTTTGAAAAGAGTGTTTTAATATTCTTTTATGTTTTCTTAGATACACATTTTGAAAAACTATAATTTGATCACGTATTCTATTTTTTATGTTTTCTTAAAATACAAAAATAAAATAAGAGTGTTTTCCAAAACTAAACGCCCATTAGTTTGAGTTTCTTGTTTCTTTCTATGTTCTTGAGAGATTGACCATCTCGAATCGGTCTCTATCAACGTTTATATAAAAGCAAATGTGTCTAACATGTCAAATAGGTTAAAAGTCATAATTTAAATGTATAAAACATTCTTAATCACGTTATTTTAGAAGTCATAATATTTCATAATTACATATGTTTTGCAAGTATGTTTAGCACGTGAAGCATGTTTATGGGTAGGACCAACCTAGCTCAACCGTTTTCACCCATTACCCAACCCATATGACCCATCCATTTTACCACCTCTAATCATGAACTAAGACACCAAACACTATCACGCTGTTGAAGTGTAGTTTGAAGTCAGGAACAACTAATGGTTTTGAAAACAGGGTTGAGTGGAATGAGACTTCAAACGGGTATTAACTTCTTACTCTGGCTCTTTAAGCGGGTATGAATGAATTTACATTAAACAATCACATTTAAGGACTCCCATTTAACCTATAAATCTTTAAAAGGATAAAATACAATCAGTAACGGCACTGAAAATAATGATACTGGAACGTTCAGGTGACATGATGGATGGTTGTTTTTTTACCCGCAAACAATTTACTTCTTTCCAACAGGAGAAAAAAATGAAGTTCTAGACTTTATTAAAAAAATTATTATACTATGTCAATAATGATCTAAATCCTTGGATATAGTTGAATTAGCAGATAAGTATATGCATTATTATAGACTTTGGGGCTTTGGGCAACAACTTCTTCACTTTTAAGCTATGCTTATAATTTGAACCATTTACATAAACACAACCCAAATTGACCTGTTGGTAAGTAAACTGGATGAAATTGCCTCCGCAATTGATGTTACCTGAATTAAGAGTGTGTTAATCACCTCTTTTTTTACTGGCCGTCAGCATGCTTTCACGCTTCCATTGGTAAGTGAACTAGTTTCGCTTTCAAGGATTCTAAATGACTTTCAATCTCAGTCAGATCTTTTTTGGATGCTTTATGAGACTAGCTTTCTAGAGATATTTTCTCCATCTCAAGTGTCAACACTCAACACTGCTCGATCCGTTTGGTCCAAGGTGCCTAGAGGTAATCCCGATCTTTATTTTACAGTAGTTTCATTTAGTAATGAGAGGAAAGCTCATTTAGATTTTAGACCAATTATTAAGCGAGGAGTGAACACCACCAGGTCAAAATATGTAACCCCACCAGGGAGAATATTAGCGGCGACGTCGCTGCTAATATTGCGGAACCCATGTTTGTAATGGTAAATCTGATGAAAAAATTAGCGGGGCCCCTGTCAGTGTCAGAGTATTAACGGCGACGTCGCCGCTAATACCCTGGTGAGGTTGACCTTTGCTTGGTGGTGTTACCCCGTGCCTTATTAAGTTGACTCCAATGTGATTTTGATCCAAATGGTGCCAGATTTCTAATCAAAACCCACTCACATATAATACTTTTTTTATATATAATATCCAAAATCGAATAAACATATACATTGAGGCAGAAGTGGTGTTCTGACAATCTAACCTTTATCAGGCAAAAAACATTCTGCTTTGTATCGATTAAAAAGAACTGCTGCAGACATCATCAGATATTTTGACCCCGTGATGAAGTCCAAACTACTCACGAAGGTTGTAGTATGGATTTTCAACAGACTGGCAGATGACTGATCACAAAATACTGGTCGAAACACTCTTTGGAGCATGATCCTTTTTTATATGGATTTAATGTGGAAGCTCACCAACAATTCCTGCACGCATTGCTGCACCAGAACCTCCAGTACACTCGATAAACAATTTTATTACGAAATGAACGAAAAACAGAGAATACTTTCTTTTTTCAAAAAAAGAAAGCGTAATTGGTGACCTACACCAACTAGAATGTGAATCTCATCAAAATGAATAAACGGAGTTCATCTCCTCTGTATTTAGAGGCAACCAACAATTAACACATGAACATATTTCAATAACACAAGTCTGACGTAAATACCATACCGTTATGCCTGATAGCATACAATTCCTGCACGCATTGCTGCACCAGAACCTCCAGTACACTCGATAAACAAATTTATTATGAAATGAACAACAAAAAACAGAGAATACTTTCTTTTTTCAAAAAAAGAAAGTGTAATTGGTGACCTACACCAACTAGAATGTGAATCTCGTCAAAGTGAATATACGGAGTCCATCTCCTCTGTATTTAGAGGCAAACCAACAATTAACACATGAACATATTTCAATAACACAAGTCTGACATAAATACCATACCATTATGCCTGATAGCATACTGACATAAAGAGCCGAATCTTTCATCAGGCAAAAAGGGACAACTGTATCATCAATTCATCATACTTCCAGAAAAAGAGAAGGGAGGTTGACTGTTTACATGTCAAACATTTAAAATAAGACAACTTTGACACAAAAGTGATTGCTATCATCTAAAGACCATTTATTAAATCCTTGACAGAAACGACAGTTGATTCTCAGGTCATAAAGCATACTGGCAAAAAGTAGCCGTTGGTCACATCTAAAAGCATAGGGTAAATATTAGATGTGAAGACCACAAAATTAGTATATGTTTCGCTGACAGGAAGGGTCGATTCTTGCATCATAAAACAATCCAGCAAAAAGGGACATCTACATCATAAAGCATACTAACTGAAGGGACTGATTATTTACATGTCATAGCAGAGATATTAGACAACTACCAAACCATCGATCAATATATAGAACATGGAACATCATCATGATATTACACGTTCAAGGTGTAAAGACAATCAAAAGTCAGATATAAAGGGTCTATTCTTGCATCAACAAGTATACTGGCGAAAGGGGACACAAACATCAAATTACCAATAGCAGAAGGGGTCCATATTTACATGGTGACAGAAGGGTCCATAGTTCCATAACATCGAAAAGCACACTGATGAAAAAGATCCACAGTTACATCGGAAAGATACAGACGAAAAGGGGTCATAATGTCATATTCACAGGAAAGCGACAGAAAGGGTCCATAATAGCTCACCGGCGATCTTACCAGCTCGCGGATCATATAAAAGGGTCAATTGTTATACATCAAAGCATATACTGACTGCAAAATGAAGGCCGATATAAATAGACAACTAAAAGGTACCCCCATTTATTTCAAGATAACCAATCAACTATTGAAAGTTGGGAATTTTAGGCGACTATGCTGGTGCTCCTGCTGCCATTGTTGATGGTTTATATATATATATATATATATCAATGGTGAGTAAAAAAAAATTTTGAGCTAAAAAAGCCCTAAATCATGGAAAATTGACAATAAACGATATGAAGAAAAAAAACCTAAATCAAGAAAACTTGATTCAAAGTAGAAACAAAAAGTAAAAAAATGCATATTGCAAAAGGCTAAATGCGATAATTTTAGAAAAAAACCCTAAATGCAATGAATGCAAACAGAGTTGAAAATATAGAAACATAGACAAAAATAAATAAATCTTGTATCTGTATATAATCATTATACCTGATAGCATACCGATAGAAAGGTCTATTGAGCAACATAAATCCGATAAGAAACATAGGTTTCACAAACTCTAGATGTCCAAAATGACCAGGGCACTCGGCCATATTAGCAACGCAAGTTTCACATTTTAGCGTCATATCTATAGTCCCACGCCTTGGGTCACCAAGTCCTGCCACCTTTGATTCCCCATAATTTTTTTGACACAATTTGCACATACTCAACAACAAAATAATAATAAGAAAGAAAGGTCAAAAAGGTGATCCTGGATTTTCTTAACTTATGAGGCTTTAGTAAATGCTAGCATTGAGAATATCTTTAAACCAAATAAAATAACTAATCATTTTGGGACTAAACTGGGTAGAGTAAAAAAACGGGTCTATATGCTCTGACATGTCTCGTTACAGGAAAGAAGATAGGCTTCCTCTCCCAACTTGTCATTAACAAAAGCTAGCATTGCAGATTCTTATAATCCAAACAAAAATGTTTCTTAATACAATATAACTTTACAAAGCTGGCTCTCCACAATCCATATAGAATCTGATCCATAACAATTATGCTTTGTATTTAAGAAGCGGCGTATAGCTATTCAAATACCAAAATCGATGATAAGAAAATGATCATTTCAAATAAGGTCAAGAAAGTGATTCCAGTTAACGCACTCACTTTCAGAATTTGTTATTATTGTATCATTTATGAGGCAATATTAAATGCTTGCATTGTAAATACATCCAAATGCAAAAAGATAAATGACTTGCCTTTTCGGGACTAAACTGGATAGAGTAAAAAACATGTCCAAACAGTCTGACATGCTGTAAGGAGTCAGAAGTTAGGCTCCCTTTCACAACATGCCATTAGTTAATGTAACATTGCGGATGCTTATAAACCAAACAAACAAACGACTTATCACATAGGTATTAAACTGGATAGGGTCAAAACGGGTCCATAACGGGTCAGAAGTTAGGCTGTCTTTCCCAACTTGCCATTGGTAAATGCTAGCAATACGAATATAACTATACCAACCAAATATACAACAAATCATTTTAGGACTAAACTGGATGGGTCAAAAACAGATCCAAAAGGTCCGACATGTCTCGTAACAGGTCAGAAGTTAGGCTGCCTCCCCAACTTGCCATTAGATAATGCTAGCACTGGGATACTTTTTAACCAAACAAATAAACGACTTATCATATGGGACTAAACTGAATAGGGTCAAAAATGAGTATAAACGTCATAACGGGTAAGAAATTAGGCTGCCTCGCCTGACTTGCCATTAGTAAATGCTAGTATTCCGGATACTTTTAAACCACAAACAAAAAAGCAACTTATAGTTTTAGGATTAAAATGGATAGGGTCAAAAATGAGTCCAAACAGTCCAACATGTCTGATAAGTGAACAGGTATATAGTGTCATAAACAAGTCAACAACACATGCTAACTTGTTGCATAAGCGGGTCATGTTATTTCTGATATCTCAATAGCCCATTAGAACCACAATCCACTTACTAGGATAAGACCAAAACCTGGCTGACACATGGTCAGGTTTGGCTAGGTCGACTTTCAAAACCCACGATATCCCGTTGATCAAACCAGTTAGGACCAAAAACAAGGTTATGTCACTTTTTCAAACTCTAGAACCAATGTCACTTTTCCAAACTCCACAACTACTACCAGCTGAAAATGCTAGCTCTGCAGATACTTTTGAACCGAACAAATAAAGGACTTACCGTTTTGGGACTAAACTGGGTAGGCTCAAAAACGAGTCCAAATGGTCTGAGACATGTCTCCTAACGGGTCAGAAGTTAGGGTGCCTCTCCCTACTTGCAAAAGGGAGCTAACTGTGTCAGACATTTAGAGTTAGACAACTTTGACACAACTTACTGCAAATCCTCAAAGTGATCACTATGATGTAAAGACATACTAGCCCATTGATTAAATCTTTGACAGAAACGTCGTTTCTTAGATCATGAAGCATACAGGCAAAAAGGGACGATTGTTAACATTTTAAAGCATACTAGCCCAATGGGCTCATTACCAGATGAGAAGACATATTTCTTAGACAGAAACTGCCGATTTATACATCATAAAGCATACCAACAAAATGGGACAATTGTTACATCATAAAGCATACTAACTAAAGGGACCGATTGTTTACACATCACATCATAACAGAGGTACGAAAGAAATACCATACCGTTGATCAATATAAGGTACATCATCATGCGATTACAAGTTCATGGTGTAAAGACAATCACAAGTTTGACAAGCAGGGTCAATTCTCACATGAAGAAACATACCGACAAAAAAGGACAAAAATATCAAATTTCCAATAGCAAGAAGGGGCATTGTTACATTCGAAAGCATGACAGCAGGGTCCACAGCTACATCAGAAAGCATACCGACTAATAGTCTCGAAAAGCATACCGAAAAAAAGGGTCCATAGCTAATCAGCTACATCAGAGAGCATACCGACAAAAAGGATCCATAACTTATCAGCTACATCGGAAAGCATACTAACGAAAAAGGTCCATAGCTTATCAGCTACATCTGATAAAATACAAAGGAAAAGGATCCATAGCTTATCAGCTACATCAGAAAGCATACCAACGAAAAGGAGATAAAGGGTCCATAGCTTATTAGCTACATCCGAAAACGTACAAACAAAAAGGGTCCATAGCTTATCAGCTACATCTGAAAGCATACCAACAAAAATGATCCGTAGCTTATCAGCGACATCGGAAAGTATACCAACAAAAAGAGTCCATAGCTTATCAGCTACATCTGGAAGTATACCAACTAAAAGGGTCCATAGCTTAACAGCTACATCGCAAAGCATATCAACGAAAAGGGACCATAAAGGGTCCATAGCTTATTAGCTACATCGAAAAGCATACCGACAAAAAGGGACCATACTTATCAGCAACATTGGAAAGCATACCAACGAAAAGGGTCCATAGCTTATTAGCTACGTCGCAAAGCATACCAACGGAAAGGGTCCATAATAGCTTATGAGCTACATTGGAAAGCATACCAACAAAAAGGTTATCAGCTACATAAGGAGCATACCAACGAAAAGGGCCATAGCTTATTAGCTACATTGGAAAGCATACCAAAGAAAAGGGTCCATAACTTATTACTACATTGGAAAGCATACCGACAAAAAGGGTCCATAGCTTATTAGCTAAACCGGAAAGCATGCCCACGAAAAGGGCCCATAGCTTATTAGTTACATCAAAAAGCATACCAATGAAAAGGGTCCATAGCTTATTAGCTACATCGGAAAGCATACCTACGAAATGGGTCCATAGTTACATTGGAAAGCATACCAACGAAAAGGGGCCCTTAATAGTTCATCAACGTGATTACCAACTCAATGGCAAAACGGGTCTGTAACAGGTCAAATTTTAGGCTGTCTTTCCCAACTTGCCTTTAGTAAATGCTACCGATATATTTAACCAACCAAATATAAAACAAACCGTTTTAAACCTGAACTGGGTAGAGTCAAAAACAGGTCCAAAAGGTCCGTCATGTCTCGTAACAAGTCACTATTCAGAATTCCTCTCCCAAATTGCCATTAGAAAATGCTAACATTGTGGTTACTTTTGAACCAAACAAATAAACAACTTTTGAACCAAACAAATAAACAACTTGTTAAAAATAAACGACTTATCATTTTGGGACTAAACCAAATAGACGCAAAAACGAGTATAAACGGCCCGACATCTCTCGTAACGTGTCAGAAATTAGGTTGTTTCTCCTGACTTGCCTACTAATCTAGCATTGCAGATAATTTCAAACCACGAAGAAATAAACGACTTGTAGTTTTGGGACCAAAAAGGATAGGGTAAAAAACCAGTCCAAACGGTCAAACATGTCTCGTAACTGGTCAGAAGTTGGGCTGCCTTTCCAAACTTGACATCGACCCGTTGACTAAACGGGTATAGTGTCATAAACAAGTCAACAACACATGCTAACTTGTTGCATAACTGGGTTATGTTATTTCAGATTTCTCAATAGCCCATTAGAACCACAATCTAGTTACTAGGCTATGAGCAAAACTGGGTTCACATGCTCGGGTTTGGCTAGGTCGACTATCAGAACCCACAATATCCATCAAGCCGTTGACCAAACCATTTAGGACCAAAAACAAGGGGCTACATCATTAACGAGTAAGGTTGTGTCACTTTTCCAAACTCTAGGACCAGTAAGGGCTGAAAATGGTAGCCCTGCGAGTACTTTTAAACCGAGAAAATAAAGGACTTAACGTTTTGGGAATAAATTGGATAGGGCCAAAAACCACATATCTCGTAAATGGGTCAGAAGTTAGGCTGTCTCTCCCAACTACTTGCAAAAAGGGGGCTAACTGTGTGTGACATTTAGAATTAGCCAACTTTGACACAACTACCATTGATTAATATGATGTTGCAAATCCTCACCATGATGTCAAGACCATCGATTAAACCTTTGACAGAGACCCATTTCTAGATCATGAAGCATACCAGCAAAAAGGGTCGATTGTTTACATTTTTAAGCATACTAGCCAAAGGGGCTCATTACTAGATGTAAAGACATATTTCTTTGACAGAAACTGTCGATTTTTACATCATAAATCATACCAGCAAAAAGGGACAATTATTTACATCATAAAGCATACTAACTAAAGGGACTGATCACATCATGTCATAGCATAAGGTATGAAAGATATACTATACCATTGATCAATATAAGGTACATCGTCATGCGATTACAAGTTCATGGTGTAAACACAATCACCAGTTTGACAAGAAGGGTCAACTGTTGCATCAATAAGCATATACCGACAAAAAGGGACAAAAATATCAAATTTCCAATAGCAAAAAGGGCCCATGGTTACATTGGAAAGCATGACAGCAGGGTCCATGGCTTATCAGCTACATCAGAAAGCATACCAACGAAAAGGGTCCACGCTTATTAGCTATATCGGAAAGCTTACCCTAACAAACAGGGTCCATGGCTTATGCGCTACATCTGAAAGCATACAACAAAAAGGGTCCATAGTTTATCATCTGGAAGCATACCAACGAAAAGGTCCATAGCTTATCAGCTACATCTGAAAGCATACCAACAAAGAGGGTCCATATAGCTTATTATCTATATCGGAAATCATACCAACGAAAAGAGTCCATAGCTTATCAGCTACATCGGAAATCATACAAACGAAAAGGGTCCATATAGCTTATTAGCTATATCAGAAAGCATACCAACGAAAAGGGTCCATATAGCTTATTAGCTATATCGGAAATCATACCAACGAAAAGGGTCCATATAGCTTATCAGCTACATCTGAAAGCATACCAACGAAAAGGTCCATAGCTTATCAGCTACATCTGAAAGCATACCAACAAAAAAGGATCCATAGCTTATTAGCTATATCGGAAATCATACCAACGAAAAGGGTCTATAGCTTATCAGCTACATCGGAAATCATACCAACGAAAAGGGTCCATATAGCTTATTAGCTACATCGGAAAGCATACCAACGGAAAGGGTCCATATAGCTTATTAGCTATATCAGAAAGCATACCAACAAAAAGGGTCCATATAGCTTATTAGTTATATCAGAAAGCATACCAACGAAAAGGGTCCATAGTTGATCAGCGTGATTACCAACTCACGAATCAAAGAAAAAGGGTCGATAAGTTAGAATCAAAACATATACTTACTGCTCAAGAAGAGCCGATAAATCAAAAGATACCCCCATTTATTTCAAGATAACCAATCAACCATTGTAAGCTATGAGATTTTCAGGCGATTGTGCTCGTGCTCCTCTTCAAGCTAATTTTGTTCCAGTAAAACCCTTGAAATCTATCCTCTTATATCATTCATGCTGCTCGTGAAAAGAAAACTTCATATATATATATATATATATATATACACACATAAACGGTGGGTGAAAAGAAAACTTTAAAGTAAAAAAAGCCCTAAATCATGAAAAATACGGTATCAAGAAAACAAACCTAAATCGTGAAAACTTCAATCTAAATTCAAAAAAAAAAGGAAAACAAAGTAGAAATACAGATTCTTGAAAAAACCAATTTGCAGAATGTAAACCCTAAATGGGATGATTTCTACAGAAAAAAAAACCCTAAATGGGATGGTTCAAAATCTTGTATCTGTATGTAATGTTTTAAGTGTATATATATGTAAGTTAATTAAAGTCGGTTAATAACCCGCGTATATGTAAAGCTAAACTATTTCACGCAGGTATTTATTTTTTGAAATATAAATAAGTTTTTAATTTAAAATAAGATAAAATAAAATAAATTAGTATCAGTCAAGTTTATGCATTTTGTTTATAAAATAAAGGGAAATTTGAAAAACATCATATATATACATGATATTAATATCATACTAGTTATCTGGAAATTTGAAAAACATCATATATATACATGATATTAATATCATACTAGTTATCTCTTAAAATAAATTAGACCAATACAGAATCTTAATTATTTTTAGTTTGAAGTGTTTATTTTTTATTGGATATGTCAGATAAATAAAGTATTTTATAGAAAAAAAATTAACTTGAATAATCTAGCTTTTATTGGATAAATTGCAAACTAATAAAAATAATTTAATTTTGCGTCTTTTGATAATTATATATATATGGTTACCATAGCATAGAGAAAAAAATAAAGCTAACTTTTAATCCTAACTATTAAAATTCACAATCCTTTAAATCTTGGCCTTTAAAATTCAAAGTCAAATTTCTAAAATTATAAAAGTCAAAAGATATAAACATGGTAACTTTTCAATTGTATTAAACATACTAACTAATTGCTTTAAAAAATTTAAGTACATAGTACTCTAAAAAAAACAAATCATACGACAATGATAAGAGTGTTTATGTACAACAACATACTTTAATTAGTTATTCTTACACTACAGTAGATAAAAAAAAAAATTTTTGAAAGATGAATTTCTCTTGAATATTTCGTGTCATGATTCGACAGCGAGAGGTCTAGCATACGTTGTCTTAACCGTGTCCACGCTAGAGAACTCACTCGAAGTAGAAATATCTATTTCAAATACCCAATGGGGGGAAAAATTTAATTAGTTTTGAATTATATATGATGAATAATGTTTGATATTTTCACATTTTTGATCGATTAGTTTCAAATTAATGGAAGTTTTCTATTTTAGTTAATTTGGTAAATGGTAAACTTATAAACTCTCACACCAAATTTATAATTTCTAAGAAAAAAAATACTATAAGAAAGAATATGATAGATTTTTTTTTGAACGGCGGATGGGAAGGTCGTTCCATCGAGTTGAGTAGTGACATCCAAACGGGCAGTATGTTTAGGGTTCGAAACGCCTTACACCGTTGGTACCCCCAAAGGGAGCCCATTACATGCAAAATTTTGTAATCATAGATTCAAAAATAACTAGATGTTAGAGTTTTTACATAGATTAGAAGTGTGCTCGTGTAATACATGGCATCCAAATATTTTTTAAATGTTATCGTAAGGACATAAAGTTAAAAAGTAAGTGACAGTTTTTGGCTGCTGGCATCCGTGAAGGTTGTGTAACATAGAGAGTTTAAGGTGTATCATACTACAAAGTTGAAAACCTTTGGGTAATAGTCCAGTAGCCACTAGCCACCACTTTACAGGGGAGGTCAAATTTGAGATAATCAAAGGATTATTAAGTGATTGAGAATCATCTGGACACTAGCCTGACTGGAGGATTAGTGGATACAAAATGGTACATTAGATGATTTCCATCCAATTACCTTTTTTTACTACAAAGTTGAATTTTTATTTGTATTGTTTTTACATTACCATTTGTTGTTATATTGACTTTTTAATTACGGTAATATATAATATATAAGCACGACCCATTTATGTTGACATGTTGCACTCTCTGATCTAACTCTAAACATTAAAAGTTTCATGTTCAAAAGTTCAACTCGTGATCGACCCGGGTTTACAGAGTTGGCCAAGTTATAGGTTAGCGGGTTGATAAGTAAAATAAGTTGATTAAATTATAGGTTAGCGGGTTGATAAGTAAGATAAATTGGTTAGTCAAGTATGCTTTTAAGTGGATTGGTTTTGATTAAGTATGTCAAATCAGTTGTTTTTAGATCAATTTCATAACCCGGTCAACGACCGGGTATTGGTCTAGTTTACATATGTTGTGGCTTTTTAATCGTACTTTCAAATATAATAATATTAAACGGAATGTAAAGATCATTAGAATGGGAGGAAAAACATAGAAGTATTGTGAAAACATATTATGTCTTAAAAGGCTTTTAACAACCATTTATGTATACTAGTACGGTACACGTGCAATGCGCGCGGTGGTTGTGGCGGTGGCGACTGTTGATGGTCGAGTGGTATAGATAATTGATGTAAATGTAATTGATGTAAAATATTAATGGAGATATTTTGGGTAAATGACTGGTATTATAATTTAATCATTAATGGTATTTTAGATAACTTTTTCATAACTTTTAAAGAGATGATTGTTTTATTTATTAAATAGTAAAAGTATAGATTAGGTGTATAGGGAAATTAGAATTAAGAAATAAGGGTATTTTGATTATTAAAAGGTGTTGAATTTCCTAAAATATGAGAGATCAATATGCTTTATTAGGAGAGATCAATAAAGCTAAACTATTTCATGCAGGAATTTAAATTTTAAAATATAAATAAGTTTTTAATTTAAAATAAGATAAAATAAAATAAATTAGTATCAGTCAAGTTTATGCATTTTGTTTATAAATTAAAGGGAAATTTTATAGGATGTTAACACTGAAAAACATTATATAAATACGTGATATTAATATCATATTAGTTATCTCTTAAAATAAATTAGACAAATATATAATCTTAATTATTTTTAGTTTGAAGTATTTATTTTTTGTTGGATATGTCAGACTAAATAAAGTATAGTATGAAAAAATTAAACTTAAATAATCTTGCTTTTATTGGATGAATTGCATCAAACTAATAAAAATACTTTAATTTTGTGTCTTTTGATTATTTACATATGTTGTGGCTTTTTAATCGCACTTTCAGAGTATAATAATATAAAACTAAATTTTAGACTCGTGTCAAATACACCGGTTTTAAAATATTATCAATATAAAAATAATATGGAACAAAAAAAGGATGGTGTAACGGGTTTCTTATATTATCAATATAAGAATTAATAATGTAAAAATATAGTTAAAAAATATTGAGATATTTAAATGTTAATACTAAATGATAAGTCATATCAATCAACTCCACTTAGGTGGGTTGGCCAGGAGTATCTTCTAAATCCACTGTGTGGGCCCCGGAGGTGAGTTTTTCCCCAAGGTCTCGGGTTCAAGTCTTGGGTTTCTCATCTCAAGGTATTTTCCATGAGGAAGGGAATGGAGATCCAGCGATTTGTTGGTTAAAATTGTCTCCAGCACGTCTGAATCGAAACTAACTTTACAAAAAATGATAAGTCATATCAAGACTAGATGATGAAGTAAAGTTTTTTTTATACAAACCCAGCGCATATATTGTATTTCATTTTTTGTAATACATTATAATATTTATTTATAATTTTTTAATTGACATTTGTTGATTATCATCATCATAAAATGTTTTTCGATTTAACTCGAAATATCGTAACGTACAATTTTATTAAATACTTTTTATATCGTATTTAAGTTTATTATTCATATCATAAAAGAAAGATTATCTCATATTTGTGATCGCTCAATTATAGTTAAAAAATTTAAAAGAAAATAAATATTAATATTATAAAAAATGAAGTAGTCTCTATGTTAACAAAGTATAAAGTGGTTTTTATAACAATATATATATATTATGGAATTTGAGTTTTAGTAGGAATCACATTAGAGACCACATACTCAAAGATTTACATTCGGCAATTAGCATAAGTCGGTTATAACTTTTATTTTTTTAACTAATTGATAGATGATGACATCATCAAAGTCTAATTTAAATGAATAGAGAGTTATAATTGGTTAATAAGCAATTAGGTCAGTTGTCTTTTAGTATATATAAAGATGGAATGTAAAGATCATTAGAAAGGGAGGAAAAACATAGAAGTATTGTGAAAACAAATTAAAAAGTAGATGTCTTAAAAGCTTTTAACAACCATTTATGTATATGGATAAATATCCTGGAATGTAACAAACTTTGAACGAGTATAGTAGGAAATAACTAAAGTTGTGTGTATTGTATGTAAATAACTTTAAAAAATGTTTATTGTATGTAAAAAAACATACGTGAAAACCATATAGAGGTGTCACTTGTCTGATTTTAATTGGTTGAATACATTTTCTTACATACAATAAACATTATTTTCGAGTTATTTACATACAATACACATAACTTTAGTTATTTCCTACTATAGACATTCGTTCAAAGTTTGTTACATTCCAAGATACTTATTGTAAGAACCCAAACCTTTTTAATCAAAATCGACTTTTTTTTTTTTGAACTCACTATGGCGCAGTGAGGCGAAACACCTCCACTGCGGCGCAGTGGAAAACTTCGGCAAATAAAGAACAAAAGCTCACTGCGGCGCAGTGGGGCAAAATACACCCACTTCGGCGCAGTGGAATCCCTCGGATCAAAATGACCAAATGCCCACTGCGGCGCAGTGAGCTGGGAATGACTCCCACTGCGGCGCAGTGGGACGACCTGCAGAAAAACCTCTTCTTTTAAAATCAATTTTCCTGTACCATAACACAAAATGGTTTCAACTAAAAATGCCAATTTCCTTCAAAACCTTACATGGAGTAAACCAAACCCGTTTATGACATATAATACACCATTTCAAAAGACTTGACATTTATACAAGCTTTACAAACACATTGTTCAACAAGTGGGTCGGATGCCCAACTTGGACAATTCATCAAGTCTTTCAAGACTTGCATTACCCATTTAAATACAATTTTCTAGAATTTCCAAAACAAGTTAGCCAAAAGGGATTTGTATCAAGAGCCACTAAGTACCAAAGGGATCATCTACCCAAATCATCCAAAATGCCAACCTTCCAAATGGCAAGAGCTTCCAATTCTAACTTCACTCGATCGCTTCTTTACCCTTGCTACTACCAACTCCTATAAAAGAGTTAAACAACTAAAACATAAGCAACGCTTAGTGAATGCATACACATATAAACATAATCATATCATTTCAACTTTGTGCACCAAGCACCATATAAGCCTAGCAAGCTAGCCTTTTCATACAATTCAAACAATATACATTCATTTTCAACATGGCCATGGACAACTTGGCTATTAGTCCCAACTATCACTAGATGGGTGCTGAAGACACCTCTATGTCGATGGTGAGTGAACTTTGCAACACGATCAATTAATCTGGATGTGACCAGTTTAGTTTGATCGTGTACCAGGTTAACTGGAATTAAGTATTAAAGTGACAGAATGTTAATACATGCAATAATATAAATGACGAGCATATAAACTGGTGAGACAATATGTAATTTTCAAGTGTATTTATTTATTACTGTTTAAATAAAATACAAGGTTGTTGCGGAACCAAGATAATACAAGAATGTAAATATCCTAACAACCCATGAATTACAATTGATCTAAACTTGGAAATTCTCCTAAACAATCGAAACACTTAGAGTTGTGAAATGTTTCTTTTTGCGATTGAGAGAATATTGCACAAGTTCACCAATATTGCAGAATATTTGTATTTGCAAAGTTATTGAAACAGCTTGTGCAAGGACCTCTATTTATAGTCGAAGATTGAGCATGGGGATCTCAACTTCGATGTACAAATATGGTTGACAGCACACAAAAGTATTGTTTAAATAATCCTTTGTGTGTGTTAAATAAAGTAAGACAAAAGGTTACTTTATTCAACCACTCTACATCTTTGTATCTTTATCCAAAGACAATATCATTGTCCGGTTAAAAGGATGTAGAGTAAAAAAGGTCCTCCTCGTAATCAGTGTAAAGCTTTGTAAGAGCATTTACACTGGAGGATTCTCCAGTTGATTGATCTGGTAGATTGTCAACTGGGCTTCGCTGCCATTGCCAATCTCTATTTTCCATTTGTTGTCTTTGACTTCAACTGGAAGGTCTTCAGATTCTAGTCGTCTGATCTCAACTGGAGGAAGTCATCAGTTGCTAAACCTGTACAATGCAACTGGACTTCTAATATTTCGGACAATTCCTCATGCTCTCCAGATGTCACTGGAGAGCTCCAGTTTAGTTAAAACTGGACCTAACATTGGCTAGTAGGAATTTACCCACCTACTAGCTCTTACAACTAAATTGACTAGTAGGTAATTTACCCACCTATTAGTTCTAACAAACCACTATTAAATGGGTCATAGGAATTTACCCACCTATGACCTTTATTAACAAGAACATGATTATATGCATATACATTTACCTCAAACTTGGCTAGTTGACACAACAAGGCTACAAGTTCAACAATTTATTCTTCAACACCTTTACAAGAATAATCACATATCATCTAGGAGTTCCATGACTCAACTACTTTCAAACATCTAAATGCATTCAACAACTCTAAGATTATGGTGTTTGGCTACTAAACACTTTTCCAACAAACTCTAAATTTTTCATGATAGAACTTTATTTCATGATTTCTAGCCAAACACCACCAAATATGAATTTCTTATTATGGGGGATTTTCCATTAACACCAACTTTTTAAATCAAACTAACAAATTCCCAATTCAAATTATTAGGATTCTTCTTGGAAATTTCAATTAACAAAAACCCCCAAATTCTAAGGTTAAGAATCCTAAATTTCAATAACAAATAAAACTTGAGTTATGAAATCAATACCTCAAGAATGAGAGACAAAGAATTAGGGTTTTCAAATTGAAGTTCTTCTCCTTTTTCTTCATTAATATTTCGGTCACCACCACCTCCAAGAAAGCCCCAACTTCAATTTTTAATTCAATTGGAGATGATTATTGTTATTGTTTCAGGATTATAATTCTTTACTTTTAGTTTTGAAGCTTCAATTGCATGGATTTGAAAGATTTTGAGAAAATGGAGTAGTTAGAAGAGAAAAGAGTTGGAGTGGGAAAACATGAATCATCAATTTAGTGGTTGGCTTTTCTCCCTGCTAGCCACGTCCCATATTGTATTTTGTGGGTAAAATACCCGCTAGCCACTAAAGTCCCAACTAAATTAACCTCTTAACTCAAAACAAAATACTATGAAATTAATTTAATGTCAAAACTACAAAAAAGGGGTTAATTTTCTATTACCTTAAAATACTGGGATGTTACACTTATCCCTTATGTATATGTTATGATCTTTCGAAATATATATGTACCATTTTCTCTATAAATACACATTTAAAGGGTTTAACTTAGAGATAAGTATACTGAAATGTAACAAACTTTGCACGAATGTATATAGTGTGAAATAACTAAAGTTGTGTTCATTGTATATAATCATCTTTAAATTATGTGTATTATATGCAAGAATGCATACGTGGCAACCATAAATAGCTGCCACTTGTTAGTTTTGATTGGTTGGATACATTTTCTTACATACAATACACATAATTTAAAGATAATTACATACAATGAACACAACTTTATTTATTTCACACTATAAACATTCGTCTAAAGTTTGTTACATTTCAGGATATTAATCCCTTTAACTTATTTTAATCATGGGTTCATTTGTGATTTTTTTTAAACCGTCAAATTAATATCAACATTTTCAAACTTACCAATCCATCAAACTAATTTCATGGGTATGTTTGATTTAACTCAATAGAATAATGATAGAATGAAAAGTATGTGACACTGGAATGAAAGAAGTAATTGAATATGTAATTACCATTCTATCTACATTTTAATTTATATAATATAATAATACAAATATAAACTAAATACATTTTTGTTTTTATATATTAGTACACGGGGAGGGATCGTGAGGGTTTGTTAATATATTAATAAAGCATAGATTAAATTGTCATTTCATCTCGATTACGAGCAGAATGAGAAAAAAACACACGCCTAGTGAAGAATGGAAATTACGGTTACTAAATGAATCATATTCATTCTTGAATGACTTATTCCATTACTCGTTGTTAACCAAATACACTTTTCCTTTAGAAAAAGAACTAGTTTATTACCCGCGTACTACGCGGGATTTATACATTTTAATTTTTTGCATTAAAAAACCTTTAATGTATAAAAACTATTAACGATTAAGTAAATATCTACAAACTTTTGAACCACAATTTTAATATCATATTCATTATAAAGTAAAAATATTTAAAAAAAAATATTAGTTTTAGCCATAAAACTAAAATATAGAGTTCACAATGTTAGTTATAAAATACAGAAGAGGTATCTTTATTAAAAAATAAACACCCTGTTTCACGTAACTTTTGCATCAAGGCCTCAGCTTTATCCCCTCTAAATTGTCAAGAGAATAGATGTTTAAAAAAAGTGGCATCAACCCCGTAGCATTTAGAGTTTTGTAAGATGTCATTGTAGAATTCCTCAGCTTTCTCTAGACCGTAAACTTTATAAATGAAATGCAGCCTGCTCATAACGTCAACCTTTGTAGGAGATATATATCTTCAATCAGTCATCTACACTCCATCGACATTGATCTACAACAAAGAAAAGAACACAACAGAAAAGTAATTGAACCTTGTAAGTAACAAACACCTTATTGCTCTTCAGAACTTTAAAACTTGACCGTTCTGGTTAGACATGTGTATATATACCTATACGAAGTGTCAACATAAAACTAATAAAGAAGTTGGAAGGAAAAAAAAACAGGTCAATTTGGGTTATACTTGAAGTGGCCGTGAAGTGGTAAAGAAGGTAACCAACCAACTGAAATCCAACTAACTTATGGAGAATAAACACAATAGTGTAAGATCACATGTAGCAACGAAAGTATCTGCATCGTTTTAGAAAACTGACCCGCTGTTTTATGGCAAATGTACGATGTGTATAGCATATAACATAATATATTATAAATTTCGAACAGACAGAATACCACCCAATTAAGTGGAGCTCATAGATACACAATAAAATTCTAAAACAAAAGAAGCGTTAATGGTAGAAGAACCTCAAATGTTTTTGATCTAGCCTCAAACTTTTACCCATTTTGACCGGACATCTTTAAAGAAAATGATATAAAACTTCTAACAATATCTTTGAGGCAGATACTTGGGTTCAAAAGTACATCCACTACACAAAAACGATTCCAACTTTACACATTTTGCTATCGTATATATCAAGGTGGCTGAAATTATATCGTTTTGTATGTATCGGCTTTAAAAAGTTACTATTGTAATCAAACTATTCAACATGAGCATGTAGCTAAAAAAAGAACACAATGAAAATTTTAAAAATTGTGAAGTCATAACACACACCAGTCATCTAACTTTTATAACCTCCTTGATTGTTTATTCAAAAGATTTTTCTTTTTAAAAACCTTAATTTACTTCTATTTTTTTTATTCATAAAACTTAATAGCAGGACTATTGCTATTAAACTTATAAAAATTTTAACGATTTTGACCCAATAATCAATCCATCTAACCCACTCGTTTTGAAACCTATGCAATTGAACAAAATTTAAGAGGATGTCTGATGTCCACAACCAAAGGCCATATCCTTTGGGTTAGTCAGCCCAATGGAGCATAGGTGTAGAGTACGCAAAAGTTATTAGGCATTATTCACATCTCTATTTCTCATTGAGGTAGAAAGAATGAAACGTGTTCAATTAAACCAGACATCATTTAGAAAAATCGAATTCACCAAGTTTCCATAAGTAAAATTTGGCATAGGTGGTGTCGCGCGCTCCATGCCAAGGTTCCATAATAAGAAGTAGGGGACAGGAGTGTTTAGCATACAAGAAAGGCAATATGTTCTACGATCAAAATGAAAGCCAGTAAGTTCATATGAGTTTCAAGTTCAAAAGTGCAGAACAATATATGCGTTGATTATGCATAACCTGAGTATCTAACGATCTATCATGCATTATATCTATTAGATTAGAATCAGACAAGCTCATCTATCTAACCTACAATGCTCGCAGAAATAATGCTTGCACTTGGTCACAAACAGGGTCCACAAAAGACTTTCGACAGATAGAACAAGCAAAGGGCAGACCATCATCATCGCCGCCTAATAAATGCCAATTTCCTCTTTCTTTCATCTCACTCATTCTCCATTTGCCATCCTGACTTATGATCAATCACCGTACCCACAATAGCCAGTCTTTTTATAATCCTTACAAATATCCGGCTGGAAATCAAACATCGCAGACGCCCTAATTCAAGCAGGAGCTCTCCAAGGTCCATGTACTTTCCCACTAGCCACCGTTTGTTCTCTCCTAAACCCCGCCTTATACCCATGAATACCCTTCTCATCACCAGCTAATTTCTTCCCTTTCAACCCCTCATCCAGCACTTTCTCATCTTCACGAACCCTTTTCCTTGTGTTTTTATTTTTGGTTACTTTTTGATAAAATCTGCAAACTTGTTCTGAACTTTGCTTTTGGTCTGCTTCTTGTTGTTTTTATTGTGTTTCATCCATTTGTTATTAGTCGGAGGTGGTGATGAATTTGTTAAATTGGGATTACAATTGAAAAAAGTGGTTTCTTGGTTTTCGAAAAAATTGGAAAGGGGTTTTAGGTTTTTGTATACCAAATGAAAAAGAAAACAGACTAGCGATATTCGATCTTTTTTTTCTTGATCAAGTGATATTCGATCTTTTTGGGATATATCAAAACGTAACCATTCAATATATATATATTATATCTATACTAGCGCCGACTAAATAATTTTTTCTTTTGTTTTGTTAATAAATAAAAAAACACATTATTTTAGCTAAATGGAAACAAAAGCAACTAACACATATCTAAATTGACAAAATCAAAACCCAATGCCTTCAATGGAGGCCTAAAACTGGAATGATATACCTATATTCGATATCAATTTACAAGAAATGCATATGAATCTGTGGGTACAAATTCACAATACCCAAGTTCCAAAATCATCCAAACAAATCAAAACTAACGAAATTCTAGCTTGTAAGAGTACAACTTTATGCACATTTACAACCAATGAATATCTCAAAAATTTAGGAACGAGAACATTCACTTGAAATATGTTTTTTTTTTTTTTTTAATTTTTGTTAATCGATACACTTAGAGTTATACCCACTCGAAAGCTTCAACCTTATTAAAGCAAAAAGAATGCCGAGTTGCCTAAATATCTCGAATACTCTTGTCCCATTGTGATTTGAATTTTCTTACCTTGCGATCCGGCAATTCTTGTTCGTTTCACATTCTACATTGCATCCTCAATATAATAGAAGTAAAAAGTGATTCACTTGTAACCGAATGATCCAGAACCATGGTAACTAGGGTGAATTGAACATGAAGCTTAACAATGTCAGACACGATCCTTTGACTTGGAAACGAGCACTGTGGTCACCGGAGAGAATTATATCTAGCCATGGCTTAAGAGCTGGGTAATTAAAAGATGAATTAGTAACACAAACTTTAGGTCATTAATGCTTAAACAATGAATCTAGCGAGAATTTGTTTATAGGGTAGTGTGAGTCTAGCAACAGCACTATTAATTAGGCAAAGTGAATCTAACAAGAATTTGAGCCGTGATGAAGTTTCCACCAGACTAGCAAACCAGTAAGATAGTATTTGGTCGTACCATGAGATCGAAGATGTCAAACAAGTGTTTTAATTTAATTACTGTTATTAGCTTTTTGTAAGATCCTTAGCCACCGGATCTACGAGATTAGATAACTAGTGTTTAAGTGCGGAAAGTCTCGAACACTAGCAATCAACAATATTCGGTAAATCGAAACACGAACAATATGTGAATGGAACAACGAAGCCTTGTATTAATTCGGTAATAACGATTACAACTAACACACGAGCTTATGAAAACCGAAAATACGCACTAGGGAGATTAACCCTTAAGCATAAGGTTTAATCTCCTATTTATACTAATCTAATATGGACAGAACCTATAGCTCAAGACCAAAGCCCGAACCAATTCGGTCCAATGAGGTCTAGCTAGACCTCCAAGGTCGACCTAGACCAATCTAGACCATCCTAGACCGATCTAGTTACCGTTTCGATTAACTTGGTCGTGTTTTACCTTATTACATACAAAACAAATCGTTTAACATATACAAATGACTCAAGATAAACTTCTATAAAGATGTTGTCACCCGGAATTGCACCAACAGACTCCCCCTTGACATCAGCATTTAGAAGTTTTCATCGATCTTCAAAGTCTTCAGTTGTAATGCATAATGAATAGTAACAGAAATGCACAAACGGACACCCCTTGACTATTGCCACCAATTTTGACAATCATTAGTTAAAAAATCCGCATCAACAGACTTCCATTTAACCAATGATATCAGGCCTTTTTTTCGGTAAGACTTGATCTTCATACGTTGCATACTATTCTTCAAACTGCAAAATTTTTGTAACCTTATGACAACTAACAAATGCAATACACAGATTGTAACTCTCCCCCTCAACGGTAACCTCTTCCAAGTTAAGCTCCAAGCAATATTGTCATGCCAGATATCATTGCTTCCAGGCAATCCAGATATCATTGATTCCCCGGTCACTAACAAATATCATGCAAGACAACATAGCTCAATCTATTTGATCTTCAAGCTTAACCGACATATTACAGAGAAGTTGAATCTCCAACAATCAGTATGGAATTTAATCAGCTCCCATAAAGATAAGAAATTTTGTAACCTAAATTTCAGATATGCAACACTCACACGATCTATATCTTCAACCCATAGTGTCTGACTTTGTCTTGTAACTTCACGAATCCACCAATCACCTGACGTCTTTTGTATCAAATCTCCCCCTCAAAGTAAGCATCTCCAAAATACATAGAAAACCACTTAATCTGCAACCCTTTACTAGTTACCGGATTAATCATCTCTACATCATTGGCATAAAATAAAGGTTTGATCATCAACTACCTGGCTACATATGATTAATTTCATCCCAAAAGCTCTAAGACAAAATCCCAAACACAAGCTCAGCAAAGATCATCTACAATTTAATCGACTTTTAACCCTAGTCTTCAATCTTCATCTGATTCATCTGAATCACCTAATCTATAATCAGGCGCCTTTGATCCAAAAATTAGGTCAGACACATGTCACACGGATTCACAACCAGAAAGATACCATGATTGAACTCTGTCAAAACTTCATGATCTTCTTTATTTCAAGCAACCAAAACTTTGTATAGAAAACATGGAAGATTATAAATTTTTATCCCCTCATTTTCTCTACAAAATTCTTAAAATAGCCACTATGTTTGTTTTTGGTTTCAGCTTATCTCTCATTCTTATCTTCCTCCCACGGTTGTTCACATATGTAATCAAGAGATAACCCAGTAGCTCCTTGTCAGAACAACCTTTTTTGGCCTGATCTTGAATTTTCTCTAAGATTTCTCATAATCTTCTATAGAAGATAGACCTCGAGCCATCAATGATTCGGAAAGATAAGTTTAGAACCTAAACTCGACCAAGCTTCCAAGTCCAAACTCGAATACAAAATTTCAAACCAAAACTCAAATGAGTTTTCAAGTTTAAAACTCAAACAAGTTAGACCTAAGCTTAACCAAGATTACAAGATCCTCAATTCAAGGATAAGTTTAGAACGTAACGATTGTTCAAGTTTACAAGTCCAAAACTCGGAAGACACATTTCAAACCTTAACTCAAGTGAGTTTACGAGTTCAAAAAAAAATCGGAGTATTTCAGACCTAAACTTGAGCAAAACCGAAAATTTTGTTACCCAATGAAACCGAACTAGACCTTGGTCGGACATACCATAAAAACCGAAACACAAATTTTAAGTCTTAAATATGTGTAAACACGTTGTAAGAACTTAAGATTGATTAAGTACACAAGTTCAAAATTCGAAAGACGAAGCTTCAAATCCAATCTCAAGAAAGTTTCGAATTCAAAAACCAAGTCTAAGAGTTTCAAAGCTTTTAACTAAAAACCGAACCTTCTAAAACCTTACAAAATGAGCCGAAGTGTATTTATAGGTCAAAGAACCGAAATAATGTAACTTGATCGGCAAGTAGGTCGAGCTTAAACACGAACCCAAAAAGCGGCTTACTATTGTTGAAAATTTTAACCCCGAACCAATACACGATCCAAAGCTCTTGATACCAATTGTAAGACCCTTAGCCACCAGATCTACGAGATTAGATAACTAGTGTTTAAGTGCGGAAAGTCTCGAACACTAGCAATCAACAATATTCGGTAAACCGAAAACACTAACAATATATGAATGGAATAACGAAGCCTTGTATTAATTCGGTAATAACAATTACAATTAACACACGAGCTTATAAAAACCGAAAATACGCACTAGAGAGATTAACCCTTAGGCATAAGGTTTAATCTCCTATTTATACTAATCTAATATGGACCGAACCTATAACTCAAGACCAAAGCCCGAACCAATTCGGTCCAATAAGGTCTAGCTAGACCTCCAAGGTCGACCTAGACCAATCTAGACCATCCTAGACCGATCTAGTTACCGTTTCGATTAACTTGGTCGTTTTTGACCTTATTACATACAAAACAAATCGTTTAACATATACAAATGACTCAAGATAACCTTCTATAATGATGTTGTCACCCGAAATTGCACCAACACTTTTTCTCAAACTAATTTCAGACCTAGCCTCTCGCTGAATAAGTGGTTGCGGCTATTTATTTACTTTTAAGTATTAGTTATTTAGGAGTTAGTGACAACACCCCCCCCCCCCCAAAACAACTAGAATTACACGTATTACTAGATTAGGTAAAGCAACGCGTCTCTGCGAACGATCATGTAGCTTATCACTAGATTATACTACATTGACCGGGTTCTCTGCTCGTTAGTGTGGTTGTTTTAGATACTTACTTGTACAACATTAAAAATTTAAATACGAAATAAAACAGCAACATCAACATGATACATTCATGCAAAAAATCATTAGTTTAACAAAAATATATTATATAGAAAGAAAGTAACAGAATCAAAGGACAACCTTCAAATTCCAAATAAAGATTTAAGTTTTAACAACAAAACATATGATTAGCATAACCAATTTGGCCCAATTATTTTTATATGGAAACTAAAAACCCCCAATTTTAAACAATAATAATCATCATAAACCAACAAACTAAGGCAAAGACTATTACGAGTTGTAAATAAAAATACGAAATTAAGATCTAAATATAAGTTATCAAAGAAGGCTTACTATATGTTTGATCTTTGTAGAATGAAAAAGATGTGTGTGGGATACATGAGAAAGAGAATGGAAAATAAGAAAGGAGAATAATAGTGGGGAGGGCGACTTTTATGTGCTTTTCCGGCAACAAAAGGGAGGAGGTCGACGGTGGTTTAGTAACAATAGGGCGGGTGTGACTTTTATGTGTTTTTCTTAGAGTAGATTTTAAAATTGATGGGGTGGTAGATAAATTGATGGGGTGGTAGATATTGGTTTTATTTTTTCTTTCTCCATAACAATATTTACTTATATTTACTTTTAACAACAAAGACTCGACATATAGATTTTAAAATTGATTTTTTAGTTGTTGCAATGAAAATATAGATCTTAAAAAAAGCATAAATCTATTTTGTTGTAGATAGGATTATGAATAAAAGCTAAAAACCATGACAAGAAAAATATATGTGAAATGAATTTTGACGTGAAAGATGTTGTCGTGGTTATGAATTATATTTGTTCATTATTATTTATTATTTACTCGTATGGTATACATGATAAAGGATGGAAAGTCCTATACGCCTGTACATATACTATTATATTTATATTTTTTACGGCTTATGATTTGAAGAGGTGTTTTGTATGATTATATAAAGTGAAAGTATTAATATCCTTATTTTAAAAAGATGAAACAATTAAATTAATTTGATCTAATGGTTTTAAATTAAAATTGAAGTTTATCAAAGAGTTCTTATTTATTTAGACTTGAATTTAAGACTTTGTTATATGTATATTGGTAGATAAAGAATAATAATATGCTAAATTAATGTGTTGTTGTTTTTCATTTTACGTCTTTTAAACAGAATGGGCCTAAATCATATCTATGAACACTTCACTAAACTTTCTATAGTACATTAGTAGTATAATACATTCATTTAGGTGGGTTGGTCAGGGGTATCTTCTAAATTCACTATGTGGGCTTCCGATGTGAGTTTTTCCCAAGGTCTCGGGTTCGAGTTTTGGGTTTCTTATCTCAAGGTATTTTTTATGAGTAGGGGTTGAAAGTCCAGCAATTTGTTGATTAAAATTGCCCCTAGCACGTCTGAATCGAAACTAACTTAAAAAAGAAAAAAAATTATATGAGAACTATTTTACTTAGGTCCTAGAAATACGTATCTACCACATATAATGATGTTCATATTTATATTAAATCCCTAATTTTGGTTTTTCTCATACTTTGTTCTTTGTACACATTTGAAGTCAATAGAATATACTTGCAGACTTTGAACGACGACCTACTAGTAATAATTTTTGACTTTTTCTTCATCACATATTCCACATGTGGATTTCTATTCTCCTCACAACATCAATCGCATGATTTTTGGCTACTACCTTCTCTGACTTGAAATTATTGTGTATATCTATGTGACAACATTAAATGAAAATTCATCTTAAAATTCTTTATAGTACCCAAAACTATATTTTAGGTCTATATCCATCAAAATTATAAATTGTGACATATTTAGTGATATTTAAACATTATAAACTAAATTATGTCCCATGCGATGTATTGTAATATATACATGGGGAAAACTTGCAAACTGTTTACTGTATTTAATTAGATACAGCAAAGGTGAAAATCAGGGGGGGCTGGATATTTAATCACGTTCCAAAAATTGAAGAAGATGAATGTGAGAGCAATATATATACTGCTAACAGCATTTAGTATTTTCCCTATATACATTACATTAAATTGATTACAAATATAACAATTTAAGTAGTATTACTTGAAAACAATTATTAACATATGTAGGTCAAAAGTATTAATAAATGTTATATAATAATAATAACTAAAGGGATTTTTAATGATAGTATACTTTTATTATATATGTAAAACTAGATTATTGTCCCACATAATACGCGAGTAAATATATTTTTACTTATATATATATATATATCAAAATACAATTTTCGTAAGTAATTATTTAAAAGTTTAATTTGGTCTCCACTCTAATTTTAGTGCAATGTAAATTTTTTTAAAGATATATTAATAATTTTGTTTTTAATAAAATTAATAAGGGAAAAATCTATAAAAAGATAATCTATTTACTCAAAATTCCTAATAAGAAGAACCTATTAGTTTTCATCTATTAAAAGGATCTCATTTCTAATCCTAATAAAGGTAATGTCGTTAATATTTAACATCAATCTTCCGTCAAATGCCATGTCATTATGCCAGGTCATTAACAATCGCTTAGGTGGACGTTTGACTGTGAAAACACACACTTATATATACACGTTTATATACACACACATAACCAGTCCTAAAATTTTGATTCCTTAAAATCGATCGATTCAATCATTCAATCAACAACTGATTATCATTTTATTTATTTTCCTGAAAATCAAATAACAGCAAGATCTGCAGAATCCTTCATCCATTTTCATTTTCATTTTTATATTCGTAACATTAAAGTATCACCAAATTCAATTGTTACAACACAAATTTATCCATTGAGGTCAATTCAATTGGACAAAAACCCACCCCATATACATTCAATTAAAAATATACTTTTCTTAACAACAATTATATAATATATACATGTATATACAGATATATATAATCTATAGCATAGTGACTGTGGTAAGAGAAAGAAGGGTGACCGCGGTTGCCGGCAGTGTGGTGATGGGTTTTGGTAGAAACCGATAATAACCAAGAAAGAGTGGTATTGCGGGAATGTGGTGGCTCGTGGTGACCTGCTGGTGGCTCGATGTCGGAGTGGCGGCAGCAGTGCGGCATGGGGTGGCGGCAGAGGGGGCGTCAGGTGGTGTTAGGGGTTGGGTGGATGTCCCTTGTTGCTTAGATGATGATGAAGATGATTTTCGTGGCGTTCTGGAGTGTACCCTGTTTTTTCGGCAAGTAGGGGGCTGTTGACGGTTGCTGGTGGGATTTGTATTATCAGCAACAGACAAAGTGAATGGAGTCATGGACCATCTAATATTCTATTGCAATTCCTTATTACAATATTACAAGTACTTTATAATGAGGAATTAATACAATCTAAGGTGGATGTCTAGGTGGAATAAACGTATATAGATACCAGGGATAGGTATCTTGTAATGTAACAAACTTTGAACGAATATCTATATTATTAAATAAATAAAGTTGTGTGTATTGTAGGTATACAACTCGAAAATAATGTTTATTATAGGTAAAAAAATGTATTCAACCAATTAAAATTAGACAAGTGGCACCTCTATATGGTTGCCACATATGTATTCTTACATACAATAAACATTTTTTAAAGTTGTTTACATACAATACACAAATCTTTAGTTATTTCCTAATATAGACATTCGTCCAAAGTTTGTTACATTTCATGATACTTATCCCTAGATAGTATGTATATGTATTTATATACTCACACAAACATCCACGTAGGCGATTTTTATTGACATGGCATGACATATCATTCAACGAAAGATCGGTGTTAAAAACTAACGACATTACCTTTATTAGAAATAAGATCCTTTCAATAGACGAAAACTAAATAAGTTCCTCTTATTAGGAATTTGGAGTAAATAGATTACCTTTTTATGAATTTTTCTCAATTAATAAATAAATAATACATACAAATGTCATCTACCTTGTCTAAGCCTCTTCTTTGAAAGTATATCACTTGTGTTGGTAACATTAGTTTTCAGATAAATTTCTCTATTGGTAGAAAAAAAAGAGATTTAATTTAAATTTTAATGGAATGAAAAAAAAATCAAAGAAAAAGTTTTTTCTATTTCTTTTGGATAAATGACAGTACATAATAATATAGTTGGTATATGAAAACGTTATTTTTTTCCAAATTCTTTTATAATATCAATCACGAATGTGAATAAAATATTATGCATGTCGTATATATGTTATTTTTTATGATTTTTTGTTTTTTTATTCTTTTGTGTTTCATTATATATTTTTGTAAATTAAAATTAAAAGTAACAAATTAAAGTAATAAATAACTCTTTTAAACTAAAGTACTAATATCATCATTTGATAACGATGAATTAAATTCAATCTAATGGTTCTAAATCAAAGATTGAATCTATCTAAAAGTTTCAATATATTTAAAAATGAATTTAAGACTTTGTTATAAATAAATAACTAAATATGTATAGAATAATGATAATAATAGTTTCTATCTTCTATGGTAAGTAACCACATATTACCTTTAAAAAAATCATGTATTAACATTATTAGTTCAACCTAAAATAATAAATAACATTAATTTTATTTAGGTGTACATCATTACATGAATAATTATTATAATATACTATTCATGATTTAAAGTGGGATTTTTTTCTCTAATCATATAAAATATAAGTATTAATATTATTATTTAATAAAGATTAAATATTTAAATTTGATTTATTGGTTCCAAATCAAAGATAAAATCCATCCAAAGGTATATTGGTCGATGGTTTTAAATCAAAAATGAAATGCATTTTTATTTGTTTTTCACACCTAGCAGATTAATCTATGTATAATATCAAGTTCATTAATGACAATCACATTACAAAAACAAATTACAATATAAGTCGAAACAATCTAGACTGCTATTGACATAGACGTGCACTTACAAGAATTTGGATGGATTTGGTGCTTTCATAACGCTACATAGGAAGTTGTTACACATAATAATTATGTTGGCTTGGTGGTGGTCTATATGGAAGCAAAAGAATCAAGTGATGTTTAGTGATAACAACTTGGATATTTTAGATCTGTTGTATTAATTTATTTCTTTTGGCTTTTAAATCTCTATATATAATAAAACAAGATTGTTTCCTATAAGTATTTTTAGAAAATTTTTAATGTGACAAATCCATATTTCACTTTAAAATGTTTTTATTTTTATTATGATGTCATATATAAATAAAATAGAAATAACCCTTTACATGTTTAATAAATATATTAATCATTTATTTACAGAAAATAATTCCCTTTTATATAATATTACAAATAAAATGTATTTTCTTATTTGTTTAATGCGGTAGTCATTTTTATTTTATAATTTATTATTGTGTTAGTTGATTTATTAACCATATAAACATTATATATATATAATTTTTTAATATATTTTAGAGTGAACGGCCGAAATCGTCCTTGTGGTTTACCTTAATAATCAAGTTTCATCCTTATCTATCTGAAATGACATTGGCGGTCCTTTCTGGGAGGATAAGGTTCAAGTACAGTCCTTTACCTAAACGGACGTTTTCTCCCATCCGTTAAATTCCTCACATGTTTGAAACGTGAGGGTGTTTAGGTCATTTCGAAAGATAAAGGACTAAACTTGATTTTTTAATCATCACATTCTTCTTTCCTGATTCTTTTGTTTTGTACAAACATAATCTCTTCGATCTTTACCAAACATTTCATATATATTCCTCCTATCTTATATACCTACCACAAGATCTTTTATCTTGAAAAATCAATAGTTTTCACCATAATCTCAACAAAATTGGTACACCTGTATCTTTTGACTTATCAACAAATGACAAATGACAAGATATAGCATGGATGTCGGAACTAATGTTGTTCGAATTCCGTCAATGATAATTTTCGATCAAGTCAGATCGTGGACTCACCATCGTGTCGGAATGAATACCAGCCAACGCTGCTGTAATAGATATAGATCTGTGTTTATATATTCATTTCCAAATCTGTGACAATCATCGCTTCTGGCTTTTCGGGGTCGATCTTACACTTTATACTGTTTTCCGGTCGTGGGATGGGGCGATGGTCGTGGGAAGGTGGCGGTGGTGATTTGACGAGATTGATGGGTTTTATAAGAATGAAAAGGTAACTCAATTTTTGTAGATTTGATTAATGTCACCTCTATATATCTATTCATTCATGTTCTTCGTGTCTCCGTGGTTGGCTAAGGAGTAGTATTATTGTACGGGTACCCCACCCAATTCTACTTCTGCTGCTGTTATTCAATTCAACAACAACAATCACATTCATTAATTCAAATAAATATATAGTCATTCAGGACTTTATTTTAAATTAATAATAATTCAACATTAAAAACCAAAAGAATAACATTCTGATTCATGATATGTTTGATTGATGGGTTATTAATTTGTTATACAAAGTGATATCTCAACGGCATAAAAATAGGTCGGTGGTAAGGTGTGCCACTGGCTTTTCTTTATGAATGGATTGGAATTTTTTTTATTTATATCATATATAGATATAGATATAGATAAATGCTCATGAATGGATGGATAGATGATGATGTTTGTACAAAACAAAAGAATCAGGAAAGAAGAATGTGATGATTAAAAAATCAAGTTTAGTCCTTTATCTTTTGAAATGACCTAAACACCCTCACGTTTCAAACATGTGAGGAATTTAACGGATGGGAGAAAACGTCCGTTTAGGTAAAGGACTGCACTTGAATCTTATCCTCACAGAAAGGACCGCCAATGTCATTTCAGATAGATAAAGATGAAACTTGATTATTAGGGTAAACCACAAGGACGATTTCGGCCGTTTACTCTATATTTTATAATTTTAGAATTTTAATTAACATGCCCGGGTTGATTAACTACTCGATGTAATAAGTTTGCATTTTCTTTGTCGATTTGCCTTCGGCTTTTGTTTTTGTGTTTATAAATACAAAAATTGTTAGATCATGAATCAATAAAAGTTTCCAAGCTTGTATTTTCTCTTTCAAGTCTAATAAAAAAATAGGTTTGCTCGACAAAGTGGATTTTTTTTTTCATTTGTTTGATTTCGTAAATCTTTTTATTAACTGTATCTTTAAGAATAATATATATCTATAATTATCTAAAATGTGAGTATTATATATATATATATGGCTACCATAGCATAGAGAAAAAAATCAACTTCACAAAATGATCTAAGCCATCTAAATTCACAACCAAATTAATCTTGACCCTTTAAATTCAAAGTCAAATTATTCCAACTAAAAAAAAGTCAAATTTCTAATTAATAATGTGGTATATACATATTTTTACACCTAATACGTATTTAATTAATATGCTAACACAATAAAACACTTTCCTAATCAAAATACAACAAAAATTGTGACACAACTATTTTGAATTTCTAATTACCCATATCAAACTACGTTGCCTAAAGTGGAGTTTTTTTCCTAATACATATAAACAAAAGTCAAAGTTTCTAATTAGTAAAAAATCCTTACAAATGTTAAAATTATTTTTCTATACCATTACAAATACCACAAATAATTTTTTTTTATCATTTCAATACATCAAAATTTTCAAAAATTTCATTCCAATAATGCTTTAAATCTTTTAAACCATTTTATTGTGAATGGATCGAAGTTTTGATGTATCTAAGATGTTAATTTCTTATATTCCAATATTTTTTTAATTTATTTTATACATTTGTTTGTTTCTTTTTAACCTCATATAATTACATGGATATATTTACTTAAGATTTGAAATTAATAAACTGTCAGTAAAAAAGAAATTATAAAACTTCAAAGATGGGGAAAAGGGATAAGTTGGTGGCCACCCTCTGGAGCCATGTACCTATTGGTACCCAGCGCGTTTACCGCATATACACATACGCCGGTGAAAACCTAGAAGACTTGGTTTGCAAGCCCCCATTTTTAAAGGTACGGTACCACTGGGGTTTTTAACCCATTGGTAAAAAAAATAAAAAATAAAAACTTCAAAGATGCTTCAATGACATTCTTAATTTCTTTGTTATATTTATTTTTTACGTCCAATATAGTTGGAAGAACAAATTTTGATTGATGACAATAGTTAGATGCACATTTGTATTTAATTGATATATATAGATGGTTGTTGTGATGCATAAAACACATATAATTCACCATTATTGTACAATATATCTTTCCATTTGAAAGAACCCGACTCGATAAACCGAAAATACAAGATTTTATTTTATTTTATTTTATTTTTACCCCCACTGCGACTCAGTGGGGTTAGGATACCTCCCACTGCGACTCAGTGGGAAATTTATGATCTGCAAGCGAAAAACCTCCCACTGCGACTCAGTGGGAAATTTCTGATCTGCAAGTGAAAAACCTCCCACTGTGACTCAGTGGGGTTAGGACACCTCCCACTGGGACTCAGTGGGAAATCTCTGATCTGCAAGTGAAAAACCTCCCACTGCGACTCAGTGGGGTTAGGACACCTCCGACTGCGACTCAGTGGGAACTTTCTGACCTGCACCTGATACAAAAACCAGCCATTTGACATACAAAACAACTCCAAACTATAATATTCATTTGCCCAACTTTCACAAACTAAATTTCAAATATTCCAACAACTATAAAGACACATTTCAAACACATTTACAACATCAACGATTACACAAATCAAGATTTCCATCAAACGGGTCGTTTACCCACTTTGACACCTTTTTGGCCAAAATTATGAATTCACAACTATCCAAAAACTTTACAACTGGAACATTTACAGAAATTTACCCAAAAGCATGACCCCAAACTAAAATGTACCATGAGCCAAGAAATTAGGGACAACTAAGCTTCTATACCAAAAGATCGTCATTCGCCCGGGAATGACCTAATTACCTTCAAGACGTCCAAAAATCGCTTCAAACTCTAAATCAACTATCTTCAAACAACACTCACTAGTTCCTTCCTCCGGAACTACCTATATAAGAGGGTAAACATCTAAAATATAAGCAAAGGCTTAGTGAATATACTTGCATACATTTACGAATACGAAGGAGGGCATAGTACAAGGACTTTCACATGTAACCTATGACATCGTCATGTCACATTTACATATTCACCTTGCACACAAACAATACATATATGGATCCATATAAGCTAAACAATCATAACAAATCAAATCTATCGGGATTCTTAGGACCCGGAGGTTCTTAGGCCTCATATCACACCAACTATCGGGATTCTTAGGCCCCGGAGGTTCTTAGGCCTCATAAACAATGCCCCACATGGGCTTAACGCCGAACCAATTACCATGCTTGGAACATTCACATCTCATGGTAATTGGCCCAACGTATACATAAAGGTATGCAAATATACTCACCTCCTCCGCAACAAAGATAATAACGCTAAATGAACAAGCACAAGCAATCTTCAACCTATGATCATATCGTAAAAATGCACAAGCTTACATTCACAACTATGACTAGCTCAACCTAGTCATACTCAATCACTAGCCTTCCTAGACCCAAAACCCAACCCATTTGTCATTGAGTTTCACTTTCTTTAACAAACACACTAGGTAGCTCAATCTACCATTTTCATCAACAATTCCATAACTAGTCAAAACTCATCTTTTCTCAAGAACTCAAATTTATCAGATGCACTCATTATTTTCATAATCAAACATATCATATAACTCAATGACAACTAGGTTAACTAAGGAATTGGGGGAAAATTAACCATAAATCATTTTTCTAGTAAAAACCCCCAAATTGGTTCACTCATGAACCCTAATTTTCAAGAGAATTGACAAAGCTAGATTGGGGAAATTCATTACCTCACAATGGAAGACAATTACTTGAGATTTTAAATTCACGAATCCTTCTTTTGTTTCTTCTCAATTTTCGGCCACCCCCACCAAAATCACCAAACCCTAGCTTTTAAATTCTTGAATGAAGACTAAAGTTGGTGATGATTGTTATTGTGATTTCTATTCTTGAATTAAAGAGGATTACTTTGATTTTTGAGGAAATAAGATTAGTCTTGCATGAAGAAAATTGAAGAGAATGGAAAAGAGTGAGTGGAAGGAGGATTCTAACAACAAAAGGGATGTCTGGCACATCCAGAAGGTGCCACGACCCATTCCAAATTTTGAGGGTATTTTTCGCGCTATCCGTTAAAGTTCCAACTAAATTAACCCCATATTCAAAAATAAAATACTAGGAAATTACTTTAATGTCAAAACTATAAAAAGGGGTTAATTTTCTTTACCTTTAAAATCTTTGGGGTGTTACACCATTTAACTTATAAGTTTATATAGAGTTAAGAGGCATGGTATAAAATTTGATATAAATATATGATTTGCTAGAAGTCAAACTTGCAGACATGTATGGTATAAAATTTACATGTCATGGTATATTTTGGTTAAAATGATTGGTCAAACTTGCAAGAAATAAGCTACACCAATTCATGATGCTAGAATAAATAGTATATGTTTGCAAGAAATGTGATACATGACCTGTTTTCAGCTGGCTAATCTTGACATGGCAATGCGAATGGCTTGTCAGGTTTGGACAATTGGTCAAAACTCAAATATAGATGAATTATAGCTCATTTTGACTGATATTTTTTCTATTTTTACTTTTTTATCAGGGAACAAGATTCATTGTCGGTGTCAATTTATCTAAGGATTAGAAATACATACATTAATGCACAAAATGACTTGGAACTGTGAAATTACAAAAAGGTTTGGGTTTACAAGTATCTTAAGTTTGGTTTTGCAATGCTTTATGTTAATTCTTACTAGACTTAAGTCCGCACAATGTGACGGCGGTGGGGGTAGTGATGCCGGAGGTGGTGTTAGTGACAGTGGTGTGGGCGGCAGGGGGACGGTGATGGGGACGATGATGGTGCTGAATGTAAAAGTAATTGATGTTGAAGGTGGTATTGTAGTTATTTTAAGTGTTGAAGGATCTACACCTGAAAGTTATTTATTAAAGGTATTATATTATATTATATGTATATTAAATGAGATGTTTAAATTAGTGAATAAAGGAAAAAAGTCTTTTTTGGTTTTTCAAATGTAGAGAGTTTAAGGAAAATAAATACAGGAGAGGTGATTGAGTTTAAGGAAAATAAATACAGGATTTATTTTACTAGATACTAGCATTGTACCCGCGCGATGCGGCGGTGGTCGTGACGGCGACGGTGTGGTGGTGGAGGCGAGTGTTGGTGGTGGATGCGACGTCCAGTGCCGTAGATAATTCATATAAAAGTAATTGATTTAAAAGGTTAATGAAGATATTTAAAAAAAAATAAAGGATTGATAGTGTAATTTAATTATTAATGTTAAGAGAATAGTGTATGTGAAAATATTTTAAAAGGTTGTAGCCTTGTAGGTGAAAATATTACATAGGAGGACATTTTAGACATTTCTCCCCATGTAACTTTCAACATGGGGGTATTTTCTTTAATATAGAGTATAGATTATAGACTAATAAAAGTGGAATATTTGTACTTTTATCAATTTATGGTATTTTTATATACAAAGTTGAACATGTTTCGCGTACTTTAAAATATAAATTTATTGTTCATAACCCGGTCAACGACTGGGTATAGATCTAGTTAATATTATCATTGAGCAATTAAGAAGTCAAATATAAAATCATTAATGTCTAAATCAAAGTTTTAATATATGTAAAAGTTACTGCCTTTTATAGATTGAACTAATAAGGTTATAATATATCATGATGTATATGTTAATCGTACAAAAACTATTAATTTATTTATCACAAGCATGTCTTATTGGCTTGGACAGTGTGTTTTAAAGGTGTACAATATGATAAAATTATCAAAGTTATGGTACGAATATCACTTCACATATCAAAAATCTTGAATGAGTTTCAATTTTAATTTAAAACCAATATATCACGTTGATGATGTCATATTTGACTTTTTAATTTATCAAAATGGTAAATGGTAAAATTTTATAATCTCATATACTATCTTCGTACCCAAAAAACATACCGCATAAAATTCATGCATAGTCACTCACATGGAATCTTTGAAAACCCAAATATATTAATTCTTTAGATGTATTTTTTTCAATCCTTTTCTTATATAATATATTTTAGTTCATAGGTAAATTTAATTTCCATATCAATCGGTAACTAAATATTTATTATAATAATCTAATGCTATCAACGACCAACATTTACGAAAGAGACTTTGTATTCTATGTTTTAGGTCTAATAAATTTAATTAACGTACTAAAATTTAATATGTAAGAATGATATATCCTGATTAAGTGTCAAAGTATAAGTATTAATATCGTCATTTATAAAAGGTGAAATAATTAAATTTGATTTAATGGTTATAAATTAAAATTAGAAGTCATCTAAGGGTTCCTATCTGTTTAAAAATGAATTTAGGACCTTGTTATATATATATTGATAGAAATCTGAAAAGATTATATATAAAGTAGAATATATAGAAAGAAAAAAGGAGGAAAAAGAAGTTATAAAGGTGAAGAGTGAAAATTCAAATAGAATATAAAAACAAATATCAAAAATATGTGTGTGAAATTGATAAAGTAAATATTTAATTTAATATTAATAATATAATCAGATAGTAAAATACTAGATTTTAGCTCCATGTCCAACACTGGACACGAGGTTTACGATATTATCAATATTAGATGTTCATACATTTAAGTCATAAAAGCTTATAATTTTGAAAAATACGATTCTAAGTGTTATATTTTGCAAGTTGTAGTACAATAATCATATGTTTGCCACTGTCATTATTAGCCTCGACATATTCATGGAATTGTTTGTCGTAGTCATTCCACAAGCCACATGCTATGTATAATAATTTCTCCATTATATAAAATTTTGAAACCAGTTGTACTCATAATGTGATATTATTATGAAAGATAATTAAGAATAAAAGATATAAACATATTTGTGATCTTGTACTTGACATTCACGTATATGTATTTAATCATGCTGCGCGTCTATAAAACGCATAAATTTATTTTCAATCACTTATTCTATGATAATATGATAACAATTAGGATTGTTTTTATATTATTTGATAACAATTAGGACTCTTGATTTGAGTGACAACTGTAACTTTAAAGATGAATATGCAAAACCAATATATAAAAAAAGAGAAAATTATGCACTTTTTGATTGAGGGATAGAATGAATCTTGAATGGAGTTTATATTGATTTGGATTTAGGATTTAAGTAACCCGCTGTTGTAAATCGTGTTTGGGATATGTATCTAGAGGTCACATTGTATTTATATCAAATAATAAACTAAATATTAATATTTATAATTATAAAAATGTGTAAATTAATGAGACTTTTTTTACATATTAATATAAATAATAATATAATAATATATTTGGATAATGATTATTAGGATTTTTTATTTGTAGTTTATCTAAATGATGACATCATCAAAAGTCAATTTGATGAAATCGAACAATGTGATTGGTTAATAAGTCATTAGTTCAACTGTCTTATAGTATATATTAAGATTAAATAATTCATCAATATAATCTAGTTCTACATTATATTATAGTAAATTATATTCTATGTACAAAGATAATTAAATACAAAGAAAAATAAAAAGAGATTAGTTACAAATATCGACAATTATATTATCAATGTCTGTTATCTAATTTTAATATTCACTAAATATCAACCATAGTTTTACAAAAAATAAACAAATATTAAGTTTAATCAATTAGTTTGCGCTTAATATAAAAAGTTAGAGGTAATGAGTTCGAATCTTGTATTTGATTTTTTTATTTGCTATTTAAAACGGATAAAAATAAAAGCAAATATCTACGTAAAAAAATGATGACATGACAAATGAAACACTAAAAAGTATATATTTAAATATAAATATATTTAAAAAATATTAAAATTATCAGAATATGACACTTAAGAAAAAGCTTAAATATTAATATATATATATATATATTTAAATGTAAATATATCAAAAAAACATTAAAATTATCAATTGAATTTCATCTAATGGTGATGGTTTTTTTGAAAACTTTAAGAAGCTCTTTTACAATTATTGTTAAATATAATATAACAATGAAAAAAAGCAAAAGAATATAATACATGCTCACACTCACAAAATAACATAAAATAGCAAAGAAAATATACATGCTCACTTTCTTTTTCTCTCTCTAATTAGCTTTTGCTTTGCTCTTTCTTCAACTAAAAAAAGTACACACACAGCTCCCATTTCCATTCCATTCCCTCTTCCCCACAACTTCAATCTATACATACAACAAGGTATGAACATACACACACACACAAACACAAAGATGTAATTTTTTTTTTTTTTTTACTTTACTAAATTTGATAGTTTGACTCTTATCTTTATTGGGTTTTACCAGGGAGTCTTGATGATTGTGTATGTATAATTTTAGAATTTATAGCCAATTGGGATTTTTTTTAAATCTGTATTTTTAGGGTTTAGGTCTTTAAAAAAGACTATTACTTTCGCTAATTTTGGAAACCGATGTTTCTGGGTCTTTGTTATATAATCTGTATCTATCTTTGTTGAATTTTATTTGTATTGACTTGATGATTGTATCATTTGAGATAAAAGATTTGTTCTTGGGTTTTGAATTATAATATTTATTTATTTCTGTATTTTCTTTTTGTAAGTTTCTTGCTGGTGCATATAATTGTTTTAGCTTATTTATTTGGTTTTGGCTTTCGGGTAATATTGCTTTTTGTGTGTTTTATTTGTATATGTTGCCTTTTAGTTATATATTAGTTTTGCAAGTAAGTGGTTTGGTTATCTTTTCATTTTTATTTTTTGTGATTAGTTAGTTGAACTTTTTTAGAATTTAGCTAAGACATAGTTTTGATGAATGTAGTCTTTGGTGTTGGATTAAAGTTATAATATATCCGGGCGTGTTTGGATTGTCTTAGCGTTATTGTTTGTGCAACTCGAGGGTTTGGCTCTGTCTTTGGTGTTCATTTAGCTGAATGTTTATATTTTAGTTATGAAATTAACTTGTTGATTGAATTATTCGGAGATTTAAGGTTTGGTTTTGGACATAATAAGATAATTGTATGTATTTGTCAGCTTGCTCCTCTGATTACTTTGGTGCACCATTTGGTAATTATTAGTTTATGATAGCAAATTGCATACCTTTTGTATATCTTCTGTAAATGTTTTGGGGTTTTGCTCTTTTTGTTGGATTGCAATAAAAAGAAAGTTATTGTTTTCTAATGAGTTGTTAAGGGTCACGTCTTCGAGTTGCTGCTTGTGTTTGTGTGTAATACTTTTATCATGTAAAGATTTTAGAATTGATGTGATTTAACTTGTTAAGGGTGTACCATTATTTTTACATGATGTCAGTATCCACTATCCAGTAAAGAGAAAGTGTCATCCGTCACATACTTGCATGGACTTTATGCTAAGTGTTGTTCATACTTGTGTTTGTGTGTTATATTCTCATTTCTCTAATTAATTGTTCTTTTACTGAAATATGCTGTTATAGAACCTTATAGTTAGACTAACACATATATATGTTTAACGTAATTAAGAAACAGTTGCATCTTTCAAAAAGTATTGATCTCATAATTTTGTTAAGAAACAGTCTCATCTTTTGGAATATGTTAATCTTACTTGAGGTAGTAATTATGCACTATCACTAATGAGATATGATATGATAGAGAAATGCGTTGTATATAATGTCTATTATACAATTCATTGTCACTTTTGTTGCTCTGCATATTAGCTTTGTATATCAATTAGGTGGTTCAAAACCATGATCACACTCTATATTTACAGCATCTTTTAAGAACTATAATATACATAGAAGGGTATAATAATAACAAATGTCTTACTGATTTAAGAAATACTTGTCTGAAGATTGTGCAACTTTAGTGAGAAATTTTGGTTGCTTTGCATACATCTTTGACTTTCTTGTGACATATCAACAATTTTTATATTTCAGTTGAGAGGTGGCTTCACTTTTGTTAGAATACAGAAAGCAATGAGGCCATTATCTGCTGGTTCAGTTGGATAAAGATTTTATTAAGGATATAAAGATGGGAGGTTGCTGCTGCTGCTTTTCTTCAAAAGGAGTAGAACTCAACAGCTCACCCCGATTCTATCATGTCAGTGCTCAGTACAATCCTTATACTAACTTTTTTGTTGACCATATGACTTCCCATGATACATTTTGTTATAGCAATATACACATCTTCTGTAAATCGTTGTATCTAAATGCTTTAGTAAACACTACCAAGATCGTTTATAAGCAGAAGATGATATGAACATATAATTCTACATAAATTATCATCTGTTGTTTTCTATCCTCAGTATACTTTGCTCCCTCTAACTTGTTATACATATCTGTGTTGCCGTCTCTAATCTCTATGATGTCTTTTGTTTCTCTCGGTACTTGCCCCTATTCACATATTGCAAATGCCAGTGACTACAGTTTCTTTTTAGTTATTTCCTATAATTTGAGCTATACTTGATTTGTTAACATAAAACAAGATTTGAAAATCATCTTGAGACCTTGGCAAAATTATCTTTTTATACCAGCTATTCTTGTAAAAGGCCTTCAAACAAAAAGTTTATTCAATTACTTTGCTTCCTTGATAATCTACATGTATGGTAAGTCGGTAACTATTCATATACTTAAAAGACTGAATTCTGTCAATGATTGGATGTATAATACATCTCACAATTAGCAAATTAGAATTATATCAGTAGATTATAATATATTTCTTTCAGGAAAAATACTCTTAATATTGTTAACAATCTTACCTTCTTTGACATGTCTGCTGCTACATGATGATGATCTTCTTCTACGTTCATAACAGAAGAAATTTCTTAGGATATCCCCACATCATTTTAGCCATTACATTCCAAAATTTTGTGGGATGGAGATATTAGAATATTAGTTTTATGTTGTCTTCAGTTCTATTTGTACTTTGTTTAACGATGAATTTATATTTACTTCGACATGATTCACTCTGCAGTATCCAATAGCATCAGAAGAGCGCCAACCTCTATCGTCAAACAATGGTGCAGCTTCTGTCCTTTCAACAGGGCTTTTAGTTGATACAAATCTTGAAACGTCTATACCCGATACCTACAGGCCTCCTCCTGCACCTATACCATATGATGTGAGTGCTGGACCTCCTCGGAGTCCATTGAACAATCGAGAACCTTCTGGAATTAAACAAGAACTACCTGTTCCAACAAATAATGCCGTGTCTGTTGGAGAAATAAGTGTTAATGGCAGTGGTGAAACTGTCACTAAAGAAGCAAAGGGATCTGATTGCAAAGAGATTACCAACATTGAACTTGTTGAAACGAAAGAAACAGAATCTGAGATCGAGAAGTCTGGTGAACTCAAGAAGCCCAGTGGACCTAATTTACCTCCTGAAGAGTGCCCCACATGTCTTGAAGGTAATAACAGTATTCTATACAAGATAACAAACTTTTGTTTGAAATCAGGTTAAAGCTGTGTTTTTATGCAATTAACCCAACAATATAAATTCCAAAAAAAGGGTAAATGAGAAGAAAGTTACGTAGAACTCTTGTGGAGGGTGTGTATCATCACTCTGCTTCCTTGAAGCTATATAAGCATAAGCACATCACTTTCTCATTTTGCAGAATATGACGAAGACAACCCAAAAATAGTCACAAAATGCGAACATCATTTTCACTTGTCATGCATTCTTGAATGGATGGAGAGAAGTGATACATGTCCTGTGTGTGATCAGGTTGGTTTAAGTTTCATTTATGACATTTGCTGTTATTTAATTGGCTTAATATTCTTTCTGGGATTCTGTATATTTTATGCAATTAAACAAAAATAATAAAGGGTTACTGCAGTAGGGTTTTGTGATATGAGCGTCATCCTTCGTCACTAGCATCAAAAGTTACTGCATTTGACTCACTCCACTTGACGTAGTGGGGGCTGGTATGCAGGTCAAACGGATAGACTGGGCAGTAATATGCTTATAGTTTGGGATCACAAAACCCTTTTGTCCAGCTTTTATGTATATGTTAAATAATGGTTAATCAATCTAATCTAAAATATGTGATTTAGGAGGTTGTATCTTGTAAGTACACTTTGGGACCACCTGTTCAGCCCATATTACTCGTTTTCTTCTAAAAACTAAATTTTGCATTCTACCCATTTGACTGAGTAAAACTAATTTTTCTTTTTTTTTTGTCCCTTCGGGGACATCCGATAAAATTGGAACGATACAGTGAAGCATGACTTAAATTGACTCATTTGTTACTAAATGGGCTGAAGTTTTCACCTCTAGCCTCTAGGATATAGTCTCGAGAATGAAAATGATACTTGGAAACATGGGAATGTAATTATAAGCATAATGTGCTCATACTAATCTTAAATTGTGCATTGGTGCAGGAAATGATAATCAACTTCCCTGTTAATGATTAGCGTTGTGGAATTATGTGATCAAGTGTCCAAGGTAAAGAATGCACTGGGGGGTTGAATTACTTCTCGGGTTTTCTAGTAGCAACCATACTTTTGGGTTCTCTTCTCTTTTTTTTCCCCTCCTTTCTCCGATGCTTCATTTTCTTGTCCATTCCATTGGGAAAACAAATAAAACCTTAAAAAAAAATTAAATATCAAGGAGAAAAGTCTTATGGAGATTGACAAAACCATATCACTCATTTACTTTTCCTTTAGCGGTGCTATCTGCCCTCTGTTGGAGATATGTTGGAGCATATGGGAAGATGGTTTGATGAACAAAAAATGTTAGAAAATGAATTATTTTGTACAGGAGTCTGAGTCTTGATGTTGGCCTTTATACTTGTTTGTAGAAAGAGTTGTTAATGTGCAGGGTTTGAATTTTCAACATGTTCTCATCATTTTAATTTATAGATTTGTTTCAAGTCGCAATGTTTTGACAAAAGATGTCACTTTGAACTTGATGCATGTTTAGCTGTGTGATGTGTTGTTTACGAGTTTTTCCCGTACCTACATTGTAGATGGTAAATCTATAGATGTATAAAGTTGTGGATATTGATATAAATTATGTTGAGTTTTTTTCGTAGTCAGTTGTCAATAATAACAGATTTGATTAGTTTCTAGCTGAATGATTCACATTATAAAGCTTTACTGAAACTGGACCTCACTCGGTAAGAAAATATTGAAATGATAGGATATTTTCCATGGTATCGTTGTGTAAATGTCTCTTGAGTTCGGATTATATGAACTTTAGATGCAGTGAATGTGGTCTTCTAACCGAAGAAGTTTCAACGTTGATGTGGCTTTTAAGTTGTCTTAAAATATGAATATTTTAATTAAGACGATGGAAAGTACCCGCGCGTTGTGCCGGTGAGATGGTGGGGGTGATAGGTCAGAGTGTGATAGGTCATATGAGGTAATAGGTCATAAAGTGTGTGATAGCCAAATTCCTTAGCCGTACGTGCTCTGCTTTCGGATTTAAAAGTTCGTCAAAAGTATATCGAATGACATATCTAATGAAAGAGCATGAAATTTTTAAGAACACCCGTATAATTTTTATAATTTATCGATTTACGGTTTTTGAGATAAAAGATTTTGAATGAATTAGAGGAATAAAATTATTTATGGAAAGAGAGAAAAGAGTGGTTAAGATTTGAGGAGAGAAATAAAAATGACTGGTTGAGATTTAATCTAATGCTATTATGAATCAATGACGGAGGTATTTTGGGGTTTATAATGTATAGACGGGTGCCCACACGATGCAGTTGTGATGGAGGTAGCGACGACGGTGTGGCGACGGCGATGTGCAGCGGTGGTGGTGGCGTGGTAGTGAATGTAAGTTAATTGATGTAAGAGAGGTTAATATGGTTATTTAAGAGTTGGATGATCTATGTTGTAAGTTATTTCATTAAGAGTATTATAGGTATATATATAAAGATGTTTAAGTTAGTGAATACAGAAGAAGGGTAATATGATCATTTCAAAGTTTTAATTACTTAAAAAGAAGACAGTTTGCTTTATATAGTAGTATACAAATACATATGCTCCATTCTGTTTTGATATGTATTTGTATAAAACCTCAATCTAAAATTGTTTCTTTTAGAGCAAAGAAAATTAAAATAATTTTAGATGATGTATATTGCTTATTATCTAACCACATACTCGATATTGTGTTACTCCCAAACTCATGATGTATTCACGGATGGAAAATTAAAGAAAATTAAAATAATTTTAGATGATATATATTGCTTATTATCTAACCACATACTTGATATTGTATTACTCCCAAACTCATGATGTATTCACGGATGGAAAATCGAAGGTAGAAGTAGTTGTGCAACAGTTTATTATAAGTATGATTTAGGCCGGAAGGAGTAAAGCGTTCTCCCTCCTAGGGACGCCAAAAAAGTGCTTGGAACTCCCCGGGAACGCCCAGCACACCGCCCCAAGGGGCGTTCCACTCAAAAAAGTTTGTTGGCTCGTTCGATTTTGGACGCCACTTATTTCTAACATTCCTTTGACTTTAGTAAAAGAAGCAAGAAGACTCATGAGTTGATATGTTGATACATGGCAAAGTGAAACCAATAAGAAGGGGTTATGAAGAACCCTTTACTCCAAAGGGAACCTCCATGAGAAAGGAAACTCCACATGTCAACATTTAAGGATAAACGGGGGTTCTAAGAACCCTTACTCCTTAAAGCCTTAGGTGTGACCAGTATTGAAATCTACCGCATCAAGGCAATAGTAACGAGCCGTTAAACTGTAAAGTGTAAACCTAGACCAATTAACCTATTTTGTTTTGTAAGAGTTAGAGTAGTATGATAACTTCGAATAATAATCAAAATAACCTTCCCCTAGAGCTTTTATGTTTTATCTGACGTCCTCACAAAGTCACAAGCAAAATCAAACACTATCTTCAAACTTTTTGAAGCAATTGAAACCATGAAGCAAAGAAAAAAAAAAGAATCACAAAATTAACATAAAAAAAAAAAAGACAATTGAGAACAAATTAACTAAAAAGTTGCAAATAGTTGATGAATACCCGTATAGTTGAAATGGTATTTTGCAGCAATGAAGACTGTGAAAATAATTCATTTTCTAACATTAATTGAAATGTTATTTGCTGAGGAAATTTTAAGTAAGCTATCTATTATTGATTGCACTGAGTTTACGTATGGATAACATGATTATTCTTTCTGTAAATGTGTAAAGTTTAAGTTTCGGTTTTGCGAAAATTTTTTCTGATATCTTCCTTAACAATAATGTAAATGCTTTTGGACACATTAGTCTGACATTTTTAGAAGATTGGCTAAGAAAAACATTTTAGAAGATTTCTTAAAACCGCTCATTCATTTGTTTGATTAAGTTAAGCTTAATGTAAAAGATTTCAGTAAATAACCCAATTGGGTTCCAATGTACAGGAAATGGAGTAGGTCCAAACTCCAAAGTAGAACACCAAACCCAAAACACCTTATATACATCAGATCAAATATAGATATATGAACATATGAAGATCAAATTCCAATTTAAAAGCCTTGCATCCCATGGAGGCCCCGACTCTAAAAAAAAATATATAAGTATTAAAGCTTGTCAGAACATATATAAGCTTTATCAGATTACCTTTTCCCCAGTACAATCCTTCTATTCAACACAGTTTCCTTGGAAAAATGGACGTTTTGGACTAAACAAACCTAAGCAATGAATCTCCCGTACCTGTGACAATGAGTAGGCCGGTTTTCGATTCGACATGTTCTGCCGGTTTTCGATTCGACATGTTCTTCCGGTTTTCAAGATTTTGTATAAAGTTTGAGACTAACAAGTGTTAATTTATGAATTTAATTACCACTTATCATCTTTAGTTACCAACAAAAATTGAATTTGAGTTAAAAATTAATTACTTTAATCTTCTTTAATAAATATGATTCTATACAACATACAATTTTAATCATTGAGATATAACTATAAAGACTCACCTTTCAACTTTAACTTTTGATTTTTAATATGTAGATTTTATTTATCTTTTCTTCTCATTTCACTTATAACTTTATCGGATCGACATAATATTTGACATGTCAAACATCTTCATCGTCATTTTCTAAATTTCTCATCTCTAACCAAATTTTTTTACTTATAAATCCGCAATAATTCCCATAAAAAAAGACTATTTATTTCTGCAAATCAACAAATTTTTTTGATGAGATCTATAATCTATGTATGTTATCTATATCTATATCACAAGTATATCAAATAATAAAGTAAAAAAAAGTTTGACAAAAATACCCTTAGTAAGATATTATAAAAAGGGCTTAGATGTGATTTATATGCACAACCTATCATACACAAACCAACACCAAAACCTCCAAAATCCCAAATCTCATAACTCTTCCCAACTAGAAATGCACCAAATACCCCAAAGTCTATCATTAGGGTTTTCTTATAAACTTTCAATTGATTAAATCCCAAATCAATTTCCCTTTTCACAAATTCATTATTCATCTCCTACCAAACATAAGGTAAATTGTGACATTCGATATTATTATTACTATTGTTATTGTTACTTTATATTACGAGTGTTTACTTTTCCCTTTTTTTAATACAAAATTCATTTTTATTTTTCCAATAAAGAGAGACAAAATGTTTGTCTCTTTTAAGTTTTTAACACTAGTCTTTTCTTTTCCCCTATATCTCGAGGGCTAAAAACACCCTAAAAACCTATTTTATTTTCTCTTTTAATTCTAAATGATATCAACACAAAATACATCATCAATTAATTAACTAAACACCTAATAATTTTACAAATTAATTTTCTCACTAATTTTTTTTTTTTTTTTATAATGTTTTGTAGGAAAATTAAAAGGGGTTCCAAAAACATGTACAAAGGTAAAATCTTAGTATTAAGAAAAACACGAAGTACATGTTTAGTTGCTTAATGGGGTTCCAATATTCAATCTGGATTATGTTTTTTTGATGTTTATTGGCTGAAATTTGTATCTTTTTTTTTTGTATTATCTGTGTTGTTGTAAAAACCAAGAAAAAAAAAATTGAGTCTTGATGTCAAAAAATGGCTTATAATTCAGAGTTGAAAAATGGGTCTGATTTGAATTTGAATGAATTCGAGATTCCGAAAAGCTGTAAAAGTGATGGATTGTTTGTAAACCAACATCATGATTTATATGTAAAGTTTGGAGGTTTGGATGGTTGTACTGATTTTAGTGAATTTAGGACATTGTTTGATCAAGTTCTTACATTTTTCTTGAAAGAAGTTTCAGTTAATAGAAATCGTTTTAGGCCTTTTCCGCCGAAACTTGGTGATGGACAAGAGGCTGATTTATTCAAACTGTTTTTGACAATTAGGAGAATAGGGAGTTATGAGTTGGTTTCAGAAAATAGTTTGTGGGAATTTGTTGCAAGGGAATGTGGGTTAGAAATCGGGCTTGTTGCGTCTTTGAAGTTAATATATATCAAGTATCTGTTAGAATTGGATCAATGGTTGATGAAGGGAGGTTTTAAAGATGATAAAATGGATAATATGGAAATAGGTGTAGTTGAAAAACTGGACCGTTTGTCACGTCAACTGGGAACATCTTTGATTGATGTTGAAATTATTGAAATTGGAGAGGGTATGAAGAAAATTGTGGGCACTTCGAGGTTTAATGGAAATGAGGACGTAATGAATCTTGAATTTTCGAGAATCAATGATGATGATGATGAAAAATTTAGTGAACAAAGGTGTGAGTTATCTCCAAAAGCTGTCAACAAAGTCGGATTTTCAATGGTCAACGACGAGGTCACTAAAAGTGAGTTAGCACCTGATAATGTAATCAAGAAAGTGGGACTTTCTGTAATTCATGATGATGATAATGTTGTGAAGAAAGTGGATACTAATATGCTAATTTGTATGGATGATGATGGAGACGACATTGTTTCCTTTAATGTCAACAATCAGAAAAGAAAGAGGGAGGAAGAATCTTTGTCGCTATTGGAAATGCTAGATTGGTTAGGACATGCCGCAAAAGATCCCAATGATAGAGCCTTTGAAATTTCACAAAGAAGTTATAAATGGAAGAATTATACGAATGATAAATTATGGAAGCAAGTTTTGCTTGCTAGACGTGCACTTTTTGCAGAACTTAAGGTTGATTTAGGCTACGATGCAAGTGGTTCACAGGTATAACTCATTCTGTCGTATATGTTCAACGTTTATGATCATTATTCCCATTTTAGGTTCTAATCTTACTATTAATCAAAGGAGTGTAGTTATTTTGCCCATCTATGATATTCTGAATTCTTATTTGTGTCTAGTTTATTGCAATCTGTCATGGGTAAGTCTTGGATTAATTACCTTGGTTTAGAAACTAAAAGTCAAGTCGGTCAGTCAGGTTTTGTAAATCCTAATATTGCTCAACTTTCAACTCACCAAATTTTAGAACATTAAAATAAACATATTATGTTGAAGAATTGTCACTTCTGTTTTCACCATTTAGCAAATTTATTACGTAGGTCCGTTCATACTGTGCTAAAGGAATTAGATATGCAAATCATTGGGCCGGCTTAAATAATGCATAATATCGAGAAACTGAGTAAAAATTCTGATCTTGGAACTAAAGTTTTTGTTTGGCTTAAAGTCCCTGCTTTATTTTTCCATCACCTTTGCTTTAGTTATTATGGTTAGTGCTGTACTTGTTCTGTGTATGTAAGTTTCTTTTGCTTTATGATTTGTGTGCATTCATATTATATAAAACCTACTTCTGCAAGAATGTTTGAATAGTTAGTATATGTGCAATGTAATATGTTACTGAAGATTATGAACCCTAATTTAGTAGTCTTCTGGCTATAAGTAATTTTGATACAATTTTGCATATAATATATATAGCAACCTGATTGTTTTCATAAATTAAGAATTTGCTCAGACAACAGAAATTATAAAAGTTATTTGGGCAATTAAGACCCATCACTTTTCATATTTGGTAATTATGTTTGTAAACACAATTTTTTAGATCTGTTATTTAACATTGGAATGGATTAGGATCTACATGTCGTTTCCCTTTTCTATGATCTACATATTTAACATTGTCTGTTATAAAAGTTCTCTTAAAAAGTGAACTGCAATCTAATATTCTGTTTTTGTGGCGCACAAGATATATATGAATAAAAGGATGAAATTTTTTTAAGTGGCAGGCTAATAAGCAGTTGTCTATTGTGTAAAGAATCTCCTTTGAGTACTATTTGATTGTTGTATTTAAGTTAAATTTCGACAAATTAATGCAACCTTTGACTTTTCAAACACGTAGAAAAAGAACCAGAGAATGCACCCTGCAATGTATGATGATGATGACGATAGAGTTCAATCAAGATGTGGTAGACGATCCGCTTCTGCAATACCAATCCCCTCTCGTTTGAAACGTCAACGAACTGAATCTGGAAAATTTTCAACAGACCGAATTCATGAAATCTTGGTACCGCAGGACCAAGATTATAATGTGGGACCACTTTATCAAGCCAAAGTACCAACATGGACCGGTATGGTTTTTGAAAGTGATCCCAAGTGGCTTGGTACTCGAATGTGGCCCCCACCTGATGACCCAAATGGAGAACACGAAAAGGACATTGTGGCAATCGGGCTAGGAAGGGAGAGCTCATGTGAGTGCGTGTTTCCTGGGTCTGCTGAATGTGTGCGGTTTCACATTGCTGAAAACAGGTTGAAAGTCAAAATCAAACTTGGCCATCTTTTCTATAAATGGAAATTTCACCAAATGGGCGAGGAGGTTTCGCTTTCATGGGAACCAGAAGAAGAAAAAAGATTTAAAAGTTTAGTTGTTAGGGCACGGTATGAGTTATCTCATAGCACCAAGAGCAGGCGTGAGATCATGAACTTATTTTGGAGAAAAGCTGCAAATATGATTCCTGCAAAATTGAAGCGAAATCTGGTGAGTTATTACTTTAATGTTTTTGTTATAAGGAGAAGAAGCTACCAAAACCGTGTTACTCCTAAGGAAATAGATAGTGATAATGACGAAGAAGAGGTGGGGTCCGTTGGTGACACATTTGGTTATGAAAAGATTCATGGGCTGTTGCTAAAATGCTCAGAGAATTTGCAGCGCACAGATCTGGAATCTTGATTTATACAAAAGTTGTTTTTTGTCATCTTCACTGTGAAATTTTCATTTAAGATCTTTTATACTAGGAATCTTAGAGTCATCACATTGGTTGATGTTTTCAAGGTTTTATAGTTTTTTGGTTAAACTACAGTAGAGTGGTTGAACTTGTTTTTAGAAGATGACATTTTTTTATGGTATATTTGGTCCCATTTTCTTTGTTAATTTACAGATAAGTAGATCCTTTTTTCTTCGCTGTGATGCAAGTTGAATATTTGTAGGCAATCGAAGTTCCATTCTGGATTTCTTTTACACTCATGAGTCAGATACTTTTCCCATCAAATTCTACTGAAATCTTTGAACCAAATGTATTCTTTGGTTTGATGACTTTCCATAAGGATGGTGATAGGATTATACCACCATGCACACCTTTTACACATATGTTGAACACAGTTATCTCTTGTCAGAGCATTGGTAACGCAAGTTCAATGAACGTTGTACAACGCTGAACCTCCAAGTGATATTACACTGTCACTAGAGGACTAGACATCAAAAAGAGCAACAAACTTTCTGGTATGTTAATTTCAAATTGCAGACAAATGATGTGTGGGATTAGTTTGCATTTAGTCATTTACTGTCAAAATATGACGACATAATATGGTTATGGATTTTTCTATATTCATATCAAGATAAATGTCAAATTGCAGACAAATGATGTGTGGGTTTTTTAATGTAAAAAGGTTAAAAATAAAACCAATTTTACATACATGTGATTATTTTATTATTATTATTTATTTTTTTGTGATGATGTTGATATTTATTATTAAAAATAAAACCAATTTTACATACATGTGATTATTTTATTATTATTATTTATTTTTTTTGTGATGATGTTGATATTTACTCAATCAAACATCAACTCATATGCAACTGACATTCAGTTGTCTTCATGACCATCAAATGTCACTAATATAATATGAGATTTAATTACTTCTTAGAGTTTAGGATTTAATTACTTCTTAGAGTTTCGTAATTTTATTTTTAACTAAATATAATATGAGAACTCAAAACTATAAACAAGAAATTGCATAGATGATATTCGAGATCACTTGAACGATCTCAAAATAAGTAGCAATAGTTGTCTGGATCTTTTTTTAACGGCCAACGAATAAAGCACGGCTACCTGGGATAATTCAATGTAGAAAGGCGACCCCATGCCCGCAAACGTAGACATCGCTAGATAACCCAAGTCCATCACGAGGCTCATGAGGTCCCAGCCAATGCTTAAACCCTTGACTCAACACTCCCTACGAAGGTTATTGGCAATTGTTAGGAACCTTTGTGTTGGTATTTTTATATCTAATTTTTTTCCAAAAGTGGGATAATTATTTTGAGATATATTATAACAGTACGGTAGACAACTTTTTTGAGACCGGAAAGTAGTATTTGTTTTTCAGGGACCTAATGGGAATGCTGCCAAAACAATGTATTTTTTTTGGTACATTGTCATTGAGTATTGACTTTCAGGGGGGAAAAAAAGTAAATTCATTTGCACAATTGAACATTGTCATTAGTGTTGACTTTTGGAACCATATACTTGACATGACATGAGTTTTTTTTTTTTTTTTTTGAACAAACATGACATGAGCTATTTGAAGTAGAATACTTTCACTCAAATTCCATTGTCACATTATGCGAGATTATCATGTTATGTTTCAGAAAATTCTGTTTTGTAAAAGTATGTTCAGAAATTCTGGTAGCAAGTTTAGTTCAACTTCATAGCAAATCATGCATCAGAAAGTAAAACTTCAAAGCAAAACTTGATTTTAAGTTTGAAAATCCATACCCTTCAAGTTAATTTAGTGATTTAAAATATTAAATCTTTTTACATCTAATAATAGTCATTTACCATTTTCTTTAACCTAATATTTGTTGCCATTGGTGTTAATTTTTGATGAATCAAGCTCCCTGTTGCCACTTGCCAGTGGTTGAGATTGAACAACTCTAGATATTCTACAAATGCCTCCATAAAAAAAAATCAGCTATGCTTGGAAGCTTAAATAGGTGAAAGATATTCATTTGAAAGCATTCTCACTTAAGTAGTTAATTTGGACAAGCTCAAATGACTAAAGTGTATTTCATGTTTTTAGCAGCCATAATCACATGTATTAACCCACTTAGTTTCCATATGGGATGGAAAAGGTCAATACAAAATCAAGTTAGATCATTAGATTTGAACTGGATATCACATACAGAAACTTATTTCTAAATGCCCTACGAACAAAACTGGAGGATATGAAAAGGGGGGAAGCTTTCCCCATAAACCATCGAAATTATTGTGTTACTTGTTGTGGTCGCTCCCAGATGGTGATGTCTGGTACAAAGAAGATATTGCAACCTGTGTTTCACGAGAAAGAAGGAACTGCGAAGCGCAGATTAAAAATATGCAAAAATAGGATAAAATTTCTGTAAATTATTTAACGAAAGCTCTTACTGTAAACAGCGTATAGACATCCTAAATTCGTACAAAAATGGTCAATCCAAACACAAAGTTACTAAAAAGGCAAAATAGTTATGTGAATCTTGCATTACCTGCATTAGACTTCCGATCTCCTTGGAACCCATCTGACGACAAAATGCAATCACTTACTAGAGAGATGGTGAAATAGAGCTGAAAATGCGGCTCAGATACTCAAAAATGGTATAAAATTCTCTAAATCCAGTAAAAATAAATAAAGATTTATTGTAAGAACTTGTGTATAACTCTATGGTGAAGTATGAATTTGAACATTGGCTAGAAGTCTAGTAAGTTTACTAAGCGTTTCACGTGCAGATACAGTATCAGGGTGATCCTCGCCACATATAGAAGTTCTAATAAAGATTGCTTTCCGAATTAGGTCATCCCCGATATCGAATTGTCCTCCTCTTAGCATCAATTTTGCCCTAATTTCAAGAACAGTTGCTCTTGAAAGGGCTAAATCTTGCCATAAACTAGGGTTTAATTGCGCATCAGTTTGAATCGGTTTCCAACATAAAGATTTATCCAACCATTTTTCCACAGGTGTCACGAGTGCCTCATCGGCGGCTTCAAGTGCATTGGTGCACAACCGCAAGAGTTCTAAAGAAGCAGTACAACGAGAAAACCGAATAAATGTTCTTATAGCAAGCGGTAAGATTACTTCTTTCACGAGAAATGGCAATTCTGCAGCTTTTGTCTCGATTACCACAGGGTCGGTCCCAAATCCCAATAACAGGAAGCATGCTGCCCAAATATGATCCGAGTTATGTACGATTGTACCTCGGGTCACAATAGTTTGCACCACGGCATGTGCTGTCCCTGGGGAGCTTCTTTTACGTGCATACATTTTAACCAGCTGGTTAAACTGTATGTAACCATCTTTAGTACAACTCCGAGCAAGGTTGAAGCGTAAAAGGACAGAACACGCTTCGGTTTCAGATTTCTTGTCATATAAAGAAGAACACCCACACGTTAATGACTGCAAAATCTTCCTCCATAGCCTAGTACGGTGATGTTTTTCTGGGATCCGTTTAGCGGCTACAGCCAGTAATGAAACCGGAGTTGGCCCAGGTGCAAACCAGCCACTAGCAAGAACCATTCGGGTTGCCAAGCTTCGTGGACCATCAGCATGGTCAAATATCGAGAAACAAACCTCAATTAGCTGCAAAAGAAACATATTTCGCCTTAAGGTATTACTTTCCCTTTCTCTTCCACTTGAAGGCATTCGGTTAATTGTTTCCAAAAGTCGACTAGGAGTGATCGGGAGCTCAGATAAAACCGCTCCAACAATAGCTAATCCTAAAGTCAACCTCCCAAGCTTTTCTTCAATCGTACGTAATGCGTCGATTTCAGACACTGCAACCGGGCGGTCATTTATGTTTCCTTGCATTAGAGACATCGCCTCAACACCTGATAAGTATGAAAGCCGTAATGGTTCCATATTAATCAACCGGGAGAGTCGTGTGGATATAAGTACATGAGTTTCTCCACCAAAACGAGGAAGAAGATCGATCACGTGTTTATGATCCCACCAGTCTTTCTCGGATTCTAAGTTGTCAATTATTACCAAAAACGGAATGTTTCTCATAAGCTCCTTTCTTATTCTGGCTATCGCAGTTTCTTCATGTTCTTCAAAGCTTTTTGTTCTACTCTTCTCCAAACCCGACTCAATCCCCACATCAACTTCTAAAAAAGACCATAAATTCAAGTAATTTTGTCGAATGTATCTGCTTTCACCCCCGATCCATAAAACCATTTTGTACCTTTGATGAAATCGATAGGCGAATTCAAGAAGTAACTCTGTTTTACCTATACCTGAGTCACCAGAAACACAAGCTATCCCCTTTCCGTAGACAACTTTCATAGCCCGTTTCCGCCTACCAGGTTTCGGTTTTGGTGAAAAGTCAGCATTTTGCATCTCGATTTCCTTCTCTGATTCCTTCCAAACCACTGGTTCTTTTCCTTTTCTTCTTCTACTTCTAGGCTCAGGAGTTTTTGGTTCTCTTCTGTGTTCATCTATTGAATTGCTCCTCCCCCAGTTATGAATCAGATTCTTTCGTCTTGGTCTTGCTTTAAGTTCAAAATAGTCCCGTTCCCTTTCCCCAATGACATCACCGAAAAGCATGAATTCAAGCTCAGAAAGTTCCTTTTTTCTCCCAATAAAGTTGTCATTCCGGGGATAAGGAAACTCTTCTTTCTCAACTTTTTCACTCCATTTTGTTAATCTATCGACAACACTTCTCCGGCCAAGTCTCAATGCCAAAAGGGTCACAGCACGAAGAATACAATCCCGCCATTTCCCATCACGGGCCTCAAGCTTCCATTCATCAACACGGGTCAACCCATTGACTGCGTCTTTCCATTCGTTTTCTAACCCACCATACAAAAGCCATAGCTCACCACCATGTCTTTCCCATGTCTCTCCTCGTCTCTCCACTATATCTCTAACAAGACAATCATCTGGGCCAACATCAAAATAAACCGGGACCAAATTCTTTTTACTCGCAAAGAATCTTAGCTCTTCAATTGTATACGGGTTTCTGAATGATTTTCTTGTTAAAATAACGACCCCAAATGTAGAGGCGTCCATGGCTTTCTCTACAATGTTATGCTTTCTAGAGTTTCTACATTTTGCTCTATCTGTAACGAAACAACTCAATCCTTGTACTTCTAAATCAGCTCTAAGCCAATTTACAAACCTTGACAGTAACGGCTTTTTACCATGAAATCCTATGTAAACATCAAAGCTTCTTAATCTTGTTGGACCGTAAGAGGTTGAGGGCGGCGTGTATGAAGAAATTGGGCTTCGTGGGACTTTCTTTGACTTTTCTCTATGTTCAAACGCCTCATTCTCATGGCAGGTAGCGTATAGCTGCTGATTGCTGGTGGAAACACCTGTTGAGGAGGTTATCAGCCGAAAGTTTTGAGGATCACTTGATGTACTTGGCGGGTGTATAGGCCCATCTGGAATTAAAACATAAATTTGTTCAACTATTTGAAAGTTAACAACAAGCATAAAATAGAATTAAAATTTGCGACAACTAATAAGGAAGTCAAAGTTTATAGTACCATCAGCGGGCTGCCAAGACAATGATGATCTCGGGGAGAAAAAAGGCGACTGATTTGCTGATAGAAAAACTGAAGATGAAGATGATAAATTCCTCAAAGTTGAACCAAGTCTAGAGCTTTCGTCTCGTAAATCCATTTTCATACAATCTTATAACTTATTCTAGTCATCTGAAAATGAACAAAATAATGATATGTATCAAGAAATTGGTCTAAAATGCATCCTAAAAGATACTTGCATACTCGCATATAATATAATACCATCATATTTCTGGCACAAAATGCAGGAAATTTAAAGACATAAATAATCATTCAAAAAGCACAACAATTTCCATTTGAGATTCATATATTTCTACTAAAATAAGAAAAAACAACTAAACATAAAAGCAAAAAACAACAAATAACATACATATAAAAATCAATATTATTCATACATATTTAAAGAAAAATAAAATTAAAACCATGAATAAGGTGCAAAGATCTTGGGGCAATCAAAAAAATTAAAGCCCAATGGCATTAGAGATCTAAAGAATCACTTACAAACACAAAGAATCTTGTAATAAAAAAAACTTAATATAATATTATTTCAGATCTGGAAAAACAAAAAATAAAGATAAAAATCCTTACTTGCTTTGTAGCCATGAAATATCATCAAATATTACTCATAAATATCGAAACTTTTTACAATTGTAACAAACCCCAGTTGCTCAATTTACATAAGAACTAAAAACTTAAAAAAAATCTTGAATCTTCTTGGTTTAATATGAGATAGTCAACTGTTACATCAAATGTATCAGTTTGAATGTGAAGATGGTGACAAGTACCCTAATCTTTTAACTGTGGAAAGTGAACTACCAAAAAGCAAGCTTTTGCCATTTTAGAAATAGATTTGAAAATTGACAGAAACCCCTTTTTTTAGGGAGTAAAAAAAGGAAAATAGATATTCTTTTATTAAAAAATTATTTAGTAGAGATTAAGTATTTTGGGTTTGCCTATTTTGTAAAACTGAGAAAAACAAAAATTTTGAAGGGTTTTTGGTTCACAGTAACCAATCAAGTTCAAACCAGACTAAAGTGTACTAAACCCTTGTTTAAGACCTATATATACATGTGTGTATGTACTATATGTATAGAGTAGGAAATAGAGAAATGTTTTGGGCTGACAACAGAAAGAAAAAGAGTGAAAAGAAATCAGAGGATTATGTAAAGTATAGGACCCAACAAGTGGACGGATCTGACGAGGTTATGGTTGTTTGTGTCAAAGGTTCAAACTTTTTTTAACATGGTTTGTATAGGATAAGTCTACAAGGTCAAACATGGTACTAATCTGTCTGTCATATTTATTTTTCAGTATTGAATCGATAGTGTTTGCTATATCAAAGTTTTCTGTTCATTAGAATTAGAAAAAATAAAAAATATTGTTGATACTCTAATAATAATTAGGTTAGAGTATATCTTATGATAAGCATTTCAAAATTGTATGAAACAATGGATAAGTTCTTACTTTCATAAACAATCTATTACATTGTTATGCCATTCACTAGTATTAATTCGCCACCCATGTTTGAATCTTTGCAAAAACATATTCAACCAGCCAAGGTTTCTGAGATCTCATCGCCAGGCAGCGTTGCAGGGTCACTAGCTTGAGAGAAAAAATTCCTCTATAGGACTAAGGGGTTCCTAGGCATTTACCCTTTTTTATAGTATAAATTCACCATTCAAGTATGTATTCACATTGATCCAATGACTACTTTATATTCTAAAAATTGGATAGTTAGTCTAATCTCGTGGTTGTAAGAAATGGATAGCAGTTTCTTATCGGCTCTTATTGATTAGTCTCACGTAATATTATGGTTAAAATGATATTGGATTGGATTTATAGTTTTATACCTCTTCAAGATTAATGATGTATTTCTAATTTCTCCATTACTAGGCTACTGTCGTAAGAAAATATAGCTATCGTAGTAATGTAGTATGTTTAAACGAAAACATATTAAGTTTTTTTGCTATAGGTTTTTTGAATTTGTTTTTTTAAATAATATATGCAATATCTTGTTTTTGGTCTAAAAATAGTAAACGGTCTTCTATATTTAAATGGGGTTAAAATCACCCCTTATCAGTCTAGATATTTTTAAAGAATTATTGAGAAATGTCTCCCATGTATGAAACTCCTTTTGGAGTTTTGCATACTCAAAATCTTTCGAAATATTAAACATGGGGTATGTGTTGTTTTTGGTGTTTGTTGGGTAATGAATGAGAAATTTAAGAATATTTGGCCATTTGCTATGAACATTATGGGCAGTCTTGAAAAGGTTGCCATCACATCTATAACTTATAATTGACTAATTATCATTTTCTCTCTTTAGGGAAAGAAAAAAAATCATGATTTGTCAAAAGTCAAGAGTGTTGGTGGACTAGTCTTGATTGGTAGTTTCAAATAGATGACGATTTTATTTTATAATGGCTTATTATAGGCTTTTTTTTAAAACAACGATATTATTGCTTATTTAAGATATTTAAGGGGTAGAGGAGTAGTCATCGGCATCCCGGCAGCATGCCTAGCCCGCTGAACAAACACCGGCGCCAACAAAACAGCATCCCGGCGGCATGGAGGTCGACGGGCTTTAAGCCCTGCGAGGGATGAAGATTTCGAACGTTGGAGAGGAGCGTGGGGGAGCGAATTGAGGTGGGGTCCAGCTACTTTTTGACCGTTGAACATGAATAAAATAAAAATAAAAATTTTTCCATACCTTTTTATCTATAAATACACTTCTTTTTTAACCAAAAAAATCACCAAACAAAAACATATCTTCACACTTCCACAAAAAAAAAAAAAAACACATTACTAAAAAATGGATTCCTCTTCCTCATCTTCTTCATTTTGTGTTCCACCGGAGTTAGATGATTCATCTACGGGGAGTACTTTTCAGTTTTTTAATCAAGTGTACGGCGAGCTTGAAGATACCGGCACCTTTTCCAACACTGTAAGTATATCGATCGAGACCTTGACGATCACACCTTGACGGTCATATCTCACGGCGCATGTATCGGCTTTAGACTTATCATACCTTGACGATCCAGCGATGCAGCCACCATCAGTTGCGAGTTTGATTTAGTTGTCTTCATTATTATGTAGCATTTTAGTTTTGGTTTATGTTGTTATGTACTTTTTAATTCATGTTTATGTAATGTTTAGTTTAATTTTAATGAAATATTTAAGTTTTTATTAAAAAAGAAGAAGTTTGATTAAATTAAATGAAAAAGAAAAAAAAAATTGAGAGGGTTGAAAATGTGCCATTGAAAATGGTTGGGAATGATGGTTGGGAGGGTTGAAAAGAAAAATTGAGTTGGAGGTATTTGATTGGTAGAATTTAAGAGGGATGAAATTCTGGGAGGCATGACTCCTCTCCCTCTGAACTTACAATATAAAAGTCACGGGATATATAATTTAATTTACTATATATTGTGCCATTAGATAGTTTTTTAAAGCTAATTTGTAAATAAGGACTTAAAAATATAATACTGTAAATATGCCTGATTTTTTACTATAAGTTTTACATGATTTTAAAGCTAATTTGTAAATAAGGACTTAAAAATATAATACTGTAAATATGCCTGATTTTTTACCATCAGTTTTACATGAATTTCGGTTTTCCATTTTTCTTCCATATTTGATTTTAAACATTTATCATAATCTTTTGTTATACATATCTTCAAATCTATATATTTTATTCACATATCTTGTTAATTTTTATAACATAATTTAAAGGTGAATTTTTTTATTTTAAAAATCTAACCTTTTTAATGTACACTAATAATAACTGTAATGACTATAATTAATGTTGTCTTATACTGTATATAAATATATTTAAAGCACATTTTAATTTAACACATTCATTATCAATGTTAGAGTGTTGATAGAAACATACCCATTTCACATTCAAAAATAGAACTCACCAACAAAAAGTTCCTGGATAAGGATCCTTTAAAGTTGAGATTAATTTTAAAGTTAAAGTTGGACAATCCTTAGCCTTAAAATGAATGGTCAAGATTTAAATATCAAATTTAAATCATGATCTTTGATTTTAATCCAAATGTTGATATTCTTTCAACTCCACCTATAAAATTGTTCAAATTTAAAAGGATCTTAATCCAAATTAAGTTCTCATAAGAAATACACATACAATATTAAATTACCTTAGAGGCTTACGTACGGTGCAATATACAACTTTACCCACACATATATCATTCTTAGAATTTTTTTCCTAACGGGGAATTAAATAATTAATAACTTGAACTTCGACCGAGATAACTTGATGGCTAAAGACTATCGACAGCTAGCCCAATTCAATTGAACAAAACCAGGCCCATTAGTCTCACAATCCGAGAAAAACACATATGTCCGCCCATTTGAAGACACGACCACAATTTAATAGCAAAACTCAACGTTTAATTAGACTTTAACTTACATTTCTTCAGACCAAAATCATTGTTACAAGATTCCATATCAATCCTTCTATAAAGGGCAATTCTTAGATTAATACTAAGTATTCAAAAAATAAATTAACCCCCAAAATCGTCAAAACACTAAAATATAAATTATCAGATTTTACAACACATTCGTGTCCAATCACTCTCTAAATTCACTTGAATAAAATAATACCAATGATAGTCCAAAACACTCTTTTGTACTCTTAGTTGGAGGCACATGTTTGCACATGACGCTACATACAAATGGATGTTTCGAATTCAACGGTTCTGATTTGTAATAATTGGAGATTGTTTTCACATTTGGTTTTCTCTCAAGTTAGCTTATAATCAAATCAATGTATTTGACAATTATATCATGCATTGTTGCATTGCGACTTACTATAATTACTATAACGTATGAGAATTGATATTCGTACCATTTTTTTTATTTATTTCACCACAATCGTGTATTAAATTATTGTATCACATGTTATATTTTAACATTGTGGTAAAGTATAAAAAACTATGATACGAATATCAGTCCCTATAATGTATATATCTGATTCAAACAAGGTCGCGTCTAGGTAGGTGTTAGGAGTATCATCAGTACGTGAACTATATGATTTGTTTTACGTAGCGTAAACTTTCAATAAAATATTATGGTTTCTGAAAAGCATTAAATCTAAAAACACAAAGTATGATCGGTTTTGAAAACTTGAAACTTGAGAGTGATTAATGTTGAATTATTGATAACTAAAAAGAAATTAAATGAGATATCTCATTAGTAAGTATTACTACATTATCTGAATCAAAATACTAAATACTAAAATCTGTCTCAATATTGAGATATTATAATATTGTTTTGATTCTATAGTCTCAATATTTTACTTTTTTGATTATTTGGAGGTGATCAAGACTAATACGAGTACTATTTAATTAACATTATGGATCTCTTTATAAGAAATTTCAGATGTTAAGTGTAATCTTGGAGATGATGGTCTTGAAAATGATCACTAGACATCTCAATTAGACCAGTAATATATATCTAAACTACTTGTAATATTTTATCTCCAGAATCATTTGAATAAAGAAATAACTCGTCTATACTCCATATTAAAAATTATATGGGGTTGTTGAAAAGTTTACAAGTTTGAAAGATTTTACTCTTTTACTCTTTCCCTTAAAACAAAACATAAATATCTTCATTCTTTCTTTCTCTCTCTAAAACAACACACAAAATATTATTCCATATGGTATACCAAAACAATACACACCCCTTTCGTGAATAACCACCGTCATCGTCCATCATCACCAACGCTCTGGCCACTGTCGTCCATGATATCCGTCGCCAGAAGCGGTACTAAAGGGGGGCAAGGGGGTCCAATGCCCCCCTCAAATTTGTTATGTATTTTTAAATTTTTTGTAGATTTTTTAAAATTTTCTATGCGTTTTTAACATTTTGCCCCTTTTAGATTTACTTTATATAAGTTTTTTAATTTTGCCCCATGTGAGATTTTTTCCTGATACCGCCTCTGTCCGTCGCAATGTGCGAGTACCATGTTCGTATACCTTTGCCAAAATGTAATTCATTATTAAATTACATACATAATAAAACTTTTGTGCAATTTCTATCAAATTTTAGTTATCATTTAATTTCTTCAAATTATCCCTTACATTTGAACTTTTTCTCCCTGGCTACATGGCATGCGGATGATATATATTGCATATTTGATTATCTTGTCTAAGTGATGGTGGCAATTGGCAAAGCTTCAATTATGTAAACTTGTCTCCTTAGTCTGATCATTGTACCACGTTCTACAATTCTTAGCTATCGACCACTATATCTATATGTTGGTATTACATATGTTCATATATTAATTAGTTCCTTCATTCTCGATTTACACCATTTTCTAATAGAAAATGATATTCATACTATTTATTTGATGTATCTATCACAGTTATGTATGACTGACTTGTACAGTCAGCTATACTGTTTGTGACTTGTACAATCAGCTATACTATTTGTATATAATGGTACATTATAAAAAAATGGTGGTACGAATATTAGTTTTTTTTTTCTTTCTTATTTTGCATGTGTCTTTCAATTCCACGGGTAAATGATACTTCGTGATTGACATGTACGTATGATGGTTGTTGCGATTTATATTAAGGGGTAAAAAACACGAAAATTTTAGGCCTAAAAATAACAACATCCAAAACTTTTAGCCTTGGTAATAAAAAACTCAGACTCCCTCATCTAAAATTCTTGAGTAATTTCACAACTTATTTTGTTCATGCGTTGCTCAAAATTGAGTATCGGTATATGGATCATTGGATCAATCATGGTTATTCATTTAATTATTTGATCAAATATCAACTATCACGGTACTCACGCAATGCCGCAGTGGTCGTGGCGGCGATGGTGTGATGATGGAGCGACTGTTGGTGTAAATATATAATGGATGTAAATGATTAATGAAAATATTTATAAAACAATAGACTAATAGTGAAATTTAACTATTAAGAACATTTTAGATAATTTCTTCTATGTAAATTTTATAGTATAGATATCTATTTTTGGCTTTTTGCTCAACATAATTTCTGTAACTTTTGTATTTTTTTTTATTTTTTTTGGCTTTTTCAAGGGTTTTTGAAATCGTAAATTAATGTCTGTGATAAAACATATATTATGTAAGATTTTTATGTATTTAATTTTTGAAATTAGAGTATGTGATAATACTTTATAAGTTTTAAAAATCACATTGTAGCCTGCGAATTTAGAAGAATATTCAAAAGAGTCGTCGAAAATATTCAACGTGGTTAAATACTTTACAATGGTCAAATAGAAAACATGAGTCAAACAACTTACCCAAACCCCTTAAACATTTATATCATAGTAAATACTCAATGCAATCGACGTGACAAAATAAAATCAAATTTGGTATGACATTAAACATAGTTAGATCATTTAAAATACCAATCGTTGATAATAATCAAACAATCAAGAATGGTCAAAGAGTTGACATTAATCAAACAGTCGACATTGGTCAAGTAGTTAACAATTACCAAACAGTCAACAATGGGTCAAAATCAAACATGGCTTAGCACATTTTTAAAAATTGTTGTAAAGTTAACAAACACAAGGCAAAACATTCAAATGTGAAGTTTAATATAACGATGTATGATCAATATATTAGAGACTTAGAGTTTAAATATGTTAAATTGGATTTTGTTGAAGTATTTAAAATGGTAGCAAAATAGTAAAATCTGTGTATTTAACATATATATAAAAAGTTTAAAATATATATTTAATATCTTATGTAGTATAGATATAGATACATCAATCTTCTTATATATATATATATATATATATATTATAAGACAGTTGAACTAATGACTTATTAATCAATCAAATCGTTCAATTTTATCAAATTGATTTTCGTTTATGTCATCATTTAGATTTACTACAAATTAAAAATTATAATAATCATTATCCAAATATATTATTATATTAGTATTTATATTAATTTGTAGAAAAAGTCTCATTAATTTATACTTTTTTTGTTTTTCATCAATAATTTACACTTATTAGTCCTAGATACTTAATTTATATTTATTTTAAGCCATCAACTTGAGATAATTTAATAAAATTTACAATCATTTAATTAATTAAAAAATTTCAACATATAAAATATTGTATTCAAAAAATTATTTCAAAATCTAATTACTTATTAACAAATATAAGATTACATTTTTATAAATTAAAAATAAATATATTTAGTTTAATATTTAATATAAACACAATTTAAACTCTAAATACATATCTCAAACATAATAACAGATGACGATATACAATATCATTATCCTAAACACAATATGATTCATAGAACATGAGACGATCACAAAACAAAAAACGATTTACAACAGATGTTACTTGAAACCTAAATTCAAATCAATATGAACTCCATTCAAGATTCATTCTATCTTTTGGTCAAAAAGGTACATAGTTTTCTCCTTTTTTATATATTAGCTTTGCGTATTAATGTTTAAAGTTACAGTAAGAGTCTTAATTGTTATCAAATAATATAAAAACAATCCTAATTGTTATCTAATTATTATAAGACAGGTGATTGAAAATAAATCTATGCGTGGTATGGGCGGATTGACTACGGCAAACAATTTCATCAATATGTCTCGGCTAATAATGACAGTAACGAACCTATGATTATTGTACTACAAGTTGTAAAATATAACACTTAGAACCGTATATAATTTAAAATTATAAGCTTTTATGACTTAAATGTATGAAGATTTAACATTGATAATATTGTAAATCTTGTGTCCAGTGTTGGACACAAGTCTAAAATCTATTTCTTCAACTAAACAAAAGCAAATATAAAAAGCAAATAAAGTAAGCAAAATCAATACGTGCGAATGGCAATTGAGTAAGCAGCAAATTGTGCATGCTCAGGAATCTGGCTGGAAAGTGGGCACTGAGAGGTCCAACAAGCACACGCTTTTCGCTCTTCATGCTCATCATCACGCCCACATTGAGGATTTTTTTAATTTAATCTAATATTGTTCCATAATATAGTTAATTTATAAATTAAAAAAATAATAAAAACTTATTATAATACATGATAATTAACTTTTAAAAACTGTGCAATTTGTGTAATAGATCCATAGTTATAAAAATCAATTTTTGCTTGTTTGTATCACTGCTTAAAACATTTTGTACCTTTGTTTTTCAGAACCATTTTTTATATTATTTTTTAATAGAAAATGATTAATCAACATAATTGGTGTGTCTAAAGATATGCCTAAAACCTTAAGAATTTGATATGTGGATTCCACTAATTCTATTTCTTAATCTTGCCCCCTGATTTTTTCACGTGTCATCATCTTACAATTAGGCACCTCTTTAGACATACCAATTAGGTTGATTTATCATTATCCTTTTTTAATTTTTTGTTAGGATGTCCGTTAAACTTAACAATTGAGTTGTATGTTTTCCTCTTCTTTTTTTAAACAATTATGGAAAATAACATTATTTTCATGAGAGATGATTCTCTCAAGTTGTCTAACATGACTTCTTAACCCTTGAATTAAAATTAAATGTCAAGAGACAAAAATTAACTTTGAATCTTGACCCTTAATTTTCATCCGAGGATCAAGATATATACAACTTGATCTATCAAATTGAAAACAACTTGAAGGAATCCCTTCCCTACTTTTATTTGTACAAACTATTGTGGTATCCATGAATTTACTTTGTTTACAAACCCCAATGTGACCAACTCAAATAAAAATTGAAATTAAACCATGTGATGTGATTCGACTTCACCTCTCTATAGGTTTATTCTTCTCTTGAGACTCCATAAGATGACAAAATTTTGATGGTATCAAGTTAGGTAAAAGTCAAATTAGTTAATTAAAAACTAATCATTTATATTATCATTCTATTCTATTTCTGATTATGTAATGTTTTTATGAATGTATTTGTGACATATGATAAATATGAAACATTGTTATATGATTAAGAAAAAGGTTACGATTTGCATAATATTTTCCTAATTAGCTTTGTAAACCATGTATAAGGACCAGGGGCGGGTGTTTTACCATTAACCTTTGCTTTTATACTACGTGTCTTTCATTGTCAAAATACTAACAAACCCGAAAGTTAACCGATAATTGAAACTGATTAGTAACTAATAAGATACAAACTGATTATAGGTTACCATTAACTGCCAGTTAGTTACCGATTATATATTTCAAAATAAAAATTGGTTAATTATCAGTTAACCTATAACCGATTATTAAAATATAATAGTATTATATTTTTATATTTTTTTATAATCAGTATAATACCGATTAACCAATTTTATTATAATATATTTTTATTTATTATTTTTATTATATATCTAACTCTTATATTGACACACAACTTCTCTTTCTAACCCATCCATATGATTTATTACAACCAATTCAATATAAATTTTTCTAACCCATCCATATGATTTATTACAACCAATTCAATATAAATTGATACTAGCCACCATCCATGGATTCCAGCCACCATCCATCGATTTATAAGAACACTTATTTTATGTCAATACCCAAAATCCCAAATCGATTCTAGCCACCATCCTTTTCTTCATTCAATCATGATCATTACAAAATCCTTTTCTTCATTCAAATCGATTACTAATATTCACAATAAACATTAACAAAAAAACCCAAATCGATTATTCTAAAGTTGCTCAAGATTGATCATTTTCTCCATAAAAAACCCTCACAAAAAAATCTCAAAATTTACAACTCTATCTCTCTTACTTAATAGCTTTACAATCAACAAATGGCTTGTTTGTGTTCTGGTTGGTGCCTTGGTCTGCGTACTGATATTATTCTGCTTATTGTTTTTGGTTTGTTTAATAGTAAGCAGGCTAGTTTTCTCTTGAAATATGTTGCTCATATTTGTTCTTGATAAGTTGCTAATTTTTTTCCCCCCGTAATTTCCAGTTTTCAGTAGTCCACTGTAATTCGAACAATCTACTGCACAGGTTAATTTTAACCTATTTTCGGTTAATTGGCACCGGTTAACCGGTTTATATTAACCGAAACCGGTTATATAAGTTAGAGTTTTATATGTCCTAACTGGTTTTTACTATTTCAAAAAAATAACCAGTTTCGGTTATTAAAATTAATAACCGAAATCGATTAACCACTTCTTGCACCTCTATTAATTCTATACAAAGATTGGAAATTAGTTCACCTTTCATAAAAAAGATATTGAAAAATATCCAGCAACTTTTAATCGTCTATAATAAATTTATATCTCTTACTACACGGTTCATAATAACTATATAAACCATGTATAGAGTGGGTATCTATATCCATGGTAACAATTTCTTCTACTTGTAATTAAGCAACTAAGCATCTAAGCATTTAAGTTGTAAGTTGTAACACTACTCAGTTAGTCGGTCCTCATGAAAATTATTAGCCAGTGTTGTATAAGATGATATAGAGAGTGGCCCATTAACATTTTTGACATAAAAACCAAGGCCCAATATGCCATGATCAATTAGTTTCAAGAATTTGACATGAATTAATGGAACCAAAATTAATACGTTATAAGTAATAGAGTTAATGACATAAATCGTTCCCGTGGTTTACTAAAATAGTCACCTTTCGTCCTTAAAAACCCAAAACTTCAAGGACAGTCCTTTATATGAGGATAAGGTTCATGTTTGGTCCTTTGACTATTTGACCGTCACCTTCTCTCCGTTAAACCCCCTACGTGCCTCCCACGTGAGGGGTATTCTAATCATTTTTACTCTAAAGGACGAAAGGTGACTATTTTATTAAACCACAGGGACGATTTATGTCATTAACTCTTTACAAAAAGATGATATTTTTTCATCGTTTTGTTTCACTTATTTAATGCCTAGATATTTTAAAATTAAATACATATATACACATACATAAACACAATAATACATATATCTCTATTTGAAAATCAATTTATCTAATTTCATTCATCTATTCAAATGAAATGACTGCCATTAATCAAAGGCAGCGAACACAACAAAAAAAAAAAAGAATGAATGAAGATGAGCATACCACCACTTTCCTGCAAACCACCGCTGGGTTTTTTAGGCCATTAGACCGTCGAATATTTCAGGCCATCTGCTGTACATATCTAAATGGTGACGACGGAGATGGGAGGTCGGCGTTATGATGATCGGATTTCATAGATATAGGTATAGATCTGGATATAAATATCGTTTGGAGGTGGGGTGCGGTGGTCAGATTAGATATATATGGAGCTGGATATACATGGTGACAACAAAAGATACAGGCCGACGGTGTGGTGCTCGACGAATGTGCGAGCACAACAACATGTGGGTCTCCATTTGCGGCTGCCAAATGTGGTGTGGAGGGTCGAGTGGGGGGTGACGTTAGTGGTGGTGATGAATGGGTCTGACGAAGTTGGTGATGAGTAAGGATGACGGTGGTGGTGAATTGTGAGGTGCCGACGGTTTTTGGTGGTGTGGTGATTAGCGGTGGCGGTAGTGTGGGTCTTATATGGTAGGTGGTTTTTCCAATGGGGTGATGTAGGCGTGGGGTAGGTGTTGTTGATGTTGATGTCCAAGGTGTGGTTTTTCCGGTGAGGTAATCGGAAACTCCAAAAACAGTTTCAGAAAAATGTACAAACTGTAACTTGGAGAGAGAGAGAAAGAAAGAGAGAGAGAGAGAGAGAGAGAGAGGGTAACAAAATGAGATATAGAGTATGTATAGATTTATACTTAGAAAGAGATAGATACAGATGTATAAATATATCCATGGAAAGGTTTAAAGAGATTGGAAAAGAGTCAACCCATGTATATTACATTTCTATGGAAAAGAGTCAACCCATGTATGCTCACATTGCTTCAATGTTTAGCACCTTTTTGTGGGCTGGTATACCACCACTATTATTTGACCCATGGTCCTAGCCCTCCTCTACGGGCCTCTTAGAGTCTTACCCCTCTTAGGTATTCTGACTCACTATGAAATAGAGTCAACCCATGTATATTACATTTCTATGGAGTCGATCTGATGTAAGTCCATGCCTTCATGGGCTTGTGTGGTACACTAGAGGTGCCAATTCACTAACAAAAATCAGAAAGGTTCCGAGGCCTAATGTGCTGTTAGTATGACTTTTAACATTTTTTTTGTTGTTGTTGGAACTCTTTTCAAATTAGAAAGGGTCGCCACACAATATTGTTGTGTGCCACACTTATATAAATTTCGAAACTGATGTAGTGCGGTATCTATCAAAATACCAATGTCATATGTACCGACTTTATACGTATCCTAAAGTATATTTCGTTAGCAGTTTGTAGTTAAGTGGGAAAAAGGTCAACAATAAGCCAAATTCACAATTAATTATTCTTGGCCCTAAATAATCATTATCATTATTACATATATAAAAGAAGACCACAACAAGCTTGAGTCGAATTTGATCTCATACATATACAAGTTTTACTATTTAAAACTTTAGTATTTTTTATTTGTTCTGAAACAAGATATGGATGGACAAGTTAAAAAGTTCCAAAACGGGAATTAAACCTCGAATCTAGCTTAGGACGCATCATGATTCCCAATAGGTCAAACCTATCATTAAACTTATACAACTCTATCTCCACATAATAATGTATTGGACAACGAGGAGCGTAAGCCCACCAGGCTAAAAAAAGTCAAACCCGACCAGGAAGTATTAGCGGCGACGTCGCCGCTAATACTGTGGGCCCCCATGTCTTTAATGGTAAATCTGACAGAGAAAAAAGCGGGCCCAATATTAACGACGATGTCGCCACAAATGCTTGGCCGGATTGATTTTTTCCCTAGTGGTGTTACCCTGTGCCTTGGACAATGACAAGCTAAAAATACATATGGACATTGTCAAAAGGTATTTTTAGTGGTGGGTAAGTAGGACCAAGTTTACACCTAAACATGAAAAAGGAAGGTGAGCATGAAAGCCGTCAAACAGGTGGGATGAACACACGTGCACCCCATTATTCTACTCCCTTACCGTGCAAAGTCTTCTTTGCTTATATTCCAATTAGTTAAGTTAATTTAAAGTTTAATAACAATTAATGATTTTAAATATCCATGAGGCAAAATGACTAACATACCCTGTTACCTTTTGCTTTTTAGACACTCACCCCTTCACTTTTGATATATATAAGTTATGGTACATGATGATCGATATAAGAATCTCAACATTATTTTTGCATCATTCATTATATAGTACGAGTAGCTCTTTTAGTTTTAAACTAAAAGATGTAAATTAAATTTGGATGACAAAAACGTATGATACGTTATATGGTTGCCAGAGTGTGACAACTATACTGCTTGGACGAAGTATGTTGCAAAGAGTGATTAAAGTTGTTTCCCAAAACATATTTGTATATATATATCAAACTTGAAAAACTTTTTAATAGAAATGTTTAAAGTAAGGTAATTTACGAGAATATGTACATTATACAACTAGACATTGTTGAAAAGTACATTACACAAAGTAAATTTATTGGTTTACATAAAATGATGTTTTTGTCATAAAAGAAACTATATCACACAAATTGAATCTTGTTAGGAAGTATATTACACAGGTTGAACTAATTTACAAGTATAGAAGTATAGTGACTTGTTTGTTAAAGAAACACATCACATAAAATGAACTTCTTAAAAAGGTACATTATATATTGACGATTTATAAAAAATGATATACATACAGTAATAATTACATACTTACACATCACATAAACTAATATATCTCACTTTTAAGATATAATTATATACTTATCCAAAACATGCTTTAGAATTGCAATGCATTAAAAACTTACACTTTAAATAAATATGTAACTGTGTATCTTAAATAGGATATATATGTAATGTAAATTTTCCTATAAATAATACTACTCGTAATATAATGTTTTTGGGCTAACATATTGAAATCCGACTGAATCACAAGGTCACATACGTAAAATAACAAATATTACAATTAACCCCCCTGCAAATCTAAAAAGATCACCTTTTTTGACGTTACATTCCAATTGCCATTCCCAACGATAAAATCTGGTTAAGTCGTTGCCGTGTTTGACCCCCAAACGCGAAGATACATATACATACATACATTCATTCATATACATACACTTCACGCACAACCCATCAAAATTCTTGAACAAAATATTCCAAAGTTTTCACCTTTTTATCTGTATCCATCTATTATTATTATTATTATTTTTCAAGAACAATGAGAGGTGTAAATAATACAATTGATACAATTAACGCCGCTGCATCAGCTATTGCATCTGCTGAAAATAGACAACCCCATCAATCTTCTTTAAATCAGGTATTTTTTTTTTTAATTTGGAAATTTGAATTTATTATATGATGTTAGGAAATTATAAGATCCGGGGTTAATTTATATAAATCTGATATGTTGATTGTTTAAGTTTTTTGTATGTTTAATCATAAAGGTGATTAATTGTAGCTTGTTACTAGTAATTTTAATGGAATTGATATTTTAGGCTTTATTGATTAATTTGGTTATATTATTAGGAGTTTTCTAATCATCAACTTATGTTGTATCCGTAGCCGTTAGGCCTAAGATTAACAAATTCTTAATTATGATGGTTATTTACATATGTTTTAGAATTAAATGGATTTCTTTTGATCAATTAATGTTAATGTTAGTTTGATCACAAGTTGTTAAAATGTTTGTTTGTTAATTAACAAACAAAATGTACATTATAACTTTTTTGTGTTGGTATATTGAGCTAAAAATTTATGTGAATCACAATCAAATAAAAATCCGTTAAGAGAATTCGTATGATGGCGTGTTATTTTTTAACTGTTGAACAAATGAACAAAATCTTATGGTATGTTTTGATGTAGAAAAATTTATCTTTAGTTCAGAAAATGTAAGAAGTCTTAGTTTTAGGGTCTAGAAAGCTACTGAAAATGTTGAGAAAGTGTGTATTTGTTTTGTTTTTCTAGTTTTGCAAACACGCCGAGTTTCCTATCTTAGAATAGGAAAATAGAAATATAAGAGTCGGTTTTCAGAAAGAAATTTGGTTATATGACAGAAAGGTGTGTTCTTTGTTCTGTCAAATTTTTTCTTCGATGGATTAATAGGAAAACATTTTCGATTTAATGAGTTTTCTTTTTAAAGTTATTTTGGAAAATGCCCCCATCGTCTGGCAATTAAACACACCATTAATAGCTGGGCACTTCCTTTCAACTTCTGTTCACTAGTGTGATAATTTCCGCTAATGAGTTTAAAAGAAGAAAAAGTTTTTTTAACGCTTTTTATGACAAAGGTGCTTTTTACAGGATTCTGATTACAATTTATGCTATGTATCGAAGCTATATGAATATTGGGATGGCAATCTTCATGTCTTGTTTAATAGCTTTCTGTATCATTACAAATGAATGGTGACTATCTTCTATGTAAGTTCTGCTATTAGCCATGTTGTGTCATTAGCTTCCCAGAAACAACTTTAGATCAAGGATTATTGTTGAACTGTACTGTAATTTACATTTCTTGGTTTTTTATTAGGTATTCTATTTTATGTTGATTTTGGTCATTTTTTCTACAGAAACGAAGATGGGGAGGCTTTTGGAGTATTTCTTCATGTTTTGGATCTCAGAAGCAAAATAAGAAAATCGGGCATGCTGTTTTTGTTCCTGAACCTAGTTCATCAAGAATCGATGCTCAGACAATTCAAAACTCGACTCAATCAACTACTGTGGTGCTTCCTTTCATTGCTCCTCCATCTTCACCTGCATCTTTCTTTCAATCAGGACCACCATCTGTCGCCCAATCGCCTAGTGGCTTACTATCATTTACAGCTGCATCATCCGGGATGTATTCACCTAGTGACCCGACTAACATGTTTGCTGTGGGGCCTTATGCTAATGAAACACAGTTGGTTTCACCACCAGTGTTCTCAACATATACCACCGAGCCATCAACTGCACCATACACACCTCCTCCAGAATCGGTTCATTTGACTACACCGTCATCACCTGAGGTGCCATTCGCTCGTTTTCTTGGTTTGGCTAGCCAAAATAGTGAAGTTGATCGAAAATTTTCACCATCACACCAAGAGTTCCAGATGTATCATCTGTATCCTGGAAGCCCAATGGGACAACTCATATCACCCGGATCAGGTGTCACCAATTCGGGCACCTCCTCTCCGTATGGAGATATCACTTATGGCGTCCCCCCCTTCCTTCACAACCCAACAGGTGCAAAGCTCTGGCCGACGGGCTGGAAATCACAACAAGAATCCAGGGCAACGACGCCTGATCCTTCCGGGCACGGGTCAGTTCTCGACCGTCAGCACTCCGACGTGGGTCCGCTCACCCATTTTCCGAATGACGATCAGCATATGGTTAATCATAGAGTGTCGTTTGAGATTACACCGGAAGAAGTTGTTAGATGTGTCGAACGGAGACTTACTGCTGATGCGGCAAACGTGAGAGACAGTAGTCCTGATGATGCGGCAAAGCGTCATAGATCAACAGCCACCTTTGGATCCGCTAAAGAGTTCAACTTTGGCAGTACTGATGGGGCAGAGTTGACTTGGTGGACCAGTGATGAGAAGGTTCTTAGCAAAGAAAACGGGCCCGGGTCTGAGCCTGTTCCCAATAAGAACTGGGCTTTCTTTCCTATGATACAGCCTAGTGTCAGCTAACTATTCAGTAAATCCGGAAATATTCTAATCCAAAACACTTAGCAGGTCAGATTAAAGTAAAGATTATTCTTCTACAAAGGTTGGCTAGTTGCATATAATTATGGGGCATATTGTTTGTTGTTTTTAGATATAATAAGTTTATGTACAATTTATGGTAATCATTTCAAGATTAATCATACAAATACATATATTTATGTCTCATCTAATTTTCGATCTGACGCTAACATTGACCCTAACTCGACTCTTTCTTCTTTGTATCCTTTACGATCAACTCGTATGAATTATCTAACAGCTTGTTCTAATCTATGCTTTGATATTCTACTAATATGAAGTACATACTTCCCGAAGTATTCATCCTCCTTGTGTGGAGATTGTTTCTAGTTCCGTAGTTCGTTGAGGTCAATGAACAATATTGAAGCCTCTACCAAAGCAAGTATAGATTTAGCCTGTAGAAGGATATTACTATTGTGTATAAGTTTGTTAGTCTTTGTAATAATAATTTCGGCCTATATGACCTTCTAATTTCTAAACGTTAAGTAGTTATGCAACTAATATTATTATGTTAGCAAAAATCGTGGATCAACCTAATTTTGACACTTCTTTCCTGGCCAATCCTGATGATTTGGCTTGTTACTTTGGCTCCTGATGATTTGGCTTGTTACTTTGGCTTCTCAAGACTGGGAGAGCAAACTCTATAGGACGTAATCAGGAATCGAAGATGTTAGACAGTTATCCCTTCTGCGGTTCTGCCTTCCAAAAAAAAGTAGTTGGAAAAAGTTCAAAAACAAAAAAGAAGTGGTTGAAAATTGAAAATAACAACAGTACTAATCGAGTTTATATCGTACATCAATGTATGTTACACATGTATCATGTGCAAATGTTGTAGGGCAGACTGTATATTGTGCATGTATATCATCGAAGTGTCTAGAGGGGTGTTTGGTATGATGGAATGGAAAGGGGAGAAAGGGAATGGAAAAAACTTCCCTTGTTTGTTTGTGACGAAGAAAGAGAATGAAAAAGGAGAAAGAGGAATCAATTCTATTCTCTTCATTCTCTACGAATTGTAGAGAATAAGTGAGAATGGAAAATAAAATTTTTTTTTTTTTTTGAAGATGTTATATGTAATAAATATATTATTATTTAAAATTTTATTTTTTATATATATTCATTCTCTATGGGTACCAAACAAGGAAATCCATTCTCTTTCTCACTATTTCCATTCTCTATGATTCTCTCCTACCAAACACCTTATAATTTTTATCAATGTTTCTATTATTATTAAGATTATAGAGTTACTGACTTTTATATGTGTGATAAAAAAAATGAAAAAAATTATTAATAAGAAAAATGCATAATTTATTTGGAGATAAAAAAAATATCTTGAAACCGTGGAACCGGGTAAACCGGACCGGTTTACATGGTTTGGTTTGGTCTGGTTAAACAACATACTTGGTCTGGTTTGGTTTAATATATGTTGAAACCGGGAATGCCGGTTTGGTTTGAGATTTAGTCAAAACCTAACCACGAACACCCCTAGCTAGAAGCATATTGGTTTTTCCCTTAAATATATTGGAATAAAAACCTTGATTTTTTTTTTCTTTCTTATTTTCCTATGGCAACCTTGGATCCTCATTCACTGTATTGTCTAGTGTCTACATATTGTCTAGTGTCTACATATTTATTTAAGACAAGGTTAGCAATTGATTCAATAGCATACATTGATATAGTGATATTGGTATAGTATGGTTGTTGCCTTGTGGGTAAAAATATATAAAAGAATAATAGTCGTAATAAGTGTTGTAGGTAATGAGGTTTCTATTTTCAAAGGCGGTATCAAAAAAATCATATAGGGGACAAATTTAAAAAATTCGTAAAAGAAATATAAAATGGTTAAAATGTTAAAAACCTATAAAATTCTTTTGAAAATCGATTTAAAAAAAAATACATGACAAAACTTAAATTTTGAGGGAGACATTTGCCCCCTTTGCCCCCCATGTGATACATTCATTGCCTATTCCCACCTCATTTTCTCTATATATACCCCTCATTGTATAACAATTTTCATATAATATATAATTGTCTATTGAATAAAAAAATGTGTATATAGAAAAAATTTTTTTTAATGGAAACCGATACCCGTCAGTCGTTATAAAATCTCTTTAGACTATATTATAAACACATAAAGATTCATTTCGTCTACGATTAATAAAAGGTAATAAATAATTGTTTAACAAAAAAGTTGGTGATTGTCTACTATTGAATGATTGAATCTATAATATTGGTCGCATATTTTGATAATCAGTAAACGTTTATATAAAGAGAGAATTTTACTAATAGTAGCCTTTTAAGTCTATGAATAACATGTAACATCTTTACTTCTCTATTTTTTTTTATGAAAATGCTAAACACTCATTTTAAAAATAGTTATAAAAAAGTTACATTGAAAATGACACAATTGCTTTAATAGAAAAAGTTATTAAAAATTACTCAATTTGTCCTTAAATAACCAATTTACACCATAAAATTTTATTATAATATTTTATACTTTAAACTCTTATCTTCTAACATATTTCAACGTATACCACTCGACACTGCCACCAGCATCAATATTCGGCACCATCAACACCCGTCGCCCTCATCACCACCGTATTGTGCGGGCACCGTGCTAGTAATATTATACATAAATATAACCATATTTACGTCTTATTTATTGGGAGCTATAAATAGGCAAAATAGCATAGTCTTATTAGTCCATATCTGTGTGTGTGATGCAACTGTGCCTTATGTGAATGTGGTTCGCGTGATAAAATGGAAGTAAGAAAATAAAAATTCTGGAAGGTCAATTTCGTCGATGCTTCCTCTTTAACCACCGCACAAGAAACCTTTTGAAAAAAGTGTTTATTTAGAGAATGGGCCTAATATTTTTCCATTATGTCATTGTTTAAGATTAGCGCATATCACTAAATTATTTATCCGTTATCTAGTGGGCCTAATATTTCATCATCAGTTTGTTATTTGAATAAGAATTTCATCAGGTGGTAGTTTCCATTTTTTTAAGAAGGTAGTTAGTTTTTTTTCCTTTTAAATGTAATCCTTTATTGAAGTTTAAGCAGTAGAAACTTTTATCTATTTTCTAGGTTTCCAGTTTACCCTAACTCTGTTATCTTCATTTTATATCAAAAGGAGTACATATTTATATATATATATATAAAAGTTCTATCAAGGTAGTGGAAAAATTAACGCATTTTTAACGCTTTATCAATGTGTACTTAATAGGGTTAATTAAGGTACTTAATAGGGTTAATTACTTTAGTAGGGTTCTTTAGTGTATATGTATGAATTGTGTATATATATATATATATGTTGCATTGATATTGGGATGGTAGTTAATGAGGTTAATGACCATGTTGATGAAGAGTCTCTTGTGAATTGTAGAGGTTAGGGCTTTTATTAATTTTTTTGTTATTCTCTCCGTCCCATTTTAATTGTCATATTTTGACTGGTCAAGTCTTTTTCTTCTAACTTTGACCGTAAATATCTTTGTTTCCGTCATATATTAATTGATGAAAGTTATATCAATGAAAAGTACATTCAAATGTCAATCAATTCATATATGTTATATTAAGTGTTATATAACAAAAATACAAATATTTACAGTCAAAGTTGAAAAAAAAGACTCGAAAAGTCAAACTAGGACACTTGATATGGGACGGAGGAGTATTATTTATGATATGTTATATATAATAAAAAAGTTAAGGTATAAATCAATTCTAAACCAATATCATCTCTCTTTATAATGATATCTTATTCATATCTTATTTTGTCTGTTAATAATGTTTTAACGTTAATGGGTATTAATAATATGATTTATATGGGGCTAATGTCTTGTGTATTTGTTACCGAAGACCTTTGGGCTATCTCATTCCGTTTCACTGGTATGTTTTATGTGATTGAATGTTAATAAGTCACCTGAGTGTAACTGGCATACAATTTATGGGTGGACTGTTCGATTGAGTGTATAAAAAGGGTCCCGGGTTATTGTGTTGCTTTTGCTCTCATATTTCAGTTTTATCTACGACATTGTTTTTTTTTTCATGCCACCTGCAATAGTATTTCACATTGCCTATTTACTATTATGTAAAGGTGTGATATTTGTTTGTTTATTATAGTGTATTGCTTTGTATGTACCTCTTCTGATACCAAACATGAGATTGAGATAAGAAGCCATACATATTAGGACTATGGTGGATGGTGCTAGCGTTGTCGCGGTTCATGGTAGCCCGATAGAAAATACCAACACTTGACACACATCATCATCAAATGTAGTGAAGACCGATGCACCAGTATCACCTCCTGCGATGCCGGTGAACGCAAGATGCGACGATTGTAAGTTTTGCATGTGCATGTTTGCGTATATAAGATACGTTATTGATTTTAATCCTATGTTGTTGTATATTACTTTTTCAAAAATTTATACATGTTTGATATTATCTGTCTATCATGGTATTTTGTATTAGCACGTGGATGATTACGACAATGAAGATTCGTCTGTTGGTGGCGTTGACAACAGCACTACCACTACAACACGATCAACAAAGAGATGATATTATTAATGTGAATTAAGTATTTCCTGTCGCATTTTCTGAATTAATTGCAATATTGATTGGCTACTGTGTTATCAGGTTTTTTTATAAAGCGTGAAGTGGGTTTAGTATTTCTAGACGCATTTTCTGTATTCGTACACAAATGTTGATTGGTTGCTCTCAACCGTTCTTGAAGTAGTATAATTCAAGTGCTTTAGTTATTTGTTTACTTTTGTTCTTGCCATGACTTAAGAGAGCATTTCCTTTTGAGTTTTGAAATTTATTTACGTGATAATGGATTACTTAAATTGCATTGGATTGGATTGTACAACATGTTTGTGAATTGAAGTTGAATACGGTTACGTTATTTGGCAAATAGTTGGTTTTGTAGGTGGATTTGACTCTACATATGTTGGTGCAGAATAACCAACATGTAAGATTGTAAGTTTACTTCCAGCATAACATCTTATTTTTGAACTTCGTTGGATACTTTCACGTACATTGCCATGTCAATGTTTTCTAAATAATTAGGGGTTATGACAAAGCTGCTATTAAATGCAATGGAAAAGTCGTTCTAAAAAAAAATGCAATGGAAAAGAAGCAATATTTTTCTCTCTTTCAACTGAAGTCAACAAAGGAATGTTGTGATCGGGTCATGCATATATCATAGATTTGGCAATATGGGCGAGGTGGTCACTCTTGGATGTCAAAAAGTTACATTTTTTTAACAATGGGAAGTGAGTCGGGTTGGGTTTGTTTTGTCGACACATGGTTCTTCATTTTTTAGTCATATAGGTATCGATGTATAGCATAAGTTATAAAACCTATACCGTAATAATAAATCAATGGATCCAATCAATTTTTGGTGTTTTAAGCATTTGAAATTTTTTTAGATGACTTTTGGCTAGGTTTGGTTGTGTGATATTTTCATGTTTTTGGAACAATTGTACAAGTTATTAAACTAATCGTGTAAAACTTTTTTTTCATATTTGTTGTCTTAGATTAGGATTTGTGGGTTTATGGGTCAAAAGTTCCTTTTAAGTTTTGAATTAAAGGTGTTTTTCATTTATGTTTTATATATGTGTTTCTAAGTTGATATTTAATAAAGTTGTCCACGTTCATACATATAGTGTTTGATAAAGAAATACTCAAGCCGTGTATCGCACGAGACTTCACTCTAATTTAAGATACAATTATGATGAAGTGTATATATTGATAATGAAAAATGGAAAAAGTTAATAAAAATAAGTTGGTTATAGATTAAATTGTGGTGGAACTATGAATTTGTTTTGTTAGTTATAATGATCCTGATCGCAAAGGCAACAAGTGGTCTAGCAGTAAAATTCAATGCTACTTTGTCTTACTATTAAATACCTTGTGTTTTATACTTACAAAATATGAAATATTAAAGGTGATGGGGGACTCAAGGCTTAATATTTTGATCTTTGAGTGAAAACATAATGAAAATGAAGCTGAAAAGATAAAAAGATAAAGTGAAAATAAGAAAGTATGAAAGTAAAAGTAAGTTTATATAACTAAATTAGTGTATATATATACATATATATTTTTGGACCGGTCCGGTTTTTGACGGTTAACTCTTTGCTCAAACTGTTAACTGGACCAAGGAACCCGGTTTTTCAAAATTAAACCGTCGTATCAGACTTTAACAACTCAATCCGACCAAACCAATCCAAATAACCCGGTTTGGTCCGGTTTTCACGGTTTGACAGTTTGATGAACACCCCTACTTCTTCTAGCAGTAGGGAAAAAACATGTTTCCTTAACTCCCCTATGAAAATCACATGTATTAATATAAAATCTTTCCACCTCACAAAATCATGAAAGTATGCTGCTACTTGTTACCCCTATATTTAAATCATAAAACACGAGCTATATAATTGCCACCAAAAGTTTTTACCCGTTTCACTATATGTTGAAAAATACTTTCAAAGAAATTTGATTCTAATAAAGTCAACATAACCTCCCAAATATCTGGTCTACTTTGGATCATAAAGAAACAAACTAGAAGCTATCTTTTGTTGACCAATGACCATTATATTTTCCATTTTCTAGAACTCCAAAATCCAAACCATCCCTACAAAACCAGATACAAGACCTCCATTAACAATCACCATTTCAAATCTTCAACCTTTTGCCCAAAACGTTGAGCAAAAATCAAAACCTTTTCACCATTTTGACATAAAGATGCCACCTTTTACACAGTCAAGCCCTCTCTCAAATGGGTTTTCCCAAAATCATCACAAACTTAACAACCCATATCACCATTCATCCAACAATGTTGTCACCATTGATGTTGGTGGTCAAATCTTTCAAACCACCAAACAAACATTAACTTTTGCAGGATCAAACACCATTTTTTCCAATCTTTTTAATTCTTATGATCATATACCTTTTATTGACAGAGACCCTGATCTTTTTTCAATCCTTCTTTCCGTTTTAAGAACCGGTTTTCTCCCATCAAAGGCGAAGTCATTCGATATCCAAGACATAATCTTTGAAGCAAAGTTTTATGGCATTGATCACCTTCTTGTTCAATCGGACTCGAACCCGTCTCAATTCGAAGCCTTTAATCTTGAAAAATCCAAGATTTTGAATCTTGGTGGCAGAGATTCACCATCTGTTATTGCCACATCACCATATGGGTCAGTTCATGTCTCTCATGGTAGCAAGATTACATCTTTTGATTGGTCATTACAAAGAAAGTCAACAATATTGACCCAATTCACAGCTATTGATTCCATGTTATCTTTATCATCAAATGTAGTTGCAGCAGGTGCTACTGATTTCTCTGGGTTGCAAATTATTGATCTTGATTTGGGTTATGTGAAACAGAGTTTGAGTTGGGAAAACATGACTAAGTCTAGCTCAACTGTCCAAGCAATTGGGAAATCCCCTGAGTTTTTATTTACTAGTTTTGAATCGGGTCGTAGGAACTCGAATTCGATCATGGTTTACGATATTAATGATGGGTTTAGAGTTGTATCCGAGATTGCGAAAAATGAAATCTTTGGTGCTGATCTTGATTCTGCAATACCATCAACTAAACTGAATTGGCTTCCTAGTGTTAATCTGTTGATGTCTGCAGGGTCTCATAGTGGACCATTAGGGGTCACAGGAAACATCAAGTTTTGGGACATAAGATCAAACGAAATCGTGTGGGAAATAAACGAAAAAGAAGATTGCTTTTCTGATATTACAGTTTCTGATTCCCTTTCGGCCGTTTTCAAGATTGGTATAAACTCAGGAGATGTGTCCTATATCGATTTCAGGCACATTGACAGCGATAAGTCATGGAAGTCTCTTGGTAGCACTAAGAAACCGACTAACGGAAAGAAAGAAGGGCTTGGTTGCAAAATCAAAAGCCATGGGAACCAAGTGTTTTGTAGTAAAGAAGGTGAATTGGAGGTATGGTCTGAAGTCTTGATGGGTGGCTTGAAAACCGAAATCGATGGAAAGGATGAAAGAGTGTTTAGAAAAAATCACTTAGGAAGGACAAAGGATATGGGAGGAAGCAGGGTTACAGATTTGGGTTTTAGTGGAAACAAAATGTTTGTGACTAGAAAAGATGAACAATGTGTTGAAGTTTGGGAAAGCTCAAGAAAAGGATTTTGATTCTTTGAGCTTTTAAAGTTTATTCATTCATTGTATAGAAAAGCAAAACAAAATGTTACAGTATTGGTTATTCATTCAAAAGACATTCCTATATTATTCCAACCTAGTTAAAATAACTGAATGCAGAATCACTTGGAGCTTGTCAAACCTAGACTAAACTCCCACAATTCTTTGGCCAACTTTACGTCATTAGCTCTTGCCGATGGTTTTGCCACATTACTATTACACTGCTGACTCCTTTCACTTGTGGATTAGCCACATGTCATGTTGTGGCTGCTCCCTGAAAATATAATCAAATGAAACATACACCAGCTTTAAACTAGATCAAAACTGATTTACAAACCTGTGGAACATCTTTAACTAAGTACTGAGAATGGTGTTACAAAGAACTGTACCAAGAAAAAAAAAAGTCAACATACGATGTTTAAAGCTAGCTAGTTTAAGTTAACATTGTATGATTGTATACATATATACATACAACCTGAGAATATATAAATGTAGCAGAATATTTCCGTGCCAATGAATCCAGGATGTAATGAATTCGCGGTTATGTTGATCCTTTCCTCCTGATGGGTCAATACGTGACATCAAGTAAATGGAAACGATAAAATGATCACATTAAACATAAAAGTAAAGGGAGAAAAAAATCGCCTTGAAAAGCCTTGCTAGCTCATTAGCATTAAGTATATTTAGCCAATTTTGATAGCCCATAAGCATACACAGGGTTATAACTGCAAAATACATTGCCCCATAAAATTGTATTGAACCGCAGTTGTTCTGTATAATGGCTCTATGATTTGGAGACATGTGGAACAAAGTTAATTGTCTCGTAACAAGGTTGTTTCAGTCGTGCTTATGAATCAGTTAAATTTGGATTATATATTCTTTCGCAACGAGTACAATGGTTAGCTTATATAGCAGGTTAATTTTGATCGAATTACTATTCTTCCTTCTGTCTTTTGTTCATATGATGTAATCTTACATATTATCAGACTAGTCTTCAGGCTATAGTCTCACAAAATATATATTCAAAAGTGAAATATAATAAATAACAAAACAGGTGAAAAATAATAATATATGAACAAACCAAATTTAAAAGAATAAATAAGTCATAATCAAACTACAATTGACAACAAACTAAATTAAACTACAATTGACAACAAACTAAATTAAAATAGATGAAAAATAACAATAACATAACAATTCAATATCAAATAATAAACAAACACGAACGAAATACCAAAAATAAAATCAAAGTGATATAAAAAATCTTTTTTTTTTTTTGGAAAATTTATTGAACTTAATTTGTTTATTAAAGATAGGAATGAGGGAAATAATATGAATGAGAATGATTAATTAAAACTTAGGTTAGGTTGTATATATAGTAATTATTTTAAAAAAGTAATTGAATGGTAACTGTATATACTAGCACGGTACCCGCGCAATGCTGCGGTGGTTGTAGTGACAACAATGTAGTGGTGGGGGCCATTGTTGGTGGTGGAGACGGCGTCAAGTGGTGTAGATAATTGATGTAAAAGGTTAATAGAGATATTTTGAATAAATGACTGACATTGTAATTTAATCATTAATGGTTTTTTAGATGTTGTTTTATTAATTAAATAGTATAAAAATATAGATTAGGTGTATAGGGAAATTAAGATTAAGAAATAAAGGTATTTTTAGTATAAAAAAATGAGAATTCAATATGCTTTGTAAGGGTTTATAGATTATAGATTTATAGATATTTATTAAGAGAGTTTTAAGGATATTATTTAAAAAGATTTGGTTTTGATTGAAAAAAAATTATGATAATGTTTTAAATATAATTATCTATTTGATAAGCAAATAAAAAATAGAAAAAATCTAATACTATGTAGTAGATTTTAGTTATGGTCAATGTTTTGAAAACCGGACCGGACACTGAACCGGCCATTCAATATTTTATAATATTTTATCGGTCGAACCGGTCGGATCGGTTGGACCGGAGTTGAACCGGGAATAAAAAAGAATATACATTTTATGTATAAATAGCGAAATAAGTTTATCTTTTACATAAAATAAAATAAATTCAATAACAATAATTTATAACATTATTTCAAAATTAAACAGATTTAATTATAGGGGAATGATATATCTACAACAATGTAAGCTTTACGCAGTTGTAAACTGTGCAGTAAAATGTATACATTTGTTGTAGATGGCTAATAATTGTTGTAGATTTATCACTTCTCTTAATTATATAGTCCGTAATTTATGAACTTTTAAGACTCATTTGGTTCAAATGAAAATGAAATACTAAGTATACGGTATATATTTATATTATATGCATACTTATTTTTAATATTAATTTTAATATTAGGAGTGCTTACATTTGAGGTTACATACCACTGTTTTTCAAAATTATTACCTCCATAATAATTATGAACGTGTTTGTGATGAGGACCATCTGGCTCAAGCTCTTGCCCAAGGACTTTCTGAATTTATTTCTTTTTTCCAGGAATAAGATATATAATGGTTGTAAAGAACCTCGTGGTGATAAATCTTTTAGTTGTTGGATTTGTTCGTATTTGGATTGTTAGTTGATTTGATATTTGGATTGTTGTTGATGTTTTGGAAAAAAAACACACACTCATTAAAACTCAATTTGCTAAAACCAATCAAATCTTTACAATGTGATAATGGGACTGAATACAACAATCGTAATTTTCATACTTACCTGAGAATACATTCAGATTGCGGAATATTTCTGTGACAATGAATCCAGGATGTAACGGATTCACAGTTATGTTGATCCCCTCCTCCTGATGGGTCAATATCTCACATCAAGTAACCGGAACTGATAATATTATCAAATTAAGCATAAAAGAAAACTTTTTTAAAAAAATCACCTTGAAAAGCCTTGCTAGCTCATTAGCATGAAGTATATTAGCCAGTTTTGATAGTCCATACTCCATAAGCATACACAGGGTTATAACTGCAAAATACATTTACCCAATTAAATTGTATGAAACTGGAGTCGTGCTGGACAATGGCTCTTCAATATGGAGGCTTGAAGAACAAAGTCAATTGTCTTACTCTTGCAGCAAGGTTGTTTAAGTTAGATGTGGCATTTTGTAACGGGTATCAAACTAGAAAAGCATAGCTTATGTAACAGGTCATATGAGTTGAAAAAGGTAATAAAGATTAGCAAAAGCATTATATATGCCTAAAATTTTCCAAGTCATTCTGGACAATTTTATTTTGGGCAAACCTAATCCGTTGCCCAACCCACCCAATTTGTCAGCGCTAGATTTTATGACATGGTAACCTTGGAAAAGAGCCCGAAGAATTCACATATCCTCATTTACCTTGATTTATTGTTTATGTAATCAGAAAAAGTTCCCTTGTAAGATCTGCTATGACCTTCAGATGATACGTTGACCATTGTTCCTTCTGTCTTTTGTTTACATGATGTAATCTTCATCGTCTCTAGCAGTAGATTTGTCAAAAGGAAATGACCTGACAACGGACAATGTTTACTAAATAGTTCATTTCTTTGCAACAAAAAGCCAAATCCAAATACGATAGTTTAATAATTCACTTACAGAAATTTGAATGCATCCAGACCTAAATGATTAGTTGCTAGATGTAGTTCGATACCCTCCTTTGAAAGCGTGAATCGTGGTGCCAAAACTCCTGCATTGTTACTTACAGCACAAAATCCCAAAGTTTTATTTTCATATAGTTTTCGATACATCAATGTTATAAATGTTTGTATTGTATGTAAATATTTTTCTTACATTAGAATGTTCAGGGGAAGACCCGAAGAACAATATCTAGCTGCAAAATCCCATACAGATTCTTGAGAGCTTAGATCTAACTCCATCACATCAACTTTAGCTTTAGGCGTCTCTGTAAGTATAGTTTCTTTAACTTTTATACTTTTTTCTGTGTTCCGTACTGCCATAACTACGTGTACCCTAAGCAAGGCAAGGACCCGAGATGTCTCAGCACCAATGCCACTTGTAGCTCCTGATTACATATGCATACTTTAAGCCACAATTTACGATGACCGGGAATTTGCCTATAGCTAATCCCCCATATAGAGTTCATAAGAGTGTAGGGAATAATGAACTATTAGATTGCAGCAAAACAACAGCACAGCCAGAAAATCTACTAAAATGAACGAAGTTTATTTAAGTTATTATTAATTTATAACACTTTGTTATTTGCAAGCTTATTGTTCCACTAATAGATCATTATTTACAAGCAATTAGACCTCCATATTTAACCATGCATCATACGGAGTAATAGTTGAAATAGAATTTATATAGTAGTTAGATAGGAAGATGTATACCAGTAACAATGGCGGTAAGACCAGATCCATCGACGCCATTAGTAACTTCCTCAGCTGTTGAAGAAGCTGAATATTCCGATTCACCTTTTCTTCCGAATATCAACATTCTTTCCAACTTACACCAGATGGACGTTATTAACAATCCGATGAATTGGGTTGTATGTACGTGGTTTATAATCAATACTCGTAATATTTTGTTTGCTATACTTAAGCTGCTTATGAACCGTATTTAACATACATAATTACATGTTATGTTTTCATTTAGTATGTTAATTACCTAAACATAATATAACACTCTATCACATTTTTCATTAACACTATTAGGGGGGGCTATGACAGGATCACAAGAACATTGGTTCCCCTCCAAATTGTTGAGTCATTTTAGAAACTCTATATACAATTAAATACATGAATTTTAGGATTAAAGTCTGGTTAATCTTATAACAAAAAAGTGTAAAAAATAATTTTGAAAGTAACATGAGTCTTGTACATTCCAAAACTTGATGTTGGCCGTTTGGTTCAAATATTTCAATGGAATTTGGAAAGGAATTTGAAAGTTCTTATGTTAACCTAATAAGACAAGGAATGAATCCAAATTCTTTTCCATCAAATTCCATTATAACTGTTGAACCAAATGGCCCCTTAGGGCTTAGGGTAACCGGCCAGTATGCTTCAGTTTTAATGGCCGAACCCGATTTTATGAACAGGCTAGATCCGTAAGAATTGTCTAAGGTTTAGACATCTAGTAACCATCCGTGAGGTTAATGACTAAAAAAAATAGAGAATTAGAGTATTTTGTATTTTAGGTGTGTGAAGAAATTTGTGAACAAATCAATGTTTGTTGTAATGCATAACTTATAAACCGAGAAAAACATAACAAATTTAGTAACTGATTGTATTTTGATTTTTGAGTTGTCTGATACACTTTTGAAAAATAATGTAGGATCGACCGGTCACAATTGCCATATATTGATGACTATGAAAACAATGATATACTAGACAATTTGTGCAATCTTGTATTAAACGGAATTGCAAGTATGAACAATGTAGATAACAGGTTGCGAAACCTTGTTTGCTATCTATCAAACTACACATAATACATCGACAAATAAACTGCCATTAATCCAAACTTGTTTAAATAACTGAACAGCGAAGTTTTCATTAAGAGCTAGCTAGTCAGGCTCAAACTGAACTCCCACAATTTCTTGGCCAACTCTTCATCTTTCGCTATCCGAGATGGTTTCACCAAATTACTGTCAGTAAAATAATTACCCGTGATGCCTTTCACCTTTGGATTCAAAGCTAAATAGCATGTTGTCGCCGCTCCCTGGCAACCAAAAATGAGTAAACTACCACAAACCATAGTCTAATGATAAAACGGCTAAACGGATGAGGTATTTCCTGTTCGACTTAGCTGGTGATGGTGAGCCATGTTTTTGACTCGGATCTAAAAGCCTAACTGGTTGTTTTTTTTGCTGCCAGTGGCTGGTTCCAACCATTGGTCACCCCCAAGTTATTTGCCTAAGCCAGGATTTGAACTTGAGACCGCTTGTGAGGAAACAAAATACTCCTTGCCATGAGACAACTTGGAGATGGTTCATGTTTTTCTAATGATGAATATAGTAAATCAAAACTAAAGTACCAACCTGTGAAACATCTTTTATGAAATACTTCAGAATCACGTTGCAGAAAACTGTGCCATAAAATAAAAGGTTACTGAATGATCTTTGAAGCACGTTTTACTCAACGTATGTTGCAGGATGGTTTACATACCTGAGAAAATACTATGGCCACGAAAAATTTCAGTGGCAATAAATCCGGGATGTAATGAATTAGTGGTGATGTTCACCCCATCCTCCTGAGTAACATAGGTCATGGGTCAGTATAATGTAGTATATGGGAACGGGACACACAAAATGGTCAATGAGATTCATAACTTGCAACAGAAAAAAACAAAAATCACCTTCAAACGCCTTGCAAGCTCATTTGTGTGGAGTATATTCGCTAGTTTTGATACTGCATAAGCATATATATGACTATAACTGCAGAGCATTTCAGTTTGAGTTAAGCCGTGGTTCTGTTACAAACGTCTCTGATTTGGAGTGCTGAGGCATGATGTACATGTCTTTTGCATAAAGATTGCCTTTTTTCTTTACCTTGATTTATCATTTATATGATCAGAGAAAGTTCCCTTTCTCACTAAACGATGACCCTCAGATGACACATTGATTATTCTTCCTTCAGTTTTTTGTTCATACGAAGTAGCCTTCATCGTCTCTAGCAAGAGATTTGTCAAAAGAAAATGACCTGACAGAATTAACCGAAGGATTATGTTCTTATGAAATTGCAAAAACAAAAAAGAAAAAAAAAACAATGTAGTTTGCAAAGTATGGGTACCTCTAAGAAGATGTTTTTGTTGAGATAAAAGCTAAATACATTGATTTAAGAAGTCAATAATCACAGGGGAATGTATAACACACCTACGTGATTAGTAGCGAAATGTAGCTCAATTTTCTCCTTTGAAAGCTTGAATGGTGGAGACAAAACCCCTGCATTGTTACTTACAACAAGCCAAAACTGAAAGCTTTCAGCTTTTCGCATAAACAAACTTATATATGTGGTAATTACTTCGACTCGTTGAGTCACGAATTGGCAGCCTTTTATATGACCCAGATGTCACGGGTCATGTGTCAATGGCTTTAGGTTGATTTATCATTTTTCATTCTTAATACATACAGACTACTAAAAAAGATATTACTACTCTTTTTATAAGAAAGTCTTCAAAGTCAACCGAAACAGACCTAACCCACCCACATTCAGCAAAAGAAATATTCCATACTTGGACCCATCAGTTTTGACTTTGTCAGCCTATCATGAAAATTTCTTACATTAAAATGTGCAAGGGAAGGCCCAAAGAACGATATTTGGCTGCAAAATCCCTTACGGATTCTTGAGAGCTTAGATCCAACTCCATTATATCAACTTTAGCATTAGGTGTCTTCATAATTATAGCTTCTTTAACTTTATTGCATTTTTCTGTGTTTCTTACTGCCATAACCACATGTACCCCGCGCATGGCAAGGACTCGTGCCGTCTCAGCCCCAATACCGCTTGTTGCTCCTGATTAGTTGCATATACACACATACATATGTTATTTAAGCAACAACTCACTATATATATTTATATATATGTATGTATTCTTTTTGAGCTCAATTTACCAGTGACAATGGCAGTAAGACCCGATCCTTGGATTCCATCAGTAACTTCCTTTGCTGTCGAAGAAGCTGAAAATCCCGATTCCCCTTTTCTTCCGAAAATCCACATTGTTTGGCATTCAAAGGAGGAGATTTGAATACGAAACTAATGGAGTTAGAGTGTTGGGTATATTCAGAGGATTTATAGATGTTAAGAAACCAATGAATTGATGTGTTGCTTATATCTAAAAGTCCTTAGCTTAGCTTATCATTTATTTTTCTTCTTTGAACGGCTGTTGTTAGCTTATCAACTACTTTTTTTTTTTTGAATGGCAGCTTATCAACTGCTTACCTTAAGCCTTGTTTAGCAAATAATCCAATTTTTTTATTATAATTATAAAACTATGATTTTTTTACTCTATTAGGCAGCCGGCAGAGTCTGACATGACCATTTTAATAGAATATTTGTTGGTTACTTGGATGTGTAAAGTAATTTAATCTTCATTATTCAAAGTTAAATATTACACGCCATCTTGCCATTTTTAAAATGATTCAAATATTTGAAAGGATAAAATCTCCAGAAGAAGTAATTTCATCTTCATAAGTTTTGTTTAGCTATACATTATTAACTTATAAAACTTGGTCCACAAACAGGTTTGTATATATTTTTCATGTAATGTTGTGTTGTTTAATGTTTATGACTTTATTATGGTAATAAGGACAGCTTTCTCACAGATATTAAGAAAATGATAAATTTGAAAGTAGAAAATTATCAAAACCATTCTAGCATTCTTTCTTTCAATATTTTTAATTTAGTCAAATATAAAATCAAAGTAATCTTTTAATGATTTTCACAGGGGCTATAGACAAGAGGAATAAAGTCAAATAGTTTAAACTGGGATTTAATGAGATGCAGCAATTTTGAACAATTATATTTGGCTAGAAGTGTTTCGGGCCAATCTAACCTTTTGCCCAACCCACCCATTTTACCATCATTAGGTTTTTTATGACTCTGAAGAGTCATTATTTTTTTACTTAGTAAACAGAAAAAAGCTCTTCTGTAAAATGAACGATGACTTTTAGATGATTAGTTGATTACTTCCTTTGGGTTTTTTTGCATCTGACAGAGTAGCAAGTGTAAAACCTTTGTTTCGCCATACATCAAACCACACATATATAATACATTTAGAAAAAAAAAGAGTGGCCACAGGACAACACTATTATACTAAGAGCAACACCCATACATCAGCAAAACTTATTAAAATAAACTCAGAGGCTCAGAGCTAGCTAGTCAGACTCAAACTGAACTCCCACAATTCTTTTGCTAACTTCCGATCTTTGGCTATCCAGGATGGTTCCGCCAAATTACTATCAGAAAAATACTCTCCCGTTATGCTTTTCACCCTAGGATTCAATGCCAAATAGCATGTTGTTGCCGCTCCCTGAAAACCAAAATGAGTAAAACAACTACAAACCAGACTGTTCGATGATGATAATACTAAACCAAAAGTAAAGTACAAATTAAACCTGTGCAACATCTTTCACAAAGTACTTCAAAATGGCATTGCAGACAACTGTACCGTAACGAAAAAGGTTAATGAATGATCTTAAAGCATACTTTTCTCAATGAACGTTGTAGGATTGCATACTTACCTGAGAAAATACTAAATCCGCGAAAAATTTCAGTAACAATAAATCCAGGATGTAATGAATTTGCCGTGATGTTCACTCCCTCCTCCTGCACAATATGGTTAACTAAATATGCCGTTATCTGACATCAAGTAATTTTGATGCACAAAATGGTAAAATGAAATACAGAACTTGTTGAACATGGCAACAAAACCAAAATCACCTTCAATCGCCTTGCAAGTTCCTTGGCATGAAGTATATTAGCTAGTTTTGATAGTCCATAAGCGTATATATAATTATAACTGCAAAGTACATTGCCATGTAAACTCATATTAAGCCTTGGCCCTGGTAAAGTATGGCTACGGCTTGAAGAGCTGAAGCATGAAGTAGATCTCTTTTGATAAAGATTTTTTTTATTTATTTACCTTTTTTCATTGTTTAGTTGATCAGAGAAAATTCCACTCCTAACAAAACGATGACCACTAGAAGAAACGTTGATTATTCTTCCTTCTGTTTTTTGTTCATAGGAAGTAACTTTCATCGTCTCTAACAAGAGATTTGTCAAAAGAAAATGACCTGACAAAAGAAGGATTCTGTTGTAATGAAATTACAAAAAGAAAGAAAAAACAATGAAGTTTACTACAAAGCGTGAGAATTTCTAACAATATGATTTAGTCGAAATAAAAAACTAAATACATATAACGCACCTAAATGATTAGTGGCGAAATGTAGCTCAATTTTCTCCTTTGAAAGCTTAAATGGTGGAGATAAGACCCCTGCATTGTTACTTACAACAAAACCAGAGAGTTTTCAGTTTTCGGCACAATTCAATAGTTTAGATATTAACATACTATCAAAATCAAATGTATATAGGTGGTGAAATCGACTCATTTAGTGATGTATGGACAGCTTGTTCCGGGCCATATGTGAGGGATGTAAGAAAAAGAGTAAATGTATTGTTTAACACATACAACCTACCAAAAGCTGTTATTTTCTAACAAGAAACTCCTTTTATATATGACCTGACCCGTTTAAAGGTTAATAATACTTTTTTTTAAATGTTTGGAACCATTACCCAACCCGTCTGACCCATCAGTGTTATTACCTTATCTGTCATATACTTTCTTACATTAGAATGTGTAAGGGATAGCCCGAAGAACGATACTTAGCTGCAAAATCCATTACGGATGCCTGAGAGCTTAGATCTAGCTCCATTATGTCAACTTTTGCCTCAGGTGTTTCTCTAAGTATAGTTTCTTTAACTTTATTACATTTTTCTGTATTTCTAACTGCCATAACTACATGAACTCCACGCATGGCAAGGACTCGTGCTGTCTCAGCGCCAATACCGCTTGTAGCTCCTGTAAACAAATAGTTACCTTACGTATAAATTATGTTATAGCGTATTATTATTAATTTTGACCCCAATAGTCGAAACTATACATTATTTAAGACGGAGGAAATCACGCAAATTATATACCAGTAACAATGGCAGTGAGACCCGGTCCATGGATGCCAATAGTAACTTCCTCTGCTGTCGAGGAAGCTGAAAATCCCGATTCCCCTTTTCTTCCGAAAATCCACATTGTTTGGGATTCAAAGGAGGAGGTGATGATAAGAAACTAATGGGTTGGAGTGTTGGGTATATCAAAAAGTTTGTTCTGACTTCTGATATCGTGGTTAACAAGAGTGTTTTATAAGGGCCAGCAGCAGCCAACTTCTTTTTATCTTGTCCGCACGTAACCATATATCATAGATTTTGGATATAATCATACTAGTATGATATTACTCTAATAGGCTGCCAAGGTGTGACATGTCCATTTTAATATTTGTTGGGTAGTTGGAGAATTGTAACTAGTCCGTATTTTATCCCAAGTAACAACTTGACAACTTGTGCAATATTTGCAAAAATAGAAAGGTTGATAAATAAATGAAGATATGACGATTTTGATGGAGTACCAACGGGAAGGGGCTCGATGGGTGAGACCTAGGCCACACCGGGAGCATCATTCTTGGCTTCCCTTTCTCCTTACAAAAGACACTCCTTCGGCTCCTTCACCCTGCTCGGATCTTTCTCATTTTTCTTTTCTCGAGTTCAGTGAGTATGGTTGTAAACAAACTACCGACCCATCATGGCTCTGTCCATGTTGAGCATGACAATATCAACCCACGTCGGATCTACTGTAGTGGATGATGCCAACAACATGTCGACACGCTTGGCCCATTACGCATCTCTCATAATCTTATAGTTAGTAAATTAGATTGCAGACTCCTTTTTAAATTTTATGTTTTTAGGTTAATATTAATCGATATGGGTTCAAATCCTCTTGTGAAAAATATGTTCTAAAAAAATGGACAATTGAGTTTTAATTAGAGTTGGGCATATGAAGAGTTTTGGCATATCAAGCTTTATGTATAGTTTTTTTTTGTTTTTTTTTCACATGCTAGTATCAATTTGAATGTTTGATTTAAAAGTATGAAAATTTAAGTATAGGTTTCATTTGATATTTAGCTTATAGTTATCAAACATTCAAATCTAATTAAAAATAAATAAACCTACTTAAGGAGATGAGTTTCAATTTTGATTTCCATTTCAATTCTAAATTATGGTCATCCTCGATGCGATAGTGGGTTTGAATAAGTTATAATGATAGTTGGATGAAGAATAATTGTAAACAAAATTGGTTTTTTTATTTTTTAAAAAGATATTTTTTTTTATTTAATTAGTTAGCTATTTGGGATAAACTTGAGTTTTATATTTTATGTATTTTATTTTAATAAAATTATTATTTTAAGAAAAAAGACTAAAAGTGTAATTTGATGATGGGAAACAAAAAATTGTAAATCATATTATAATACGGGAAAATGATAAATCCTCCTAATCAATCCTCTTAAAAATCCTCATAATATATTTACTTGTTAACACATGTAATCCACTAATTTTCTTTTCTATTCTCACCCCCTGATTTTCCACATGTCACGTTCTTATTAATTAGAAGGATTTTTAGGCTAAACAATTAGGAGGATTGATCATTACCCTATAATACGTGCTAATTTAATTAAAAGAGAATTTGAGAGTTGTGATTGGGTTAGATTAGTTGTTTTTTATTAGGAATTTAGATTAAAGATTAAGATAAGATTAAGGCTAAAATTATAAATAAATTATAATTATAACTATAATTAAACACATGCCCATAGTGATTTCAATAAACCAAACGCTCAGCGAAATCTTAATGAAATTTTGGAATGACCGAATTAGGAAATCTATTTAGCTAGGTATTCACATGAATGGGCCTTAAACTAATTAAGCCCATTAAAATAAGATATCCATAAATGCCGATCAATTTTTCTATAAATAGGAGAAACGTAGCCACCAAAATCACAAAGCGATCGCTGTGGAAACCCCATAGAATTGAAAAAACTGCAGCCGCGTGGTGACCCGTCGAATCAAGAATTCTATTCAGGTTACATACGCAACTGTATGTAGGCTGCTGAATTCATGTCCAAAATTATATATTTTTCCTAATAGTTTATGATGTTCAAAATTAGGTATATCCTAATTTAATGTATATATATTCACACTTTTTTATAATTTGTATATATTTATTTAGGGTTTCTTGTTTAACTTGAAAACAGAGGAAAGAATGTACCACAATGTAATACACAAGCTAGTTTTTATGTATATTAATAATACATTAATTGTATATTTTAATGGAATTGGGTATTAGCCTTAGCTTCATGTTGTATTGTATTACTATCCAAAAAATTTGTGAATGTATCAAGACAGTCATCACACTTTTGTGTTTTTTATTTTATTTTATTTCAAATTATGCATATTTTGTGAAATTGTTGATGGGATTTAGATGCTGCTAGGTCATGCACTTGTGTCGGATTTTTTGAGCCGTGGTTTAGGACTCGATATGTTGTAACCTATATATGCTCTGCTTGATCATAGAGAACGATGACGATTTGCTTGTTTAGGTTTGAATGAATTTCTTGATAATTTGAGTGGTTTTTTTTGTAACACTTGCTTGATCATACACATGTAGTTTGGTGATCAAGTAACCGGGTCCTATCGATCATATAATGGGTACATTGCAAGAAAGATTGATTCTGTTCAACAAACAACAAGAGAAATGCCAACTAGATGCATGCTTGGTATCAAACATTAAAACCGCGACAACTACAACAAGACCTGCTAGCAACAACAGCAGCTTGTCGAAAGCACCTGTTCCCGGGGCTAAGTTCTCTGAAGAAACGGAAAGGTGGCAACGTATCCTTAGGATAAGGAAGAGTCCTGTTGGAGTTCAAATTAAAATAGTGATTGATAAACTGTACGAGTCAAGAAAATCCTTTACGGCTGAGGAAATAACCAAAGCAACTGATGTTGATGTAAAAGGCAACAAGGAGGTCTTTGATAGTTTGAAAAACAACCCAAAAGTGAATTATGATGGAACCCGTTTCTCTTACAAGCCGACCCATACTGTGAACGAAGACAAGAATGCACTTCTTCGTTTGATAAAAGAAAAGTGTGTGGAAGGTGTGGAAGGTATAGCAGTTGCTGAACTTAAGGATGCCTACCCAAATGTCATGGAGGACTTAAAAGCCCTAAAAGCTGACAAACAGATTTGGCTACTATCAAACTTGGATTCTCGGCAAGAAATAGCCTACCCGAACAATTGTGAAAAAGATATAATCAAGGTTCATGATGAACTGAAAAAACTATTCAGGGGGATTGAATTGCCACAAGATATGGAGGGGATCGTGGAAGACTTGGAAAAGCATAGGATCAAGCCTATGACAAATATCAAGAAAAGGAGAGAAATGGCTCAGAATTGTAATGTGTCAAAGACAAAAACAGAGAAGATCAAGAAGAAGAAGACCGGCATCAGTAAAAGGACAAAGCTCACTAATACTCATCTTCCTGAACTCATTGATCGTCTTAAGCAAGAGAACTTTACGTAACTGTATATTGTTGATACACTTTGGTGTATGCATCTCTTTTTGGAAAATGCATGGATAAATTCGATTGAATTAGCACCTGATGAGTGATGATGATATCAATATATATCATATACTCCGTATATATAATATAGCCCATGAATCTTTTATTCGAAACTTGGTGATGGTTTCGCCAAATTACATTATGTGTCACAGAAACCGATTATTTTGTAGCAGGGTTACGACTTTTCACAATAGCCACTACAAATTAAACTCAGTGGTTATCTACACAATTACTGTATATACAATATTCATGTAATGATCACAGGTCACTATAAGAAATAGAAGGATTGTTACTGTTTTCTATCATTGCGTAATTCAAAAACATACTGGGCAATACTAAAAAAGGATGTCCCATGTTTACAAGTTACAACTCTTTGGAAAACTTAAAATTTACAAACACAACCACTTGTTTTGACCATCGTGAAGCCCGGGTATACTTGTTCTGACAAGATGCTAAAGGCGTGTGGATTAATGAATAATTGAGAGTATTGGAGTTTAATTTACTAATCCATGTGTGTCAAATCTAAAGGATCACTTATGTAATTAGGTATTTGAATTGATCACTTCTGTAAATCAATGGTGTATACTGTATAGTGTCAAATCTTGAAGTATATGACTCCCATGTCTAAAAAAGGGTATGGGTGGGAGTCATATGGTCCCATGTACTGTCAGCGTATACCACATAGATTTCATGTCTGATGACTCATCATTCTCACACATGGATCACGAGATGTCTTTGTCAAGATTTGAACTTATGTCTTGCGGTCTTCATTTATTGGCCCATATAATCACATAGTGACGGTACGAGTTGATCTATGATCAATTGGTTGACTCAATGTCTATCAATATACTAAAACAAGATTGATGCATTGTTTAATCAATACGTGACGTTTAATTCAAGTGACACCTATCCCTTTTAAATTTATTATCAAAAATCCTTTTATAGATATAAATATATGAAGTGTGAAATCTAGTTTATAACAAGATCTACGCTAACTAACAACAACACGCTCTTGGGCAGTGTACTTGTTCGTATATAGTATAGCTAACTGGAAAGACCAAGATTGAACACAAGGACTGAGTGTGTGCACTTAAGGTTGGTAAAATGTAAATCAAGTAAAAGTTTAGGTGTAACCGGATTGTCACTTTGCTTTTTTTAAACTGAATAATTGACAAATGAAAGGAAATATACTCAACCAGTTTTAGCGAGAATACGAGAAAATGGTTTTAATGATTAAAAAGTCATCTATGTCGAATCCCATCCACAAGAAGTGTAGGTTGGATATAAAGTTTAGCTTAGAATTCATTAATGTTGGTAACAATAATCGTGACAAGATAAGACAGAAACTGATACCACCAACGTTTGTAAACTCGACTAAATGACCTAATCAGTCATTTTCCTTGCAAAAAGTAATACCACCAACCAAACCGACTAGTTTGTTCGTTTATTCAATTAACAATTTTATCTTCATGAAAAACACGTGGTACCACCGACCAAATCAATTTTTATTAAACCTTTGGAATAGAATACTATTTTCCCGTTTGTCCAACGCTGATTTGGAAAATATATCTTGTTCGCCACTTCTGGCGTGTGGGCATCAACACGACATACCACGTACATATATATATAAATCATGTGCTTTCCTAGATCACATATCTTCTTCCAGTCGTCTTCAGTAGAATCATTGTGCTTGAAAACCTCCACAGATTTTCCATACCTATCCAAAATCACTAGTAAAAGATGCTCATGATCACATTTCATCAAGTAGTATTGTGCCTCAGATTTGCAACAATTTCGTGGGGCTTTGGCTTGCAAAATCTTCATATATAGAGAAATCTTCTAACCCCAAACCTTTGAAAATAATAACGTCTCCGGAGTTGCACAAGGCATAAAGATCCCTGCCATAAAAGGTTGGAAAGCGAATGGATGTTAGATCAACACCCAGCCTAAACACACACCATGCATTATGTTTGTACCCGAGCTACATAGTGGGCGTGAGCATGCCATTGTCCGTCCGTTGTAAATCCAACCACCATACAATATGGGGAAGTAGGTGGTGCTGAGAAACATAAGCCTTCTAAAAAACAATCCGGGTCTGGAAGCTTACGCAGATCATTTGTGAAGGGGTTAAGCAATACTAGGCACTGATATTCGATGCTAGCTTTCAAACAACACCCAACCAAACCTGGAACAATATTGTATTATACCCTCGGCAATTGATGAAACTTGCGAATGTTTTATAAAGTAGTTGTCACCCGCCCAATATCGGATCTATAAAAGTAAAAATGTCTCGATATGTTTCTACAACCATCAACCATGGTGAAACCAATGTATAATTCCGCAAGTCTGTCTCATTACCCCATTGTATTGCCGGTGCTAGCTGCTAGATAACACTACTGTTTGCATGTAGCACGGAATTGAAGTTCATGTATTAATTCCACACCGACCAGCACAACACTCCATAATCATCGATCTCTCCAAAACATTTATAAGCAGGTGAGATTCATTTGTTTTAACCTCATCATCCTCTTCTTGTTTAGAGTAAATTGTGGCTTCTCCATGATCATCTTAATTCTAACCTAAACAGTAGTTTTTCTTAAAACATTCTCTGAAAAACAAACATAAATTAACTAAAAACAATACCCGAATTCCCACATTGACACATGGCTAGTTGAGAGCACTGGAGAAGGCATGGATGATGGGACTATATATATTATTATGGTTGACATGATATGAATACACTGAGTTGTCCATTTTGCCACGAATATAACCCCCTAACTCCGAGGCAATTGCAGGGTTATAAAACATCGAGCGATCACGATCAAGACTACAAAAAAGATGGCGTCATGAAGGTCATGTATTTCTTCCCACATGCATCTTAGTAGTCGTATCAAAGTCCTTAAATCACTCAGGTTTCCAACTTGGAATTACATTAACAAAAACCAACATTTTTGAATGACCTGCACGCAATTAAAACATATGGCAATAATGATATAAAAAAGTTGAGGCATCTTCCCTATGAATCGTCCTTTAAAAAAGACTACCATTTTTTTTTTTTTTATCTTATTAGAAGAATCAAAACCTGTAACTTGTTTTAAATACAGATTAGCGTGTACTCTAAGATTGTTTCAAAGTTATACATTTAATGAAGTCGAACGAGTAGCAGTTCGAACTGAAGAGACTTGATTATTGTCAAACCTTCATACTTTTGGTCCAAAAATACTAGACTTTTATCCGAATTATATAGTTTTCAATCAAATTAAAACTTGATTTTAATTCAATACAAAAAACTAAATAAACTTACATGAATTATAAAAAACATTGATATAATAAGGTGGAAAAGTAGTAGTAGTAGTGTACGATAAATAAAATAAAAATTAAGCTTAAACAGATAAGATAGAATTCATTCATACCTCAAACAAAACTTCGACTGATTGATTGATCCATCTCTCAATGCACTATTTTGATTTAATTATTAATTATTATGAGAAATGATTAATCCTCCTAATATAATAACTTATAAATCCTCCTAACTTTTAGATGAGGACATGTGAAAAAATCAGGGGTGAGAATAGAAAAGATAATTAGTGGTATCCACATGTCACCATCTAAAGCTATTAGGAGAATTTTTAGGCTAATTTGTTAGGGGGATAAATCATTTTCCAATTATTATAGGGTTTGGATTCGTGAAAATCGACATATGATTTATATATAAATATAGGGAGGGGATTCCCTCAAGTTATCCTAACATGACTAGTCATGTTAGGACAATCTTGGCCTTTGGATGAAAATCAAGGGTTAAGATTTAAAGACCATCTTTGAATCTTAGGCCTTGATTTTTAATCAAGGGTTAAGATTTCCCTAACTTGAGTCAAGTTGAAGAACTAACTTGAAGGAATCCTCTCCCATAAATATATACAAAGCATTAACTGCTTTTTATAATAATAATTATTAAAGTATTATTTTGAAAGCAATTTAAGGTTGAATCATGAGTTGAGGACTGGTTTCCAATCGGAAAGACCCACAATTTTGTATTTAGTCCACTGTATTTAGAATCGACCAAGTTGCTCGAGAAAATTTACTTAAAATCGACCCCAAAATTTCCAATGTTGTGGAGGAGTAATGTAAAATAAAACTGTTGATACCATTACTGCTAGACTTTTGGAATATTGATATTTTGTTGGACTCTTATGTTGACCCATTTACTATGGTGATATTTGTTGGAGGAAATAAAATTTCATGTTTAGATTTTGCTACTTATATAAAGTTATGGTATTTATAAAATTTGTTTATAAAAGAGATAAAATAGAACAAGGCATAATAGTATGAAGCATGAGAAATGAAATAGTAATGATGATGGTGAAGTTTGGTTTGTCATATTGAAAATGATAAAGAATTAGAGTAACAGATGCGTGAGCTAGATGATACATAAAAAAAAAATCAATAATGCAGTTTGACTGCAAAATTACTCGATTTCTGGATGTATTTGGATGTGATTAATGGTGAAAGCATATAAGGATCTCTTATCAATAGTCGCAGGGAATTATACTAGATAAAATCACATACATAGATTAAATGAGATTAAATGGATGATTGATTCTTTAAAAATATAATAAGTATTATGCGGGGGTGGGGATTCAGACCGATAAGGGATGTAAGAATTGCCCTTAATTCGGAATGCTGAAATAGCTTTCTCGAGAGCCTCTGGGAGGTCGAGGATTCCATCCCATGATACTCGAGAAGCAGAGCGTCGTATCCCAGAGATTCTACTAATACATCGTATAACGGGTCCAGACTTGAAATTGTACCAAAATGGAATGAGACAGTCATTCAAAAAATGAGAAAATAAAATAAGGGTGTCAAGACATCTGTATGACCAAGATGGCCCTCGGTTTCGTGGTACTCATGGATAAATCTCACGAATTGGATCTAAGCCAAACCTTACATAAAAAATAAGCTATGAATATAAAATTACCAAAGTAGTTCTTGCTATACATATAAATGGTACTCCCCAGTGGCGCGGTACAAATTATTTCCCTTTTGAAAAATGATAAATCCTCATAAAAATTAGCTTAAAATTCATTTTAATGGTGGCATATGTTATTCACTAACTTTATTTTCTAATATTGTCCTCTGATTTTTTCACTTATCATCATCTCATTTATTAAAGGGATTTTTAGGTTATTTATAGCCGTTGCTTCATGTTCACCTTCCTTCATAAGAATATGCTAGGATTAGTCCGGATCTAGCGTTAGTGTAATATATACCATCAATAGGATGAACTATATTTGAAGGAAGACATCTATTCAAGTCTTTACTTAATTCGATATGCGTAGATTCGATTCGAAGAAAGAGATTTTTTCTTGTAAGAACATGGCAAGCTACATGAAGTCCTTCGGAACTAACAAGCACCCGGAAACACTAGACCAATAAGCTAGATTTCCCCCAGGCTTAGTTTCTAGTATGTGTCCATATTAAAACATAAATATTAAAACCAGGACATTCATACATTCATACTGTCAGACTAAACACCTTTTTTGAGTCCTTCTTGATCTTTATAACCACGTGTAGCCTGTGCGAAAGAAGCCTAAACTGGAAAGGTGGGATCGAATCTATCCTAAAAAAGAAAGAATTATCTTTTATCTCCTCAGCTCAGTAAGATATACTTGATTCGACTTTTGGTCATTTCCCATGAAAAAAAAAAAGAAAAATTATAAATCCTCCTAACCAAATAGCTTTAGTAATCCTCCCAATACATTAAAAATGTGACATGTGGTATCTACTAATTCTCTATCCTAATTTTGCCCCCTGATTTTTATACATGTCATCATCTCATAGTTAAAAGGATTATTAGGCTATTTGGTTAAGAGGATTAATCATTTAAAAAAAAAAAACTAGAATAAAAAACACAGCCACATAAACGAGGTCCAAAATTTCAAAATGTAAAGTGCGTATCGACATTTTTAATGTTTACTTTTCCCACCAAAGTTTCCATATATTATCTTTGGTCGTTGCGTTACGCGGGCGACCCACCCACCTTTTCTGTAAAAATGTGTTCCCATTTTATTGTAATTTATATTTGTCTTAAAACTTTTGTAACTCCCCTCTCTATATATCATTAGTTCATCATCATTATCAAAAAGTTCATCATCATTATCATCTTTCTTTCTTTCTTGTAAAACAATACACGCTTTACTCTGTTTGTGGAATCAAGAAAAAAAATATATACATATGACGTGGATATTTTCGATATTTAAAGGGGCATCAGGGTTTTCAGCAAATTCAAAAGCTGAAGATGTTACTAATGGAATTGATGGAACTGGTCTTACTGCTGTTGTTACTGGTATATTATATGTATCCTTAATCTCTTTCTTTGTTCTGTTTTGTTGTGTTTCTAGAGATCTTTGTCAATGGGGTTGACTTGTAAGTCCAAAAGTTTGACTTTGCTTTCAAGTTTTTATCAATTTAATTATATTGTACAACAATTTTGCTATATATATATTGCATATATGAATGAATTGCTAAATGCAAATTTGGGTAATTTCAAGGCTAAATATGAAATTAAGATATGATGTATATAACGTGCTTGATTTAAAATTGTTACAAGTTTCATAATGGGTATGTGTTGTTTGATTTTTCTTAAAAAGACTAACTATTAAAATACGGCTAAGTTCGTTAAGTCTTCTACAACAAATTAGTATGGTATCTGCGTAAAAGCGAATAGTTTTTGGCCATTTAGTTCCTTTTGGCGGTTTATGTCAATTTTAGGATGGTGGTGGTGTTAGAGGTGTTGGAAAGAAGGCGATGTGGTTTTATATAGATTAAGTTGTTTTCTTGACAATCATTTTAATCTCTTTCGATCAATTAGAGAATAGCTCCAGTTGAAACCTTAATTTGACTAAATAATAGCCAGAGGGGAAAATTTGGTTTTTAGTTGACCACTCAAGTAGTGATAAACATTACAAAATTGTTATTTTATCGACTTCCTAACCCACTCAACTATTGGGCTGGCCAATTACCATTACCTGTGTGGACTATTGACGCTAACTACTAACAGAATTTGAAGATAAGCTTTTACATTTGACTTAGCTGACTTTACTGTATTCAGACTTATTTGTTTTGACCCATATTATGTTCACAGTGGACTATATAATTGTGTGCAGACAGAAACAAGAATACTTTTATAACAACAGAAAGTAGCCATTGCAGAGCTTGTAACAACAAAAAATATTAGAATGTACCAATTTCGTGATCAGTTTTACATTTGCCTACCTTTTCCAACATAAAACTCTAACTGTAAGTTCGTCAACGGTAATTTTGATTGAGGGTATGAGTAAGATAGAGATGAGAAATACTTAGTATTTTCGTGAACTTGTTCATAGTGCATACTACCTTCCATTAGACAGCTGTTGGTCCTTTACTTTCCATTTAATCTGATTCTGTAACCAAGTGGTTGTGTGACAATTAGATTCAAAAACATTGCTGAATTTCAAAGAAAGTCAAACATCATGGATCTCACACAAACGATTTTTAGTCTGTGTTTTTACTTTGATAATACATATACTTTTGTGAGATTATCAATTTTATATCGGTTTGCAAACATGATCACGCTGAAGTTTTAATAACAAATTTATGTTAAGTTTTGATGGTGTCATTTGCTAATCAAACTAAAATATATGGTGTTTTACAACTATTATATGGCTAACCTGACAGACAATATCTATGTGATTTTTAGGAGCTACGAGTGGTATTGGCTTAGAAACAGCCCGTGTACTTGCCTTACGCGGGGTCCATGTGATCATGGCAGTTAGAAATGTTGAAGCTGGCCAAAAAGTCAAAGCAAGCATTTGTGAGAAAATCCCAAATGCAAAACTCGATGTGATGGAGTTGGATCTAAGCTCACAGGCATCTGTACGACAGTTCACATCTGACTACATTTCAAAGGATCTTCCTTTGAACATCCTAATGTATAAAAAGTTTCTTTGATAAAAGTTTAAAGACTTTAATATTTGAAAGCTTTTTACTGACTAATTTTGTCGTCTGCTTTATGCAACTAGTCTCAACGCAGGGATCATGTCTACTCCATTTACTCTTTCAAAAGACAACATTGAATTGCAATTTGCGACTAACCATATCGGTATGTTTGTGTTTTGTAAATGCAGTGCAGAACCATAATTAAAATATCTTAATAAGATCATGTTTTATTTTTGGTTTAGGTAATTTCCTTTTGACAAACTTGTTGTTGGATACCATTAAAAACACTGCAATTAAATGCCAAAAGGAGGGAAGGATAGTTATTGTTTCTTCAGAGCTCCATAAGTATTCTTACAGTGAAGGAATTAGGTTTGACAAGATTAACGACGAAAAGAGGTATTTTTACATAGAATTATTAATATACTATCAGTAACTGATACACCCACATATGAAATGGAACCCAAGTTCACATTGTATTTCGTTGGCCTTGATTTTCAGCTATAGTGCTTTCTATGCTTATGGGCAGTCGAAGCTTGCTAATGCATTGCACGCTAAGGAGCTAACAAGGCGCCTCAAGGTGAATTTCTGTAACATTTTTTGGTTGTTGATTAATTAAGATGTGATACAATACTTCAGTAATAAGAAATAGGGTCATTGTGTAAACAGACGAGTACCTTTGGTGTAATTTTCTTTTCCTAGGTTTCACTCCAAAAAAACCTGGAACTTGCAAAAACTATTAAAGTGATATAGGTCTTGGGTCAAATCATCTGACGCTCATTACTTATGACCAAGTTGACTTTGTTTTTGACCTGGACTGAGAAACTCACTACGTGTGGTCAAGGTTGAATGTTACCTAAAATCGTAAATTTAGAAAGTTTGACAATTGTTATGGGGGGAAACTAAACTTTACCCCAGAAAAAAGTAGTGTATTAGAAAAGAATAGAAACACTTGATTTTCTGAGCTAGCCCTTAAATTCACTTTTATCTTTGTAAAATCAGGAAGAAGGCGCAAATGTGACTGTGAATTCGTTACATCCTGGAGTTATCAAAACAAATCTTACACGTAACCAAGGGGTTATCGCCTCTGCCTTCAGCCGGATACTTTTCAGTTTCATGAAGAATATTCCGCAAGGAGCTGCGACTACATGCTATGTATCATTGCATCCACAAGTGAAGGGCGTTAGTGGCGAATATTTTGCTGACAGTAACATATCAAAAACAGGCAAATATGTGGATGATCAAGAATTGGGCAAGAAATTGTGGGAGTTCAGCTTAGAGTTGACTCAACCAAAGTAATCAGGTTACAAATCCTTTGTGAACAATCTTTTCGTTACATTGTTGAGCATCTTTATAGTTTTTGTGTTGTTTGTTGGCATGTTGGCATAAGGTAAGGTAAATGGAACAAGGATAGATGATGTTTGTATGAGGATTGTATCGAATGAAAGAGTAAGTTTGTATTATAATTACCAAACATGATTAGTCACTTACTCTTATCAAGACAAATTTAGCTGTGTTAATTTATATATGTCTAGATAGGACTCAAATCATGTTAACTGTAACTAATAGAAATACAAAATCAGCCTGCTTTTGTAAATCGTAAGGTGGTAATCTCTCCAGGCTCTTTTATAACCTACTTCTCATATTTCTGAAAAGTAGGTTTCCCAATCTTTTACATCTTCATTTAAAAAGCTTCAAGTTTTAGGTATGTTATAGATACCATATCAGAGTTATATTAGTGTGCCTCAAGTATTATAAGTTGAATTGGATGTGTCAGGAGGTGCAGAGTGCAAGCTCTGATAATTGATTAAACTCTTGGAACCAAAATAGAGGTGGTCAAGGGGTCCCCGGCCCTTGCACGGTTCTAGGGCAGCAGCTCTAAACAAAAAATGCATTATCATAGAAAGTAGAAATCAGCGACTGTAATGACAAGCTGACTTAAGTTGGTGGCATCTATCATCAATGTTTTGATGCAGATCAACAGCTAATTTTGTGTCAAAAACAAGATACATTTTTCAATCATTCCAAAGTGATATTTGTGATAGCATGACAGAATCAAGTGCTAGTTTTTGAAAAAGTGATTATATGATCCACAAGTATAGCTTGTTGGCTATACATTTGTCAGGGAAGCCCTAGTATGTTGGTTCAAATTAGCTGTTTTTGAAAAAGTGATTATATGATCCACAAGCCCTAGTACGGTTGTCAGGGAAGCCGTAGTATGTTGATCATAATTTTGTATTATCAAGTTCAATTAGCTGTTTTGGATAAGTGATTATATGATCCACATGTTATATGATCCGCAGAATCAAGTTCAAATTGTTGATCCACAAGTATAGCTTGTTGGCTATACCTGTAAATTACGATTATATTCACTTGTATGATTTTGTAGCCATAAGCTTTTTATAGCTTGTTGGCTCACTTGTTGGGTTGTCAGGGAAGCCCTGGTATGTTGGTTCATTGCATTTGACAACCCAAAGTTTTGACTTTTTGAGTGCAGGTTGGGTTGTGTCCGGGTTGAACCCACTCCTTAGGTTGGCCGTCCTATTATAGCACTCCCTAACACGAAGTTAAGTAGAATATAAAGAAAATCACACAACAGATGTCTCAAAAACATATTCTTCCTTGCATGGTCTTATAAAGTTTTTAACAACAAAGAAGAAAGTAATGAAACCCCCCCTATTGGGTAAATAATTTACACACAATCATTAACAGCGAACGAACAGAAAAACAAAAAACTCCACATTGAACACAGAACAACAATCCGTACTTGAAGAAATAAAAGAAACTAAGATCTGCTCTTGAAGGGAATGGCTCTGATGACGATCACATGGTACACGGCAGCGAGTGCAGCTCCAATGAAGGGACCAACCCAGAAGATCCACTGCAAATATTAAGTAAACAGTAATCAACAAATTTGTAGATTAAATTAGTGAAATAAATGTAAATGAATTTTTTATGAAATGAACAACATACGTGGTCATCCCAAGCGTGATCCTTGTTGTAGATAATCGCAGCTCCAAGACTTCTTGCAGGGTTGATCCCAGTTCCGGTGATGGGGATGGTAGCCAAATGAACCAAGAAAACCGCAAACCCAATTGGAAGAGGAGCCAAAAGCTACATTAAAACATCAATGTCAACATAATTAGTTCGAGTTCGTCATGTTTTTATTTTGTTAATCTATAAGGGCAAGAGTATACATACAGGAACATGAGAGTCTCTGGCACTTCTTTTGGCATCAGTAGCGGAAAAGACAGTGTAAACAAGAACAAAAGTGCCAACAATTTCAGCACCAAGACCTGATCCCTTGGTGTAACCATGGGCTACAACATTGGCTCCACCACCCTGTGTGGTGAATCTGGCATCACCCTGGAATCCCTTGACCACACCAGCACCACAGATGGCTCCAAGGCATTGCATCACCATGTAAAATAATGCCCTGGTCAAAGACAGCTTCCTTGCCAATAGCAAACCGAATGTCACGGCTGGGTTAATATGCCCTCCTGTTTTATGTCAATGAACAACATGTTTAATTATAAATCCATGTAAAGACTAAAGGCTTAAAATCTGAGGAGGTTTTGTGAAAAAGGAGAGCAAACAACCAAACATAGATCTTTAAGATAATAGGAGGATACAAAGTAACATGCAGTCAAGATTCAGGAAGCACTACTTAGTCATATACTAAGTGACATTTTACATTTCTAATCATACATAGTTAAATATATGAACAACAAAGTGACTTAAATACACCAAGTCGCCAAGATACACACTCTTTGTGGGAATTTGAGTAGGTAACTTACCAAGGATTTACTACTAGTGATACTACTAAGCTGCAGACCCAGATCTAAAGTAGTCACAAATTACTTGGCTTAAATTTAAATAAAGGTAATATCTCACTTTAGAACACTTAAAGCACACTTGAAGGAGATTTCAAGAAATATGGCAAAGACTAAATTAGCAAGTACTAATCACTAACCATAATTTTAACATAAACCAAAATATCACCTCAAAACAACAAAAAGCACACTTCATACAAAATTTCAACTAAAATATGAAGAAGAAAAAAAGTAATAGTACTAAGGTGAGAAAAAATAAAGATATATACCTGAGATACCAGCAGTACAGTAGACAAGAGCAAAGATCATACCACCAAAAGCCCAAGCAATCCCTTGAATACCAACAGTCCCACATTTAGTTGGAGATCTGACCACACCCATAACAGTCAATACAGATATATACAGAAACAAGAAAGTTGCAATGAACTCAGCAATCCCAGCTCTGTAAAAAGACCATGAGGATAGCTCCCCTGGCTCAAACAAAGGTGCTGGTGGTGGCTCCTTGTAGTCCCTGTCTTGAGCTGATGTCCCAATTGGCTGCCTTTCTGGAAACTTGTTTGCTCCTAGCTTCACATCTTCTTCCTTTCCCTCCATTCTTTTTCCTCAAAGATGTATACTTTCTTGGTATATATATAGATATAATTCACTCTATGTTTTTGTTTTGGAAGAGGTGTGAGTTTGTGAAGAGAGAAGAATATAGAAGAGGGTGTTTTATAGGTGAGGAAGTGGTGTTGAAGTTAAAAGATTAATGGGTGTTTGGTTAGTTTAGTAATTTTGTGATTATGGAATTTAATGATTGGTTAAAGATGATAATAATGTTTAAGTATAAGACTGTTTTAATTATTCTGGAAAATGGTGCAGAGGGATGTTGTTGACAGATTCTGAATTGTTTGTTTGTGTCTTTGTGTTATTATCCAGTACAGAGTGGCATCACATTATTGGTTGTCTTATTGATTGATAATAATATGTCCAGCCTTTTTTTTAGAGGATATCTTTTTTGTTAATAATTCTTGAAATGAGACATCTTTATAAAAAAAAAAAAAAAGATAAATTATTATCATACATAAAGAACAATACATGTATACCACATTATTTTGATCTATGCTCAAAAAAACAAATTATACCACATTAGTTAGTATATTTATCTCAAAAAGGTGGGTTGTATTGATATAGTCGTACAGTAGTCATATATGGGGAAGGATTCCCTCAAGTTATTTTTATAATTTGAGTTAAGTTGGGGATATTTAACCCTTGATTTCTCTTGATTGAAAATTAAAGGCTAAGATTCAATCATTCAATCATTATTTTTGAATCTTGACCTTTAATTTTTATCCAAAGGTCAAAATTAGCTTAACATAAGTTATGTTAGTCTAACTTCAGAAATTATAGAACAGGAGGAAATGAAAGAAGAGGACAACGTATGCATGATGGGACCATTCAACCAAACCCAAAACAAAGAAGAAAATAAAAAGAAAAAAGCAACGAGTGGCTGTGGGCAATTAGCCGGTGCTTTTTCTGACCGTTATTGATAGCGACTACTCACAATATACACACATAATAATATTTGCAACGGCTATCAATCAAATTTTTCATATTACCGTTTTATCCTTTTACACCTTCTACATTCTTCCACAATACTATGATAATTTCTTTTCTTTCTTTTTTTTCTGAAAAGCAATACTATGATAGTATGATTGTTGTTTCATTTCCTTTTTCTTAATGTTTAAAAGTTTTGTATCATGAATATAGCATGTTTTCAAAACTCAACTTATTAGACTTATATTTATTTTTGTATATACTTAAATTAAATGTTTGTAAACCAATACCAGTACCTAGTTTAAATAGGACATGTAGTATGTATATGATCAGAGCAAGCCAACAAATAACGAAGTTCATGAAGAAAACTTTCTTTATCTATGATTTATATAAAAGATTTTTTATGCTTATATTCGTCCATTTTAAAACCGTGTACATAAACGATTCACCTAACATTCACTTCATTTACTTCTTACAGTTTTAACATGTTTAATTAATACATTACAGTGCAGTGGCGAAGTCCGGATTTAGACTTTGAGGTCGCCGAACAGTTAACAAGTTAAACTACAAAATTCAATTACACTAGTTTGGTGTTACCAATTGCCCTAAAATCAAATAAAATACATAGAAAATACAAGAAATATAGAGTTTTATAAACGGTGTGAGGTTGTCATAGCCATCCTTAACCACCACATAGCTCATCCACTGTTACTTTAAATAATGTATCACTTCTTATTTTATATATATATATACTTTATCCATAAGGGATGGTAATACAAGATTGTTAGGTATCTAAATTTATGTATGGAATAATCACATATTATTTTTTTAATCCATAAAATTTATGAGGCCCAAACATTTATTCATTAATAAAAATATTTTTAAAAAAATTATGTGAAGGGTTTCACACCTAAGATTAGATGTCAGACAATCTTATATTCACTTTTCCGTTATCCATATCATACTTTAGTAAAAAAATTTATTCTGTGGTCCTTCGGAGTTTGGACAATTGGACCCGACCCAACAACTGTATGCTGAGTTTTTTCTAATGATATATGGTGTAGCACATGTTTGTATAAGAGACTAGGATGAAAGTAAAAATAGTTTAATCCACAGATAATAAGTATCGGAACTTACTGTATAAGAAAGAAAAAATTAATAAAGATTCATTCTTGAGATTTAGCCCAACTGAATATTTAATGCTCTTTTTGTCTTTCGGCCAAATGTTGGTCACGGGTTCGAAACCTTTGAAAGGCATATTGGGAAGTCATTGCCAATGAGTTGGGGGCATGTGGGTTTTCTCTGACATTTAGATAGTTTCCCCCAGAACGGTTGTGGGACTTCCACTGCCAGTCATGCCCTCGGATTGACTGTGTTGGTGCCGTGGTCGATCTCTACCGGACGATGAAGAGGCAATGCCGCTGAGTCCAATCACCACTACTGTTAAATATATATATATATATATATGGTGACAATCAAATGAGAACCAGATTAAAATGAGAACAAAAGAGAACACTTAAAACTACATTTTGATGTATTAAAAGTCCATAAAACTGACATAGTGCACAACTAATTATCATTATTTTAGTGTTTAACAACACATTGATCCGTCAAAATCGAAAAAATCACGTTTTTTGTTGGAAGCATCATTTTGATGAATATGCATCCAAGATGGATGCACAAAACAAAAAACGTGATTTTTTCAATTTTGACGGATTAATGTGTTGTTAAACACTTAAATAATGATAATTAGATAAACACTATGTTAGTTTTATGGACTTTTAATGCATCAAAATGATGTTTTTAAGTGTTCTCACTGTTCTTATTTTAAAAGTGTTCTTATCGGAGTGTTACCCTATATATATATATATAGATAGATAGATAGATAGATAGATAGATAGATTGATCTTGCAAACTTGGTTTAAATTGTAATATGATAGATAAGTAGATAACTGAATATTTTACTTGAAACAAATAAACACCAATGAATCTGAAGGCTACCGGTTGAGGTCAAACTATTTTTGTCTTGGCAATTAAATGACAAGAGCTTTAAATATGCTATTGTACATGGACAAAAATAGTTTGCTATGATTAATAATTGTACATTGGGGTCGACATTGTTTCATTTATTTGTTAAATTGCATTTTTGCCGACGAAGTAAGACAACATTAAAACTTTTGGTTGCGATTTATCATTTCATAGAATTTGTCAGAGGAGATTCACGTATGGATTGCTTCAAGTTAGTTAACGAAGAAGGGATAAAGACATGTTTAGAGGCTACTTAGAGCCATTTGATACATGTGGTTGCGGTCAACATTACAACACCGCAATGACATTTAATTTTAGGGTAAATTACAAAAATCATACCCGATGTTTGTTTGAAATTACACTGGTCATACCTACAATTTAAAAATCACGCGAGACATACCCATCGTTGTTAAAAACTTACACTGACCATACCTATCGCTGACGGTCATCTATCAGGCCGTTAAGTCAAGTCACGTGTCATGCAGGTGAGGTATCAAAATTGTAATTTCGAGTATACTTCAGCTATCATTTGTGTAGTTTGCCTTAATAAAAGATTATTAAGAATTTTAGAGTTTTATTTATACGTCAATTATTGACTTGGGTAGATATGAAAAAGAGAAAAAAAAATTGAATTACGAAAAAAAAGTTTTTTTTAATGAAAATTGTATCGAGAAAAATAATTGTTACAAAAATGCATTTATTATTATATATGTCATTATTATTTTGTTATATGTGTATAGTGAATATAACAATGATGAGAACCAAGAATACCATTAAAGTTTTACTTTTGTATTATTATTATTATTATTTTATTTTTTATGATCTATTCTTTTTGATGAAAACCTATTTAAAAAGATACAAAACAAATTTTTTTTTAAAAAAAAGCAATATAATTTTTTCATATGTTTTTGTCATCCTCTCAGATTATAGGGGTAAAGCAAAGTTGAAGACTCGTTAAGGTTTTAGAATATTTCTCAAATTAGCAATCTGTAGCATTTTGGATTTGGAGTTTCAGGGTTAGTCGTTAGTCTAACCTTAGAATTTATAAGCATAAACCTGTATCGTTTGATGACATCCATTTATAAACTTTTTATTTTGAAATAGGTTTTTCAAATATATATATATATATATATATATATAGTAAAAAGATAAAATGAGAACCAATAAAATGTCAAGAATTGTGAGAACCTTTTTAGATAAGGATAATTTTGTACTTTAATAATTATATGACAATTAATACTAATTTAATTTCTTGAACCCCTTAAATATCTCCATAAGTTATGCTTCCCTATTTTTAAGATAACAAGATTAATTAATTTTTTCCCACATTTGTTTTGTTCTGCACTCTTAAAAACTTTTTTTTTTTAACCTGGTAAATAAAAGTTCAAAAGATTTAACTTGATTAAAATGTAATATCTATAGCAAGAAAAACAATTTTTACGTGTTCTCTTTATAAATGGTTCCTAATATTGTACTACTAATGAATAACATGCTAAAAATAAATTACAATTTGACACTTTATGTCTCATCGTTTAATAAAATCTTAACAATTATATAATATAAAGTTTTAAACGTAAATCACATTAATAATTTATTAAAAAGTGTATTACAATTTATATACATATTAAGCCATATTTTATAAAATTATTTACGCGTGAACATCATCATACACAAGTTGTTTACATGTGATCATCATCGTACACATGTATAAATAAAAGTATACATGTAAACATCATCGTACACATGTGTTAATTAAAGTTGTCTACATGCGAACACAATTCATATATGATTTTTTTAAAAATACACTAGCAAACTTTGTAAAAAAAGATAAATTGTACGTATACATGTGTGAACATGTTCATGTACATGTGTACTAACCAAAAATTTATAGTTTCTAAAAATGAATTATTTTTGTGATTTTTATGTTTAAAAGTTAAATATAACAACCTATTCATAAATCCTATATTATTATTAATTAATTTAATAAAGTTATGTTATCAAATATTAAAATAAAATAAAAAAATGTATACGTAACGATGGATAAGAGTCTTCATCTTGACAATTATTAAATAATTTTGAAATCAAATAACTACTTATATTAAATGTGGGTGCCGAATTTTTTGGAGATTTGTTTTGGAAGAGACGGTTTGTTTGTTTTTTTTTTATTATTATTAATTTATAATTCCATGTTTACCCTTTTATATTTAATAATTATTTATTTATTATTTTAAATGCATATTAATTCCTATCCATTGATTAATCTCATCTAATGGTTTAAAATAGTTCTCGCAGTTCTTGACAAATATTTAGTTCTCGTAATAACCTAACTCTATATATATATATATATATGGGTTGGGTATTGTAAAAAAAGTATTAAAATAAAAAATAAATAAGATAAAATCTTGACCTTTAAATCATGATTAAAAATATGAGCCTTTAAAATTTAAGTTAATATCGTATTGAAAAAAAAACTTCATTATGGTTCCGACTTGCTCAATGCCCTGACAAAAATTTCTCTTAAGCGTAGCATAAACATTGCTTGCATCTAATGAACATTAAATCTTGAAAATTCATTAATATTTTGAAGTTAAATTTGAGACTAAAGTAGCTAGTATAAGTTGACCAGACTATATATTAAATTGAATGCTATAGTTACGTTGCACGAAATAAAGTGAATGCAATAATGCAAATAATAATATCATTAACACAAATATTATAGAGATATGAAGTCAATATAATACTGTTCATTAGGAATATTACAACTTAATTTTGGTTTTTATTCTATTATTATCACTAATGCTAACCTGGGTGGATAATGTAAATAATTCTACATTTGTTATTATAATCTAAGCCTATTGCGTAAACCACTATAGCTACTCAATGCAATTAATTACTCCCTCCGTCCCATTAAATCCGTCCCATTAAATGTATTCATTTTTATTTTGTCAAAGTCTTTCTTTTGTATCTTTAATCATAAATATTATTTATTGCATTATATAATATTTGATAAAAGTTATATTCAATGAAAACATATTGAAACCTCTATCAACTTATATAATTTTCATCAATTTTATACATTATAAATAAAAATATTTAAGGTCAAAGTTACGAAGCAAAAACTTTGAAAATTCAAAAATGATCACTTTTAGTGGGACGGAACGAAGGGAGTATCATATAGGAGAAAAACAAAACTCAGATAGTGAAAGATTTGATATTTCAATTTAACCGGCTTTTGGGTTAGCTAAATAGTCAACCAAATCGCAATCCAAACCATACGATTCAGCCCTATGTTACTATTTGGACCAAATGGCAACACATTTGTTCCTATTTGCTCTCTTTTTTTTTCTTTTTCATTTTTATTGCTAATTTGCCATGACCTTCTAATAACTAATAAAGGATGAATCATTTCGAACAACTACGGAACAATTTATATACATTACAGTATTTGGCAAAATATCAAACAGATATGGATTCGTTAGCCATTATTCATAGTCAAGAATGTTGTTTCTAAAATATACATAAGTTGAGAATGGGTGAATGACCAAGACTTGACTTATCTTGCAAATTGTTATGTTTTGGTTGATATTATAGATTTCATTTTTTTTAAACGACGTGTTAGTAGGTTAGTGGTATTACATTTTATACTGTTACAAGTTTTAAAACTTGGCCGATAAAACATAGTTCCAAATTAAATAACTAATAATTGTTGTTGAAATTAAAAACAACTTATAATTAAATTTTTGTTTCGATATCACTTTTTAAAAGTAAAAGTATATTGAAAAGCAATGTAAGTTTGATTAGAATGGATTATTATCTAACATAACAAATTTGTATCTTTATACAAGAAGAAAACATTTTATCATAGATATTTGAAACAATTAATGGATTGAAATTTTTTAAAGTTGAAGTTATATTTGTTGGTAAAGTTAGAGATCTTAACTATCAGATTAAAATCGATGATCAATATTTAAAAATTAAAATTTTTGAATCTTGACATTTAATCCAATTATTCTATAGTCAATATGCCTCCTGCTTTACTAGTAACGTATTTTCAACGATCGAAGATCGCTATCCAAGATAAATGTACTTCAAAATAGTTTCCTCAGAAGGAGTAAGAAAACACAAATTGAATACAGTACTATTTTTGAAATCTACTATTGTTAATAGAAGTTTTAAACAAATTGAAATCTACACAAATTGAAATCTACTATTTTTGAATACAGTACTCTTTTGCTAGCTAGATGTATTAATCTTGAAAGTTAAATTTATAACATCATACTAGTGCTTTAAACAGGGTAATATAATTTATTTTTTTTAACATTCAAATCGAAATTTTATTAACATGAAGCTAGCGAGTAGCTAGAAGAGTACAAACGGTATTACACGAAATTATAAATTAAAGAAACACCATTTAGACTGGTCGATAATGGGCTTTGAGGATCTATTAGAAAGCCAGAAAAAACTTATGGTTTTAAGTTATTTAGTAGCATATGAGGGGGTCTTGTTTGAAAAAAGAGTAATATAAGTTAAGCTCCACAATTTTCGTTTCCACTTTTTTTTAATCAGCATCATAAATTGAGTGCAACTACCAAATTTAAATAACTTGCCCAATTTATTTAAATGTGAACGTATATAAACTCTCAAGAACAATGATATACATTGCAAATGAAATTCTAAGACGGTTTAGATTGAAATGGAAACCAAAGTTCTTACATATAGTAGATGGACAATCATAGTTTCCTTTTGACTATGACCCAGGCTACATAGTAAACATCAAAATATATAACTATACAGATTCAGAGAATAAAAATTTAATAACTTAGGATCATATTATCTTCAATTCCATGGTAGAAATAATCAAAGCAAAAACTATATTGAAAGATCTGTGGGAAGATTGTAAATAGATCGGATTGATGATTACATGTAGTACTAATTGTTATGGGATGTATGTGTTAGTATTACACTATTACGGTTTGGGATTAGGATCAAGAATCGTGTACATACAAATAAAATTTAAATAGTGACCATTTATCTAATAAATTGACAAATAAACAAAATTACTACTTGTAAGTTAAATGAAGGTGTCACAGGTAAGCAAAATTCCTACTTGGTTATTGTAGCAATTTTTTTGTGTTGTAGAACACTATCTCAAATTTTATTTCATTTCTACAGGTCAGTTTCGTACAAAACCAAACAAGAATTATTGGTCTTGGTTTCTCATACGACCAATTGAGCAAGTAATGAACCGAACTACATTTGTGATTTTTCATACATGTATTGGGTTATCATGACAAAGCCCAATGGGCTATTTGGCCTCGGCTATTATTCAGATTTTAGTGACTCATCAAAAGGCCCAAGAAGTCTAGATTTGAGATTTCAGCACTTCCATGTCCATCAAGAGTTTTTTTTTCTTTTTTAACGACATAACTCTACCTCCTACGTACACGTATGCCTAAGATTACACAAGGTAACCAAGTAACTACGTTTATCGATATTTTAGAAAACACGGAAACAATTATACACCCACTAACTGATGTCTCGTGCAAAGGCGCTACCAGAAAAAATTTCCAAATGAGGCAAACTGAAAACTTATGAAAAATAAATTTAAAAGAGGGCAAAATGTTAAAAACCTATAGAAATTTTTTAAAAATTAATGAAAAAATTAAAAATACATGACAAAATTTAAATTTGGAGGGAAGCATTGGACCCCCTGGTCTCGTGCCTCGGGGGCATTAGTTAGCAATTCTCTACTCGTATTTTGAATGGATACAAATATAGATGATAAAGAAGTAAATGGATGTGGATATAGCAATATTTGATTCACATCGATCTGATCCATTGACATCGTTAATTGCATGTCTTATTTAAACTAAAAGCCTGTGGTCAAATGTTCCTTGTGGTAAATTGCATGGAATGATGATCGATTGTTTATCTTAATCACACAGTAATGTGTAAATTAGACATGACACTACTTGTACCAATTTTATCGGATTGTAAGATAACCCATTAAACAACCTGACTCATTTACCTTTCTAAAACAGCACATAATGTTTTGTTGCGGGTAGTATTTTAGAAAGCCAACAATATCTAGGGTCAACAATAAAACTATATCTATATTTATACTTCTATATTACTATATAAAAATTATAACCCCTATGTTGAAAATTTACAAAAATGGGACATGCGAATTGACCAAAATATTCTTAATGAATTAAACACCATCAACCCTTAATATTAAATTACACCAGTAGTCTATTATATTATAAAATATATTTACTAACCCATTTAAATCAAATACTTTTACCTACACCAATAGATGTCGCCACCACCATCATCGTCGGTTCGCCGCCACATTGCGCAGATACCATGCTCATAAAAACTAAAGTTTTCAGAGATGACAATTAAGTTATATCCTTGTTAAAAAAAAATTGAAAAATGACCAAATAATTTTTGTGCAAAGAAAATTATTGGGTGGGAAGAGCAATACGACGTCACATGCAACGGCAATATTTCTTTTCAAGATTAAATCAAGCTTTAAATCCTTTATGTTCAACTTGCATAGTTGCATGTCAATAGATCCTTAAATTTTGATCAACTATGCTCACATGGGGAAGGATAACGATGTTTTAATTCCCGTTCTATGAGGCAATATATGTAGTTTTTATTTTAAAAGTTAGATTTTGTAGTGTGGTAAAATTCATTCATAGTTAAAAATATATGAAGAAGTTACTTCATATATATCTTCCCATTATACGTAATGATAAATAAATAACAAAAAATATGTGATTGGTTGTTTATACATATTATAACATTCATAATTGTATATGTACGTAAATAAAATATAATTAAATAATGCAGGCAATGTGTTGAATAAATGTCTGAATCAAGAAAATCTAAAGAATAAAAAAACTTAAAAAAGCAATATAATAATAAAATTTGTAAAAACAACAAAGATATAACAAACCTTAAGGACAATTTTTGTACTTTACCCAATATATTATTGTTGTTACTAGCAAAGTTCAATCCTCATAATTTGTTAAAGTAAATATTTTTGTAGACAAACAACATATCAATATCGATTCACGCACCAACCCATCAAAAGTGTAAAATGACAATACTTACGGTTTTTTATTTCACCTAATAAACGGTCATGTTCCAACACCTACTACACATGTATGTTTAAAAAGTTTTTAAAACTTTTATATGAAATTGATTTATTAAAGAGATAATGGAAAAAGTAAAAGGTAAAAAAAAGGAAAAAAGTTCAAAAAAAAAAGAAACTAAAAAAAAAAAAAATCTTCTTTCCCTTTTCTCCTTAAGGTTCATTCTCATTTAATATTAAAATGTTAATATGTGAGAGGATTTTTACCCAACTTAGGTGTGTAATAACCCCACACTCACTTTTCTCATACATATATATATATATGGGAAAAGTGAGTATGAGGTTGTTATGCACCCAACTTGGGTGAAAAACCCATCACATACTAATATTTTAATATTTTAAATAAATATATGGCCCCCCATGATTTTTACCTTTTAAAAAAAGGTATGTGAGGGATTTTTCACCCAACTTGGGTGCCTAACAGCCTCATATTCCCTTCCCCCTATATATATATAGGGTAGGGTTAACGTGAGAACTAACATATATGGTGAGAACCGTGAAAACCATTGATTTTCCTCATCTTTTTTCCTTTTCTGTGTGGTCTTTTATTTTTTTAATTTTTATTTTTCATTTTTAAAATTTTTTTTTTGATTTTTATTTTCATTTAACAAAAACCCATTAAAAAAAATATATAAAATAAATAAAAAAAAACATATGTGTTACGTGTTAAGAAAACGTATGGATACGGTACGGGCGTTTCCCTACATCCGTTCTAAAAGGGTTGTCACCAGATGCATATGGGAATGATATGGATTTGATGGGCGGCGATCCAAGAGATGGTGACGGTTGTTACGGTACGAGCGTAGCCCTTAATGCTAAGGGCAAAACCCTTAGAGATGATTTTTTAATGGTTCTCACGGTTTTCACCATATATGTTGGTTCTCACTTGATCCATTCACTATATATATATATATATTTACTCCATAATAAAACAAATTGTCCCTCTCCATTTCAATTCAACTATTCTATACTTGAAATACCAAAGATACCCTATATGTTTATACTACCTCAATACAATACAACACTAAAATACTAATTATACCTTTTTCACAATTTACCAAAGTTGCAATAAACACTGCTTTATGTTATTTCTTTATGATGCTCCGTGTTTTTTGTTATGAGACCAAGTAGCTTTTAATAATTTTTGTCACTTTATGTTTGTCTGTTACGAGAACTATTACTATTTGATATTTTGTGGTGTTATAAGCCTATATTCAAATGTTATTGTGGTTGATTTCTCTCGGTTTCTGTAATTTATCGAGTCGACTTACCTCACATGTTTTATATTGTCATCACCGTTTAACCGCTGCAATGCGTGAGCACCATTCCAGTATATATATATATGAAAGATAATCTGTAATGCATAATTTTTAAGAAAAAGTTTTCAATTCTACCCCTAAAATTTATTAAAGGTACATTTTAAACCCCTAATATGTAAAAGTAGCAATACCTAAGCTTACGTACATCCAAAGTACGCGTGATATCCTCATATATATTACGAGTATATTATTTAGGTATGCGATGCACATTTCCCCTACCTATCTTCTCCTTTTCTTCTTTCCCCACACCGCCGTCACTAATACCACCAGCCACCACCACCATGGTTCTACCACTCCGCCGTTACCAGTACCACTAACGTCCTTCTTCCCCACCACCCTCACAACCACAACCACCACCATGGTGAAGCCATGACGACAAAGGACGGAGCACGAACTGTATCCAACTACAACCATATATATTTGGAATGTTATCCTTTAAATCCAAATCTAAACTATGTACATACGGGTCGACAAGTTTGTACACCCAGAATAACCTGAAAAAGAAAAACAAACTTCGTTAATCGAAATCTTGATAAAATAAAATAAAATGTGCGGTTATTGAATATAGACCAAATATTACATAGTTAAGTTATCATTTTTATTATTTTAGCACTATGCCAGGGCAGCCGTGGGGCATCACAATATTGTTTTTGTGAAGGACTAGGATTTGTATGTCCCAAAATAAAGAAAATAGTATGTTGTTCACTTGTTTTTGTAGAAATTTTACCGAGGTATAATTTGTAACCATATCATTTAGAATAATTCGATTATTAAAAGTATACAACGGTTTGAGGAATTTCCTTCCGGTATGTAATTTTAGGACATAGTCACAATAGAGTTTATGATCATTTGAAACTAAATTTTTCGTGAAAATTAGAAAACTGAACAAAACACACTGTAATCTGAATTTAACAAAATGTGTTTTTAATTTTTTTTTAGAAAACACATTGTGTTAAGTTTATATCACAATGTGTTTGAACAATTTTCTGATTTTCACACGCTATAAAAAAACACACTGTGATTTAAACCTTAACACAGTGTGTTTTGTTTTAAACACATTGTGTTTTTAGAAAACAAAATTAAAACACATTGTGTTAGATTCAGATCACAGTATATTTTGGTCAGTTTCCTACTTTTCATAAAAATTTTAAGTTTCAAATGAAAATTTCACAGTCACATAGATACAAAGTTTTGTTGACTAGTTATTTGACTTCTCTCTGCTGGCATAAGTAACATATTTTATCTCATATATTTGAATAACTAGTTTGAATATCTGTACGATGTACAAATTGATTATAATTATACAAATCCGTCACTTGTTATTTATGATGATTTTGGTTTGTGAATTTTGAATATATGATTGAAAATCTTTAATTGTATTTTGTTCGAAAGACTAATATATGCTTAATAATTTAACTCATACATAAAAACACATTAAAATTGAAATGATGAATATACGTAATATTAGAGACTGTTTTTGAGTGTACATCTATTAGTGATAATGAGTTTTATGATATAAATTAAAAATATAGTTTGAATAGGATTCTTAATCTAGATAGAATAATTATTTTTAAATATTAGATTATAGTTATATTCGTATTAGATAAGGATTACTATCACATATTTAAAAACTAACTAAATTTTAATTAATAAACTAAATGACACGTGTCAAGCAAGGATTACGCCACGTGTCGTAGAAAGAAGCCTTTAATCCTGTTTTAATATATTAGTAGATATCAATACCAGGTATAGTTGGTAGGATAAATTGAAGCCTAGCTTGAAGAATACGTCCTAAACTTTTAAAAAACGGTGTATTTAAAATTATATATATTTAAAATTATATATAATAGTGAGTGTTATTTAGAATTAATATATAGATTATTTTAACCGAACTTCTATGGTTGCATAATAGCCAAAAAAAATAAAATTTACATATGAGTCTTAAAATTGAAATCCCTTGTAAGTCGATCTTGCTTCATTTGCAAACCATTAGCAAGGAACTCATCATCTTGAAAAACAGAAAAAGGGGCAACAACCTGTATATGAAATTTTACTCAACTGCCCGTATTAAATTATACTAGTATTGTACCCGCGCAATGCGGCAGTGGTGACGGCGATGGTGGTTTAGTGGTGTCAGTGACGGGTGGTGATTGATGACATCGACAATATTAAGGATAATTTTGGTAATATCTAATAACCCTTTCCTTAAAGGTTGTTTATTAAGGGCAATCTAGTAATTTTCTATCTAATTATTTTTTAATTCTTTCTTAAAATAGAGGGTGAATAATTATTATAAAAATAAGTAATAAATATCTATATAAATAAAGTGAGTCACATTTATCTTATCAAAATGAATAAATAAGAGAGTACTCGACACTCCAAGTAGATTCTCTTTCTGAGGTGAAGTACAGATGCATATTGAGACAAAACATGTCCTTGATGGAAACAAATATAATAATATTAACAATAATAATTTTTAATATTATTTTATTTATTATTACATCTACTACTATTATTATTTTTATGATTATCTACGGTGTCGTCTCTTATTTTTTTCTTATAAGAAGTATTATATTATATTTTTTTATTAATGATTCATAAGAATTATTTTTTACTTTCTCAATTTGCCTACCTTTTTGTCTCATGTGACACATTGGGACATTAGATATTTGCGAAACTAACTTAAGCACTTCAAACAATATTCCTTTCCGGTTTTTTTTTTTTTTTTTTTCAATTTAATCATCAGTATCATATATAACGACATTTTTTTTTGTCAATGATATGTATTTTCGTTTTCTCTATTACTTTATTTTTTAATTTTTTATAATTAAACAACACATGTATAATAATAATAAAAATAGTTTACACTAAGAAAATAAAAATTACATTAATTATAATAAAAAGAAAAATTAACGAAAAAAAGTTTACATCTAACGATTTACATTTATAAAAGGTTACAAAACATTACATTAAATTTCTCAATTACATATATATATATATATATACGAGATGGGTATCCGCGCAATACAGCGGCGATGGCGTCAACGGGTAGTGCTAGTGACGGTGGTGGTAACGATGTGGTTATTAATCTAAAAGTAATTAACGTAAATGATAGTATAATTATTTTATGGTTAATGGATATATTTTTTGTAAATAACTTTTTTAAGAATATTATAGTGATATTAGGTGAAAATATCTAAATTAATTAATAAAGAAGATCAATAGTTTAGATAAATATGAGTGTAAAATATTTTAGGATATATTGGGTAAATTTAGTGTGTGAGCTATGAATTTATTAAAAATTAAGGATATTTCTGGGTATTTTAAAGATAGAGAGTTGAAAAGAGAAAAAGATAATTTGTTTATTTATTTATTAATTAATATATATATATATATATTATATAATACTATATATAGAATTTGAGTTAAAATAAAGGGGGTGATATTTATACAATAAACTTTAGCTATTTACAACAATAATACAAACTGTATTATGTAATGTACAGTTATTTAATGCAAGATTTGTTATAGATAGCTAAAATTTATAATAGCAATATCAATTTCCTTAAAATAAATCCGATGGGCTCAATCGATGAGACAAATATAGTCTTAATAGTTTGGTGAACCCACGAGCTTATCGGTTTCAAAATGTTGTTGGGACCCATCTTAAGAATGGCTTACATATTTTAATGGATAAATGATTAATCTTTTTAATTAAGTTATAAATCTAATAAGCCTTTTAATTTATATGATAATAACATATGAAAAATCAAAGAATAAAATTAAGAAATAAAATTACAAAAATCCACTTGTCATATTTATATGGTTTTAAAAGAATTTTTAAGTTAATATTTAAAAAAATTAATATTTTCTTATTTTAATATCAATTCATTTCATATCTAACCTAGAATATCGATAAAATATAATTTTCTTATTTTAATATAGTTTGTTGTATCTTGTCGTCCCAATCATGTGATCTTTATTATTTTGTTGCCTTTTTTACTTAACCTATTAGAATAATGTCAGATCTTTATTATTTGCTCACAACAAGGGATCTAGCTTACATTATCTTAATTAGGTCCACACTAAAAAGTCTCCTTATCCTCAATACCTAATAGGAAATCACAATTTCTTTGTTTGAAGCAAGATGTGCACTGTTTTCTACAAGGCGATGATAGATATTATATTGAGGAAAGGAATATGAGGCTGTTAGATATCTAAGTTTGGTGAAAAATTCCTTACATACCTTTTTAAACCATAAAATCATGGGATACCAAACATTTATTCAAAATATTAAAATATTAATATTTGATAAGTTTTTTACTCAAATTAGATACTTAACAATCTCACACTCACTTTTCTCATATTAAATTTGGCTTATATACCCCTTTTTGCATGTGTGTACGACCATGCGCCGCCGGGTCATCTTTGAAAAAGTCGTCTGTAGTGGTTTAATATCGATGTGAGTTTTGTAGTGGTTTATTATCGATGTGAGTTTATGAACTACACGCATATAAGATGACACGATGCTTTAATCAATCCAGTTTAATAATCAATGTTTTTGAGTTTAATTTAATTTAATATTAAACTTTTTATAATAAAAAAAATATTTTAATATTCAAAAAAAAGTTTTCAGAAGTCATGTTTAAAAGCTTGAGTTTTGAGTCAAACATCACACGATCATCTTTTATTACCATCTGGTCATTGAAAAATTTGCATCGATTATTTATAAAAAGAATAAAAAATAAAAATAAAATGTTTTACGGTTGTAACTAAAAGAGGTATTATAGTGCTTTTTATTTCTTAATTGTTGTTTAATTAATATTAATATATTATAACTACATATAAAACTTATATGTATTGATATTGATATTGATATACCTAATAAAACAATAGTAATCTTAGCTTTTTAAAGTCATCAAACTCAACTTAAAACTATATTTAGATTCTGTCACATAAGATATTTCCTATGTGTCATCTTTATGAATTTTCCCATTTAATATATACTACATTTCTTTTTATTACAATATCAATAAAATAAAATCACAATATATTATGAATAAAATAATCAACTTTTAATTTGTTTCTAAATAAATAATTGCTAGCACTACGTTTTTTCCAATATATAAGTTTGATAATTACTAACATATAGAAGCGTCTATATCAATATGTGTTTTATACTAAATCAATATAACAAGTTTATTTCACAAAATTGTTGTTGCTAATTGTTTGTATATATTCTAATATTTTGTTTGTCCACTCATTTATGTAGTGGATTTAACTAATAAGAAAATTTTGAATATTTGATTTTCAAAATATTTTCAATTATTTTATTGATTAAATACTAAAAGTTTTGAAAATATAATTCAAGAGCCGCGCATCGTGTGGGGTAAAAATCCTTGTTTATCTATAAAAAGTTATAGGTTCACAAACATAGATGAACAAATGGCACATATATTGTTAGCGAACGTTTGTGAACATATTTGAATGAACCAGAACTATGTTCATAGTGGTATTTTAATTAAACGAACAAATTTTTATATTTATGTTCATTAATTTAACCAAAATGAACGAATATCTCAAAACATTTCATGATTGAGGTGTCAACTTTACAACACTAATTTTCCATTAAATATATATGGTGTAGAATAGATTGTCTACATAAATAAATAGGGACTCTTAGGGGAGAGGTGTAGTTGGTAAATTGGCTAAATTGGCAAAAATTAAACCAATAAGGAGATGCCAAATGTAGTAGCCAAAAAATTGCCAATACTAGCCAAAATCTTGCCAATTTTGTAGGTATAGTGCTAAAACTTGCCAATTTGCTAATTCCAAAAACTTACAAAACACACCCTAAACTTTTATTAAATTTAAAAAACAATACAAATACAAATTAAAACTAGGATTAAAAACAATACAACTAGAAAACAAATAACAAACTAAAACAAGTTATCACATGGTCACCCGTATTTTTTGGCGATGTCGCGTTTGCGTTGCAATTGTATGCTACGCATGGGCTCGACCAAGTGTTCGTGAGGTGCACCAAAGATTTGGAGGTCTAGTTCCATCATCTTTTGGCGTTGGAATTGTAGCAACGACCGTGCAAGGTTTTCACGTTCGAGGGTGGCTTCCCTCTTCCTTTGGCGTTCGAGTCTCTTTTCTTCTTTGTGTGCAATACTCACCTCCCTATACTCCTCAACCGTACCAAGCAAGCCTTCTTTGCTTTTGGCCGAACTTGTGGCCTTGCTACATGATTTTCGAGCAAATGAAGGCATCGAGTCCTCATTCAAATCGGGAACTCGAGTGTAGTCGCTCGAAGACTCATCGGTTCGAGCCCTTTTCTCACTCCCGCTAGTATCTTCGGTGCGAGGAGTGCCGGCCGTAGGAGTACTAGGCTCGGTCGAAGTAGGAGTAGTACCAAAACTACTCGCCGGTGGAACATACGCAAACTTGTCATGTTCCTTCACAACTTTCCAAGCAAGAATATGCTTGAATCCCTTGTTCTTTTTGCGTTTCGCCCACTCTTCCAAACTGTTGGACAGAATTGTCTCATCATTGGCACTGCTAGCCCATCTATGTTTCTAGAAACACATAAAAATAACACACACACATATATATATATAAAACATAGAACAAAAGTGTATATATATATATTAAACGTAGAACAAAAGTATATATATATATGGAAAAAAAATTAACCATTTGATTGTAGATGCCGCTAAACTCGTTCAATAGTGGTTGCATTTTCTTCCACTTTGTGTTCAGTTGATGGTATGTTCGTTGATGTTTTTTTTGTTTGGTATCGTAGTATGCAAGAATCCTATTCCAAAAGGATTCATATCTTTGTTGATCGCCGGTGGCGGGATCCGTAGAGATATGGAAATAAGCTTGGGCCAACAATTCTTCATCTTCGGCACTCTACGTGATCGGGGGTGCTCTCGTGGAGGTGGAGATTTTTTTTCCCCTTCCCACGACCGGGTGGAGGTGGGGCCTCCACCTCCTCGCTAGAGGTGTCGCGCACATTGATGTGACTAATTTATACCCATTACCCACATCGTTATTGGCCATTTTAATATATGTTTTTAGTCGTTTTTGTATGCATTTGGCGCATTTATGGTGTTTGTTAGTGTTTACAGGTTCTAAACAGGTTACGCGTCCATTTGGTACATTTTCGGGTGATTATTGGCCAGGAAGTACGTTATATTGATGAGAGTTGATTTGAGTGGACGAGACGGCAGAGCTTAGCAAGTAATTGAGACCGAAATAAGTTGGTTCTGTACAAGCTCTTGAATGCTCCGCAGTGGGGATGCACTAGCCCATTGCGCCGCAACCCTGATCCACGAAAATTAATGAACAAACCCCCACTGCGCCGAAGTGGGGATGGCAACAGAAGGACTGCGCCGCAGTCTGTTTAAGAAGAAAAGAAGCCGTGGATTCATACTGCGCCGCAGTGGTGGTCACACAAGCCACTGCGCCGCAGTCGGCCAAAGTCAAGTCAAACAATACCCCACTGCGCCGCAGTGAGGGAAGGCTAAACTCCACTGCGCCGCAGTGGGTGCACGGGGGAAGCAGACCTGCCTTGTTTCTGCATCAGATTTTGGAGAAGTATAAATAGAAAAACCCTAGGTCGAAATCAAGCATCAAAAATCTTTCTAGGAGCTGTTCTACAAGGGTTCTTCTTCCTCCAATCAAGATTATTTCTTAGGCGGATTCGTTGAAGATTCACGGGCACCCATCTAGATCATATCTACTTATTGTCTTGCATTTTATTTTCTTCAAACAATTGGTACATCATGTTTCTCTTATATTTTATTCATTATTGTGAAATGATCATGAGTGGCTAATTGTTTAATCATCCACCTTGATGAAACTAGACGGATAATGTCATTGCAATATTTTTAATTCAATAGGGTTTATTTAATTATCGTTGTTCTGCGATCTTGATGATATTAATTCTTTTCATTAATTAATTTAGATATTGGTTGCATATGATTCTTCGTTGGTGGTACCAGAATGTGTATGTGATTTTAAAATGGTTACTTGTCTATAAGTAATTATCACTAGTTCATGGTATGATAGTGAATATTGTTTTAAGAAAAGATTAATTTTGTCAACGTGATTGATATCGGTTGGTGGTACCACGTTATTGTCACATAGGTTCAATTGATGATTTGATAGTCAATAAAACTGATTGTTAGAAGAATTGTCTCGGTTTTGGTGGTACCGGCTTGGGTAATTCGACTAGTAGTTAGGTGATTCGATAATTTATTCACGGTTGGTGGTACCACGTAAGTAGCTTAACCTTGTCACGATTATCTTTAAATTCTAGAGAATTTGTCCCTAGTTAAATGCAATCACATTTGAAGTCGAGGGAAGTCAAGGTGGATGACTTTTAATTATACTGTCTGAACTGTTCTTTTAAATTTATGCAATCATTTTGCAAACCAAATTTATTTAATTGTCAAAAAGAATTTCGAAGCAACACCCGTTTTCCAAACCATTTTACAAGCAACTAATCATTTTACAGTCCCTGAGGACGAACTCAGACTTACCTCTTAACTATATTACAAACGATCGGGTCCACTGCCCGTGAGTGCGTAGTAGTGAGTTTTTGGGTAGTTTAGTTTATAAATTTAAAGCTCGATTTTGCACATCACACATCGTCATACGCCTCGTCGGGTTGTTCTTGGACATCATCATCGTCTTCAACAAAAGTGATCGTGGGTTCTGATATGTCCATTTATATATACATTCCCATATCGTTTCTAAGTCGTTTTAAGCTTAATTATGTGCAAATTACATGTATATTCGATGCTTTGATGGTATTGTTAGTGATTTCGGGCTTAGAACAGGTACATTGGTTAGAAATAGCATTTGGAAGGTTAAAAGATGCATTAGGATGATTCTTGGACAAGTACGAGTGAAGACGAGTTGAAATATACAAGTTTTGTGAGTTTCGAAGCTTTATGTGGCACATAGAAGTGGTATGCGGCGCATGGAAATATGTAATTTTGATTAGAAAATTTGGCAAAAGTTCCTGTGCGGGGCATAAAAATGGCATGCGGTGCATAACGGGCAAAACTGTTCATAAGTGAAGTTTGTGCGGTGGATATCGGGTGCCAAAATTATGGAAACTCTAGTTTATGCGGTGCACAGATTCCTTGTGCGGTGCATAAACTAGGTCGGCAGATTTTCTTTTGTTTTTACACTATAAATACAAGACCAAAACCCTACCATTCGATATACAATCACCTCTAGTCAATTTTAGGGTTCTTTGGGCTATTCTCAGCAGCTTTTCGTCCATCAAGGTCCAAGGGTTGTTCGTGAGCTTCAAGGCATTCGGTTATCGATTTCTTAGCGTTACTTGTTTCTACACATTGGTACAATATGTTCTTCTATATTTTTACTCTTTGTGCTTTGTTTTTTATTATGAGTAGCTAAATAATTCGTCATCCACTGAGATGAAGTGATACATTGAATAATGGTTGCATAATCTTTTGAATTCAAGTTGATTTGATTTAACGTTGTGTCGTAATCTTAGCTTATTAATTATTTGTTATTTAACTCTTGATTGCGGATAGTTTTTGCATGATCTCAGTGGTAACTTAGGTTGTGTAGAAGTTATTTTTATTGCTTGGTTAGAAGCAATTGTTTCTATGACGGGTACGGTAGAAAGTAATTAATAATTAATAAGGGTTAACAGGTTAATGGTTGGGTACAATCAATAGACACAATTGTTATCTAAATAACCAAAACAATTAGTTGGCTAGGAAAGTTATGAAAGGCGTCTTGGGGTACAGGTCTTAGTAATGGAACTAGTTAATTAAGGGAATTGAATAAAGTAACGAACTTGACGGGTACGGGGTGAGTCTTTGTTTAGTTCTCGGTTATAAAATCAACGTATTTGAATTGGTTCTTCAATTATATGCAACCTAAATAATGTGTATCATGGAGTCGAAGTGGATGATCTTCTCATCCTATTTGATTTAAAACAATTTTCTTTTCGATAAATTCTTAGGATTTTCTAACTCTTTCAATCAACTAACTTTAAATATAAAATTAAGATGACGTGGTGTCTTTAAAAACCAAACTCTTTTTAACTACTTAAAACTCGCTAGCTCTTTGTAGTCTCCGTGGAACGAACCTTTACTTACTTTAATCTATATTGCATACGAACAGGTCCACTGCCCGATTGTGTGTGGTATTCGATTAGGAGTATTTTTAAGGATTTTAATTTAACTAGATTTTCACACATCAGGTTCAGTGGGTCTCGTGGGTTGGGAAGGAAGTTCAAAGCGGCACATGTCGACTTGGACGGGGAACCCATCGCTTAACAATTGAGAGAAGTCGTGGTCAAGGTTTTGGGTTTCGTTTTGATGTTGGCTAGAAGAACTGCCGAAATCGCGGTTTTGATATTGGTTTGAAGAACCGCCGATTTCAATGTCTTGTTCGACGGGCCGAGGAAGTTGAAACGGGAGTTGAATTCTTAGTGCTCGGTATTTTTTGGATGATTTTCTTGTGGGAATCATTTTGAAGATAATATGTGAAAGAGATGAGATATATGGAGAGTATAAGTAAAAATTTTTAGTAGTGGAAATGAAAGTATATGTGTTGTATATATAGTAAATAAGGTAAGGGTAAGTTTTGTAAATTTTTTAAAAAAAAACGGTCACTTTGACCAAAATTTTTTTTAAAAAAATGTTCCCAACGTTCACTTGCCTATGCCCAACGTTCACTTGCATCGACCAAAACTAGCCGATGGAACTAGCCAAACTTGCCGATTAAACTTGTCGAGCCAGATGCTATAGTGTAGCCGATTTGCCGATTTTTGCCGATGAAACAAGCCGACTACACTCTCCCCTTATCTCCAACTCTCTTTTGCTAGATATACCCTCAAGGTATCATAGTTGATGCACAATGTATAATTAGTTATTGCATAGTGAAAGAATGTATATAAGAACAAAGAAATGAAAATAGATACCCATATCTATGACCATTTTTTTTTATCGGTAAATTGTCATGCTCAATATAAATATAAATATAAATATGGAATAATACGAATATATGATTATGTAACTACAGTCTACAACATCTCTTTTGTAATTGTATAAGTACAAAAAGATGATAGCACCCATAAAATTGTTCAAGAACCGGCATGGTATGTCAAAAAAGAACAAGAAAACAAATAGAATCAGTTCCTTAGGTTCATCTTTAATTATTTGTTGTAGCATATTCTACCAAATTAAGCCACCTATTAAACTATGGGCATTAATAAATGATTAAAATAATGTATTGTATCATAGTCACGGGTCCAAATAGGTTTTTAATAATCGACATAAGAAAAATAACTTTTATGACATTATTAAGTAATCGACACATTACTCGTATAGGAGTAAAAAACAGAAAATAGATTGCTATTAGATTACAAAAAAAGGACGTCAATTTGTCATTTTTTTCAATTTATAGATGCATCAGACAAATTTGGAAGAAAATGATAGGAAAGGAGAAAGAAAGAGTGTATCGTTATTTGTGGCGAAAGTTAAATCCCATGTTTGTATTTGGGCTTTTAAGTCATTGACCATTTCCCATTGCACCATCCCCTGCATACGTTACCAAAAATGCCCCCCCCCCCCCCCCCCCCCCCCCCCCCCCCCCCCTTTTTTTAAATCATATTACTATGGGCTATGGGTTTTGTTTCTAATTTATTTTTCTGTTTAATGACTTAATCTAGCTATTCGATAGAAACCATCCAGTTTGTGAGTAGCCAAGAGTGGCAAATAAACCTTTACGGCCACAAGTGATATATTTATTTTGCTCACAAAATTTGACATTGTAACCTTTATGTATTTTCGTCTTAAATGACTAGGCCCGTTTATCTTTTACTTAATAAATTTAATAGTTAAAAACTTAATAATTAAGTCAAATTTCATTTTTTTTTTTACTTAATAAACAAAAATAACCGTCAATTACATATCTTTTACTTAATACATACAGACATTACTTATAAATTCAGCACTTAATGATTAAAAGAAAAAACGGATCATAAGTTTTTATCTCTAAGTCACCACCCTTCTCGTGTGGAAGTGATATGAGAACTTGGTATATATTGTTGAAAGAATATAGCTTCATGAATTGATCCAAAGGCTACTCGAATGATGAATTTGTTTTTTAACGAATTATACAAGCCTATAGTCTCAAACATGAGTTGATAAGTTAAATTGAAGAAACATATGGTTTAACGTTGACAACACAAACAACTTGTGACAAAGCTGGAAGAATGTGCTTGAACCAATAAATAAGATTGAACTATAAAATCTTGCACGATACGTTCGGTTCATTTTGAATAACTTTTTTGGTCGTCATGATCCAACTATACTTATGAAGAGGTAATGTCGATATCCTAACTACACCATTCTTTTTCTTCGACAAGCATTACATGCTTTCAGTTTCGCATATGTATCTTTCTTTAGTTCATTATTTTTTTTATTTTTATTTTTATCAAGTATTACGATCATAGTTAGCACTTTGGAGGATTTTATAAGCGGAATTATTATTTTCAGTTTTTCATTATAAAAATGAAATATCAAGAAAAATACAAAAGGATAATTTTGGAAACATTTTTGATAACCGAGTAGAAAATCAAACCCATAGAATATTCAGCTTTAAATTTTGGACTTTTCCTCTTTGTTTCTTTCCTTTTCTTCTTACTCTTTCTCTCTCTGTTTTTTTGAGTCATAAATTTCTTTGCATATTTTGTGCCTTAGCCTCAGCACAGGGTCATTGGGTCCTCCTTTTATCACACAATCATCTTCATCATTAGCATTAGCTTTAGCACACCCCCCACCCTTCCATTTGCTCTTCAAAAAAGGTATTCATTATATCTCTATCTCTATAAACTTTTCCACTAATATGTATTGCTACTTCACTTGAACACGGGTATCCAAGGTTTATATTTCATTCTTTATAAAGTTTTTAACTTTTAATAATCATTCAACTTGCTTATGATTTTTTATATCATGGGTGTGTTTAGAATCAACAGTTTCAGTAATTAGTTGTAAGTTTTTGACTGTCATTTTGCATAAAGTCTAAAACTTTTTACAATCATTCAACTATGTATCGTTCTTAATTTATTGCTCTGTTTAGAAACAATATATTTATTGTAGTTAAGCTAGGATTTGATTACTTTTTCAAGATTTTCCATGTAGTTGGTAATCAACATTTCTATCTTATTTGCATAAAGTTTTAAAACTTTATTGCTATATTCAACTCAATTATGGTCTTTAACCTTTAGTTGTAGTTAGTTAAAATTTTACTCCGTATTACTTAAAGATTTTCAGGGTATTCAAGATCTCTATACTTCAATTTGCATAAAGTTTAAAGCTTTTTGTAGTCATTTAACTCAATTATATTTTCTACATTCTGGGTCTGTTTAAAGTCAACAATTTCAGCTGTATTTATGTTAGGATTTAATTCATTTATCAAGATTGATCATTTATTTGGTTCTGACAGTTTTTGGTGTAAGAACAATGTTTTGTCAATCATTTCCTGTAAGTCAACAAGTACTATTTCATACTAAAACCTTTTGTTATGATAAGTTGTAGGGTTCATTCATTTTGTCAGATTTTGCATTTAACATTTCTCATTTAACTGGTTTTTGTTATATAAAAAAAAATAAGTAAAAAATTGGCTTTAATCTTCATTCAATCCCAACAACCACTTCTATTTTATCAAGATTTTACGTTTATTAATTTGCAAAGTTTTCTGGTTAGATTTCCCAAATAATACTGTTCAATCAATTATACGGTTTACTGACAAGGTTTTCTGTTAAAGTTACCCGGAGGCGGGTCATTTCTTTACTAAGATTTACGCAACTACCCCTGAGGTTGTATCTAGTGAGACTTGAACCCGCGACCTCAGCAAATACTGTTTATCAAGTTATGGGTATGTTTATAGTCAAAAAAAAGTTCAGAGTTTTCACTCTAATTAGTTTAAAGCGTTGTTAAATTCAACTTTATCTGCTTTTTGGATGATACTGTATTTTACATTTTAATTTGCAACATGAAGTGGGGTTGAATCTAATTTATTTTTGGAGTGAACAAGAATGTTCTTTCCTATTTATTTTGTCAAATGTCAACCTCACTTACAGTTAATCAAGTTATGGGCCTTTTTGAAACCAACCAAACAACAAAACTCAAGATTTCTCACTCCACTTATTGTGGTTAAAATTATGTTAAATCTCTCACTCAAATTTATAGTTTGCTAAGATAATTAATTGAACATTGCAGGGTGAATGCATTGAGTGTATCTGTCAAGCAAGTGGATTCTAAAAGACTTGTGACAAATAAGCTTCATATGTAGTTTGAGCTTCTTGGTTATTATCATTATTTTACTAGCCATCTATGGCAAGAAAATCTCAAAAAGGTCCTCCTACAGTTGAACCGAACCAGTTCGGATGTGTGTGGAATTTTAGTGGTATGTTTGACCATCACCATGATCGCCATCACCGAAAACTCTTGTCTGATGAGAGCCATGGGAGAAAAAGTCTTCCAGGTGAGTTTACATTAGGTTCTTGTACTCATTTTTAAATTGTCATTTGAGTTACTTTCTGACTATTGAAGCTAAACCGACCCCTATAGAATCTCATGTTTTTATAAATATGTATATTTTTTTGAGGAATGCTTGATATCCAATGTAACTTGGTATCAAATAGTACAGTTCATAAACAAATTTGGTTGTGATTTTGAAAATAAGTTATTTATTTTTGAATTTGAAAAACCGTATGTTGACTGCAATAGGCATACTGAATGTTTTGATATCCTTTGCTTCAGGAACAGGACATGCAAGAAGCCAAGTACGAATGCTGACATTCGATGAACAACTTAGATGCCTCAATGTAAGTTTACATTCTTAAGTTTCAGATAAAGCAATTTATCCTCAACTATGATTCTGAAAATAAACTTCAATCTTTTGCAGATTGAATCGAAGAAGAAAAACACAAAGGTGAACCATTCTTTAGAAGGAGACACATGTTCTTCAGATCTCACGGGAAAGAATGACGAGATACAAAAAAATTACATGGATAAATCTTTCTGGAAAAAGATAAAATCTAGATATGAAAGCCCGAATAAGAAAAAGGAAAGTCCAAATGTAGATACAATCGTGGTTTTGAAACCTAGTCGCCGTTTGATAGATTGTCCGGTTGATGTAGGATGTAATTGCTCATATTTACATCCTCATATGAGCTCAACAACTAAGCAACAAATAATTAAACACACTCATGTGTCGTTTAATGATGTTAGGAAAAAATTGAAAATTGCAAAAAAGTTGAAAAACAATCAAAAGATGAAATCTATCGAGGCTTCTGAAGGTAGTGACAGTATTAAAATTACTTCAAATATGGAGAAACCGTCTATTGTACCATTCTCAAAGAAACAGGAACCTGAAGTATTTATAGAAGCAAGAAAACACCTAGCTGAAAGATTAAGGCAAGTTGCGATTGGTGCGGTTGAACCTTCTGGTTCTTCAAGTAAACGAGTGTCAAGAACATTGGAAAGGGTACTACTCTCGTCTCCTATACACGAGTCAATGACTTCTTTTGACCGTGCACTAGAAAGAGTTGACCGAAACCATATTTTGGACATGAGATCAAACCCAAACAGCATGGATCTGATGGTAGTGGACGGGTGCTTCAGAGGACCGCAACCGGTAAACTCAACGTCTTCTTTTCAATTATATGGGTACCTGATGTATAAAGTCGAAATGGGCTGGGTTGGCCCTGAACAATTAGTCTAGTTTCTTAAGCTTGTACAGATAATAAATTTGTCAAATTTAATTAACAAGATTATATATTTTTTTTCTTCTATTTGAATAACAAATTAATAATCTGCTGTGGGTTTGGGTAAACTTTCAATCTTCGAGCTGACCTGAAATACTGTTTGTCCAATTTTTTTAGATATTAACTAACTAGTGTGTCAAGTATGATTGCAAAAGTTATCTTAGTTTCATAATAATCTAGTGACTAGTTTCTGACTAAAAATGGTAGGTTTTGAAAATAGTTTGTCCAAATTTGTTTACTTTTTTTATGCATAAGTAGTGTGTAAATATGATTACAAAAAGTATATCATTGCAGTAACAACAATGTATGAATGGGTTTTGGCAATTTTTTGTATAGGTCGAGTTGGTCCGAAAAAGTTTTGTCCAAATTTTGCATTCGTTTTTAAGACTGATGTGTTTGATCCTATTAGATATGATCACAAGAAGCCAATCAATTAACAATTCCAGTTTTGTTAATAAAATGTTATAGAAGGTTTTGTCCATTAAGAATACAATTGGGACTTTTGACCTGTTTACTTTTTAGCTAAACTTCATTTTACCTGTTTAATCAAGGAAACATAATACGGATTGACCCGGTTTATAAGTATTGCCATTTTGAGTATATAAGCACTAACTTTTGTGACGTATATGGCTACAGGATTTCTCATTGGATGTTTCTTCACCGAAAGCTAGTTGCAAATTGACTGATTTGGATAACGATCAATTCAGAGAGAATCCAAGCCCAGTGTCTGTTCTTGATTCCTATTTCACAGAGAACATTTGCAGTCCCACGAGCACCATTGAATCTGGTATGTGTAATATTTAGTTGTTCATTTCTATTATTTACTCAGTCACATATCACCTATGTGAACAACTGTTTGACATTTACCATCTAATCATCGCCAGTTGAACTTCAAACTCAACCACATCGTCTAGATTTTGAAGAAAACTCGTCACAAACTTCATCTCCGCCACATGGGAAAACCAGTTTAAGCTCATTCATGAATGATAGGGGATTCATTTCCTCATATGTTAACGATATCTATGAAAGTTCTCAGTCAAACTGGGAGGACTTTGTAAACGCGGATTATCCGTTGGACTCATCATGTGAGCATAAACTCCTGCATGATTGTGTCAAGGAAGTGTTGGTCAGTTTACACTCAAGAATAACATTTGTTAGCTCAAAGATTCGACCTTTTTCATTGGAAAAAGATGTGTTTGATGAGGTTCTTGACCAAGTTGACTGGCATAACGGTCAACCCATGATTACACGGACGCTAGATATTCTTGTCAGGAGAGATATAGCAAAATGTGGAGAGTGGGAAGATGTTATATCGGATAGAAATGATATTGTGTTTGAACTTGTAGATGACGCTCTTCAAGGGTTGATTATAGAGGCTATTTCCGACATTCTTGTTTGAAGCATGACTTGCCATTTGACTGGCTGGTCTTGCTTCAAGGCATGGTGCCATGGTTCACGTCTCACAAACTCGTGCAGGTCTAGCTTGAGCAGAACCACAACGTCGGCTAGCGATTTATGTGTTAGTATTATAGAGAAAAGTTATAGTTATTGTAGTTTGTTGGTCATTTTTTGTGGGATACAAGACTTCTATGTATAAAGCATATATATAACAGGGTCGAAATATTTATTGAATAAGAAATAGGCTTTGTGCTTCACATAGTCTAATACTGTGTAGACTTGTAGTTACATCCGACAAGATTACATTTTTAAAAATTTAGATCAAAGGTTAACCATTAAGCTAATCTAGTCTATGTGTAAAACTTTTTTTGTCTCGTAATTAATATACTACATCATGAAAAAGACCACAGTGGCCTTCACAACGCTGGGACCATGCCAACGAGGCAACGATGGTGGGATTGTCTAAGATCACGTGATATGGTTTAGCTGCCATATATATTGTAGTGGCATTGTTTAAATTGTCAAATTGTTAACTTTTTATCAATATTGTCAAAAATTGGATTATATGTAAATTACTAGTCAAATTGGAAGGTCGATAATGGGCTGTGGATAATATTTTAGGCAATATTGTGGTGTTGTACAACATTTCCGACCTTCATTGTGGCACAGAAATTTGTGTCCGCAAATAGAAGAGGTGAGAGGAAAGAAAGTGTCTTTTACCTTTTTATTAAGAAAACTGGTTATTTAGGATGTTGTTTAACCATATCATACCCCTCTTTGAGTCATAATGAGTCTTGCCGTTACATCAAGTAACTTACAACCAATAGAAAATCCTTCACAAAAAAAAAAAAGAGATTTGTGGATGTTGCGGGTATATTCTGATTGAAGTAAACGTCATTCATGAGTAAAGTGGTGATGTGTTTTTGAGTGCTCAAATACTCCTTTCATATTCTACTAGATTATATCCCGTGTTAATATACCGGATACCTTTAAGTCACATATTTTAAAAATTAATAATAAAACAAATCTATAACAACTGTTAGTCGGTTTTATAGAAAAATATTTCATTTATGAAAATTTAATATTTAAATGAATACTTTTGTAAACAAAAAAATAAAAATAAAAAAGGTTAAAATTGAAAAAATCTAATTAAGAAAGGGTATAAAGTAAATACAAAAAGGACTTAATTGCAATTAAAGTCAAAACTAATTACTTAATTGGATGACACATCATCAATTTAAACACTTCTTTCTCTAATAAATAGTAAAATAAGATATAAATATTACACAAATATGTACATATTAAATTGTTATAGAAAATATCATGTACGTATCATTCTTTTAAAAAATAATCTAAAAGTGAATAAAAGCATTTGTAGCCTAGTAGTTGACATGGAATATCACGACGTGAATTAAGGGTGCAACTTTTAACAAACACGAGCATAATACTCATACGTTACGGCGACTAGAAGGTGAGGACAATATAAAAGGGAGGCGGTGGTGGAAATTGAGGGAGGCGGTGGAGAAGGAGAGCGGCGACGGAGGGTGATAGAAGGTCAATAAGAACGCGTAATGATTAGAGAGAATGAGGGAAAGGAAAATATATAACGATTTTATGTTTAAGTAAGGGTATTATAGAAACTGAAAAAATTGCTTAATTTCTGAAAATAGAAAAGCCAATATGATTTATAGAAGAATATAGATATAGATGTAACTATGTAAGTGTTATGTCAAACTAGAGAAAAAGAAAAAGTGTTATGTCAAGGAAAGGTTCGGTCTTAGCTCTAAGATTTTCGGGTCTGATTGCTGCTGGACTCGTGGTCCGTCGTCTGTGGAAGAGTTACAGGAATGGTCCGATTTAAAGAGATTGTTGAATGGGACGATTCTTAAACAACAGAATGATAAATGGAAGTGGATTGGAGTTAAGGATGTCGAGTTTTCAGTCAAAGGAGTGAAGGAATTTCTTAGAAGCGGGACAAGTCAAAGTAATTGTTTCACTTTCAAATGGTCCAAATGGGTTGCGAAGAAGTGTAATGTCTTCATGTGGAGAGTCTCCATGGATAGGATACCAACATTATTGGCACTGAAAGATAGGAACTGTTGTTATGGAAGCTTGGTATGTGGCTTATGTCAGGAAGCGGATGAAACCACCGAACACATTTTATGTTCATGCGAGATTGCTATGGAAGTATGGTATAGAATTAGTGTTTGGTGTAAAGTCACCCCTATCTTTATCTTTTATGTCAAAGATATTTTCCAACTATATAAGCATATGGGACTTGGGAAGAATACAAGGAATGTATTTAAAGGGGTTGTTTTTGTTACTTGTTGGAGCATTTGTAAGGCAAGAAACAAGAAGAAGTTCGAAGGGAAAGAAGTCAAGGTGGAAAAGATTATACACGAGATCAAGACCATGAGTTATTTATGGCTTAAGAATCGGTTGAATCTTTGTTACTCTAGTTTACAAGATTGGACATCTTTTAATGTAAAATTATAATTCTTGGTGTATACTTGTAAATGTGTTTGGCCACTCCACATATTGTGTGAGGTTGGCGATTTTTGAATAAAATTTACTTTAAAAAAAAATATAAATGTAAGTGCATGATGTAACATTATATTATACTACTAAAAAAACTTGTTTGGGTTGAAACTAAATGAGTTTTGCGAGTCATAAACAATTCCATACAACTAAGTACTAACACATTTAATATATTGATTGCTTATGTGTTTGACTTACGAAATCATTTTGTAGCTAGTTAAAAATTAAATATAACAAAACTATACGAAGAAAGAAATTTGTACTCCTTCCCCAGATGATGTAGTTGGTCTGAACTTTGTCCAACATGCTACATGTGACAACAAAAACACATCCATTAGCCTCATCGAAAGAGAAAGAAAGGTACATCATGCTTATTCATCCTAGTTGTTGTTCCTTCATGTTGGTTTCAACACGTTGGTTCATCATATGTCATTAAATATAATAAGTTCAAGCTTTTAGAGTAAGGATGTGCAATTGACCCGAAAACTCATGAACTGTTTTTAACCCGACCGAACCCGATCTGACTTGCCTGAGAGGGTAACAGTCTGGGTCCGATTCATGTTTTGGTACACTTCTTAGTTTTGTGTCAGGTCGGGTCTGTCGTTTTTTGACACATGAATGAACAGAAATCCTTAAACCCGATAACCAAACTAAAACTCATCCGAACCCGTCCAAGTGAATAATGTGTCAAGTCACGATTTCCATTTTGATGCATATGCGGGTCACAAATTCGTCCTAATTGGGTCAAGTTAGATTGGGTTTTTTGAACGGTATATATCCCTAGCTTGGAGCACCAGGTATGATTGATGAACGCAAAATGAGCCACATTATTTTTCGTCATTTAGCAATTCAAGACCGTTATAGTTGAAGACAACTAGGATCACTACATTTTCCATTAATTAATTAATTAATACAGTATAAAATAACGTATTACCGGGGCATTTACTTCCCGCCAACTGTCAAAAACCCTAGCCACCCCACCCCCAAATTCTTTATAAACCCTAATTAAAAATCCCCAAATTCCCACCACTTTCAGAACTCCATAATTAAAATAAATGGATCCCAAATCAACCCCAGTGCTAATCCTTGATTATGGATCCCAATACACACACTTAATCACGCGCAGAATCCGATCTTTATCAATCTTTACACTCTGCATTTCAGGCACATCTTCCCTCAAATCAATCACTGACTTAGCCCCATCTGTAATCATCCTTTCTGGTGGCCCTCATTCAGTCCACGCGCCTCACGCGCCTTCTTTTCCTGATGGGTTTCTTGAATATGTTGATAAAAATGGCATCTTTGTGCTGGGTATATGTTATGGGCTGCAGTTGATTGTGCAGAAGTTGGGTGGGCTAGTTGGTGTTGGTGAGAAACAAGAGTATGGAAAGATGGTTATTGAAGTTGTCAAAGATTTTGGTGGGTTGTTTCATGGGAAGAATGTTGGGGATAAGCAGGTTGTTTGGATGAGCCATGGCGATGAAGCGGTTAAGTTGCCGGCTGGGTTCGAAGTCGTGGCGAAAAGCGAACAGGGTGGGATTGCAGCTGTGGCGAATCCGGAGAGACGGTTTTATGGGCTGCAGTATCATCCTGAGGTATATGAATCAATGCATCTGATTATTTGTAATCTGTAGGATTTAGTGAATATTGGAATTCTTGTGATTAGATAAATGCATTAGAAAGCAGCCTATTGCAATTTTTGACCAAATTGTGGAACATGCAGCGATTACTCGGCCTTGGAATCAGATAATCACAATACTGCATTTTGTGTGTAACATTTCTTAAGCATAAACATTATTATCTGCTAAAAATGACAAGGAGAACATTGAATGATATAATGCTAAAAATGATAAAGATCCATGTAATTTGTTGAAGATGCTAATCAAGTTAAAATCATTATAATTATTAGAATAAAGTGTTTTGAACTAATTGCAAAATGGGAAAAGTGAATATGGGGTTGTTAGATGGGGAACCACCTCACATCTTGGTTTTTTAATCATAAAATTCATGGGAGCCCAAAGATTTATATAAAATACAAAAAATGTTACAAAAACATTATAATTAGCTAAAAGTTATAGAAAATTACTATGCATAGTGAAAATGTAATATTTTGCAGAGGTGAATTCTAAGATGATTCTGTTTGTTAGTTATGTACATATCGGTTATTCTTCTAACTTATTATCCATTGCAAGCATATTATATCCCATATGATTGGATGTGTGCATGTCTTTCGTATCTTGATATAAAATTGAGACTATATAATATAATTGTTTAGCCTTTTTAAATATTTTTTTAAGAACTCCTTTATTCATTAGCTTAAGAAATGGGCATCTAGTTGATTTATTAACTTGTACAGAGTGCGTAATACCATCTGGCATCTGCAACTATTCTAATGGTTATGAAAACCACGTTCTTTGAAGTTTAAACAAAATGAATTTATAAGGTGGAAATGTAACAATTTGTATTATATAAAGGTGACACATTCACAGGAGGGAATGGAATTGTTGCGCCATTTTCTTGTTGATATTTGCGGTGTCCCCACTAATTGGAAGATGGAAACTCTAATGGAGGATGAAATAGAAGTGATCAAAAGTATGGTTGGCCCTGATGATCATGTTATATGTGCATTATCTGGAGGTGTAGACTCAACTGTTGCAGCCACTCTAGTTCACAAGGCCATTGGCGATAGGCTGCATTGTATTTTTGTCGACAATGGGTTGTTACGGTAAGATCTAGTTTGATTTATGACCATATTTTTACTGCTTGGACCATATTATAATGATTTGATGGGTGTTTGTTTACAGATACAAGGAGCAAGAACGCGTAATGGGAACCTTCGAAAGAGATCTTCATCTGCCTGTTACTTGTGTTGATGCCTCGGTGCAATTTCTTGGGGAATTGAAAGGTGTTACAGATCCCGAGAAGAAGAGGAAAATAATTGGGAAGGAGTTTATATCAATTTTTGATGCATTTGCTCATGATTTAGAGAAAAAGTTGGGAACGAAACCTACTTATCTGGTTCAAGGAACTCTGTATCCAGATGTAATTGAATCTTGCCCACCACCCGGAAGTGGAAGGACCCACTCTCACACAATCAAGAGCCATCATAATGTTGGCGGACTTCCTAAAGATATGAAGTTGAAGCTCATTGAACCACTCAAGCTTCTATTCAAAGATGAGGTTTGCATTGAGCAATTTTTGTAATTTCAAATGGTTCCGTTAAAAGGCTCAAACTTTCATAAAAATCGTTTTGCGTAATTTGACCCGGTTACCTGGTCAAATTGATAGTTGTGTGGCAGCTTATACTCCTATTACTTTGACCATGGTTTTTTTTGGTGGTGTCCGACAACTGGTTATCCTACTAGATTACCGTAATGAAAACTTTTGTAAGCTTGAGCCTTTTATCATCTGAAATTGACATTTGACCAAAGTTGGTACCATTTTATGCAGTTATCTCTATAAAATGCTACTACCAACATGAACCGATATACAATAGAATCAGAAATAGTTGAGTATGATTAATTAATACTTAATATATTCTTTATTTTTGAAGGTTCGTGAACTTGGGAGGATTTTGGATGTTCCTGTAGGGTTCTTGAAGCGGCATCCGTTTCCTGGGCCAGGACTTGCCGTGAGAATTCCAGGTGATGTCACCCAAGGAAATGCATTGGATATCCTCCGCCAGGTAATGAATGGAAGCATGATAAGCTTTATGTTGCTTTTTTTCAAATCTGTAGTTTGTAATTGAAATGTGTTGCAGGTAGATGAGATATATATTCAAGCAATTAAGGATGCTGGGATTTATGATGAAATATGGCAGGCTTTTGCTGTGTTTTTACCCATAAAAACTACTGGTGTTCAAGGTGATCAGAGGACTCATTCTAATGCCGTTGCACTTAGAGCTGTCACAAGTAAAGACGGCATGACTGCTGACTGGTGAGAAATCTTTTACCTCATAAGTCAACTTAAAGTTTCTACTGAATTTATTGGATTACTGAGTTAATACTTTTATTACTTGTTTCTGCCTGTGGATGTTGTATTGCTGACTTGTGTTTTTCTTTTTGAAATTTTAATTGAGTTACATTGCTGTTGTCATGAGTTTTTTGAATATTTTGAAATTTCAGGTACTATTTTGAGCACAAGTTTCTGGACGACGTATCAAGAAAAATCTGCAATAGTGTTCGTGGGGTGAACCGAGTTTGTCTAGACATTACATCCAAACCTCCATCTACTATCGAATGGGAATGATATGGTTGACCCTAAAATGAGTCAACCTCATAGCAAATTAAGTGAATTTAGCAAGGTTTATGCATAATGACAATATGTTGGTGCAGGTAAGGAATTTTGTAGATTGGGAAATGTTGAACATTCTATATTTTGTTTTACAAATTATGACCTTTCTTTCCTTGCTTATCCTTTCCTTGCTTATCCTTTCTATTGCCCCTTGTTTGGTACGACAAGAGCGTTACACATAGGTTCGTCACCATGGATGATTTTGGATGCACTTTCATTTGTTATCGTTACTTTCATGTGTTGTTGTCTTGTCTACTAAACTTGATGCTAGTTGTAAGTTCAATATAATTATGATAAATAATCAAAGATGCCCTGGCTTGGAAAGTCTCATCAGACCACAAATGTCAAACATCATCAGATGCTAACCCTGAACACACTTGATGCCCTAAACAATTGGTACCTCCAATATAAAAACATCAAAAGATGCCCTCCCTTGGAAAGTCTGGCTAGACACAAGTATTCCTAACCCTTTTTTACCAAACATGAAACGTTGTGATATTTGTTACACGTACCACACCCTTGGCAAATATATTGTCTGAAGCACAAACTCATGTAGATTGAAATGTTCAATGTTCTTTCAAACTCTTCAAATGTGTAATCTTACCTCAATTTTCAATAAACATATCAAAGGCTTTAATTTGTATTTGTGCAATTTATTTCAATTACTTGACTGAGAAGCCTGACTAATCTATCTTGACTGTACACTGTTCTAATCTAATCTAATCTATTACAAGTGTAGAAGAAATCTTGATTTTCACTCGCAATCAGTTCTGAAGTCCACACCTATCTGTTTTATAACTTTTATTGAGAGGCTAGCAAACTAAAAAGTAAGGTTATCTAAAAGTGTTGAACACGGTGAGAATCCAATCTTTGATACCCGTTAGTACTAAATCCATTACTTGACAATTTTATATATATAAACAAAAACATTGCAGCCAAATAGCACATGACAAACACACCATCATCATTTAGGTTGATAAATGTAAAAAATGTGCAAATACAAGAATTTAATCATTAAAAGAAGGCACTCTTTCCAGCATATTGCATCTGTTTTGAACTAACTAAATCAATGCACTCCTCACCTCACTTGATACTATTACATCAATTAAATAAACATCAAGGAAGACGAACAAGGCTATTCACGGCAGTATCCAAAGCATCAACGGTTTTGCGCAATGCTTTTCTTTGCATAAGTCAAGAAAATTATCATTCGAACAATTTCATATAGCCTTGTGTGATGCATGACCAATTATATAAATAGTTATTCTTGTTGTGTGTTAACTGTATATGATTTATTTTTCTTTTGGACCATGGTATCGGCCGCTCCACCTCTAGTGGGTCACTAATCCACGAGATTTATGTAAACTGTATTTTAAATTAAATAGCTTCAAAAACACTCAACACACAAGAACTTTGAGAGATGACAAAAAGAATAAAGGATACAATTGCATAGCAAGAGTGTCGATGCCTCTCATTTCCTCATTCAATCTGCAAGCAATAGATCGGCTTCCAAATAAGAGTGGGCCAAAAGATAGTGCTCATGGTAATCATATGAATCTACTTTACTTGTAACAGAAGAATAATAATGGCCACAGTGCCATTTTTTGCAATAATCATGGTTTCTTTGCAATTAAAATCCAAGTGTAACTGCTCAAAAAGTTAGTCAATATCAAATAAGACTATGAAAATGGAGTAATCACCTGAGGCACGAGTTTATGTACAGATTCCCCTTTGTTGCAGAATCTAATGCTGCAAAGTATTGCAATTTAGTTATCAGCAGCAGGCATAAACAAATTTTGCATAAATTCATGAATGAAGTAAAGGCATCCATAGATGCGAAATGAATATCAAAAGTTACAAATGTTGCATTAACCATTTTATTTTGAACATTGCATTTGCTTAAGGGTATTACTGTCTTCACTTGAAGAGATGCAAAAGCACCCTTTTCAGATGTCATTCACCAAAAGACTGTCGAGGGCAATGCAAAAATCACAAAAATGTTGTCTTTCTCGCAAATTTTAGATTACATTAGCCACAAAGGTACTTTCAGGTGGGGTTATATAAGGGTTCTGCAACAGATCATGTACTCTGCTAGCAACGTTTCTGTATCTGGTGACATATTTGACAAGATAAGACTTCACAAGTTACCAGATTCCTGAAGACGACCAGCAGCATCACTAAAGCATTGTACATGATCAACGGAACGGCTGGTTACCTACATGCACACAATAACAAAGAATCTCAATACATGTAAATGTAAAAACATGTGGAAAAATCAAATAGGGTGAAAAAAGATATAGAAACCTGTAAAATACATGTTTCTTTATCCACTCACATTTGAATGGTCCGAACTGTTCCACATGTACACTATGCTCTAACACATTTTCAAAACTTGTTTTGATTTCATCCCACTTATGTAAACAGACATTTCCAATGTAAAAAATAAAGATATTGATGTAAGGAATCGACTCGTATTTGAGTAAACATAAAGATAAGTATGCTTTGTGGCTCATAACTAATATAAGTAGCAAGTTACTAATATGGCTTGCATCTAATGTGAACAGTCGGAAAGACGACGATGTAACAAAAACAATCAGCGGCTCCAATGTATTCGTGTTTCTCATTTGAACCTACAAGCATACTGTTCTAACAACTTGAATTTAGGTATAACTTAAACAATGAACCTACAAGCTTCATTCATTTTTGGGGGGGTTCAGATATATTTATTTATCTATGGGAAAATATATATACATAATTTGAAGGATTAAAAAAAGGGAATAAGGTAACACCTCAGAGAGAGCTAGGCGGAGAGATGAGAATAAAGATGAGAAGCTATCGGCGATGGCGACGGAATCCCTTTCGACCACCGCAACTGCTTTCAGGATCTCCGATTGAGTCATGGATGATGGATCTAGGGTTTCCAAATTACTGCCGCTTGTTGATTCTTCTTCTTCTTTCTTCCAAGATTCCATTCCCCTCTACGTGTGTGTTTTATTTCTTGTTGGCTGAGCTTTTATATTAGCATTCCCTATTTTTTTTGTTTTTCACTTTCATATTTTTAACTCTTAAAATTTATTCTCGAGTTTCTTTTATAAATGATAGGAAAGGAAAAGATTGGATAAAGAAAAAAAAAAATTATATATCAAAAAGGAATTCTCGAGTTACATGAAAAACTAAAGAAAGAAAAAAAACACAAAATTAATAGTGTTCTTGAGATAGAAAAGAAAGGGAAAAAAGTTATAATTTTACAATTATGTCCTTTTTCATATAAAGTTGTTATTAATTAATAGGAGTAAATTAGTAATTATACACATAACTTAAAAGTTTTCCATCCAAATCCTCCCAAAAATGGGAGAAAAGTTTTTACTTCAAAAACATCCATGTTTTCTTTTATTCCCCTTTCCTTTCTTTTTAAAAAAAAAATTTCAAAAATGCAAAATAGAGAAGTTTTCCAATAATTTCTTTTCCTATCCTATAAAAAAAAACTCGAGAATGCACTCTTAAGTAAGGAATTTAGAAATAACTTAACAATTCTCGCTTTAATTTAACCCATGAAAGTTTTTTCACGATTATCAACCATTTGTCGGTTTATTATCATGGGAAATTTATGCGTACTTTGTGTGTTTAAAACTACAAGGATACCCACGGCGATGCGACGTGGTAGTGGTGGTGACCACTACAGGTCGTGGTGGCATGCAGCAATAGCGGTGGTGGCAATAACGATGTAATGACGACGACGACCATTGGTGCTGGTGGCGGCGGTGGTAGAGGTGGACCAGCATCCGCTGATGATGATGGACGGTGGTGGTGTTGACGTGTATACGACATACATAATCTGGTTTTTTGTGTTAGGGTGATTAGTGATAGTTTGAAAATATTTTAAATAGTAATTAATTTGCTTAAAATGGGGGTTAGTTTGTTTTATTAAAGAATATATAAAAGGATTTCATTTGCTCGTAAAACGTATTAAATATTTAAATTGATACATTAAGTCCTTGGCCTGTGAGAAAAGACATTATTTAAATTGGATACTTTTATTTGTGGCGTGGCTTTATGCATCATATCTATAAAATTATATATTTCTAATACTATTTTTATGTATGTATTTAATTTTAAAGGTAAATTATAACTCCAAGTTGATATAGTTTAGTTTTGTTTTAATTATATGCTTGCTAGTGTTATTAAACTATTCGACAATCCCATAAAGAAATTCTGACTGCACCAACTACTTTTTCAGTACTTATGTTATCCCTCATTCAACATTTGTTAAATTATTCTTTTAAAATTAAAAAAAAGTTGTTAAGTCCCATTTAATTGTAATATGAATTCGATTATTTTTTAATTTAATATAACATATGAAAAATTTATGATATAAACCTTTTATCTTTCACCAAGGTATAAAAATAAATAACTTTAACTTTACTTGAAAGATAAAGTTTACCGCTCCAACTATGAATATTGTTATTGTTTTTCGACATGTATCTCATATATATATATATTATCTTTTATCTCATTTTATATCTATGGTTAATGTTAAATTTGGTAAAGATACATATATATCTAAAATTGGATGTTGACACATACATCACCAATGAGGTTGAAAAATAAAAGCTGCATATTGTCTTCTTTATGAAACATACACAATCGGTGAATATAATTAAGAATGAAAATTATATAAAATTAATATTTTTTTATTTGAAACTTAATAAATTGACCATCTTAAGGGCTGTTTGGTTGGGTGGAATTCCTTTGAATTATTTGGAATTGGAATTTAAATTCCACACTTAGCCTTGTTTGGTTGGGTTAAAGATGGAATTGGAAAGTGAAATTTTCCATTAAATTCCTTGATATACCGAATTAGAGATTCCTTTACAATATTATTAGAATGTTTCATATTCTGATGGAATTCAACTATTTGACCAAATAACCCTCCTTCACAATTCAATCCTACATAGTACGTATCTCTCTCTTCTCCATGACTCCATCTGCATCTTTGCCCCATCTCTTTTCTTCTTCATATCATCTTCTTTTATATCACTTCCTTTTTTTTCTCTTATAAATTAATGATTGTGTACTCGATTTAAAGGTTCTTCAAACAATCTCGCACCATCAATTCGTCACACGGAAGCGATACATGGATCCCTTTGCACGAGGAGTTTAAGTTAGATGTATTATATTCAAGTGTTATATATTCTTGTTGTTTGATTTTAATTATTGATTGTTGTTCACTTGTTCGTGGCTCAAAAACTTCAAGATCTGAAGAAAGAGCTCCAATATTATTTATATTATTTTCATTAATAAAATAATATTTTTTTTATTTTTATTACGAGTATAATTACTTATTTTATTTACATTATTACTATAATTATTTTTTATTCTTTGTCTATGATAATTAATATTAGTGTTCTTATTTTTATATTATTAACATATAAGTTTATTATTATTGTTTATATATTAGTAATATTTGTATTTGTATTGTTATTTAGTAAAGGGTAATTTTGTCAGTTGCTATAATTTCAATTCAGATTCTGTAGTTGGATTCCGTTGAATTATGTCAACCAAACACATGACAAGTTTTAAAACTTTCTAATTCCAATCCTTTCAAATTACAATTTCTTTAACAGATTCTAATTCCTTCAAAAACATTATGCGAATCAAACGCCCCCTTAGTTTCAATACTAACTTTTTTTTTATGCAACAAAGTAGGTAGATATCATTTTTTTATTAATTGATTTTTTAACTGTCAACAATACCAATGATTATCATTGGGTATTCAACAAATTATTGGTTATCATACACTCCACAGTATATACACCACTTCAATCAAAAGCATAAAGACATAAAAATGCATATCATTACGATCTCATCAGATGACTAAAATTAAAGTCACACCATATGTCATCTCCCACATAAGTATACGAGGAAGTGAATGTGTTAAACAACATCACTCAATTTAAGTGTGATTTTTATTATATCAAAACTTTTTTAATCTAACTGGATACTCGTATTTTTTTGTGTTTTTGCAAAATATATTAAAAAAATTTAATGTGAGGAGAGATTAAACACTACTTTAGTGGTATTGTTTTATGGGAATATGATTCGTACTGCATATTTTATCTAAACTTAGGTACTGCTACTATAAAAAAAGTTATAAATTAAATCTTTAAATTTAATAAACATACATAGTCTCATGAATTTTACATAACCTCCCCCTAAATTTTACATAATTCACCTGCTTTACCTAAGATAGGTACTACATGCTTTACCTAATTTTTTTTTTTATAAAAAAAATGTAATAAATGATAACAAAGATTAATGTATTGAGAAAAGTGTACATCCTTGTTGAAGCTACAATAATTTGTAAGCATTAAAAGCTCCAACAAAAAGAGTACAAACACACAAGGCGGGAATAAAATTAAAACCTAAATGAGACCCCTTCAATAATATAATAAAATAATATTTTAAGTTTCAAAAAGTATTACAAAAAGAAACAAAAACAAATCCAAAAATGAACTAGCAGTCCAACCACAGTCATTTCATCTCTTTTTTTCCTCCATTTTTATTCAAGATCACAGGAGCCCAGTTTAAATCAGTGTATACATTTCTTTATCCACCTTAAAAAAAAAATATAATTTCATTATATTTAAAGTTATCACATTAACATTTGTTTATAAAATTTTAATTTACTATAAACAATATTGGCCAAGATTCTAGTCAGAGATCTTATTAAGGTATGTTATCTATTTCCATCTTTGTATTAATAATTTAAAGTTTTAATTTTTCCATCTGGGTATAAGTAGATCTGTTTAAAAATGTTGTAATTTGTATTAAATTATAATATCTTTTTTGTTGAATATAGGAATTGGGTACAATGGATTTTAAGGGAAATTTAATTATTTTGTTGAGTTTATGAAAACCCAGGTGTGATTTCATAATAATGTGTTAAGGTTTTAATGGGGTTTTAATTTTATTAGTTAAAGTTAGCTAAATTCAATAAATTGGTTAGGGTTTTAATGGGACTTGTTATCTATAATTTGATCACTAACCGAAAACCCAAAAAAGTCCGTTGAAGTTAGCTGGAATCAGAAATGAGGTTAGGGTTTATGGAATATAAGGAGTTTATAAATGATGTTATCCAAGATTCTGTCCCAAATTTGGCGGAATCGAGTAGTGTGCTAGCTTTTTGGTGGGACCTTGATATATTTTTGTTAAATTGGTTTGTTTGTACTTTGATTAGTAGCTGGAAATTGAGCTATTCTTTTAAGAAATCCCTTATGATTTGGAACAGTGGGTGGAGATTATTGGAAATTATAGTTATCTTACAAGTTATAGTTATCAAGTTATGAATTGAGGGAATTTATATATTTAGTTGTTATCTTTTCGGTTTTTATATCTCTGGTTTCTTGAGAGTAACATTCATGATGTTTCTACTTTCAGCAGTATCCTGATATACTCAAGATCAGGTATGAGTACGCACCCAAACGGATATGGGAGTGCAAACAGGTCAGATGGTTTAAACAATGTTAATGGTGGTGGTTATGAACATACAGAAAACACCAGAGTTATGGTCGAAGGTAGAAGTCTTTTGTGCTGTTACTGTTTTGGCATCTGCATCGGTAGTCAGGCTAATAAAATTTTCAAATGATTATTGAAACAACAATTTGGAATTCAAGTTTAAAAAAGCACATGAACTATATAAAATAAAGGTGAATATTTTAGATTTCAGTCTTTTCGGCAAGTCATATATGAAATGCTGAATAAAGGGTTTTGTACCCCTGATTAATAGATTTAATCTTATACATTTATTGCTTGTTGAATTTTATTCGGTAATTTTGTTAGGAGGTCTTCCTGCTGCTAAAGTGCCAGAAATGACTATACTAAACAATTTACAGGTTACTGCAATGTTGTTTTCTGTTATATTTCGTAAATTTAAGAAGTGTATGCATTTCGTAAACCTGATTCCAACACAACTTTTTGTTTACAGAATGCATCTTCTCAGTCGCTCTTTCATATTGTACATAAGATTCTCGATGACAGCATTGAGAACAGGAAAGAGGATGTACCAGATGTAAGTTCATTTTGATTTCTGATATTCTTGGGAACTTAAAGTTAATTACCCCAATCGGTGATCATTAAAATTTTCAATATATTTGTCTTGTATTGTGTAGAGAGTTGCCTGTCTGCTGAAAAAGCTCGTTCAAATGATCGAGCAACGGATTTCAGTACGAGCAGAAGAGTTCAAGAAGGTAATGCTTAAAGCTTCTATCATGTCTAGAATCTTCACTCGATACTTAAAAATGACAGTTTTCTTTCGTCGTGGATTTAGCAAAACAATCTGTACAAGGCTCGTGAGGAAAAGTATCAATTAAAACTGAGAGTGTTTAAAACTCTTGTCACTGGGATGAAGGAAGAAAATGAGGTAAACTGAGTCTCTTAGCTATCACAGATATGGTGCTGTTTTGATCTAATTGCTATTCTTAACTCATTTTGTTCCTGTTATTGCTGCTAGGTTGTTTTGAATCAGCTCCAGCACATAAAGGTGACTTTCTCATCTTTGAGTTATGGTCTTAACACCTCTACTCCTCTAGTTACAATTTTTTGAGGTTGCTTACTAGTTACTGTCTTTGAATTATGTGAAATATCAAGACCTTGCCATGGGCAAAACTGCCCGGAGTTTGGGGACGTTAACACTAGAGGTGGCAAACTGGGTAATTTTTAATCCTTGTCTACAGTCTGGTGTGACCCGGTACACTTTTTACCAGTTTTAAAATAAGTAGTGGGCTAAATTAGATTACAATAACTCTATTGACGGTATACATTTGAATCTTTTGAATAATAAAGTGATTTAGGATGTATTCATTAAAATTATAATTTTGTGGTGTTCAACCCGTTAGCCCTATTTTCTTGTGTAACCATGGTGAATGGGGTCCAGATGACATCTTTTGTACTTAATAACGGCTTTGCTATCAATCATCAAGTTAATTGTATTTTGCAGGCTGAGAAGACTATGGTGGAGGAGAAAAAACGGCTTGAAGATAAGGAATTAGTTGCATTGAGGAAAGTGAATGAGAAATGTAATCTAGAAATTTCAGAATTAAGACAGGAGTTGGAAGTCACAAAGGATACATATCAGAAGCGTTGTCAAGAGCTTGAAACACATGCTATGGACATTAAATCTGAGCTACAGAAGAAGACGGAGGATCTTGAGAATCTACTCGCTGATTCGAGGAAGAAGGTAAAAGAACTTGAAAAGTTTACAGAATCTAAGTTCCAAAGATGGAAGAAGAAAGAACGTGGCTACAGGAACTTTATGGATTTTCAGTCCGGATCTCTAAAGGTTTGTAAAGAATTGTGTATTTTTATTTTTGTTTTTATATATTTTCAATAACATTGTGCGTAACATGAATTTATGGAACTTTTAGGAATTAAGAATGGGGTCTGAGTCTATTAAGCAAGAAGTAATGAAGACTCAACAGATCTATTCTGAGGAAATTAACCAGTTTGGTAGATATCCTTCTATTTATCTTGTTGGTAAGTTATCTGTGTTTGATATCCATGTCCTTGACATAGCTATGTTATTTTGAACAGGAATAAAGATTCAGGGGCTTGTAGATGCCGCGAAAAATTATCACACAGTTCTAACAGAGAACCGGAAATTGTACAATGAAGTTCAGGATTTGAAAGGTATTATAATGCAAAGATAATGTTTTCTATAGCTCAAAGATATAGTTTACCACAATTTTCTTTTGTTTGAATAGGGAATATCAGAGTCTATTGTAGGATAAGGCCATTCCTAAAAGGTCAGAGTCAAAAGCAGACAACCATAGAGTATATTGGTGATAATGGCGAATTGGTTGTTACAAACCCCTCGAAAATAGTCAAAGAAAGCCACCGACTTTTCAAATTCAATAAAGTGTTTAGCCCTGCTGCAACACAAGGTTTTTCCTCTATTGTCATGTTTTTGTTGCTATGTATAAACATGTGATAAGATTTAATATTCATTTATTTTAACATTTTGTGCAGAGGATGTGTTTGTTGACACTCAACCACTTATTCGGTCAGTGTTAGATGGATATAATGTGTGCATATTTGCATATGGTCAAACAGGCTCCGGGAAGACATATACTATGGTAAGCTTGTTGCTTGCACAAGTATATTAAAATATTAGAATGTTGATTTCATTGTATACTTACTTAATGTGTTTTTATTAGACGGGTCCTAATGTATCATCTCCAGAGGACTGGGGGGTCAACTATCGAGCCTTAAATGATTTGTTTCATCTTTCTCAAATCAGAAGAAGCTCGTTTGACTATGAAATTGGCGTGCAGATGGTTGAGATCTATAATGAGCAAGTTCGTGATTTATTATCAAGCACCAGTGTTCAAAAAAGATATCCTTCAACTCTAGCTTTTTTCTTTAGTCCTATTTGTTTCTTATACATATTGTGTATTATTTCTTAGATAACCACACGAATTAGAGTGGCAATCTTCATTCATTAATTATGAATGAGCGATTAAGACTATGTACTCAGGCTCAATGGGTTAAACAAAAGTTTGCTAAGAAGTTACAAGTCAAATGCGGTGAAAGTTATCTAATTTCTTCATTAATACATACCACAACCTAAGATCTAAAGATTTAGATTATTTCATACTAATAATGCTATCTTAATCATGTTCAATACATTATTTATTAATACAAAAATCAAAGTAATGAATGAAACAGTTTATGTGGGTCATCCCACCCCAACTTGGCTAGTTTTGACAAAAGTTATTACCCATTTCAGCCTGAACCTGATCCACTTGTTTTGCAGCCTCTAACATGAATATGCACGCCTTGAAGATGTATTTCTTAACTTTCACACACTTGGGATATGGAATTCTACCCAGCCGAATGGGTTAGCTGTCCCTGATGCTAGCATGCACCCTGTTACATCAACTGCAGATGTCCTGGAGTTAATGAATGTTGGGTTAATGAACCGTGCCGTAGGTGCCACTGCATTGAACGAAAGGAGCAGCCGGTCTCACAGGTTATTATATATTTTTCAATTTGCTATTGTCTTTCCAATTTTCCTAAGGGTGTGAAATAAAATCAAATCTTGTATGATTCAGTGTCCTGACCGTTCACGTTCGTGGATTGGATCTTGAAACAAATGGTGTTTTGCGTGGTAACTTACATTTGGTCGATCTAGCGGGGAGTGAGCGAGTAGATCGATCTGAGGCAACCGGGGATAGATTACGAGAAGCTCAACATATTAACAAGTCTTTATCTGCTCTTGGAGATGTTATCTTTGCACTTGCACAGAAGAGTCAACATGTGCCATACCGAAATAGTAAACTTACTCAAGTTTTGCAAAGTTCTTTAGGTAGTTACCCTAATAATTCTGTTATATATAATATTAGTTAAATTAGTCCATTTGTAGTCCTTACCTTCTATGTTGCTTATTATAGGGGGTCAAGCGAAGACTCTTATGTTTGTACAACTCAATCCAGACGTGGAATCTTTCTCTGAAACTATAAGTACCCTGAAATTTGCTGAACGTGTGTCTGGTGTTGAGTTAGGTGCAGCCCGTAGCAATAAAGAGGGGAGAGGTGTTCGAGAGCTAATGGAACAGGTACAACTTTTGGATTTTTATTTTGTTGTTTTTGGTTGCAAGTTTGACCTATATACTTGTCACCGGGTCGTTTTGGATGTTTTATATACGACAGATCAAACATGTAAAAATAAAATAAAATTAGGATATAGGAAATGGCTCAAATGAGTTGAACTGGCCAAAAGTTCTAAAATCTATTACTAATACATAAATCCTCCTAAGTCATTCTATTACAAACTTATAATATTGCCGAGAGATTGTGATTTGAGAATAATATTGAGTTTATTGCTATAACTCCAATGCACTTTTTAATTTGGCCCTTCTAGACCATCAAACATTTATTTGCCCCTTCCAGACCATTGTACTTTTAAAATTTCCTCACTATGCCATTTTGTTACCAAAACAATGTTGTTTTGGCAGGAAGCATAATGTACTATTAAGGCTCATAATGACGTTCTTTTGGTAAAGTAATGGCCTAAGAGGGACACAAATTAATGTTTTATTGACCTGGAAGGACAGGACATCTGAAAAAGTGCGATGTCCTAGAAGGGACAGAGTTCAATGATCTGAAAGGGACAAATCTATAATTACATACAGGTTCTAGACAAATAACCGAATCTGATCCATTCTTTTGATATTGCCCAAATTCACGTGTTCTTACTTGAACCACCAGTGTATGTGATACCCTGGCTTTCCAAACAACTCATTTTGCCACTCCTAGTTTTTAATCTTTTGTCACATTACTTGACCTTTTCCTCTTCTGATTCTCCACCTTTTGTTTGGGTGATTATGTAGGTGACTCATCTAAAAGATGCATTGACCAAAAAGGATGAGGAATTATCGCGGTTAAGGGTCTTAAAACCAAGTTCAAGTGGTGAGAAGGGGTCGCCCAGGAATAGCTCTTGCTCTCCAAGAAGGCTTTCGATTGGGGAATCACATAACAGAATTCAACCACGGGATAAAAACGCAGTACTTGGTCCAAAAGCAGCTTCTGATATGGATAATTGTTCAGAGTTGAGTGATAAGCAATCTGAAGCGAGTTCTCAACGGTCAACAGATGAGTTTAGACATCATAAAGATTTCTTCACCCAATCAAGCCTTGTTGCAGCAGATGGCAGTCTAGGTTTGCCTGAAAATGGCATTCAAAATCTTAATGATGATTTTGAGATCTTGGGATTAGGGGATGAGGATTCTGAAGAGAGGTTAAGTGATATATCTGATGGTGTCCTCTCTATGGGAACAGAGACCGATGGTTCACTAAGTAGCATTGTTGAGTTGACTCTTTTCCCGGAAACAAGAAAAGCACCCGTTGAGCATAAGCAGAAGTGAGTCTCTTATCTTATATTGATATCTTGTTGCTCATATTAATATACAAGTATATATTACCTCCATCCTATAAGTTTTTCATCGTTTAATTAAGTACATGCTCTATATCCCTCGGGTTATGAAGATAACGGCTTCTCAATAATTAACTGAAAAATATTATTGAAATTGACTTGGGATGTTAGTATATTATAAACGTTAATTGTTATAACATTAACAAAACTTGATATGTGGTCTTATGGTTTCAGGCCTAGTGTACCTTCTAAAGTTCCCAGACCCCCACAAAAAGCCGCGTTTTCTTCACAAAAACTAGTGCAGACAGGTTCGTCTTCACAGAGGCAGGGACTAGCCACAACTTCACAACGAGGGCTGGCCACACCTTCTCGGCCTTCACTAACCAAGGGTGTCACGCGCACTGCATCAAGTATGTCATTTTACTATTATCTTATGGTATCTAGAGGTGTCAAAATGGATAGGATGGGTAACGGGTCAAGTCAAGTAATTGTTTGTGTGGGGCGACATTCGCCAGTTCTAGCCAACCAATGAATAAATTTTGGTCTTTTTCCCCTGAGTTTTTTATGTAGTATTTTTAGAAAGGCATGGACTTGCACTCCTGATCATCTACTATTTACACCAATTGTCCCAATTGACACTTGGACCCACAACCTCTTTGTTAATGGGTCATATTTATTACCGCTAGGTCAAAGGCCCTTCGATTTAATTTTCTAAATAGTTCTTTTTAGACAAGAATTTCAAGTAGTTGCCATATGGCTAAAGACTTACTATATTATCACAATGTCAATTTTAAATTCTATATACTGATTTATATGGTTTTGTGAAATACACTTTTCACAACTTTCGACCCTTTAAAGAAACCATTTTGAAAACATGCTTTTTATTGATCTTTCTTTTCCCATTTTGAGGGGTAATGATCATTTAGAGTATGCACTTCAACTTCTCAAATTCACATCTGAAATATGATCTTTGCACATATCTTCCTCGACCCATCATTCTCATAGTTACCACATCTTTCATATACATTTAACTTGCATAGTCATTTCATAATTAAAATTCCTATTTCAATGATAAAGCTAACATACAAGTGTCGAACTATTATCTTATTTTTGTGAAGATATATTAATGTGCATAATCATTTTATACATAACATCAAGATGCATTATGGTCAGTTTTTGTGCAAACTGTTGCTAACTTCTCACTTTGTTCTTTGTTTTGTTGAATGCTCTCCAGCACCGAGTCTCAAAAAGTCAACCTCTGGAAGTTCTTCACTTAAATCTGGTGCACGACAGTGAACATCAATCTTAGTTGCCATGACTGTAGTCTAATATAGATCAGTATTCTTCTGTTCATTCATGAACCTCCTCAATTCATGAAATACATCTTGTTTGAGAAAGAGTTATCTAGAATTTTATCTTTACTGGTGTAGAATGTATGTCAACTTATTTCTTTATATTTGTAGTATTAAAGGGCTTTTTTTTTCTTTTTTCCCTATTGGTTGGTATTGCATTTACAGCTCTTATAAGCTAATGATGAAGAATAGCTGAGTATGGGTCATTTTTATTAGACATGATAAATCGATAACAAATTATATCATTTACAACAAGTACAATACGTTAATGCATTATATACAAATATACAATACGATGGCATAAGACAAGTAATTGTTCTAGTCTTATAGATGACAAAAATGTGTGATGGATTTATAACTGCCTAAAATGTATTTACAAAACAAGAAATATTGATATGACACAACTTGGGTTGTGTTTTAAAAGGAAATAAAATGAAATGATTTGATTTGATGAGAAAGAATTCTTCCAAATCATCTTAAAATTGTGAAAAAAAATTTTAGTCTAAAAACAACTAACACATTCTTTCAAATCTTATCATTTCATTTCCTTTCCTTTTTTAAACTCAATTTGTTTATAATCATTTGGATTTATTTCTTTTCCTGCCTTAAGCCCTTAACAAAACTTAAGAACATAGTGTTGACAACATTTTTTTAAAACAACTCGTTTGTAAGATTATTCGTAACCGTTCACCATTTTACCACACTTTTTTCTGCCAAATCAGCATCACCTTCTCATTTCTTTTACCTTCTACTTTTTCTCTTAACCATTCACCTATCATTTGGTCCTCAATTTTATTTAATTAAAAACACTACATTTAATCAATATGTAAAAATGGACCACACATTTTGTCTTTTTAGATAGGTTCTTTCACCTTTATTCATCACTTACATCCCTTAACCATTCACCTTCTTCATCTTTACCTTTCACCTACCTCTTTTACCGAAAAGAAACATGTGGTTGTTAGGTACAAAATTAAAAACACTGGTAGAGACTCTCGCCTAAAGTAGAGATCAATATTTAATTTTTAATTTTTGACAATGTGATAGTTTAATATTATTTGGTGTAATTTAATAGAACATATATTTACTTTTAAATAAATAAGTAAAAAATTGAAAGTTAACGCAAGCTTGATATAGCAGCCGCATAGAAAGAAAGAAAAAAACACTTGACTCCTTGTTCCTCCTCTTACTCTCACACATATTCCAGGTTCTAATCTCCCCTGTCTTCTTTTCCTCAATTATTATTTTAGGTCAAGATTCTGTTTTGATTGTATTTTTTTTAGTTAATCAAGTATTTCGTATTGATTAGCAGATAACCTTTAATAATTATTATTTAGGGTAATATAATAGAGGCATGAATATAAACACTTGAGTATTATATGATACTAGTGTGTGAGTGTGACAATACACATCTTAAAGGTGAGATAAGGTTAATAATTATAGATTGAGATCCTCTAAAATTATAATTAACTTTATAAGTAAAGTTGATGATTTTGACATTTAGATTAAAATCAAGGTCAAAATTCATATATCAAATTTGAATCTTAATCAAATAATTATAAGGCTTTGAATTTGAATCTCACAAAAAAATAGGATTTGAATAGACACTTAATTTTAAGAAATGATTAGAGGATTATTTTTTTTTTAAAGTTAGCACTTCAAAACAGCACATTAACATTCAAAGAAGTGGGATTAAAAACTTGGTAGATTTCTCCAACGTCTAAGACCTTACCAATGAGCCAGTAACCTATTGATTTATATATGACTACTACATAATTCATATTACATTTTTAACATTTTTTCTTTCACAAACTTATGAAGATCCAACTTTGTAATAGGGTAATTAAATAAAAAATGATAAACTTATATGTTAATTATGAAGATAGATATTTAATAAAAGATGAAATAAAATAGAGATGTAGACATTGATATGAAACGGATGTAATATGCAATACTCTCTATGACCCTAGTAGCTGTCATTAGCAAAACTCATCATGTATTTATGACATTTGTTTTGTACACATTCTTTTTTATATATTCATCGAATATGTTATCACATTTTTATAAAATTAAATAAATATTTGGAGGGATTTATACATGTATGTTTAATTAAGCCTAGATATAAGACAGTAAAGTGTAGATATATAAACTACATAATCGTGATAAATTCTCTCCATTCTATTTTGACTGGTCAAATATTTTTATTCCGACTTTGACCGTAAATATCTTTGTGTGATATATTAGTTGATGAAAGTTATATCAATGAAAATTACATTTAAAACTCAATCGATTCATATATTTTATACCAAGTGTTATATAACACAAGCAAAAATATTTATGGTCAAAGTTGAAAGAAAAGTATTCAAAAAGTCAATTAGGACACTTAAAATGAGACGGAGGGAGTAATAGTTAATAATTACCAAGACTATTAATGTTCAACCTAACTCAGAACCATACCTGAAAAACCGAATTAGTGTTGTGAAATCTTGATCTCCCAACCTACTAACATGATTCTTTTCAGGTTGGGTTTGAGTTGCCCTTTATAACTTTTTTTTAATAGGCTGACCCACTAAACAATTTGACCTGACAACTCACGACTCATTTGACTTAAAATCAACCCATTCACCCACAACCTATATGACATGTTTGACCCGATATCAATCCGTTAACCTGATTTTTTCGGGTTGGTGAGTTGGGTTCAGATTGACAGGTTGCAGGCTAGAGTTGAAATTCCTGATCTAAAACTTTTAGTGAGTCAGGTAAGACCAAGAGATTTTTGACCCGGCACCCCAAACCGATTCACAGAGCTAATATTTACGTACTCACAGATTTTTGATTACAAATTAATAATTAGTATCTCCTGATGTAATAATTAAACGTTAATGTTTTGATATGACAAATTAAAGCCTCTTAGCTCCCATCTTAAACTAATTTTAATGAACCATAAACTCCATCTTAAACTTATATTGATGAACCATAAACACATTGGTTCTAAATGGTTAATTTAGTAGCTAGTAAAATCATGTTAGAAAAAGACGAGAATAAAAGAGGTGGGGAAGGCGGTTGTGGGGAAAAGTAAATTCGACAAGACGAATGCATAGGGGAGCGTGCAGAGAGCAGTGAAAGAATATATAGATACAAAAGGATGTATGTATAGTTAAAGAGAGATGGGTATATATTCGGAGAGGCAGGAGAGGCAGAGGGTTCACGAGAGGGAGTGGCAAGAAAAAGTATCAACATGTCTGTATGATTGGTGTGCCTTTCTCTGATGTGGGAATCTCATCTGACCTCTTTTCCTTCCAGCTTCTATACACACACCAAACCACATTCCTTCTTTCTATTTTTTTCTCTCGCACATACAACCGTATGTACATTTTTTTTTCCTTTGACAGGTAAATAACGGGAAAAACCTCTACTAATCCGCGCGAAAGCACGGCGATTGGGTTCCAAGTATTGGCGAAAAGCGAGCAGGCTGGGATTGCGGCTGTGGCGAATGCGGAGAGATGGTTTTATGGGCTGCAGTATTATCCTGAGGTATATGAATCAATGTATTTGATTAGTTCTTGTGATTTGTAGGATTTAGTGATATTGTAATTGGTGCGGTATTGCAAATTTTGACCAAATTGTGGACCGTGTAGCGATTACTGACCTTGTAGTGAGTACCCGGTCTTGGAATCAGATTATTACAATAACAAGGAGAACATTGAATGATACGAGTATTATTTTAAAGATGATACAGATCCATATACTTTGTTGAAGATGCTAAAGGGTTTTTCTTTTTATTGGACAGTACCTCTAGTTTATTATATCTCCAAATCCATTACAAATTCTAATCTAACTTTGAGTGAGGACATGTCCAACACTTACTAATATGGATCACAAAAATCCTATACTCTACATCAACTATGTTAATACAAACCAATAATCACTATTTCTACTATCTTCACATTCAATTTTATATACATCTTAGCACATGACTTTACTATATGCATTTCCTTCCCCAGAACACCTGCAGGCACCCTGAATTAGCAGAAAGTGTTTTGAACTGGTTGTAAAATTATGTACTTTGCCAAAGCAACCAAGATAGTTGCTACTTGACATTGTTGTATTAAACCTTGCTCGGTCATGTTATTTTTTGGGATATTTACATATATCCCCCACTTTTGAGGCATAATTAAATATTTCCCTAAAGCATACTTTAGAAGCATTGAATTTATGCATTGAAAACTTGCACTTTGGGGAAATATGTAATTATGTCTCAAAAGTGTGGGATATATGTAAGTCATCCTATTTTTAAAAGTGCTACAATAATATTCATAATTAGATAAAAGTAATAGAAATTTATTTTGCATTGAGAAAGATGTTATACTCGTATTTTGCAGAGGTGAATTCTAAGATGATTCTGTTTTGTTGGTTATGTTCATATTATTTGTTCTCTTGACATATTATAATTGTAAGCATATTATATCCAATATGACTGAATGTGCACATCGTCTTTGAGATTCTGAACTTTATCTGTTTGTTTTTTAATTTGACATATTATAATTGTAAGCATATTATATAAAGGTGACACATTCAACAGAGGGAATGGAATTGTTGCGCCATTTTCTTGTTGATATATGTGGTGTCCCCACTAATTGGAAGGTGGAAACTCTAATGGAGGATGAAATAGAAGTGATCAAAAGTATGGTTGGCCCTGATGATCATGTCATATGTGCATTATCTGGAGGTGTAGACTCTACTGTTGCAGCCACGATAGTTCACAAGGCCATTGGGGATAGGCTGCACTGTATTTTTGTTGACAATGGTTTGTTGCGGTAAGATTTGGTTTTGACTTTTGACCATATTTTTACTGGTTGGACCATATTATATAGATTTGGTGAGTGTGTTTGTTAATAGATACAAGGAGCAGGAACGGGTAACGGGAACTTTCAAAAGAGATCTTCATCTGCCTGTTACTTGTGTTGATGCTTCGGTGCAATTTCTTGGGGAACTGAAAGGTGTCGTAGATCCCGAGAAGAAGAGGAAAATAATTGGGAAGGAGTTTATATCAATTTTCGATGCATTTGCTCATGATTTAGAGAAAACATTGGGAACGAAACCTACTTATTTGGTACAAGGAACTCTGTATTCTGGTTGTATTTCTGTCATTTTATTTTTAAATTCGATATAAATCATCTCCTTACTACTTATCAAGGAATGTGGTTAATTTTTATTCCTTAGGTTTTGACTTGGATTTGACTTGCTTTAGTGTGTGTATATATATATATATATATATGTAGTGTATTATTTTACTTTAAGTGCCACAAAGTGCATCCACGGATCCACCTTGTCTTGTTTGCTATTGTGCGTATCCAACTTTTATTATCGTCTATTGTGTGTAACAAACTTTCGGTTCATTCATATAACATGTATATGGGTTAGTTTTTTTTCTTTATGTCAACGGTCATATATGTTTAAGAACAACGGACTCAAGGTTTGATACAAAATGTGACAAGTTGGCACATATAAGGCCTATCCGTCTATGAACTTGATCTTGTGATTTTGTCATTTGGAAGCTGACTATTTGCGGTTTAATGATAACTTGTTAGGAAATATGGAATATGTACACGCATGGCGTGAGAATTTGTGGCTACTCGTGACTTACACTTTGAAAACCATCAAACCACCACCTAGGTGGCCCGGTGATTAGGTTTCTTGATGTCGTAATAAGATTTATCGGGTTCAAACCTCCATCTTAGGGGTCTCTAGGGAAAGGATTTTGGAACAGTACGTCACATGGGTATCCCTTGTAGGCCGCATACATCTGAATAGGACTATAGGAGAACCTCATTCATTTTACACATAGAGATTGTAATTTAGACCTAGATTACTCTGAGTGTGTTTAAAGCATTTAGGCCACCCTAAGTTTGATATAATTGAAGATCTGTACACAAACTACATGTAGATGGTTATTCTCTCTTTGTAGTGAGTGAAAATAATAACTTATTGCTTGATGCCGTTTATTGCTTTTATTTAGAATGTAGAAGAGAGAGAGAGAGGGGAGGACAAAATGATGAAGTGGCAAACATTCGTATAATTACAAGAGGATGCAAAGTCGATGCTATTTATGATATTTGCTGTCTTTTTGATAAAAAAAAGTTTTATGTGCAATAAGTTACCAACATTTGGATCTGCAGTAGAGTCGATCTTCTCATAGGGGATCCTTTAGTTGTATAACACTAGTAACTAAGGAGCTCGATCTCATAAAACTGATAAACCATCCATCAATTATATATAGATATAACCTTCATGAAGGAGCTATTTTCAATCTTGTAGATGTTCCCGGTGAAGATTATGCTCCCACTTCTAATGATAATACCAGAAAACCTGCTAACTAAACTGAAGCATGCAACACTACCTATAGTAGTAGTATGCATAGCTGATCTCATATCAGGAGCCGGCCAATTATGGAATTTTGCCACATCGTCTCTTCCTGTTTTACGTCATAGACAATCAACAAAAAACAACGAGGGCCTCCAGAAAGAAAATACTTTTTATTATCCATCCAAGAATGGAAATGTCATTGGATCTATTCCTTCAGAGGCCGGGTCAGAATGTCCTGGTCAGTTTAAAAGCTGATAATCACGTTTTACCCACAACAAATGTGCAAAATACCTTCAGCTTTTTACATTTAACCAAAAAGCTCACTTCTCTTGATTGTGACTGTGAGTCAAATTTACCATCATGCTTTGAGATGCCTGGATAATGGTTTTGACACGATGGCACAGAAAAGAGGGTTTCTAGCGTGAGGATGTCATATGGATTGCAAAATATGAATGTATGGGTAAGCAAGATACAACTTTTGAGACCAACTGAGCATTGTAAAAATAGAACAGATTACTGCTATAGTGCTGGAGAAACAATTAGTGTTGAAGGAAACACTCCAGATACCGCTACTAGACCTGATAATGGTATGCCTACAATAAATGATGACGGCTACAACATAGTGGTCAACAGTCAGAAAGATACAACTATACAAGCACTATGTTAAAAATAAAGACGGAATGTACGTCTTTATGCTCCGATTATCTTCTTAATTCTATACAGGATGCAGAAGCAGATGATAGTGGTTCATGTATGAGTTCTTATTTAAAATCCACGCAGGAAAAAGAGGATGACTTATGTGAGTCCATAGAGAGTCAGGAAAGTCGTTTTGCCAGTCAAGAAAATTCTGCTGTGCAGATCTTTCTATCATCACTATATAAGCCACAATCAAAGCAAGAACATGCTTATGCTGGAGCATTTGCTGGTGTATTTGTCTGCTGTGTTTGCATCCAATTGATACAGTTAATGCTGTCATTCAGTCTGGCCATACAGAACAAAGATCTATTCAATAATTCGGTATATCAATTATCTCTGAAAGAGGTAATGTGGAGAAAACAAGGATGGCTTTACCCTTACAATATCTTAATTAAAGAGCCTGCAGTAAACTGATCATGAGTTTATAACCTTATTTTCAGGTTTATCTGGACTTTACCGCGGAGTTACAAGCAATATGCTTCTTCAGCACCAATTTCAGCAATTTATACTTTCAGTTATGAAACGGTAAAAGGGGCTTTGCTTCATCTTTTTGCCTATGTAAAGGAATTTCTTTTTGCCTGGTAGTTTAGTTACATGTTGTAAAAAATTATAGAAAAATAGACACTCTTGGATGCAACTCATAACAAGCAAGCAGATTAACATTATCAAAGGTTTAATTACAGAAAAGACAATAAAGATAAACGATTACATCGAAAGAGATATAGGGTTTCTTAACGGTAAAAGGCTGCATCAAGAGGTGAGATCGGAACAGTGGTCGGGTTTGGTTTATATAGCCAAACCCTATACTAAGTTACACAAATAGTCCCTCATTTCTTATTTAATACAAAAAGAGTACAAATAACAAAAGATAAGTAAATGTCCATCTTTAGTCCTTGTCTTCCAGAAATATATTCACAGCAGGTCCTTCTCCCTTCTTTCTTGCAAATCACTCTACCAGCTATGAATCTTCATCAACCATCCTTAAGCACTTCAAATGTAATTATCATGCACCAAACTTTCCAAGTGAGAACCACAATTCATTTGTCATTTTAACACCCCCCCACAAATTAATTGTGGAAGGGGTCAATCATTCCCAAAAGTTTGCAGAATTTTATGTGTTGTATTGAAGATAATCCTTTAGTAAAGATATCTGCCACATTGTCTTCAGAACCAATTTTGATAGTGTCAACAACCCCCATACTAATCTTTTCTCTAACAAAGTATAAGTCAATTTCAAAATGTTTGGTCTTTTCATGAAAGACATGGTTAGCACTAATCTGTATAGCAACTTTACTATCACAGAAAATAGGAACAGGTTCCTGTTGTCTTATACCAAATTCATTCAGGATTTTTAAGACCCAAATGACTTCACAAGTAATAGCTGCAAGTGCTCTAAATTCTGCCTCAACAGAAGATCTAGAAATGGTAGGCTGTTTCTTACTTTTCCAAGAAATGGGTGAACCACCAAGGAATAGAGAGTATCCAGTGATACTTTTCCTAGCAGTCACCCTCTTGGCCCAGTCAGAGTTTACATAAGCTCTTAAGGATAGAGTTGCATTACCTTTAAGCTGAATTCCCTTACCTGGGCATCCTTTCAAGTACCTAAGAACCCTTAAAGCAAGTTTGAGATGAGACTGAAAAGGATTATGCATATATTAACTCAAAACATGAACAGAGAAGGCAATGTCAGGCCTAGTTAAAGTGAGATAAATGAGTTTGCCAACCAACTTTTGATACTCAGTAACATTCTCAAGAGGAGTATCATCAGAATTATTACTACAAGGTCCAAGATTAGATTCAATTGGTGTTTAAGTTGGTTTACAACCCAATAACCCAAATTCAGACACAACATCAAGGCAGTATTTTCTTTGACTCAAACACATTCCTTCTTTAGTATCTATAACTTCAATGCCAAGAAAGTATTTTAGCTTACCAAGATCTTTAATGGAGAATTTCTTACTTAAGAAATTCTTGCATTTATTAATTTCACTAATGCAATTTCCAGTTATAATGATATCATCAACATAAACAAGTAAGGCAACAAACACATTGTCTTCTGATTTAGTATAAAGAGAATAGTCACTTTTGCTTTGACTTAATCCATTTTCAATCAAAGCAGAAGTCAATTTTTCATTCCATTTCCCAGGGGATTGTTTAAGCCCATACAGAGACTTGACTAATTTACATACCCTAGAATCACCAACAGAAAAATAACCAGGAGGAGGGTTTATATAAACATCCTCTTCAATTTCACCATACAAGAATGCATTGTTAACATCAAGTTGAAAAACAGACCAAGTATTATGACAAGCAATGGTAAGAAGACATCTAATTGTAACCATTTTTACAACAGGAGAGAATGTTTCTTCAAAATCAACACCAGCTTGTTGACTACAGCCCTTGGCTACAAGTCTAGCTTTATATCTATCAACATTCCCATCAGACTTATACTTAACTTTATAGACCCACTTACAACCAATAGGTTTTCTATTTGGTGGAAGGTCAGTGAGAATCCAAGTACCATTTTTATGCAGTGCTTCCATTTCTGCATTCATTGCATCAATCCAAAGAGGATTTTTACAAGCCTCAGAAAAGGAAGAAGGTTCAGTATGCTTATTCAGATTAGAGACAAAACACATAATTTCAAAATTCAAATTTGAGTAATTCACATAGTTGCATATATTGTGTTTGGTTTTATGGTTCAAAACAAAGTCATTAAACTTCCTAGGTGTTCTCCCAATTCTGTTAGATCTTCTAAGATCAACAGAATTGGTATCCAAATGAACAGTTTCATTGTCAGCAAGATTGCCCTCAGAAATATTCATATTTTCTTCAAGTGTTGCATTAATATCAAGCTCATCAGTAGTCCTTGATGGACTGCCAGGATGAGATGAGTCCCTCACCTTACCAGAGTCAAGAAATGGACTCCCATGATGAAAATGAGGTGATCCACCATTACCAGTAGCCAAAGAGTGACTGCCAGGGTGAGCAGATCTAATGACATCACTATTATTCAAGTCTCTCCTATCATCATTGGGCATAGAGAGTCTTAGATGATTATTATTGTTTTCAAAAAAATTATCAAAGAAATTTAAGTGAGTGGCCTCATTCTCAGAAGATTGTTTATTATTATGCTTATTTATTTTAAGAGGAAAGATATTCTCATAAAAACTTACATCCCTTGAATAAAGGATGGTTTTATTCTCAATACTAAACAACTTGTATCCCTTTTTGGCATCAGCATAGCCAATAAGAATACATTTTTCAGCTCTACTACTAAACTTATCAAAGTTGTTCAACACAGTTGTAAAACACAAACATCCAAAGACTCTAAGATGGGACAAATTAGGAGAGGTTTTGAAAATTTGTTCATAAGGAGACTTACCACCTAGCACAGAAGAGGGTAACCTGTTAATCAAGTAGGTAGCAGTTAAAATACATTCATTCCACATATTGAGAGGTATCCCCCCTTGAAACTTAAGAGATCTAGCAACATTAAGCAAGTGCCTATGTTTCCTTTTAACAATGCCATTTTGTTGTGGGGTATATGCACAAGAAGTTTGGTGTATAATGCCATTTTGTTTCATGAAAGCATTCATTCTTTGATTTACAAACTCAGTACCATTGTCACTTCTAAATATCTTGACCTTTTTGTTAAACTGATTTATCAAAAAACTGTGATAATTAACAATATTATCAAAAACTTCATCCTTGCTTTTCAAAAGATATACCCACACAACTCTAGAGTAGTCATCAACAACAGTAAGGAAGTATCTATATCCTTCCTTACTTTGAATCCTATAAGGTCCCCAAAGATCCAAATGCACAAGGTCACCAAGACTAGTAGTCTTATGATCACTCAAAGGGAAAGGTTCCCTTGTCTGCTTGGCTTTGTGATAAGTCTCACAAGCAGAGTGATGTGTAGTATTATCAAGTTTCAACTTGTCTTTCAAAACAGTTAGGACTTGGTCAGCAGGATGACTAAGTCTACAATGCCAAGTAAATTTAGAAATATTGCAGGTAAAAGAAGAATTAAGACATGTCACATTGCACTTACCACAATTAAAATCATCAAACAAGTAAAGTCCATCAAACTCATTACCAATCCCCACAGTTATTCTGGAACTCAAGTCCTGAATATAACAATGATACTCATCAAATCCTATGAAAAATTTGTTATCCCTAGCAAGATTATGAAAAGATAGCAGGTTGACACAATATTCAAGAACCACAAGAACACTGAACAGAATAATCCTTTCTGTTAACTTTAAATCACCAATTTTAATTACTTTGGCTTGAGTCCCATTTGGGTGACCAACAGTAAGACCAAGGTTAGACATATCAACCACATTTATCATGTTTTTATCACTATTAGTCATGTGCTGATTAGCACCAGAATCAGAAATCCAACCTTTAGCAGGTTTGTGGTGAACAGTAGTATGATTAAAACAGAAAAACTTTTCAAAATTTGAGTTAAAGAAGGCATTAGAATTGAAGAAAGTAAAATTACCTCCCATATTGGCTTGAGGTGATTTGTGGAGAGAATTTTCATGAAACATCTTCATCAAGACATTGATTTGATCAGAAGTAAAAGGTGAGTCAGAACCAGAACCAGAACTAGAGCCAGGACTGGGATTAGGATAAACACCAGAACCAGAACTGGTACATGGAGTGAAAAAAGGAGATTGAGCAGTGGTATGATGAGGATCAGCAACATGATTGCTTGAAAAATTTTTGACAAAAGGAGAGACAAGGTTTCTTTTACCAAATTCCCCATTAGGTCTGTAAGAATTACCACCATAACCTGGAGGTCTACCAATAACCTCATAACATCTTTCAATAGTGTGGCCTATTCTGTGACATTTAGAACACTTAAGATTAGGATTTGGACCCCTCCTATTGTCAAAATTTTTGTTGTCAAAAAATCTTTTTTTATTTTCAAAGGTTTTGGATACAAAAGCAAAATTTTGAGGTTTAGGGTGAGTCCCAATAGGTGTGAACCTATGAGACTCTTCCCTTGAAATTATTGCAAAGGCACTTTTGACACTAGGAAGGGGGTCTCTAGTCAAGATGTTGCTTCTAATGGGCAAGTAAATTTCATCCAAGCCCATCAGAAACTGCATGAGCTTAATTAATTGGTGATGATCTTGAATAGCCTTAGCAGCATTGCAAGTACAAACAGGTAACTGAATCAAAGAATCAAATTGTCTCCATAAAGCATTAAGTTTATGGTAATAATCAGCAAGAGAACTTCCATTTTGAGTGAGAGAGTTAATTTTATGATGCAGATTAAAAGTTATAGAGCCATCAACTTTATCATAGGTTTCTTTAAGTTCTTCCCAAACCAAAAAAGCTTCTTTAGAAAAAACTTGACCCAAATAAACATCATCAGACAGAGAACCAAGAATCCATGAAAGCACAACAGAATTACACCTATCCCATTGTTTAGCAAGAACATCATTATCAACAGGTCTTTCACAGCTTCCATTAATAAAACAAAGTTTGTTTTTAGTTTCCAAAGCAAGTTGCATAGCACAAGCCCATATTTTGTAATTTTCAGTACCTTTTAACTTCAAGCTAATCAATGGAGTACCAGATGTGTCACTAGCATGTAAATACAAAGGATCACCAAAATCAAGATTGCTAATAAGAGTACCAAACATATTAAAACCATTTTCAACATCAGTTTCAGGTGGTAACAGATTATCATCAACATTTCCATCCATACTGACAGATAAGAAGATAACACAAACAAAAGCAGATACAAGAAAACAGAAAACAAGAACAAAAAATAAACCTAAAGGAAGGCAGGAGCAGAGGCCAGATTCAAGAACACTCAAGTGTCTTGACAGGTATGCTCAAGGATCCTCTCTTCTACCACAAGAAACAAGAAGTTAAATAAATAAATAAATAACTTTAAGCAAAACTCACATAGTATTTAACCACAATACGAGCAGATTCAATAACAATCTCACAATAAACAGATATACTCATCTTGCAGACAAGGAACACATATATAAGAAATGATGAACAAGAGATCCCAACTGATAGGCCAAGCTTTTCTTACTCAGAGCACTCCAAGTAAGAAACAACTTGCTACTAGAAAGGTAGGAGAGAAGACTTACAATGAGTATTCCAACAGTAATTCCATTTTCAAGAAAGGGACATAAACCAGAATATACTCCAAAAATACTAAATATCAAGCCGATAAAGGTTTGATAAATAATAAAGGAGAGATTTGTCGAAGAAACAAACCCTAATCTAAAGAGATTAGATCTGTTTGAGACAAAGAAATGCAAAAGTGCTAAGATCCAAGATCTATAAAGATCTGAGCCCTAACACAAGCAGAAAGAATAGTATATATTATCAAAAAAGGTTTCAATAGAAATATAGATATATGTATATATTTTGTATAGACTATAAGAACTTGTATCAAAAAAGATTTAGACGAATATAAACGAACGAACTTGGCTTTGATACCATGTAAAAAATTATAGAAAAATAGACACTCTTGGATGCAACTCATAACAAGCAAGCAGATTAACATTATCAAAGGTTTAATTACAGAAAAGACAATAAAGATAAACGATTACATCGAAAGAGATTTAGGGTTTCTTAACGGTAAAAGGCTGCATCAAGAGGTGAGATCGGAACAGTGGTCGGGTTTGGTTTATCTAGCCAAACCCTATACTAAGTTACACAAATAGTCCCTCATTTCTTATTTAATACAAAAAGAGTACAAATAACAAAAGATAAGTAAATGTCCATCTTTAGTCCTTGTCTTCCAGAAATATATTCACAGCAGGTCCTTCTCCCTTCTTTCTTGCAAATCACTCTACCAGCTATGAATCTTCATCAACCATCCTTAAGCACTTTAAATGTAATTATCATGCACCAAACTTTCCAAGTGAGAACCACAATTCATTTGTCATTTTAACACATGTGCATTGTACAAATTCCTTTATTATATAGTCTAATGTTAAAGGCGGTGTCTACAATAAAATTTTGCCTTTTAAAAGCGTTTCTATGTGTTTTCATAGACTTGACAAAAATATTGCAGGAATATCACTCATTGGCCCACTATGTGGCTGGAGGCTGTGCAAGTGTTGCTACTTCAGTTGTCTTTACTCCAAGTGAAAGAATAAAGCAGCAGATGCAAGTTAACTCGCATTATCACAGCTTTTGGTAATCTTTTATAGCCCTGTTCTAAATGTTTGACTTCACAGTTTCAACATCAACAGTTGCAATCATATATGTATTTTTGTGTGTTTTTTGTTTATAATCTTTATATGCTTAGTGCAATCTGGAACATGTATTCGCCTTTTCCTTTTTATTACTACGATTTTGTTTTATTCCGTTCTTTTTTATTTAATCTTATTATTTTACAAGTTTATTTTCATATGCAGGATAAATACACAAATATGTAAACTTTTTAGAGATCACCAATCTTCTCACCTTTTGGCTATCCAAGATAGGGATGTGAACGGGTCAAAACCCGGCCCGAACCGGGATGACCCGCGACCCACGAGAACATGAAAAATGGAACCGTGACCCGACATGTGAAGGTTCGGGTCGGGTCCAGGCAAGTCATGGGTTTTCTTCAAAAATTGTTGCTTTTTGGCTTCACCTTGCACGACCCGTCTAACCCATGACCCGCGAATGCACTAAAAACGTGACCCATGACCCGGCCCGTTAGGGCTTCAGGTGGGTCGGTTCGGGCTGGTTCCATTTCGATTCCGGGTCTTTTGCTCATCCATAATCCAAGAAGTTGAGCTTCATAAGTCGTTGGTAAGCATGCTAACCAACCGAATCCGGTCATTAGAGCTAAGACAAGGCTGGCTGGCATGATAAAGAGGCCTTAAATATGTTAGAGAGAAGATTTAGAGAGTAGCAAAGTTATTAGTTGTACCCCTTTGGGCCACGATCAAGAACTCGTTGATTTGTCTTACAATTTAGGAAAAAGTGACAATTTAAGAAGCAAAAAGGATCAGGCAAGGCCAAAGCCGATGAGGAGAAGTAGAGATCCCATGGGTGGTCTAAATCAGCCTAAAGATTTTGTTTGGAATAGTTCTAGTGTGAATGATCAGAATTACGTTCCCGGGCCTACTCGCGAGAAGTAGAGTACGTTTAAACAGAATGAAGAACATAAAGAGATATGGGCTAAAACGGCTATAGAATTTAGCCAGGACGAGCAAAGACAGGTGTTTCATTCAACTTACTCTTATTTGAATTTGGAAATCACAAAGCATTTCATGACATTACTCTTCAATGACCGAACACAACTTGGGGATTATTGTACAGGATGGCTAAATTCCGAAGTAAGTTTTTTTTTAAAGGTTTTTCTTATTGACATCTTTTACATATACTAATAGGCTTCTGTTGTGTGCTTATAAAATAAGAGCATATATGCACATGGATTAATTATCACATGTGGTTTTACCAAAAGGAGGGTGCCGACTGGACGATAGTGTTTGATCAATTTGATTCTGTATTGGTACCCAAAAAGGTGAATGATGCTAGGGAAACGAAGAATATAGACGAGGAAGTAGAAGTATTGTATTATAATGAAGGCTTGTATGGAGTTGTTGGTCGACTCCGCTTGTGGGAAGTTAATTATGTAAGTAGTTATATTACTCTGAATATTCTATAGCATCTATAGATATGCGCACATAATTGTATGCCTTATAGTAGTCTTATTGATTTTTCAAGGTATACTTACCTATCGCCCGAAACGATAATTGGTATTTGGCAAAGCTTGACCTCTTAAACTTTAAAGTAATGATTTATGATAGTAGGCATATACCTCGCCAAGAAGCTAGGGAATGGGGACTGTAGGGTACTGATGTGTCGTCATCAAAAAATGCTCATGCGGGGAGAACCATTGGTCGACAAGGCAGGAAAATCCGGACTTGTGTTTTTCTTTTTGGAACTTTAAGTAGATCACATTGCCATTCTCACGAGTTTCCTGAATATTTTGAAATTTTAGCTACTATTTTGAGCATAAGTTTATGGATGATGTATCAAGAAAAATATTCAATAGTGTGCAAAGGGTGAACCGAGTTTGTCTAGACATTACATCGAAACCTCCATCTACTATCGAATGGGAATAATACCTAGTGTTTCCTGTGGCTGACCCTAAAGAAGTCAACCTCATGGCAAATTAAGTGAAACAAGCAAATTTTATGCAGAATGAAAATATTTTGTTGCATGTAGAAGAATTTTGTAGAATGGGAATATGTTTGAACATTGTAACATTCACGATTTTTGATTTTAGTTGATTTGTAACTTGACATAATTAAATGAGAACGATTTCGTGAGTTATATGAATTATCGAACGTTTTGTCGTGCATTAACGTAACGTGAAATTTATCTGTGTTTACTGGTTCATTTTAGCGTTTAAATGATTAACGTTTAGCTATTTGACGAAATTAGCGGAGCGGAGCCTCAAAAATGAGACCCCAAGCCCGGCCGCCTCACACCCTCTCTCACATATCCTTCCATTCAATTACTTTACAAAAAAAAAATCTTATCTCTCCCTCCCATCATTCATTATCTTCTTCTTCCTCCCATCTACCTTAAATTCTCACCATAAATTCATAATAAATACTTGTTTCTTTGTTAGATTAACCAAGTAACATAAATCCTCATAATAATAATCATCATTTTGCAAGAATCTAGAGTTTTGAAGTGTTCATCCTTTCCAAGTTTCCAAGAATTTGAAATTTAAGTTCCGGGTTGTTTTGGTAAGTGAAATCTAGCTAAATCTCTCCATTTAATGTTATTGAACTTGTTTCTTAGTCGAATCTTATGAGTTCTTGGTTGATTTCGGGTCAAAAACAGGCTTGAGTCAAATTAGGGTTTCATTTAGGGTTTTGGTTGAATTAGAGGTGAATTCGGATTTGTATGATGTTATGGAATGAAACTTAGATGTGGGTTATGTTTATTTATGTTAAAGTATGTTTAATCATGCTTCAAAATGAGTCTTGTAACCTCCTAAATCGTTTTCAAGGTCAAAAACGAGGTTTAGAGGTTATTAGGTTCGTGCAGGGAAAATCAAGAACTTGCCCAGATTTTTGCTTGTTTCTGGCCAGGCGTAAGTTACACCAGTTTGGGTAGTAAGTTACGCCAGTTATAAAATTTGGGGCCGTAAGTTACGCCTAAGTGGTAGTAGGTTACGTCTATCTCTAAATGTCAATTTTGAACTAGCGTAGGTTATGCCCCATTGTGGCGTAGCTTACGCCCCCTCCCTTGAGTCACTTTTCAGATTTTCATTTGTTTTGCGCATCAGTTTTCAAACGTCAATAACTTTTGAACCGTAACTCTGTTTTAGACGTATGACCTATCGTTGGAATCGTGAGAGAGTCTACTTTTTCATAGTACAACTCTTGTAGATTGAATCCACCACTGTCTCCAGAAATGTTGTGTTAAAGTGTCCTTGTTTATATTCGGTTGAACCAATAAGACACTTTAGGATTGTAATGTAACTGAGTTGAGTCCCAATTGTCCTCTAAGGTTGATTTACTCTTCTAGAACCTAGATAAGGTTTGACACGTGATTTGTAATGTATATGTTTATAAGTGGTGAACGCTAAGTGATTATTGGACGTTATAACTCGATTATAACTTGTACTTATCCAATCAAGGTGAGTTTCGTAGCCCCATTTCCTCTTACATTTTGGGGTGAAAAGTGTACTCGTTTTACTTAAACGTTTTGACGATTTATTTGAAATGATTGATACTAGAAATGATTTGTTGAACGTAAATGTATGTTTTCCATGAACGTATTATTGAATGCTTGTTATGATGAATGATTGTAATAACGAGTAAGTCCACGATTAGTGGCATAACGTAAAGTCCATGTTGATGGCATAACGAGTAAGTCCACGATTAGTGGCATAACGTAAAGTCCATGTTGATGGCATAACGAGTAAGTCCACGATTGTGGCATAACGTTGTTGATAACGAAATTGTTTAACGTGTATGTTGTGTATGATCGATTGGTTGTAACGTAACGGTTGTTATCCCGACACTGTGATTTTAACGCTAAACCTACGAACTCACCAACTTTATGTTGACACGTTTTAGTACACTTTTCAGGAGAACAGGTTAATGGAAGACGTATTGGATGATTTATTGCTTGATTTGTGCTAGGATTGGACTTGGGCTAAGACTTCATGGATTCGTGATTCATAGTTCCCGATTATGGGTTATGCTTAGGATCATTTACCATCTTTAGAACTATTCTTTTGTAAACGTTTGATGGGCGCACTCTTTGTGCATTTTTGTATGATCTCGGATTTATAGTTGAATGAATTATGGATTGTCCAATCCTTTTAAATACATTTTAGATGATATCTACATAATTTTCATGTCGTGCTGTGCTTAGTATGTAACCCTCATGATTCCGCCTTGTTGGAGTGTTACAAACGTTCTATATGGATGTTTTGTTATACAAATCATGACCTTTCTTTACATGGTTTTCCTTTTTATTGCTCGTTGTTTGACAAATGGTCCTGTCATCTTTTTTTAGCAAGCGTAATGGCTATATAAGTTTCAACCCCGTGCAATATATAAAATGATTTGTGAGATTATAAACAGAGCCGAAAACTGCGGTAAAGAAAACCACAATGTGAAATTGTAATGAATGATGGAGAAACAAACTTATCGTAATGCACAAGGCATTTTGGACGCCACATCACTCATGTGTTATTGTCTGGTTTTGAACCACACTGGATGCTCTGGCTTGTAAAGTCTGATCTGACTACAAGCGTCAAACATCAGCCAGTCAACTCTGAACACGCTAGATACCGTAATCTAGCCAATTGTTTTTCTAAGTGTTCATTAAGTAACCAACCAAATCAAAATGCAAGTTTTGCAATTTGTTTTGTTACTAAGAAAAAACTCATTTTTTATATCTAGCATGTGTTTTTAGCTCTATAGCATTTTAAATTTTACTAATAACAAATATGAAAACTATCACCAATATATTATTAGTGTTATATAATTCAGGTTATAATTCAGCTACTTGTGTCATCTCACATGTAATCTATCATATATGCATACAAACTACTAATGTAGATATGGTTACCGTACCTTACCGAAAAATAATGATATTGACACCGAGTTCGTCGAAAATTAAAAACCAAATCGAATCTTAAATTGGTACCAAACCACAACCAATTTTCAAATTGTTTTTGCCCAGTCACTTTTCATAGTTTTTACAGCTTTGTTTCCACATCGTTGATTGACCATTTTTAAGAATTTTCAGGTTGTTTTAACAACTTGGTTTAATATCTTTTCAACTTGTTTTAATGGTTTCTAGCCCTGTTTTAACATCTTTTATATAGTTTTATTTTTTCAACTATAATACATTAAAAAGTGCATTTAGTTGTGTATAAAACTCTTTGTTTTTTTAAAAATTGTATTTTCAAGAAAACATATAAAATAAAATTAGAGTTTTTCTCTGAAAATTTCCAAGAAAATAAAAAATATTATTGAAAATAATACTTTTAGGATCGATAATGATATGATAATCCTTGTAAAATTAGAAAAATCCTTTTACTATATCGACTTATCGAGTAAAGCGTAATACACGGTTAGCTTTACCATCCTAAGATTTCCTTTGATTTCTACTCACTAATCAAAACCTCCACTAAACCCACACACACCTTCAACTTACATAAATGTTTCTTCAATTAATAAAATGAATCAAACATCAAATTCTATGCTGCCGCTCCGATCTTCATCGCAATCCGACAATCCATCCAGGTTACTCTTCCTGCCCTTTTTTAATTCCCACTTTTATCCGGAATTTTTGAATATAGAATATCTGGATTATATCAAGTAGTATTACTGATTGCATTTCTGTAACTCGATATAAATTATGTCTTTACTACTTGGATATAATCTTGGAAGGAATGTGGTTAATCCTATTGAGCTGTCCATTTGACTTTTTTTTTTTTCTTGTGATTTATGTATTCCCTAGGTTTTGACTTGCTTTAGTGTGTGTGTGTGTGTATATATTTGACTTGGATTATTGGTTCACAAACTTTCAATTCATACATATCGTATGTGGGTTGGTTTTTTTTGTTTACGTCAACCGTCAGATACATACAAGAGCAACGAATCGAAAGTTTGGCACATACAAAATGTGACAAGTTGACACATATAAGACCTGATCTTGTGGTTGCCTATTGGAGTCATTACTCATTAGAGGCCGACTATTTGTGGTTTAATGATAACTTGTTAGCAAGTATGGAATATGTACACGCGAGGGGTGAGATTTTGTGGCCAATCGTGACTTAGTGGCTTGATGCCGTAATAAGATTTCTTGGTTCGAACCTCCATAGGCAAACATCTTAGGGGTGTCCTGGGAAAGTGTTTGGGAACATCTGGATAGGAAAACTTCATTCATTTTACACAAAGAGATTAAGATTTAGAACTAGATTACACCGATTGTGTTTAAATCCTTTAGGCCACCCTAAGTTTGATATGATGCTTCATTTGCACACGTGAATGGTTCTCCCTTTGTAGTGAGTGAAATAACTAATTGGTTAAAGCCGTTTATTGCTTGTATTTAGAATGCAGAGAAGAGAGAGATAGAGAGGGGAGGACAAAATGGCATAGTGACAAACATTCGTATAATTACAAGAGGATGCAAAGACTTATTTATGTGGTGCATGTGATGTCGATGCGATTTATGATATTTGCTGTCTTGTTTTTGATAAAAAAAAATTGTTTTATGTGCAATAAGTTACCAACATTTTGATTTGCCTATATGTATATTAGTAATAAATTTAGTAAGATTGATAATGATGAGATTTCATTCTGCAGTTGTATTTTCCCCTCTACAATCGTTCTTCTCCAAGGAGATTCTTGAGTTGTATCACACTAATGACTAAGGGAGCTCGATCTCGTAAACCATCCATCAATTATAGATATAACTCTCATGAAGGAGCTATTTTTGATCTTGTGGATGTTCCCCGTGAAGATTATGCTCCCACTTCTAATGATAATACCAGAAAACCTGCTAACCAAACTGAAGTGACGCCACCTATAGTATGCACAGCTGATCTCATATCAGGAGCCTGCCAATTATGGAATTTTGCCGCCTCGTCTCTTCCTGTTTTACATCATAGGCAATCAACACAAAACAATGAGAGCCTTCAGAAAGAAAATATGTTTTATTATCCAGCCGAGCATGGAAATATCGTTGGATCTGTATCTTCTGAGGGTCAGAATGTCTTGGTCAGTTTAAAAGCTGATAGTCACGTTTTACCCACAGCAAATGTGCAAAATACCTTAGGCTTTTTACATGTAACCGAAAAGCTTTCTTCTTTTGATTGTGACAGTGTGCGTCAAATTTACCATCACGCTTTGAGAAGTCTGGATACTGGTTCTGGCACGGTGGACCTATCTGGCACAGAAAAGCGGGTTTCTAGTGTGAGGATCTCATGTGGATTGCAAAATATGTATGTATGGATGAGCACGATACAGCTTCTGAGACCAACTGAGCATTGTAAAAGTAGAACAGATTATTGCTATAATGCTGGAGAAACAAGTAATGTTGAAGTAAATACTCGAGATAACATTACTAGACCTGATAATGGTATGACTACGATAAATGATGTTGGCGACAATGAAGTAGCCAACACTCAGGAATCTGAGTCACAGGAAAATACTAGCAATATGTTAAAAATAAAGGTGGAATGTACGTCTTTGTGCTCGGATTATCTTCTTAGTTCTATACAGGATGCAGAAGCAGATGATAGTGATTCAGGTATGAGTTCTTATTTAAATTCTCGACAGGAGAAAGAGGATGACTTATGTGAGTCCATAGAGAGTCAAGAAAGTCATTTTGTCAATCAGGAAAATTCTGCTGTGCAGATCTTTCCATCATCATTGTATAAACCACAGTATGGACTTGCAAAGCAAGAACATGCTTATGCTGGAGCATTTGCTGGTGTATTTGTCAGTCTGTGTTTGCATCCAATTGATACAGTTAAGACTGTCATTCAGTCTGGCCATACCGAACAAAGATCTATTCAATATATCGGCAGATCAATAATCTCTGAAAGAGGTAATTTGGAGAAACCAAGGATGGCTTTACTCATACAATACTCTTATTAAAGAGCATGCAGTAAACTGATTATGAGTTTATAACCTTATTTTCAGGTTTATCTGGACTTTACCGGGGAATTACAAGCAATATTGCTTCTTCAGCACCAATTTCAGCAATTTATACTTTCAGTTATGAATCGGTAAAGGGGGCTCTGCTTCCTCTTGTGGCCAAGGTAAAGGACTTGCTTTTGTATACTTACTTTAGTAGTTTAGTTACATGTGCATTGTAAAAATGTCTTTATTATATAATGTGATGTTAAAGGGCAGTGTCTACAATAAAAATTTGCCTTTGAAAAGCGTTTCTATGTGTTTTCATAGACTTCACAAAAATAATGCAGGAATATCATTCATTGGCCCACTGTGTGGCTGGAGGCTGTGCAAGTGTTGCTACTTCATTTGTTTTTACTCCAAGTGAAAGAATAAAGCAGCAGATGCAAGTTGGCTCACATTATCATAGCTGTTGGTAATCTTTTATAGTCCTGTTCTTAATGTTTGACATCACAGTTGCAACATTGACTGTTACAATCATATATGTATTTTTGTGTGGTTTGTTTATATTCTTTATATGCTTAGTGCAATCTCTGTCAATGAAATCAGAAAGTATAAGTGACTTTTAACTAATTTCTGTTTTCATCTGATATGTTTTTTTTTTTTTTTTGATGAGCTTATTTGTGTATTCATCATGTGTTTTACAGGAATGCCTTGTTAGGAATCGTAAGGAAAGGAGGCTTTTTATCATTATACAATGGGTGGGGAGCTGTACTCTGTAGGAATGTTCCCCATTCTATCATCAAGGTTATATAGTTTGACTTAAGTTGTGTTCTCGTTTTGTACTTGTGTCTTATGCTCAATGTTTCTCATATTTACTTTGAAATTTATGATGGCAGTTCTATACATATGAAAGTTTAAAGAATGTGATGGTCGCTTCACAGCAGCGACATGCTCAGCCAACCACGATATCAACGGTTTGTTTTTTACTATTGAGTGATACCAAGCATCGTATTTCTTCTGAATTAAGATATGTTCAATTGTTCATTTTTCCAGGCTGCAGTTTATGTTATCTATGTATCATAGTTGTTGGTTAACTGCTACAAAAAAACTTTATGAACTACAGTACACGTTGACTATTCAACTTAAGCATGGTTAGGGTTCAGACCAAATGACACATATTTTTTTTTTCTTTTTGTCTTATGATTTGAAAACCGAGAAAGTCTTGCCAAATGCCAAATACGTTTTGATGGCATTGCCAAACACATTTTCATTTTGTTGCCAAACAAAGACAGCAAGACCATTTACATTACAAAAATGATAAACAAGTGTAACCAAATGAGGCCGCCTACATTTTGTGTTGAAAAATATGTTGGTGCATGTAGGTAATACCATTTGTTTACTCCAGTTTATAAGTTATAGATTGTGTTTTTTTATAGCTATTTTGTGGAGGATTAGCTGGATCTACTGCTGCTTTATTTACAACTCCTTTTGATGTGGTGAAGACAAGATTGCAGACACAGGTATGTATCTGCCTACAACTTCTGATGTAGTTGCTTTATTTACTACTATTATTCTCTCTTGTAAATGTCACAAGAATGAAGATGTGATTTTGAATTTCGTTTACTTCATTTGAACGAGTAAAGATGTGACCCACATAAACACAGTGGAGATTGTAAATTTGTTTTTTGTGGCTTTCGCGTAGATACCTGGATCCGTAAACCGCTATAATGGTGTGTACAACACTTTCAGAGACATAGCTCAGCGTGAAGGCTTTAAAGGTCTATATAGGTATTTACCTCTAAATAGTATTGATTCAACACAAAAATACATACACAATCCCGTTTGTTGATATTCTTGCATTTTACTAATGGGTAGATGGATCTTATATGTAATCATCAGGGGTTTGACTCCAAGATTGGCCATGTACATGACTCAGGGAGCACTTTTCTTTGCATCTTACGAGTCATTTAAAAAGTTATTTTCTTTGGAAGCTACTCAACTCGAATCTTAATCTGAGGGTTGATACATTGCCTAGCTAACATATAGGTTGTTCGCCTTTGAAACTTTTTTGGTTGATCTCGACTCGAGAAACCTAATTTTGGGTATTTTATGCAGGTGATGATTATGTTGATTCTTTTAGGTGTTATAGATATAACTCATGTAAGATTAGAAACTGAAATTCATTTTGAGTGCATAATATGTGTAAAGAGAGGGATGACAAAAGGGAAGACAGTTTAAAGAGGAAACAATTCGATTTGTAGAATTTTTGTGGAAATGTTAGCTACCGATTTTTGTCATGTGTTATGTGTATATCATATAATTATTGTTGGATATTATCTTTTGCATGCAGCTTAAAGTTACAATGAAAGTTAAAGTGAATGCTATGGTACTGGACTACTAGTTAAAGTAACTGAGAAACGATGTAAAGGACCATACCTAAGCCCATTCATCTTTAGCCTTTATCAACCGGTATTATACAGCATAAAATAAATATAAGTAAGTTGAGAATTACATATAAATGGACAACTAACTTATTATTGGTTTTATTGATTAGTAACACGACTAACATGATATAACATAGATTACGAAAGAAGTTTGGTAAATATAGCTATGTTTGAACATAGTAAAGTGTTGTACTTATAAGCTGTATATTTATCTTCATCAAAACAGTTATTTTTATATAAAGTATTTTTTATTACTTGTTAACCATTTGGGGCTATGAACCATATCACGTAATACTATTACTATTATTATAACTAGTATAAGATGAGATTAAGGTTTAAACATTACTTATCTCCATTATACTAACGTCACAAAACATGTATAGGTTTTTTTTTTTTTAAATTATAACAAAGGAGAATTTCATAGAAAGCTAGCGGGAAACTAAGGGCGTATTTGGTTCACAAAATATTTTTGGATGGAATGAAATCTGTTGAAGGAATTAGAATCTGATGGAATGAAATTTGACGGAATGTTTTTCATTTTTTAAAGATTTAAGTGAGAGATGGAATGAGATTCCTTCCCCAATCCCTATGGAATGAAGATTCCATCAAATGAGGGAATGTTGACATTTCAACGGAATGATATTCCTTCATCATTTAGCAACTAAACGCATTAAGGAATGAAATACAATTATAATTCCATCAAATTCTATCAGATTCTGCAAACCAAACACGACCTAAAGGAAACCTCATACAAACCAAATAAAGTACAATCTAAAGTCACCAAAATTACAAAAACAAAATAAAAATCTATTGTCATACTACACATTTACATACATATTTGACACATTCTAGATGTGATTAGTTTGCTATGTGGTACTCCCTCATTATTCTTAAAATAATTGTTTTTCTGAAAAACATAAAAATTTAAGAGATACTTAATAATTGCAAAATGTTATAACAAGGTTACAATACTATCTTTATTTTTTTCAAAAATAAATTTCTGAAAATCCATATTATAAAAAGTTGTATCTAAAATAGAATGGTAAAGTTAACATTTTGTTTTCAAAAGTAGACTGTTGTTTTTAAAGAACCCAAAATTAAAGTATGAACCCTTATTTAACAAAGGAAGTACTGTATAATAAAATAATGTGTCGATATAAAAAAGCAAAACTCATAGTTTGAGATTATTAAATTAGAGAGCTTATTGGTAATCGGTTCTTTAGTTAATAAAATATATTCCACAACCATAATTTTTGGTGATAATTTAATGAGGAGATGCATTTCAAATAACTCGACTTGTTTTGGCGCTTTTAATCAAAAGATAAAATAATTTCCTGGTTTGGTTTGAATCTTGTCATGCTATTGGAATAGTAATGTGTTTTCCAAATCCTCCATAGTCCATACCTTTTGCGTTTAATATATGTTCATTGATGGATTTGATTCCTATTTTTCAAACTAAATCATTAAACAAACACTATAAAGTTATAAACCAACACTCTAACCACAACCTTTAACTATTTTTTGGCGAAAAACAATATATAATATGTTGATAAACCCCAATAAGTCAATAACCCATAATCAACGAATGTTAAAAAAAGAGCGAGAAAAACATGAAACTGTTGAGATTATACTAACTATACGATAGCTTGAACCAATTAGAAACACTAATGACCATACTTAAATCTAATATTAAGAAGGCATTATTGTAAATCGAGGACGATAGTTGAGCTGTGTGACAACCTTAAATCCACCAACTAACCTTTTTTAAGATACATATTTAAAATGCTCTTTAATTCTTTATTACTATTATATGTGTTAACTTGTTGTAGTGATAAACAAGTGAAATGAATGTCATTATTATGATTCCTTATAAGAAAACAAAATAATGGGGTAGCAATTATTTATCCGCAACCACATAAACTTTATTATGCAAATGTATAGTTGGTAAACCTAGTAAAAATTTCAATTAACAAAAGAATAAAATGTTACCTTGTGAAGGCCTATGGTCTGGAGTCTGGACCACATTCCTTTCCTTGAAACCACCACGAATAAAGAAAACACTTTCTCTTTTCTACTATTTGGTTAGTAACAAACTAACAATTAACAAAAAATCAGAATTGCAAATTCCCCAATACTTTCGTTCATACATTTGTTCAACAAAAAACTTGCACAGTTTGTATAACAGACCAAGATTTTATTTATCATTCCAGAGACACAAATATTCCTCCATGAGTGGTCTAAAACCTGGATGCAAATAGGACATTTTTCTGGAAATAATTTCCAGTTCATCTATACCACTAATAGTCCCTAAATATACAAGTTACATAAACTAAAACTGAAAAAATTGCACTACAATCTACTATAGAAAATTATGACTACATTTCCCCTCTCCAAAAATGCCAATAATATAAACAATGTTGTTTCCTCCCATGATCTGATTCCTCTGTTACTGACCTTGTAAAGTTTATGTCATGAGCTGACACGGAACTCAGATCTTGCACAACCATAGCTTCGGTTTGACGCTCGATGAAGGATCATTTGACTTATCGAACCACTTCATTTGACTTTTCGTGATAAAGTAACCATACTTCTTGTGAAAATGCTAAAAAGAACACTAAATAATATTTAATTTCGCCCTTTTTTATAAACATTGCTCCTTATATCACAAAGTGTACTTTTCTCTTCTGCATTTTCACAAAAACTATGGCTATTTGCTACAACAAGTCAATAGCTCCATTCGGGCCAACCAGTTCTCCCATGAACTGAAATTGGGACTTTTGATCACCCTTTTCAAGCACCAATTTTAGGTTCATGCTCGTGACATTGGAGAAAACGGTGGGTTAACTACAAAGGTAGGTTGGTTTTCATTAATATTCTTACTTGGTTTTCTTTTCTCACCTTCTGCCACAGCCTCAATCAAGTGTTTGACTTCATCTTCAATGAAAACTCTTAATGAATCACATTGCATCATCTGTCTGTTCATATCCTCACTATTGGTGATAGAGGCTTCTTTTCCGTGCAATATAGCAACACATATGGAGAAAGCTTGTAGTGAGCTTAGTTTCGCATGGAAATCAACTGCATAGTGTCCCTCCTCGGTCAACTTCATGGTCAAATCCGGTGTGTTTTCTCTAGTTCCCTGTATCATTAAAATTACTCTGCTTCAGTTAAAAAAGCAAATGAGATTTAATACCTAATAGGAACTGTACTAGATAGGTTTGCTGGCCCCAAGAATACAAAACAAGAAATTATTCTACATTCATATCTTAAGAAAACCCATACTATGAGCTATAGAAGATGAGTGTTTATGCTGTTTAAAGCTGTAATAATAGACAAAAAAAATATGCAATGGTCTAGCATATAACGATTATTCAAATAATCACTAAATACCCAAGGATGCCAGTTTGTGAGGAAAGGATACATGTTGGGTGAAGCGGGATGGCAAGTTTCTCACTTATGCTAGAAGACGGAGTAAATACAAAATTTTAGTTTAGCATTAGATGATCAGTCTTGTTCAGCTGGTATGAAAACTGATTATACAAACTAATTGCTGGACCTGTGAATACTAGACACATTCATCCAAACACTGTGAACAGATTATGGACCATTTCAAAACACGAATCTAAACATCCTCCAAGTTTCGGATGGACAGTAATCAAGGATGTAGCTGGTATTTATGAAACTAGTTACAATGACTAAATTGTTCAAAGTTACACTACGGACTTTTAACACATCAACGTGATTAATCATATTCTCATAAATCATACACTAAAGTTAGTCATAAAAAGCTCCAAGTAACTATGGACTTGTAATGATTTTAATCAAGTACAAGCTTTACCTTTAAGAAAATTTCCACGGGTTGGTTTCTGTAAACTTCATTTCTTGTATCTGGATTGCCATAAACAAGAAGGGGGCAGCCCATATCCCATCCTCCACAATCACAACCTCCACCCAATCTCCACCGTTCAAGTAATGGCGAGACCCTGTGAGTTTCATCACTTGGCAAACCATGGGTACCTGATGGGATCACGACACTAACTTTTGCCGGGGTTAAACAAGAAGAGTTGGTTATTCTTTCCTCTAACTCCATACGAGAAAGATTAAGCAAATTATCATTTCGCGTATCATCTCTCTTGTATCTTACGCTCTCTCTCTTCCTGGATGGAAACTGTAAGACAATGGCTGCAGACTCAAGGTCTGGATGTAAATCTGCTATAGGCCATGGATTTGAGCTCAGCAAATTACTCTGGATGTTGAGTTTTGCTTGATCAATTACCTCATTTGACTCTTCTTTTGTATTCAAGCCCTCAGGTTGTTGTGTAACAGTTTGTCTTGGACGTGCCAGGTCATACAACACAAATTCAGTAAGCATAGAGTTGTTGAAAGCACCTGCATTTAACACTTCGGTACATAGATAACAAGAAACTTGCATTTGGGCCATCATCAAGAACTCTTTACTTCTATGATCTTTGGATCCACGTCCACTAGCATTGCTTTTTCTTTTATTCTGAGCCATGTGAAATGTATATATCCAGCTGAAACCATCTTCCGTGTTCCATTTCTTTGCCACCCAAACATCATGTGGATTCTTTACGGAGAATTCAAAATAAGGAACCCCATTTTTGTTCCTCATTTTAAGGGAGCCGCTTAAGTGAGCTGGCGTAGCAGATGACGACGTGATTGAGCTACATGAATCTTTCTTGATACACTGAGAATCACCCTCCGTGTTGGAAAAATCATTAAGCAAGGACTTTCTTAATGTACTATTCCTTAATGATGATGTTGCTTCACTAGGTTCTTCAACTGCAGAACCCAAAGGACTTTTGTGAGACTTCGACTTCGTGAAGGGGTCAAGCATCTTTCTAAAAGGACTAAAACGAGTTTTGGAGGATTCATCAGATCTGGTTGGAGACTGTGGCATTGCTAATTTAGCAGATAGAGATTTGTTTAAAGGGATTCTCTTTGAGAGATTCTCTTTGTTGACTGAACTAGTAGACATACCTAAAGATGAACTTGTAAATGAGCCTAACGAACTATTATCCTCATCTGAACTACACAATGAATCAACTATTTCAAACGAAAAAGGAGCAGCATTTCTTCTTGAAACTGCAATCTTTTTCCTACCTTCAGTTTCATGCTCTTTGATTCTACTCATTTTACCTAATTCTCTGGAGCTCTGATACACAGAACCCCTTCTCGGTGTTTCATCGGCTTCTAACCTAATCGATGGAACAGCTTTACACGATGCACTACGATAACGATTGAAGCTAATTTCTGTAAATTCCTTATTTTGAATCAAACATACGTCATTTCGTGACTTGGGTTTCTTTCTAACCTTTTTCTTTTCGGTATTTGAATGTCGAGGCGATACAAGAACAGTGTTAGGACTTCCATCTACAACACAATACTTCTCAAAATCCAGTTTTAAATCTTGACCCATTTATAAATCTGCAATCTTTAACAAATAAAACACCACAAAGTCAAATTTCTGCTACAAAAACTAAAACCAACAAACAACAAAACAACATTCATGATTCATGAAAAAAAAAAGATTTACCCATGTTACTCTTTGATCTCATTATACTAAAACCAAAATAATATCAGTAAAATTAGCTACTTTCACAGTCAGAGACCTCTATTTCTAACAATGCATGAAGCTCACATTTTTGAAGTAAAAAAAAGTTAACCAAAATAACATTCAAGCCCTGTTTTTCAATGCCAACAAAACATAAACCACACAAGATCTTTCTTTGAGGCAAAGTATCAAACAAGTGGAAGACATAATGATAAATAAAGAAACAAATTATTTAATAAAAGCAATATAACTACATACTTATGTCACTTGCATTTGAAGGCAAACCAAACACTAATGATTGTTTGAAGATCTGGCAAGTACCCCACTGGATCTTAAAGAGTAAACACTAAAGTATATATGCCAAACACTCACATATTCACACAAAAATCACAAATTTATTGAAGAAAAACTTATAAAGCTTCAATCTTTAGATACCCATTTGCATACATTGTTCATAACAAAATACAGTAAATGATGCATAACAAAAAGTACAAAATAAACTATGTGTTTAGTGTGTGAAACAGAGAGAGAGAGAAAGAGAGAGCATGCCTTTGTAATGCTAGTGTTGATGGGCCTTTTTTTTACAACTATATGTATATGTATATCTATATATTTTTATATAAATAATTGTATATGATGAGCTCACTCACAGTCTCTTATTGATACAATAAGACACAGAGAGAGTGTAGTGTGAGAGACATAGAGCTGCCATGCTTTGTGACTTGTGTCTCCTAAAAGCATCTTCTTTCTTTTGACTGGACTTCTTTTGTAACAAAACTTCATTCTGGACTAATGTTTACTTATTTACCCTCTAATTTTGATAATGTTGCAAGTTAACCCTATGTTAAAAAAGAATCTGGCTTTACTGCAGGTGAATCTTTGTTGTAAGTTTTCTTCTATTTGATGAAAGTTATGTTAATGTTACATTTGCTATTTAGGTATGGTGGTTGGTTTGTGTCTGATTAATAATTATTTGGACATACGAAGTTGTGCCTTTAAGTCCTAGCATCTATCCACATGGACCTAACATGTTATAAACTTTAACTTTTTGTGTGTTAGAATTATTAACTTGTTAAGTATTATAGTTGTAATCGAATTATTATTTATTCAGGGGCCGATGTTAAATGAACCAAACTAGTAAATGTTAGTAATGATTTGATTTTTTTTATCTTAATTGTTAGAAAGTTATTTATTTTCTACACAAAAAAATATCCCGACATTTTGCCCGAGTAACCCATACTTTGAACTTTAAAATTTACAGCCAATAAGCAAAATCGTATATGTCGGAGAATATGTATATAATAATGAAATATGCATTACCAATATCTATTATTTATATTTTTTCTGGGGAAACCTAAGTTATTAAAAAAATGGTCCATTTTTATTATAATATACTGATAAGATTTGAGCATTTAATGTAGTTATATGGCGCCCAAAATTTTAGTTCTTTTATGTTGTGCATGATGAATGCAACTCATATTATATTGAGTGAACCTTAATCAATTGGTATCTTATTTCTGATACTTTTTGTGCCACTTTCGTTTTTAATAAATCTAATTTTGCATGAACGGTAATTCTCTAGTTCCATAATCGAAAGGGCGAAGATTGAAAGATAGTCACCCGGTCATCATGGATAAAATTATATCGTCTTCATACACAGAGTGCACACTGTATAAACTAATGCCCGATAAATTAATAATCTATTATTTTCACCTATGGATTACAAAATTTAGCTTAATATTAGTTTAACATGAGTGGAAAAATAAAAAGAATTCCTTGTGTGATCATGCCGCTTACATAAATTACCTAAACAATGTTTAATTACCAATAAACTTAATATTCTTATCAACCAAAATGTGACATGTATACAAAAAATTTCTTCCATAGATTGATACATACAAGTTGAAGTCATATTATACGATGAGTTGGTACAACTGGGTAACATATGAATGTTTTGTAGTATTTGGGGGGAAAAAAACTGGGTATGTATGATCCTCAAAAAATTGTATTTCTCCGGCTTTTTTATTAACTAATTGATGTATAATTATGAAAATATTTGCTACATACAAAAGGTTAATTTCTTTTCTATGAACACGGCTAATTGCAATTAAAGAATGTAGTTAGTAAGATTAGGAAATTAATGGATGAAGAACATAAGTATAGATTTTAGAAGGAAACCTTAGTTTATGAAATCATGCTATGACTTATATCTATGTATTAATGAAAAGTGATACATAATGAGATGTCTATTAATCCTTTACATTTCCATAATCTACAAACAAACATGCCTACTAAAAAGGTGAAGATTTACAACCACGGCGAATTATATATCGGTGTGACAACGGCTTTGGTTTGAAGATATTTTTCTAGCGCTTCCATGCCATGATCCATTCCTCCGAACCCACTCAGTTTGTATCCTCCGATTGGACACCCTGCATCAAAATTATGGTAGCAGTTTATCCAAATCATGCCTGCCCGAACTGATCTCGATACCCTGTTGGCTATATTCAAGTCGTTAGTTACGATCCCGGCTGCTAAACCATATGAAGTCTTGTTAGCTTTGGTGATTGCCTCTTCAATTGTCCTGCAATATATATATATATATATATATATATATTTTATCAATCAACGTGTCACAATAATTTATATTAGGAAGTTCGCAAGCCTCGCGTTTGTATGTTTTCTTCTTGAAAGACAATACTACAAACACAACATCATAAGTAAAAAAATTTCGTGTTTGTATATTTTCTTTTTGAAAGACAATACTGCAAACACAACATATGTAAAAAATTTCCCTATTAGATACATATTGTATGAAAAGTAAAAAAAATCAAAAACTTAAAAATATATATATATATATATTAAATGACAAAACACAAAAAAAAAGGCAAGCCATAGATCAAATCAAAATCAACCCAGCCCATGATTCAAATTGGTGTAAATCAGCCCAGCCCATTACATTTATTCAGGTAAAAGCCTTTAAAGAACATGTTCTCCAGTCTCCGCCACTTCATCCAACATTAGATTTGTTTTTAATTTGCTAGATTTAGAATTTATAGGAGAGTATAAAAATTTTCAAATAAGAAATACTATTCACATTATATTCCTAAAGAAGTTAATATATATAATTGTACTTAATGTAGTCATCTTGACCCATATCCAAATATATACGAGTATATTATTCAGAAAGAATGAGACTTACTTGAATTTCATAAGACCTATAACTGGACCAAAAATTTCCTCCTTCGCTATTATCATATCATCCTGATTAAAACAACGTACGAGTTATAGAAAATTACCTACCAACAATGCAAATTTGAGGCATAACATGTCTTCTTTTATAAGAAACATACCGTAACGTTTTCAAAAATTGTTGGGGTTATATAATATCCTTTCTCTCCGCAACGCTTACCACCAAATAACAACGATGCACCTTCTCGTTTTCCATGATCGATATACGAAAGTACTCTCTCGAACTGCTTCCTATCGACCTATGAAATAGAAATAGAGTTTACGAATAATAGCAATATTGTTTTTAGTAGGTTAGTCGTAACATGGAATTACTTGGGGTCCTTGACAAGTCGCAGGATCAAATGGATCACCAACGACCCATTTCTTCGCCTTTTCAACTATTGATTTCACAACTTCATCGTATATCCCTTCTTGAATAAGGACGCGTGAAGTACACACACAAATTTCTCCCTGTTGACACAATTTTTATGAAATAAGTTGTTATTTGTTTGAAAACCATATGAAAGTTTTAAAAAAGTAAGTTTCAAAAGTACTTTATTAGCAAGACTTCCAAAGAGAGCAAGATCTGCAGCTTGTTCAATATTTGAATCATCAAAGATCATGAGCGGGGATTTGCCCCCAAGTTCTAAGGAGACTGATTTTAAATTGCTTGTCGCCGCAGCTTGCATTACTAATCGTCCAACTTCAGTTGATCCTGTAAAACTAACCTGAAAAAAGAAGTTAATAACAATAATACAATATCAATCATTTGTCCAAAACAAAACTACTATTTGAGAAATGTAGTTTGCAAACCAAATGAAGTATTACATAAGTGCAAAAATTCATATTGTGAAATTTGGTTCTGTTTTTCTCAAACAGAACATATATAGTAAAAGGCCTACAATGAGACCTGCAGTAATTATGCTTTAAAACATACTAGTAATTTGGTATGTCCAAAATGAAAAGTAACTAACACAATCTATATCCATGTGTGATGCTACAGCGGCACCTGCAGTATGTCCGAATCCTGTCACAACGTTGATAACACCATTTGGTATCCCTGCCTGTTAAAAAAAATACATGTACATAATATTATATCAGCAAAACAAGACATGATCAAGTCATACACACAAGCTTAAATCGTTTAAATTACTCACCACCTTAGCCAAATGGGCCAGGTAAAGAGCTGAGAGGGGTGCTTGTTCAGCAGGCTTGACAACCATGGTGCAGCCAGCAGCTAAAGCCGGTGCACATTTGAGAGTAAACATGGCACTAGGAAAGTTCCAAGGAATTATAAGACCAACTACACCTATGGGTTCAAGCAACGTGTAACCTTGAAACACACTAGACAACTTCAAAGATCTTCCATGGATTTTATCTGCGGCACCAGCAAAATAACGGACTTCTTTGGCTATACCAGGAATGTCCACGGCGATCTCAAAACTATAAACTTTGCCCGCATCAAGCGCTTCCAATGTTGCTAGTTCCTCAAGGTTTTCTTCAATTAAATCCGCGAATTTGTTCATTATTTTACCCCTCTCCTGAAAACATTTGAAAAAATTTATCTACAAAAATATGTATTTGGTTTATTTTAAGATTCAACCTAACTAACTAAAAATATACAGATTAGAAGATTTAAGGGCATGTCCAATGTTAAATCTCATGAAATTAAGTCTAAATCTAATTTATTGAGTAAGGGGAATGACTTCAATCGTCCAAGTCTTATATTGAGTTTGGTGCTGCTATCAATACTCATCCCCAAAAACAAGATCGGAGTCAATCATACATGCCTTATGAATTTCCTACTGCTATCAATCATTTTCCATACCTATATTGTTGGAGCCACGTTAATGTAACCGTCACTGATCGTTTATCATTTCTGATATGATAATTGACAACAACTGAAATCTCTATGTATAGTTAATATACGATGGGTGTATTTACTTATGAAGACATATTATAGGGTTTCCCATTATGTGATTGGAAGTATCAGAACTTACAGTGCAGACATTAAACACCAAAGAGTTGAATGTGTAAATACTCTCATTATAAATAAAGAGTCATTAACCCTAACTTAAGGTTAATCACATATATTAATCTCTCAAATTCGTGTGTCTCTCCTCTGATAAATTCGTGCATCACTTCTAGCCGAATTTATCATCTAATCATCACTCAATCATCTTGTTAATTGTGGGAACCTAAAATCAAAGGCAAACATGTTTAATGCTCTTACAGGTTCCATAAGATCATAATTTGTGTTTATTCTAAATTATAAAATCTGGTGAATATTTTCACATCATGTTTATTCCAAAATCATGTTTATTCCAATATATACTCCGTAATTGGAATTGGGGTGACCATAATTATAAAATCATGGATGGGTAGGTCCTTTTTGGTCTTTTAATTTGTGTTTGTCAATTTGTTTTATGGGGGTTATTTTTTTTATTTATATTTTTTAGGTCCTGCTAGTTTTACATACAAGGCATAGTTTGATTTGTACTTGTTTGGTGTTTTTGGTAGATTATTTGCTCCCATGCATTTTACGTCTTGTAGTACGTGAGAAAGATTCAGCGCTCGCGTTGCGAGCTGCAATAATCGCGGATGCGCGATAAAAGCAGAAGAAAACAAAAAAAGCACTAGTCATCCCACAGTCTTTGGGCATTGTCCGGGAAAAGATAACGACACGTAAAATTCACAACTCATGGAGCCATGGTAATTAAGGAATATATGTGATATAAGGTAAAGAGACTGAAACTTTCGTGTCTAAGAGTTAGAAAAATGAAATTTTAAAAATTAAATAAAACCAGAAAATCGGGCGAAAAGTAAAAGAAATAAAATTATGCGACAAAAAGTAAAAAGGTTAAAAGTTTCGTGACAAGAATGGAAAAAGCTTGACAAAAGTTTTTAAAAAAAGCAAAAGTTATATGGTGAAAATTAAGATGATGAAACTTTTTAGGCAAAATTAGAAAAATAAAAATATAAAAAGTAAAATAAGACAAAACTTTCGTGTGAAAAGTAAAAGAAGCGAAAGTGATGTGGCAAAAGTAAAAGGGCAAAAATTTTAGTAAACTTATGTGATAAGAAGTAAAAATAATGAAATTTTCGTGGCAAAAGTTAGAAAAATGAAAGTTTAAAAACAAAATAAAACAATATTTTCGTGCCAAAAGTAAAAGAAATAAAGTTTTGTGACAAAAGGTAAAAAGGTTAAAAGTTTCGTGTAATTCACAAAAGCTAAAAAAAACAAAAGTTATATGGTGAAAAGTAAGATAATGAAACTTTTGTGACAAAAGTTAGAAAAATAAAAGTATAAAAGATAAATAAAACAAAACTTTCATGCAAAAAGTGAAAGAAACGAAAGCGATGTGGCAAAAAGTAAAAGGCCGGAAACTTTAGTAAATTTATGTCATAAAAAGTAAAGAGAATGAAACTTTCGTGGCAAAAGTTAGAAAGATGAAAGTTTAAAAACTGAAAAAAAACAAAACTTTCGTGTCAAAAATAAAATAATTAAAGTTATGTAACAAAAAATAAAAAGACAAATTAAAAAAAAAAACCAGGCTGGCAGGCTGCTTGCACTTGCTTCCCTGTTCATAACCACACACAATGTTATATATATAAATATGGCCATATGGGTATGCAAAAGTGAGTAATCTATGATTTAATTACACTAACAATTATATATATTAGAATAAGAGAAATGTTATATGCAGTACCTATTTTAGATAAAGCAGAGAGAGATTATGTAAAATTCAATAGAGGTTATGTAAAATTCAGGGGGCTATGTATGTTTATCAAATTCAAATGTTTAATTTAAACTTTTTTTAAAGTGGAAGCATCTAAGCTTAAATAAAGTCTGCAGTACGGATCATTTTCCCATTAGTATATACTAGTACGTTATCCGCACAATGCGGCAATGGCCATGTCGATGACGGTGTGGTGGGGGCGATTGTCGATGGTGGATGCGACGTCGAGTGGTATAGATAATTGTGGTGGTCCCGACTGTCAGTGGTGGAAGCGACTGTCGGTGGTGAAAGCGACGTCGAGTGGTATAGATAACTGATATAAACGTAATTGAGGTTAAGTGTCAATGGAGATATTTATAAAATAAAGGATTGATTGTGTTATTCAATCATTAAGTGTTTTTTAGACAATTTTTCTCTTAACTTTTAAGGCTATTTTTTTATAATATAGTAAAAAAAATTACGCTAGTATCTATATCCCATGCTATTTGTTTGTCTTTCTTTTTTTTTCCTTTGTCTTTTAATATTAATTAATATCTTCGACTATAGTATATGTAGTCAAAGAAATTGTTGTACCAGTCGTTCGAAACGATGAGTTATTTTCTGTGCACTACAAATTAAATCCGACAAAACATGATAAAGTGACATTGGCCAAACTTTAACATCAGGAAAGTGATCGCTCTCAAAAAAAAAAAAAAAAAAAAAAATCAGGAAAGTGACATCCATTAACATCTTTCGCTGTTTATATATGTTGACATTGTCAAATAAATATATATTATGGTGTCGCGTCAAACTTAAACATCACATAAATATATTCAACATTGTCTTGTAGATGTACTATATCGTATGTTTAAGGGAAAAATTTGTTTGTGTATCTAAGTTGTCTTCAGTTACTATTGTAGGAAATAAACTTTATTTTGGTTCATTGTATGTAAGTAACCTGCTAAAACTTAACGGATGGTGTAAGAAATCGGCCAGATACTAACGTGGCACCATCAAACATCTGATACATGGCCCAATGAGAGACCGCCACATCAGCATTTAGCAGATTATTTACACGATTCGTTCAGTTTTAGCAGGTTACTTACATACAATGAACCAAAATAAAGTTTTTTTTTCCTACAATAGTAATTGAAGACAAGTTACATACACACAAATTGTTTTCCCTATGTTTAATTGTTTAACTATTTCTTTTTTTTTTAGCAAAAATACGCTAGCCAACTTTGAATGAAGAATAATCAAAGTGAAAGATGCTTACACAACCAGGCAAACGTGGCCAAGATCCATGATCAAACGCTTTCCGGGCAGCTTTCACTGCTAAATCGATGTCTTCCTTATCACCTTCCGCGACTTTCGCTATAGTTTCTTCAGTTCTTGGGTCTACAGTCTCAAATGTTTTCCCTGTTTGTTTAATAATTGTGTACGTACATTTTGAAGAGTTAAAATATGTAAATTAGTCAAGATTGTATAAATCATGCATATATATCATGTCATACCCCAACATGTATTACTCGATAATTAATGTATAGAATTGAACTTATTCTTTTCATTTCATAATAATGCTGTCCATATATTTACATTTAAATTGTCACATTCATATATGGAAAATGCTAAACGCAGTCCAATTTAACGTGCATAAAAAATTTGTATATTTTCATATCAAAAGCTCATCCTTTTAATTTTATGGTAAGCATACAACTATTTAATGCACCTTAACTACAACTTTAAGGACTACTTTAGTTTAGTAAAACCCTTCATATATATATATGAACAAAATCGAAGCTAATAAGGGAGTAAGATTTCCACTATGTATTAAAGACAAAACAAAATATAATTATCATGGATCAAATGATCATATCTAATAACGTAAGATGCTTATATTCAGTTTATGTGAAGATGGTGAACTCTTTTTGATTAATTATATATATTAGCTTAATTTTTGTTTCATATATATATATTTAGGGGATGAGAATATAAGGTTATCGGGTATTTAAGCATATGTGTGGAACACTCACATATTGTTTTTTAATCCATAAAAATCATGGGGGCTCATGTATTTATTCATTAAACAAGAAATGATAAAATATTAGTATGTGAGGGGTTCCACACATAAGCTTAGGTGTCGGACAACCTTATATTTCCTTTTCCCATATATATATATATATATATATATTGGCTTAAACAGACAAATTAAAATATTCTAATTTTTTTGTTGACTTTTAACCCTTTTTTTTATCACTTATAAATTATTTTCTTTTTAGTTATTTATTTAAAACATGATTCAAACTTAATTAAGGCCTCTTGTTAGAAAATAATAAGCTTCCTTAATCCTTACCACTCAACTATTTGATATTGGATTTTATAATAAAGTAGTGTAAAGAAACTTTTTTGTTTTATAGATAACTACGCACCGAATGAAAGTTTCACTATAAATCTTTCAAGACGTACACAAATAAATGCTATAAATAAAGGAGCTCGGAATTGAAGGACATCTCTGGCCAAATCGAGAAACAAACCAGACTAAATACAAACACGCATATAAAGATGTAAATTTGCGTAAAATTAATTGACATGACATAGAAAGACTTAATAAATTAAATATAGAAACAAAAAAGCGTTAGGTGATTTTACTAAATTGATCGAGCTACATGCACACTACCGCAAGTATGGCAAGCCGTACTAGTATTGTAGGAAGGGAATGAAAAGAGTTATTGTAGCAACCACGAATTGTGTAATACAACATACAGTATATCTTTATATATGTAAATAGGTAGTGATAATCGTACCATAAAAATTGATACATCTACTATACTGTATATAAATTATAATATACTGTACAAGTATGTCATGCATAATAATGATAGAATAGTCAAATTCCGTGATATATACGAATATCACATTCCCATATGTAAATAGGTGGCTTTTGGTATATTGAAAAAGGAAACAAACGATATATATGTATGCTTGCATGATAGGTACAAAATTTACAAATTTGTAAGTGACACACATTATAAATAAAGTAAATTGGGTAACCATGTACAAAAGAAAAAGTACATTTAGCATGTAAGATGTCACGTCATGCCCAGCTAAGTTGTCACGTTAGCTCAATAAAGTACAATCGGTTATAACATGTCGTTTTGGTCAACCATGTACAAAATTTACAAATTTGTGGGTGATACACATAAAAATTTTAATTTATTTGGCAACCCTATCTAAAAAGAAAAGTACGTTGGTCTTTCAGTAATTAATCCCGAAAAATGAGCTATATATGCAGGCCGGTTTTTATATCTTTATTAATTTATAATAGATATATAGTTACAAATTATTTAAATAAAATTTAAGACGGTTTTGGGGTCTAGATTGACTCGTGATCTTTGCAGTACGTTGCTCACCACGCACACGTTATAATCTCCGACGACCCTGCCTGATTAAACTTTAAAACGACCAACTGGCGGTGATCAGTAGACGAATATATATTATACATATTTACATTTAGACACACACACATGTAAGAATTCAATGTTTAATTAGATCGATTTGTAATACATAAATTTCAACCTTCCACTTTTACTATGATGTATTCCCAAGCTAATAGGAGTAAGTTAATTATAAAAGATGATTGTAACATAATTAATAATCGGATGAGAATACTATAAAAATATAAAATTGATTGAAGCCATAGAATTATGAAAACGTACAAGCATATATTAAGTTGTTTAACTTAACAAAATACAAATATGGATTTGTTAAACAAAAATCATTTTGCCCTTTCTCTTTAGTATCATATATATCAATATCAATATATCAAATATAAGATATACGTATATCTTATATACGAACTTATAGTAGTAACTTTTAGACTGTCTTTTAAAATGAAAAAAGTCATTCGTTTGTTCAACAAATTCCATTTTATTGAATTATAAAAAGGATTTGATTGGTTGATAAGAAGAAGAAGAAGTTAATTACCTGAAATGGAATCAGTAAACTCTCCATTGATGAAAAGCTTTGTGAACCTTATGTTGGATATTTTCTTTTCAATCTCCAAGTTTCTCTCTTCATTTGCCATGTGGATTGGAGGTCTCTTAATTTCTCTCTCTTTATTTCTTACTGTAATTTCTTTTCTTGTACAATTAATTGTTTTTGTATCTTATATATATCACCACCTCAACATCAATTACATATGTGTGTATACAATCTATTTGTCGTCTTCTTTGAAAAATTATCTTATAAAAAGCCAGCCCAGCCAATAAGAAAAGGCATATACAACCATAGTATTACTGTATATTATCATATTACAAATTTACAAGTGTTACTGTTACTAATAAAGGGTGTAATCCGGATACCACGTTTTAAATATTTAAATAAATCCGCCAAATCTACTTTATTACGAGTATAATATGATGATGATAATTTATCGTCAGCTGACATTTGACATAAAACTAACACCATTAGTGACTACTTATTTACATGAATAACATCTAAAACATATGATAACTTATACAGTATTTCTTTTTAAACCAAAAAACAAAAACAAAAAAAGCATGTAAAGTTATATATAATTTGATATGTTTATATGTAAATGTATTTGTTCATATCTATTATCTATTTTCAAAAATATCAAGTTATATGTATGTAGATTTATATGTTTCTAACAGTTATCTATACCTATATTGATTATAACCCTCGAAAATCATGTTTTAATTATGTAATTTCTTTAAATTGTTTATAATGATTAAATTATATTATTAATAAATTATTTTTTAAAATGTTTTTAGTAACTCATATTCATCAAGTACTTGTACCACCATCATCAATAGTTGTCACCACCGGTAGGATAAGTGGATAACACACTAGTCTAAATAAACTATAAAAATATTTTTATATAAGGTTGTAACGTTCTAATTTATATTTTTATTTTAACATAATGAAAAAAAAAAAAATGAGACTTAAAGGTTAAGTTGTTTTCCTTCGTCCCTGACCTTTAGCTCAATGGTTGAAAGACCATCTCCCTTGTATGAGGCCTTGTGTTCAAGCCTTCTGGGGGGCATAGGAATTAAGTCTTCTTATGAGGGTTTGACTTGAGTATACCCAAGTTCAAGTCGGGATGGGGCATGATTTACCCCTATTAATCGTCGTGCCTTTGGGCGGATTAGTTGAAACGACACAACTTGATTAATGGATAAATAAGATTTTATATATATACATATACATATATATATATATATAACCCGTATGAAGAAAAATCACAACCAAGATGAAGTGAAAATTAAAACCAAAATGTAGTAAATTTATAACCCACGTGAATATTTAAAAAACTTAAAATCTTTCACCAATAATTTTTATCCTTAAAAAAATGGATAAAAGACACATCAATGAAAGCTTTCATTCATAAGGAAATTACATAGCTAAAATCTCGACAAACACAATTACCAGAACTCGTTATAAAAGACAACGCACAAAATTAGAAATTTCGACATGACCTTTTTCATAAAACCTTCATCAAAACCTGTTACGGATAATGAGTTGTAAAAATACATTCAATCATGATCAACACATTACTATTACAATATAACCCATTATAAAAACTCATTGAATCTAACATTTGACATAACAATAATTTTCCCAAAACAAACAAATGTACCATGAGCCAATAGTTCAAAGGGGTCTCTACGGGTATCAACATTACCATTTTCCGCATTTAGCTAAAACATTCAAATCCATAAATTAGCTTCGAACTTCAAGTACTTGTCTTTGTTTTCACATCCGGGACAACCTATAAAACGGGTAAATAACTAAAAAGTAAACAAGGCTTAGTGAATAATCTTGCATACGTTAATTTATACACACGAAGGAGGACAATGCACAAAGGTCTATTGCATATAGCCTATGGCACCGTCGTACCATACCTATATACTCACATTTGTACTAACGCACCTAGATTTATTGATTGAAAGAAAGAATGAAATTAGTTAGTTAGAAGTGAGAGAAGGTTGAAGAAGAGTTTATTAATTTGAAAGTGATTAATAACTTAGGAGAATGACTGACATAGTGACATCCTTCCCATGATGCTACGCCCCCTTTTAATTTTTCATGGATAATTTACATGCTTGTCACTAAAGTTCCAACTAAATTAACATCATAACCAAAAATAACCAAAAATAAAATAGTAGAAACTTATTTTAATGTACTCAAAACTATAATATAGGTTAATTTTTATTGGCCTAAAAATTTAGGATATTACATTAATAGGGGGTTTTCCCCCAATGATCATTGGATATTTGAAATAGGCATTTCTACTTCGAAGAAGTTCTTTAGTATAGACTCAGTTAAAACAACGTATATTATATCTCTTACTATTGAATCAGAATAACCTCCCAAAACAGAAAAAAATTAAAATAGGAGTTAAACGAAACAATCAATTCTCTTTCCATTTCTATTTATTTTCTTTGCCAACCCCCATTAAAACTCTCACAACAAATTTAAAGTTCCTTTCGTTCCTTTTCCTTAATTCGTTTCCTTTTCCTTATACATACCCATACTCTTTGTCTCCCAGTCAGACATTTTCAAAAGCACAAAAAAAGGGCCAAAAATGGGAAATCGGAGGTATTTAGCGACGAGCGACGACGACGAAGAAGAACCACCGCCGCCGCCACCACCACCACCACCGAGACGAAGAAGAGACGAAATGCGGTCAACAAGTCAACGGAAAAGAAAACGAATGAAAATATACGAAGACGATGATTATGAGGAAGAAGAAGAAGAAGAAAGAGAGTTACAAGAAGCAATTAAACAATCAATTAAAATCCAAAATAAACAACAAGATAATAATAAAAATAATAGAAATAATAGAAATAGAAAAACTACTTCTGATGATGAAGAAGAGGACGAACAAGAAGAAGAGAAGCAGCAGGAAGAGGAGGAAGAAGAAGCGAAACCGGTGGGTGAGGTGGTTAGGGTTTCCGGCAAGGGCAAAAACAGACGGAATCATTATAATTCCTTCGAATTTGACGGTGTTACTTACCAGCTTGTAAGTATCTATATAATGTATAATTTGTTATCATTTTAGTTTCAATTATTTCTACTTGATTTTTATACCGCTGAATTATAACCTAGATATAGATTTGGATGAGAATTGAGGATGTTAGGGTTTTAGAGTGTTAGTTGTTGCTATGCATTTATATATTATTATATAGATATAGATATTTGAACTTGCGAATTATGAAATCTAGGGTTTGAATTTTGGTAAATGTACATGGAATTGTACTAAGCTTGTTATTTGTTGTTATTGAATGTGTCCGACTCTCAAAACGACTGTTGCTTATTTTATGTGTCGAAAACTCTCGTCGTTATTGTATACTGTATGTATGTATCTGGTTACCGCTTCATTTGGTAACACGTTTTTTTTTTTTTTTTTTTTTTGTTGACGTGTTATTCATACAAATTGCCACGTTATCAAGACTAATGCCATTTCTGCAATATACTAGTTATAAGATAACATATCACATACATATAATAGGAAAAAAACTGAATGTTTGATACATACAAAATATGCAATAGAGGTTTCAAGAGCTGGCATACAGTAGCATAAACAGAACAAGTTTACTATATTCTTATGCACTAGTCCCTGGATTCTGGGCTAACTAGACCTATAAGGTAAGTATCTGGAAACGTAATCAATTATGCACATATGTCTATTGTTTGTATCCAACTTCCAAGTATTTGTCATTGGACGTACTCAGGTATACGTGGCAACCGTATAACTATATAAGCTGCCGCATCCATTGTCATGTTTTCAGTTCGCAAGTTTTAGATTGATTGGGTACATCCAATTAACAATTATTTGGAAGTTAAATACCTACAATAGGCAAAAATTTAGTTGGATGCACACAATAAACATACTTGCATAGTTGATTACATGTCTAGAGTCTAGACACCTACATACACATGCACACAATCTGTCATGTTTTGCTAGTGTGTGTGTCTAACTTTCAAGCTGTTTAGTGTGCGCGCCATGTTTAATATGTCTGAACTTTTATGACTCGTAACCGTTGATTTGGAGTTGGTTTTGTGACTAGGCAAATGATGAAAGCTAACTTCCATGGTTGTTCATACCATCAAAAATAAGGTAACTAAAGATGAAGAGCTAAGTAGATGCATACAAATTAAAACTTTGATATTAATACAATATAAATTTAAAATGTAATAAATTGGATACATTTCGTTTCATTTATTCCTTGAGTTTTTTAGGACACAGTGAGCCTTTTGTTTAATGATAAATTCTGTTGATATTTAGATTTCCAAAATTGCAATGAATATACCACACACATTCAATATTGTAGCAGAAAAGTGAGGCGTGGTCATAATGGGTGACTGGTAAGGAAGATGTAAATCTGTAATTGAGAAGGTTGGGGTGGTGCCTAACATGACTTGAGAAGGTTAGGATGGCGCCTAACCTGACTTGGGTCAATCTTTAATCAATATCTTTTTAATGCGAGTGAAGGAGACACATTTACACCCTAACTTATAACATCCTATCACTGTTGTTAATTTGTTATGCTGTCACATATGTGTCCTTGCAGTGATGAACTGGTATCACACGGTCACACCTTCTTGCCATGATATGGGCTCTGTTGACAATCACTTTGTAATTCTTTTCGGAAGCTAAAGTTACCTAGTCTAAGGGATGCTATCTTTTCTTATGCATTATCCCCAAGTCAGTTAGGCAAAATTGCTTTGAACTTAAAATTATAGTCCCAAAATTGTCGTGATAAAAAATCTAGATTACAAGTAATAATAAACCATATGGTCATTGTGCGTTATGTTCGTGTTTTAATCTTATATTTCTTGGCTTTATCTATTATAATTCATGTGGTGTGTGTCTTAGTCCTCCAAAGTAGACGTCAAGTATTGTTGTGTTCTAATTTGTGGAGTTTTTACATCTGAATATACCGTAGTTGGTATAGTCGAACGTTTATAAATTGATAGTTAAAGTTTGTGAAATTTGTTCGATTAACCGTGTTCTGTATTTGTGGATGTAAAGGAGGATCCTGTGCTTTTAGTTCCTGATCCTGATCCTGATCCTGATATACCTCATGTGAAGCCATATGTTGCTATAATAAAGGTACACTAACCCCTGGACCTGGGATATACTTTTTTTCATTTCTTATGCCGTTTATTCTTGATAAAACATATATTATCTCTTATCTATTGTAAAGCAGAAGTTTCAATTTATGACAGGATATTGCTGAGACGAAAGATGGAAATGTTATGGTAACTGGACAGTGGTTCTATCGACCTGAAGAGGCAGAAAAGAAAAGTGGTGGAAATTGGCAATCAAGCGATACAAGGGAGCTCTTTTATAGTTTTCACAGGGATGAGATCCCTGCCGAGTCTGTGATGCACAAGTGTGTGGTTCACTTTATACCGGCGAACAAGCAGATTCCAAGTAGAAAGGCACATCCTGGTTTCATTGTTCGAAAAGTCTATGACACCATATTTAAAAGGCTCTTCAAGCTCACGGACAAAGATTATGAAGACAGCATGCAGCATGAGATTGATCTACTTGTTCAAAAAACTATGTCTCGTTTAGGTGACCTTCCTGATATTAAAAATGATGAAGATATGGTGGATACAGAAGATTTATTGAGAAGTAAAAGATTACTTAGGAGAAAGAATATGTCACCTTTGGATGTTACAAGAGACAGAGACGACGATACAAGTAACAGGTCTGGGCCATTGTCAAGGTCAGAAACACCTGGAAGTTGTAACAGTGTTGCTTCTGAATATTATAATATTCTGGTAAAGTTTGATGCTGTAACGGGCGATCAGCATCGTGATAAGTGGTTAGAGAAACTTCTGGAAGTTGTGCAATCTATATGTAATAATGTTGATGGTGGGAAGGAAAATGATGGATCTAATAAACCCACCCTGACTGGGCCTGAAGACAAGATTACAAATGTAAGCATGGACCTTGATTATCTCTTCAATGTTGAATCAAACTTATATATTTTGTGTTTGGTTTTTTAGGGTTAATAAATAGTTGACACAATCATTTACTATGTGGTAGATAGGAGCAGATGCACCTTTTTGGCCCGATGATGCTGTTCGAGTTGTAGCCGCACTTGAGCAAGCGTCACATGAGTCTCTGTCTTCGGATTATCAGAAATATAATCAGAAGATGCGTCAGCTATGTTTTAATTTTAAGGTTATAAGGCATTTGTCTCCTAAATAGTTTATGTTCAGAGAAATAGTGCTGTTATCATTTTTGTTTGTAAATCTCCCTGTCTTCTCACATCAACTGCTCTATTATGTGTATATTTTTTTTGCAGAAAAATGCACATTTAGCCCGTCGGGTCCTAAAGGGAGAACTGGAACCTTCAAAAATATTGAGCATGACACCTAATGAGTTGAAGGTATGGGTTTTCATTATGTTATTGTATTGAAGGGAAAATAATTAACATTCAAAATTTCTAACCTCCTGAAGAATAGATAAACCAGTTAAATTGATATTTTTTCAGCCGTCTATGTGCTTGAGTTGCTCATTAATGGATCTATTAATTCATCAAAATCATGTTTTTTACTTTTTTTTATCCTTTGTTCAGTAAAAAAGTTCTAAAATTTTTTTTACCTCTGCTTTTAGGAAGGATTGACGGCTGAAGAATTAGCAAGTAAAGAGCCTGAAGAGGATGCTCAAGTGCAGGTAACATGTTATCTTCATTTCTTTCATCTATTCTTTTAATTCTTGATCAATTGCAGCTTTAAACTCAATTATGTCATTCTTATTTATTGTTTATGTCCAGATGACAGATGCTCGGTGTAAAAGATGCACAGAGAAAAATGTGCGCTTGATAGATATCATATCAGCTGGACATGTTGACAGATATCAGGTTCTTACTCTTTCACGTTCAAAAGGGACTTTCCTCAGTGCCATGAACTAAATTTAAAGTAATCAACTGGTCACCACTCATGTTCATTATTTCCTTTTGTTCTTATGTGCAGCTTGAGTGTGCCGCATGTGGTAATATGTGGTATGCTTCTAGGGACGAGGCATCCACCCTTACAATAGATGGGCCCAGCTCTGCAAGGACAGTAGGTACTGCACCATGGGCGACTGCCAAATTTGAAGATGTTGAGAAAAAGCTGGTTAGCCCTCGTGATCCTAGCACAAATGGTTCTTTTAAAAAAGCAACCGAGCCGCATGTCACCACCATACCTGAAAGGCAGAGATCTTTCAACAAGTCTAGGCCTGGGGAGCAAGACAACAAACAGCCACCAACTGATCCAGTATAGTAGTAGTGCTGAGTTTAATCTAGTACTTCTGAGGTATATCTTAATGTAGGTGTTATTGTGTTAAAAATCGTAAGTATTACTTAACCAAAAAATCTAGTATGTTTTACTATTAACAGATGGGCCAGGAAAAAGCGTTGAAGTTTGTGATAGCTTCAGTTTTTCCACAAAATCATTTTTGTTGGGATCTATAATCCTTTAGAGACCTAATAGTATTTGCAGGCAACGGATCATCTGATGTTGAGTTTATGCTATTCAACAATATGTCTATTTGTGGTCACTGCTAGAGGAATTTTTATAGCTTGTGAATTCTCATTAGCAGGAGTCTGTCATAGTCTAATTCAGGTTAAAGAAAAAGATCCAACATAGAATGGTTGCGGTTGAAGGACTGATGACTTGTTGAATATGAGGTCTAAAGTTATACCAACTTTAGAGGTAAAGATAGAAATCTCAACCTTTGGATTGAAATCAAAAGTTAATATTAAAAAATCAAGTTTGAATCTTGAGCTTTGATTTTAATCCAAAGGTAGAGATTCTTTCAACTTTATCAATAAAGTTAGGGATAATGGTACCGGAGTGTAACCAACTATAACCAAAAGATTATGTATTGTAGTGACCTACTCAATTAGCTATGTAATATATGGAGATATATTTTTTGGGCTATGTGGTGTATTTTCCTGTTAACTTTCAAGCTGCAGCCGTTAAGTGTCAAATCACCTGTTAAGTATCGCCACACTTTTGAAATATTTTATTTTAATACTAAATAATAATGATAATGATATTGGGAGTACCAATAGAGTTTCCCCACCAGCCGAATTCTTGCTTTCTATCTTTAAAAATATCAATTCTAACTTGAAATTGAAACATCATCACATACAGAGTTACAACACTTTTAAGAGAGAACAAAAAAATTTATACAATTCATTTAAGATTTAAGACTGTAATCTTCACTTTTTCCGACATACACCATTGTTGCCATAGTCGAAATAAAACAACCTTCCCCACTGATTTTTTTTAATCTGAACGGATTAAGGGTTTGAGGATTAGGGTTTGTTGTCAGAAATGGCGACATTGGTGATTGCCGCTTCTACAGAGCCAGTGATGGTGATGATGCAGACGTCGTAAATTTGATGGCGGTGATGGTGGGTTTCGGTTGATGTTTGTTCGAGGATTAGGGTGTGTTGCACAAATGGCGACGGTGGTGATGGCTTCTACTATGGAGTCGGTAATTGTGGTGCTCTTGATGCCAGAATTTTGATGGAGGTGATGGTGTTCAAATTATCAATAGATATAGATGTATGCATATGTTTAATGAATCACAGTTTACGTAAGCATTAATAGTCGGACATGGCATCTTAGATGGTGAAACTTAACGGGTGATATGACACTTAACAGCTGCAGCTTGGAATTTAATGGGAGAATACACCACATAGCCCAAAAAACATATGTCCATACATTACATAGCTAGTTAAATAGGCCACTACATTATATAACCTTTTGGTCATAGTTGGTTACACTCTGATGTCATTATCCCATAAAGTTATTATAACTTTAGAGGATCCTATGAGTCTAAACATTTTTTTGCTGAAAGGACCATTTTAAGGTATGGGTCAAAAGGCTCTGGTCAGTTTGGGGGAACCCTGTAAACGCCTCTTTATGCATCTATGAAATCTTCACATATACGGAGTAAATCTTTAATCATCTGATTTATAATATCAATGTTATTGCAAGCATGATCTAAATCACTCGTAAAACGATTTAAGATGTTTTGTGCTTTAGAAATAGATTTTCTAACAGTTTTTTTTAATCCATTTTGGTTGGTTCTCCTTTTACCAGCATTTTTACCTTTTTGGGAAACACCTCTTAAATTGATCTTTATATATGCAAATTGGTTGAGTTGATTGTCCTCATTTGTCTTTCCATTTTACTTGTTTCTCATGTATATTTTGAATATTATTCGAACTTGTTTTGTTCCAGTTAACCCGTTGTCAAACTTATGTTCTGTCCTGTTTCATTCTATATTGAAGTTTATGTTTATTTTCCTTTTCATCTACATTGCATCTATATTTTCTCGATTTAGCATTTGGTTATTCCAATTGTGTGACGGCAAATTAAGGGTGGATTGTTAGATTGCTTTTAAGCTTTGGAGGTCGAAAGAAAGAATCCCGTTCATAAGATGTGAATGAACAGGGTGATGTGAATAGTCTACAACTTTGACTCTAGTTTTGGATCTTTATCATATTTTGGCATTGTTTTGCTTGTGTTATTTATACCACAACCTTGACTTGTTGCAAAATTTCGGAGGGGTTAATTGGGAAAGTAGGCGTGATTATCTAACACAACGTTTTGTAAAAATTTGAGTGTTACATGAATATAATATTGATATTCTTTTTCGATTTGAAATAACTGTGTCAATGTTTGATGTGCTAGCATGGGCGTATATATGAATGTGGATGACTCGTGAATCATGATCATCCGTATGAGGTTCCAGATGATAATGACTTTTTTTTTACCTCTTTATAAGAAAGAAATGATTAGTCTTGTACTCCGTAGTGGACAATTTTAGATATGCTTTGGCGTTTTGAACTCCAATTTGGAAATTACATGGTCTATGCTATTTATGGCGTCTACATCATCTATGATCTAAAGTCGACAAGCAAAAACAAAATTTTCTTTTAATATTAGATAACACGGACAAAAATTAGTAACCTCAATTCTTCACCAATAAAAGGTAACAGGAATTTTAGTACTGTGTCTTGTCGCGGATTTATATTCAAAAATATGTCTATAACTCTATATTGTCGATCAATAATATTGTAAATCTTACATCTTCATAATGACTCTCTACCATAAACGGCCGCCTAAATTCAAATTACATCTAACTAATGTTCAAAAAAAAAAACAACAAACCTGTAACTAATTGGGTAACAAACACTATTTGAGATCTTATATACGCTTTGCTCTGAAAGCAACAAAAGTTTAATTAAAACCAGCATTATTAATTTAAGACCACCTTAGCCTAAATTATTAATAGCATACAGTACAATTATAGTAATATACTCGTCTACTCTATACCCTACACGTTGGTCAATAGAGAGGGCCACGAGGCCACGAGATGATTTTCTTCTAGAATTGAACCATAAAAGAGAAACAAATATTATTGAATTGTTTCAAAATTATTGTTAAAAAACAACAACCATATGGTTAAAGGAAGAGAATAACTTTTAATGTTTACTATTTAAATAATTTTTGATTATTGGACTTTTACATATAAATTACAATTTTTATCAAAAATAAATGAAAATGAAGCATAATAAATTTGGGCCGAATAAATACATGGTTCTATCAAATGTCATTTACATATATCATTACTAGATTTTAGACCCGTGTCCAACACTGGACACGGAATTTACGATATTAACAACATTATATTTTCATACATTTAAGTCATAAAAGCTAACAATTTAAAAAAAAAACACGGTTTTAAGTGTTATATTTTGCAAGTTGTAGTACAATAATCATAGGTTCCTCACTGTCATTATTAGCCTATACATATTGATGGAATTGTTTGTCGTAGTCATTCCACAAGACACATGCTATATATAATAATTTCTCCATTATAATATATTTTGAAACAGATGTACTCATAATGTGATATTATTATGAAAAATAATTAATAATTAAAATATAAACATATTTGTGATCCCGAACTTAACGTTCAAGTATATGTATTTAATCATGATACGCGTTCATAACACGCATATATTTATTTTCAATCACTTGTTCTATGATAATATGATAACAATTAAGATTGTTTTTATATTCTTTGATAACAATTAGGACTCTTCTAATATTTGTTAATAAGTCATTAGGTTTTCAAATAATTTTTTGTAGAAAATATTTTATATGTTAAATTTTTTTTATTTAATTAAATGATTGTAAATTTTAAAAAATTCTCTCAAGTTGATGGCTAAAAATAAATATAAATTAAGTATTCAGGGCTAAAAAGTGTAAATTAATGAGAATTTTTCTACAAATTAATATAAATATTAATATAATAATATATTTGGATAAGGATTATTAGGATTTTTAATTTGTAGTTTATCTAAATGATGACATCATCAAAAATCAATTTGATGAAATCAAACGATGTGATTGGTTAATTAGTCATTAGTTCAACTGTCTTATAGTATATATTAAGATAAGATTAAGATTAAAATTACAGACGGTATATCTTTAGAATAAAATATACTATAAGTATGTTGTATCTATCTATATATGCATATATTCAAAATCTTCTTTTATATAATATATAAATAAGGGTCAATAAAATGAGAACACTCTTAACATGAGAATATGATGAGAACACTTCAAAACTTTATTTTGATGCATTAATGAGGCATTTGGCAGGAGAGAATTATAGAGAATGAAAATGTAATAAAGAAATAAAATAGTAGGAAATGGAATAAGTATTTGGAAAGAAAATATATTACATTGTTTGTTAACAACAGAGAATGAACATAAGAGAAATATAAAAAATAAACAAATTAATATGAAAAATTAATTTTAACAAAAACTAATTACAGTATCATGATATAAATAATTAAAATTAATAGTTTAAACACATGAGAAATAAATAAAAGAAGGTAACTTGATTCCATTCTCACCATTATACACCATTTTGGAAGGAACCATGAGAATGAAAATAATTCCCCCATCTACCTCGCATTTCCATTCTCTAATGTAACCAAACAAGGAAAGTGATTCTTATTCCATTTCCACCATTTTCATTCTATCATATCAAACACCCCCATAAAACTAAGTAATTATCATTATTTAAGTCTTTAACAACACATCGATATGTCAAAATGGAGAAAATCATGTTTTTTGTTTTGTGCATCCATCTTAGATGCATATTTATCAAAATGGATGCACAAACAAAAAACGTGATTTTTTCAATTTTGACAGATCAATGTATTGTAAAATACCTAAATAATGATAATTAGTTATACACTATGTTAGTTTCATGGACCTTTAATGAATCAAAATGTTGTTTTTAACTGTTCTCACCGTATTCTTATTTTAAGGAACACGGTGGAGAACATTTAAAAACATCATTTTGATGCAATAAAGTTCCATAAAACTAACATAATGTATTACTAATAATAGTTAGCTTAAAAATTCTCCTAATATCAACAAATCTTGACATGTGTAATCCACACATTATCTTTCTTCATCCCCTTGCTTCATTATTTAAGTGTTTAACAATACATTGACCTGTCAAAATTTAAAAAATCACATTTTTATTCTGGTAAAAGAAAACAAGTATTGAAATAAGATAAATAAAATAATAGTTTTTTATTCACTGAACCATGTGTTTTGAAAATCATCATATATTTGTGTTTCGTGAATCTTTGTGTATCTATTTTATCATGATCTAAAATTTTTGTCTTATTTATTATTGTTTTAGTTTAATATTGTGTTACAATAACAGTGTATACTATTTAATTAGCAAGATATTGGGACTGTTTGGCAAGGGGTTTTTAGGGGCTTTTAAGGGCTTAACTGCCCCTAGCTTTTAAAAATAAGCTAATCTGAAAATTATAGTCCTGTTTGGTAATACATAAGAAATCAAAAGCCCCATCCCTGAAAAACTCTTAAAAGCCCCAAAAGGTCTTTAAAATAAAAGCTCGTTGAAAGAGAGTTAAAAAAAAACCCCAACCCCTAGCCCCAACGTCAAGCTCCAGTCCCAAGCCCTTAACTACCGCTTCAGTTTCACACTTTTGTGTCAAACATACCCATTATATGTAAATTTTTCCATTTATCAAAAAGGGAAACCGTATATAGGATTGACGTTCACCGACGAACACGTATATACATTTCAAAAAACTACGGGTTCCGGCGGCACGCAACCCCCTTCTTTTTTATTTTCTATCTTCTTATTTATATATGCCACATAAAATAAAATTACATAAAAATGTCATTTCTATTCTTCCCCCAAATTCAATTCAACTCAATAAATAAATAAAAATACCTAAAATCAATCCATTTCCCTTCAATTCATAAAAATTCCTAAAATCAATCCATTTCTTTTCAATTCAATTCCAGGTTCCTTTCCCTTTTTTCTTTTGATCACAATCCACACATGTATACACATCTATATAGCTTTAATCTTTAACACCCATCTTTGTTTAATTTGTATACTTTTGTGCATATTGTTATATATTTCTGTTGTTTAATTTCTATAAAATTAGTTGAATATAAGCTGGTTGTCATTGTACTTCATTAATTTACCCCCTTACAATATCTGGGTCTCCCTTCAATTTGTATTCCTGTAATTGTAATCCAATAAAGTTTCAAGCTTTATTATATATTCAAGAAAAAAAAAAGATTCCAAAAATATTATACAGGTAAATCTTGGGCTATTTTAGTTGAAAGATAATCTAAACATGGCTGAATCAATTTCTGCAACTTCCTTGTTAGGGTATAGACCCATTTTAGGTAGTTATGTCAAAGATTGTAATTATGGAAAACGAGTTGCGATTAGCCCGAATCGATTGCCTAGGTTTCGGGCTATTAGTTTTAAGGTTAAAGCTCAAGCAATGGAGTTGACTAAAGAAGTGTATAATTTTAGAAAAGAAGATAGGTTTCCTAAAGGTTCTGATTATGAAATGGATACTAGTTTAGAACGAAAACCCGGGTTGTGGCCACCCAATAATAAAGCTGATAGCCCGTCTTTGCATAACCCGTTGCTTAGACAAGAACGGATGGGTTGTGGTTGGTTAGGTGCTATATTTGAATGGGAAGGTGTGTTGATAGAGGATAATCCTGATCACGAGAAGCAGGCGTGGCTTGCGCTTGCTCAGGAAGAAGGCAAGTCTCAACCTCCTGCCTTCTTGCTTAAGAGAATTGAAGGGATGAAAAATGAGCAGGCTATTTCGGAAGTACTTTGTTGGTCTAGAGATCCGAGTCAACTTAAGCGAATGGCTTTAAGAAAAGAACAGATTTATAAAGCTTTACAAGGTGGGATTTACAGGTTTCGTGATGGGTCACAAGAGTTCATGGATGTGTTGACTCGTTACAATATTCCAATGGCTTTAGTCTCGACACGTACACGAAAGAATCTTGAAGAGGCAATAGGTGCAATTGGGATAAATGGTGTTTTTGATGTTGTTGTAACTTCTGAGGATGTTTATAGAGGGAAACCCGACCCTGAGATGTTTGCATACGCAGCTCAATTGTTGCAGTTTATTCCTGAAAGGTGTATTGTGTTTGGTAATTCGAATTTAAGTGTTGAAGCTGCTCATGATGCTAAAATGAAGTGTGTAGCAGTGGCAAGTAAGCATCCGGTTTACGAGCTAAGTGCTGCTGATCTGGTGGTGAGACGGCTTGACGAGCTTTCGGTGGTTGATTTGAAGAATCTTGCTGATATAGAAACTTCTGAATTTGGTGAACCAGAAGTGGAAATGGAGTTGGAAGAAGCTGAAACACTTCCTTCTTCACGGGTGGCGGTAGATGATGATGATTTCTGGTAATTTATATTATACCTGTACAGTTTTAATGGTGAAATATGCATCTGCCACTTGATAGTTCATATAATTGGGGAAGGGAAAGGGGTAGTCTTTATTGGATTACTATGTTATATGTATTATATGTATGTGTAATATGTATATAAATATTTTATTTTTCAAAGTTGTTGCTTCTTGGCCAGTCTCTGCATTCCTTTTTGTTGCACCAAGAACAGTTTATGCTTAATATGAACATGGAGTGTCTGTTAGGATCAATAGTGGTAAGCACAATTGCACACTTGATAATAGTTGCAGGAAGCAAAGAACTAAACATGGTCTACCAATTTCCCTTGTTGGATGATCCGTATTATATCTCATGATTTGGTTGTACACACGTAATCTGATTGTGTTTAGGATTTTGGGGGATAAAAAAGCATTAGGGTTGTATGATATGATACTATCAAAGATAAATTGTCTTGTCAACTGCTAAGTATAGCTATATTTTGTGGAGTCTGATGTTATGGAGAAGAAACCTATCGAATATTGGCAACATATGCAAAATCATCGCATCTTTAGCCATCTTAGCCGACAATCTTGTGAACTGATATGGTCAACAAAGCAGTTTTGACATCCGTAATGTTAATGTTACAAGTCTGGAAAACTGGATTAAGTTTAGAGTGGCTGAACCAAACCAAATCGAATTTTGTAACTAGCTTGAATCATAGTAATGCAAATGACACTTGAAAAGCATAGTGGTTAAATATGATTCCTTCTATCTGCGAAGATTGTACAATATTAGCTTTGCTGGAAAAGATGAAATTCTCTCATCTTATGAAGTCTGAAATCAAACCCCTTTTATAAATTGTTGCTATTTTCACTAGTCTAGTATATAGAGTATAAAGATACAAGATTCAGTAAGGCCATTAGAAATAGGCGATATTTTATCAGATGTATCCGAGACAATCACAACCCTACCTCTTTCTTTCACGCATAAGCTCTGTGTCCCCTGCTTACACAATTGGGGGGCCCTTCACGGTTAAATACTCTATAACCCTAACCCCACAACGTTACTTTCGATGGTTCCTCCCCTACCCAGACACACATACACAAACAGTCAGCGGATGACACTTGGATCCCAGAAGGTGGCAAATCTATTGTTGCATTGTAAGAACACATGGTTTGGAACTTCAAACTTATTACTTCAGATCATTGTCTAACCTGAAAAGCTTAATGTGGATATCAACACAAAATACATTTCATGAGTTATCACACTTTGAGCTGTTTGGAAAGTTAATTCTTCTTTTCATTTCGAAAATAATAATTCTAATACTAAATTACGGTATCACTATCGTTTGTAATACTAACATTTTGGGTGTCGGTGTTTTATCTTCTGTGATGGTTGAAGACAGATTTGTAGATATTGATACAGCACTTCTTTCCGAAGGATATCAGTTATTATATTGGCTAAATAATGGTTAAAAAAATATCCTTCCAAATGATTCTAGTTGAAATTGCACCTTTACTTTATATTATTATTATTATTTAGTGAAAATGATATGGGAAAGTGACGGATAGCCAATTAAATTATGATCAAAATGACTTTACTCCTAAATAAGTTGTTAGTTGGAATGATGTGAGAGGTGGGTGCTTTAATAAATCTCAAGATTAATATATACATGGAAAAGTGAGTATGAGGCTGTTATGCATCCAACTTGGGTGAAAAACCCTTCATATACTAATATTTTAATATTTTAAATAAATACATGGCCCCTCATGATTTTTACCTTTTAAAAAAAGGTATGTGAGGGGTTTTTCACCCAACTTGAGTGCCTAACATCCTCATATTTCCTTCCCCTTATATATATATATATATACAAATATACATATATACTAATAATGATAATAATAATTTAATTATTGTTCGTAAATAAATCTTGTTTTGCAAATATTGACTCTGTAATGTAGTGAATTGTTTTAAAACTGATTGAAAATATTGCTAAGGTAGCAACTAGTAAAATACATTATTAAGAGTATAATAATAGTAATGTGATAATGCATCATCAAGAATTCAAGATCATACACGTTTTTGTCGAACGTCCAAAGAGTCATGAAAATAAGTATTTAGAAGCGACAATCATTGAAGAAATATTTAACTTTGAAAGAATTATTGTTGTAAGTTATTTTCTAATAGAACATACACTTTGCTGTATGTATCTAATAAGCCTGATTCACGAACACTTGGTGCAATTCCATCGACCTTGTGGTCAGGGTTCAAAAATAAAAAGTAAATTTGACCGTTTATAATACAGTTTTTACCAACTTTTTATTATCTATTTGTCTATGTTATCATTACATGCTTGATGATTTCCAATGAATAATATTTAGAATGAAGTTTTTAATTTTTATCTAACGTAACGTAGACCTTGAGTGAAAGTTGAACATATTTTTAAACAATTAGTAGATCGAACTTTTATTCTCAGCTCTCTCTTTAGCATATTCAAAGGATATCCTATTAGTGTATATAATTTATTTATTTTTCCCATTCATTTTTGTTTTTTTCAAGTGAGTATGATAATGATATATACGAATACTAGGTTTTTTATCCGTACGATGTGCGAATAAAAATGAACATGAACTAATATATAATAATACATTAAAGCATATAAATTTTTTGAGAAATATAATGATGTATAAAGCACATAAAATTTAACAACCCAATTACTTTTCATATTAAAAGTCGAAAAAAATTTGAAGATGAAATCAAAAACCAACTTTTGAAAAAAAATATGACAATGGTGTGATGTGTCGACACAATTATGTAATCTATATATGAAACTAATGTTGGTTTTTAGGAAACAAAATCAATTTTATTAATTTCATAATTTTATTTTTTACATAACAATATATATTTAATATTTTTTATTGCATAAATAAATAAATATTGTGGAAAATTATAGAGATGACACATAGGATAAAATCTTATGTGGTAAATTTTAAAAATAGTTTTAAATTAAAGAGAGTTTTAAAAAACTAGGATTCCTATTGTTTTAATATTTATATAGATAGGTATGTTTAAAACTTTAGGATGAGACATAGATTTCATTCATTTGCTCTATCGATCTTCACTTTTTTATCATGTCATGCGTCTGTCATCTCCTTGAACATATCTCTAGGCCTATTTTCTATCACAAAATTTATGTGGTGGACACTTCTCAAATACACATATTAAGTATGAACTTTGCATATAGATTAAAGTTAGTATAATAATGCATCAATGCTTGATTCAATTAACAGATGGGCATAAGAGGAAATTGACAACTTACCTCTTGATTATTGCCTTAATTCTTGATGACAACGACTCCCTTATTGTTGTTTGAAAACGCTATTTCAACACCAACTACAAGTTGCATTTTCGTATCTACCCACTTTTAATTAAATTATCAATATGCCCTCTATTAATATTCATATATAATCATAGATTCTAGATCAAGTTGATTATGATTGTCCTTATTAGAATTTATGGCTACTCAATTATTATCTATTAAAATCAATACTTCAACATATATATATATATATATATATATATATATATACGAGGATAATCAAATAAAAACAGTCTTAAAATAAGAACACGGTAAGAACACTTAAAAACTATATTTTGATGCATTAAAAGTCCATAAAAACATAGTGTATAACTAATTATCATTATTTAAGTGTTTAACAACACATTGGTCTGTCAAAATCGAGAAAATCATGTTTTTTGTTTTGTGCATCCATCTTGGATGCATATTCATCAAAATGATGCATCCAACAAAAACATGATTTTTTCGATTTTGACGGATCAATGTGTTGTTAAACATTTACATAATGATAATTACTTATGCACTATGTTGGATTTATGGGCTTTAATGCATCGAAATGATGTTTTAAAGTGTTCTCATCATTCTTATTTTAAGAGTGTTCTTACCGGAGTGTGTTCGCCACATATGACATAAAAACCAAAAAAATTGCAATGAAATGATCAAACACCTGGTATTCATATATCAAATGTAGCCACTATTAATTTGTGTTTAAGTTTACATATGAACAAACTTATATTTGAGATGTTACATCGATATATAGGTGGAACGCATTCAAAACATAACACGATCTCTATGAAATGTGTGGAACATCATATGAACATGATGTTGTAAAACATTCATAAATGATGGGATGAGAAAGATACCAAAAGAAAGTGACATATCTGTCCATACTTGTATAAATTCTTGAAGCATTTTTGCTTTGTGATTCATAATAATAGTTGGAAATTCTATCTACATGACACATGAGTTGTAGTACCAAACGACAATCATACCGTGGTATTTCATTTTTTTTATATAATAATTATGGAAAAATAATCCGTACTGTAGACTTTATTTAAGCTTAGATACTGACACATTAAAAAAAAGTTACAGATTAAACTTTTGAATTTGATAAACATACATAACCTCATGAATTTTACATAAACTCCCCATGAATTTTACATAATCACCCTCTGCTTTACCTAAGATAGGTACGACATGTTTTACCTAACATTTTTCCAATAGTTATATTATATAAAGCGAAATGTTGAAATATCTAAGAAGTATTATTTTTGCAACTAAACGCACCTTATGATAGGTATTCTTTAAAATATTATTTCGGTTATCATATTTGAAGAGAATTAATCACAGGGTAAACTGTTCAAAGTAAAAAAGTTAATCACAGGGTACACTGTTAATCCCTCAAGATAGCATTATCAACTTTGTCATGTTGCTCACATGTACAACCCATAATATCTTGTTTTGATTTTGTTATTTCTTTCACATATAGAAAACACATTCACATGCAATTATTTATTCGATCTATCCCTCACTCAAATTATTACTATTATTAAACTATTTTTTGAACAAAAAAATAAGAAAACATAGGTCCCCATCAACAACTCTTCATTGCTTTGTTCTACATAAACCCCATCTCATTTCTTCTTCTAAAACCAAACTCTTAAATTTTATAACTTGTAACAAAACACATTATATATCATTTCATCAAGAAAATGAGAGAAATTCTTCATATTCAAGCCGGGCAATGCGGAAACCAAATCGGTGCCAAGTTTTGGGAAGTGGTTTGCAATGAACATGGGATTGACTCGAGTGGTGCATACAATGGCAACACTCATGTTCAACTAGAGCGAGTCAATGTGTACTATAATGAGGCGAGTGGTGGACGATATGTCCCACGGGCCGTTTTGGTTGATCTAGAGCCCGGTACTATGGATAGTCTACGTGCCGGGCCTTATGGCCAAATCTTTAGACCCGATAACTTTATTTTTGGCCAAAATGGTGCCGGTAACAATTGGGCTAAGGGTCATTATACCGAAGGTGCCGAGTTAGTTGATGCTGTTCTTGATGTTGTTCGCAAAGAAGCAGAGAATTGTGATTGCTTGCAAGGTATATACTATAATTATTAATCAATATTATTATAGATTGTATATAAATTATGAGCCTAAAATATGTGAAGTAACGTTTTTTTATATTAAAGTTTTGTTACTTATATATAAGTCTAAAATGTTGTTATGTGACAGGGTTCCAAGTATGTCATTCACTTGGAGGAGGTACTGGATCCGGTATGGGTACTTTATTGATATCCAAGATCCGAGAGGAATATCCGGATCGAATGATGTTGACTTTCTCGGTCTTCCCATCGCCTAAGGTGTCCGATACGGTGGTTGAGCCGTATAACGCTACCCTCTCTGTCCATCAACTTGTCGAAAATGCTGACGAATGCATGGTTCTTGACAACGAAGCGTTGTATGATATTTGTTTCCGAACCCTCAAGCTCACCAATCCAAGCTGTAAGTCGATCATTCAAAAACTAACATATTTTGTATCATATGTTTTTAACTTAGATTTTTTTTTTTTTTTCAAAATATTTAGTGTGTATTATAACTCAACAAGAACAACAATATAGTACTTAATTATTTGGGATTTAGAGTTGTAAACAGTCTTATCTAAGGAGATTTTGCTTTGAAAAAACATCGATCAGACAAAAACTATATATATATATATATTACAACACTTAAATTTAAAAATACGACTAATTAATCCATATATATTAACCTACGTACGTACTTTATATGCGCGCAGTCGGTGACTTGAACCACTTGATATCAACAACCATGAGTGGGGTCACTTGTTGTCTCCGGTTTCCGGGTCAACTGAACTCGGACCTCCGTAAACTGGCGGTGAACCTAATCCCGTTCCCACGTCTCCACTTCTTTATGGTGGGGTTCGCGCCTTTAACCTCCCGAGGATCTCAACAATACCGGGCCTTAACAATCCCGGAACTCACCCAACAAATGTGGGATTCCAAAAACATGATGTGTGCCGCGGACCCACGTCACGGGCGTTACCTCACGGCGTCAGCAATGTTTCGGGGCAAGATGTCTACTAAGGAAGTAGACGAACAAATGATGAATGTACAAAACAAAAACTCGTCTTATTTCGTTGAATGGATCCCAAACAATGTGAAATCGAGTGTTTGTGACATCCCTCCAACGGGCCTTGCTATGTCTTCGACATTTATGGGGAACTCGACGTCTATTCAAGAGATGTTTAGGCGAGTTTCTGAACAGTTTACGGTTATGTTTAGGAGAAAGGCTTTCTTGCATTGGTACACAAGTGAAGGGATGGATGAAATGGAGTTCACCGAGGCAGAGAGTAACATGAATGATTTGGTGTCCGAATATCAACAGTATCAAGATGCCGTGGCTGATGACGATGTCGAAGAAGATGAATATGAAGGAGAAGAAGATGAACAACATTAAGTTTTTTTTTTTGATGATTTTTATTGCATTTTACGATTCTATATATTTTGCGAGTATTGTTTTTGCAATCATTTCGTTTTTATGATATAATAATGAATGAATAATGTAATATCTGTTTAATTATTTTTGGGGTTATGGTGATAATTAATTTGGTTCTTGTATTATAAATGAAATGTTGAATTATTGTATTTCATTTCAAGACATTTGTATTTGGCATATTCTTATATGTATCTATAATTGTCAATAAAATGTGTATCCAGTGTGCAGGGGAGTCTCGAGTGCTTTAAGGGCCTAATACAATATCAGGTTTGATTTTCTTTTGTTGAATAGCTACGAAATTCATAAACCGAACCAAACTCCAAAGGGTAAAAAGAAAAGGGAATAAAATGCAAAAACCACGACAAAATTTGCTTGCGTGGATGGCAATATTGAATTATTGCAGTGGTGAAAGAAAGAAAGAAAAACAATTTATCCACGGATACGGCAAATTCTATGGATTGTGACTTTGTGAGAAAATAGCTCATATGTCACACAAAAAATGGGCTTATGGGCTGAACAATTAACACAAAGCCCCGAAATGGAAGAAACATAAGTATAGTAGAAAATTTGGTGTATGTAAAAATCAATGTTTTAAATACCGGTATTTTGGTCTTACCGGTCTGGTACCCGGTACCGGTATACCGGTCAGTACGTACCGGCACGGTATTTTAAATTTTTATTTTTATTTTTATAAAAATCCTACAAAACTTGTTACAATTTAACGAAAATAGTCAACATATAAGATCAATCCACTCAAAAATAATATCAAATAGGTATTTCATAACAAAATATAAGTTTTAAAGTTTACAAACAACAAAACATAACATTAAAGTATCATAAAATAATTTTTTAAAAATTTTTCTAAAAAAATTTCAAAATACCGGTATTACCAGTATTACCAGAATGGTAATACCGGAAAATACCGGAAATACTGGCCGGTATTAAATACCGGACAAAATACCGGGATAATTGTACCGAGGTACCACCCGGTATCCGGTATTTCGGGTAATACCGGTAGGTACATACCGGTATTTAAAACACTGGTAAAAATGCATTGAACACACCAAACAATTCTCATACACGATGTACATAATATTCAGAGAAAATAGCCTAGATACCCAAAAACCATCTTCAATATATGAAAATACCCAACTTTTTTCGAATTCACAAAAAATACCCATAAAATCGCAAGACCGCAAGGAAGAGATGCGGATCGCAAGCCTGTCTTGCGGATCGCAAGGTTTGCTTGAGAATCGCAAGGACTTCTTGCGACCCGCAAGATAGACTTGCGATCCGCAAGACAGACTTGCGATGCGCAAAGAGTCCTTGCGATTTTGACTGTTTTGACTTATGGATACAAATTTTTGTGAGATTTTCTTGTACTTGTTAGGATAAAAAGTAATCAGGATATTTATGTACTTTTTTTACTTATGAACACCAACAACCTTTCACCACCATAAACAACACCATAAATTTTTTTTCTTTCAATTTGCAAAGTAAAAAGTATGTTTTTCTTAGCTATTTAGTATTTAATTTAGTTTTTATTTAGGAATGGAAATATACAACGTTTGGATAGATTTGTGTTATGGAGGGTCTTGGGAGAACATAAATGGTAGTTTACAGTATACAAACTCTAACAATCGTTCACTAAAATTGCCCGTTAAAAAATTAACTTACAAAAAGTTAATTTTACATGTTGCAAAAAAGTTAAGTTTAGCTCTTGAAAGTGAGGTGAGTCTAACTTATTTGAAAAATGGTAAAGTTTACTTGATAAACGATAACGAAGATGTTGATCGATTTATGAGTTATATTGGTGTTTGTAATGATATTACATTGTGTGTTGAATCTAGAAGTACTGAAATTGGATCTGAACGGGTAGTAATCAAGTAAGTTCTTCTGCTCCTGTTTAGCAATGCACAACTAAATAATTATCATAATCAAAATTTCATGGTTCCACAACAATTTAATCACCAACAAATTTCTGATCATTTTCGTAGTCAACCCATTCAAAATCTACAACATTACCAAAATCCACAATCTATCGATCCAACCCTAAATCAATATTTAGACCCAAATCAATATTTTGATATTAGTCGATATGATGATTTTAAAGATAATTCAGATTGGTTTTTTGGTAAAAGTGAACATGAAGAAACAGTTCATGTCGAGGAACAAGTCATTGATGATGATGATGATGATGATGGTGGTGGTGGTGGTGGTGGTGGTGATGATGATGATGATAATGATGGGGAGGATATTGATGTGAAAGAAACTATTGAACACCCATTTTTTAATTCATATAACCCTGAAAAAGATGAAAATGAAGATGATGATGAAGAAGCCGCTGAAAAAGAAGAAGAAGAAGAAGTCCATGAAGAAAAGAAACACAAATTTTGTGACAAGAGAGCTTGGGATGCTAAAAAAGAGCCACGTGAGTACTATTGGAATATGCCAGAAGTACTTCCAATACCAGAAGAAGAATTGATAAAGATACGTGTTGATTGTTACACCAGAGTTGTTCGTATCAAGAAAGGTGATTGTTTTGATACAAAAGAAGACTTGAAGATAGCTTTGTATACGAAATGTGTGGAAGATGGCTACCAACTAGTTGTTTCAAGATCAGATAAACATCGTTTTGAAACAAAGTGTAAAATTGATCAAAAGGGTTGTACGTGGCGTATGATGTCAAGGAGGGTAAAAGATTGTGAAATGTTTCAAGTCACTACATTCATTGATCAACATACTTGTTCAAGAACCCAACTTTATCCTCATCATAGCCAGGCAAACAAAAAGGTGTTGGGTGGATTTTTCGCGGAGTTAATGTTTGTGAAAGGAAGGGTATATAGGGGTCATGAGATTATGACTGACATAAATGTCCGGTTCAAGATTAATATCTCATATTCTCAAGCTTGGAGAGTCAAGTGTTATGCCTTGGAACTGTTGAGGGGGTCACCAGAAGCATCGTTTGCCAACTGGTAGCTCATTCTCATCAATCATATGTTGCAGAAATAGTGCGTCAAAGCTGGGTCTCCACTCGTTTGTTGTAATTGCAACCATGGACCAAAACAAGTATCCTGAAACAATTCTTTCTGTTTCGGTGTAAGAGCCCTTGCAATTTCATTGACTATGCTCATTCTACCCCTCAAAGTCAATGAAGACTCGATATATTCCTAAAACACAAAAAAACCAAGTTATTAATCAATTAAATCCATATATGTATGATAGCAAGAAGAATAAATACGAGTATTGTTATAATAGCAAAAAGAATAATATGTATGCCGTGATAAAACAAGTATCACCGAACTAACCTTAGGTGGTGATGCTTCTTGACTTTCCTGGCTTTCTTCCATCTCTTCTTACATTATCTTGTTAACTACACGATAAACCAAACACTGAACAATACAATTATTAACTATCTTAGTTAAATGCGAACTAAGCAACAAGACAAACTAAAACTCGAAGCATTTTGGCTTAACATTCGCAACCATAAGAGCTGCTGTTCTAGTTATGTCAAACCAATCAACGATAGAAAAATCGGAAACTGTATATAATCTCAACCATATATCATGGAATCTGTATATTATACAAATATATACATAAAGAAACAATAATAAGAGCTGTTGCTTTACAGACACACTTAGAAGTCAGAAGCACACATCTTGCATAAATATTACAAAGACATTCAATATCGTTAATCTTAGTGTCTCTAAGATATCATGGCCTTTTCTATCTCAATTGTCGCAAGGACCAATTAAAAATCTGTAAAAATTTGTTTTTCTTTGTTTTACTCAATTGCGTGGTTGGTTTTTTTACACATATATACATATACAGGTATATTATAATATATAAATATATATAAACATGTATACATGCCACCAATTTCGATCAGATTTATATACAAACATATGTATATACATATATTCTATTAATATTGCAGCTATATATACCAATTTCGATCAGATTTATATACCAACTTAGTATCAGTTTCGATCAATTTTGAACAATCAATCAGATATATATAAAAAAAGAAAGAATAGAAACATACCAGTCACTCAACAATTTAGGGTGGAGATCAGCGGTGGCGCCCCTGGTTGGTGATGGTGGTGGATGACGGTGGTGATTGGTGGTGGACGACGGTGGTGATTTGGGGTGGAAGAGAGTGGTTGGAGGACTGGTAATGGAGGCTTGCGATTTGCGTTTAGGGTTTAGGTTTAAAATAGAAACCGGGTTAGAATAATAGAGTGGGTCGGGTCAAACGCAAGACAGTCTTGCGATCCGCAATACAGTCTTGCGATCCGCAAGGTGTCCTTGCGATCCGCATCTCCTCCTTGCGGTCTTGCGATTTTATGGGTATTTTTGATGAATTCAAAAAAAGTTGGGTATTTTCATATATTGAAGATGGTTTTTGGGTATCTAGGCTATTTTCTCTAAATATTCATTTATTAAGCTTGAATTTTACATTTTTAGGATAGATATTTAGGAAATTTAGTGCATATTAAATACATTTTCTTATTCATTTTAAAAAAAAGTTAGTAGTGCAAGGAATGCAGAGAGTAAATCTGCATCAATTTTCATTAAATTTTTTAGTGAGCATAAATAGAGTGACATGATACTTACATGATATTATGAAAAAATATATGAAAAGCTAAGAAACACCAATACAACTTTTTCGGATTTTTTGGGTCATAATACTGTCTACGACAATGTATGGAGAGGTTGAAGTGTAATCATTTTTACCTTTACTTAAGATAGAAAGATTGATTTCAGTTCCGTTTTAGGTAAAAAAATAACATCCCACTTTATGAAAAATGAGAATCAAATTCTTTGACTTCTGTTTTCACTCTTTAAAGACAAATGTATTGAGCATTTAATCTATATTTGCTGGTTATAATGTGAAAAGTACGATCATGTTATTAGAAAAGAGATAGATATGAATGAGAATAACTTATATTCCAGAAGATCCACTTCTTATTACTATTTTGTTACTTTTGTAAAATTTATTTTAAAAATTACTCTTTTTGTAAAATTTGTTTCAACACTTCTGGAATAAGAGTATCTTTAACATGCTTCTATGTGACCAGCTCTTTAATGCCTTACTCCTTATCTGTTTTTCGGTGAGGTGTCTTTGTTCAAGGTTATCCGGAGTGAGGCGTGTGTCCCCTTTTTTCGCCCAAAACTCGCCTGGAACACCGCCCCTAGCCGAATACGCCCCTTGCTCCCTCCAGGTGGTTTTTATTTTTCGCCCAAAATCACCTTTGACCAATGCTTGTTTTCCGTGCTACTCCTTTCCAACGGATTGAAATGTGACAAGTGTCACAATTTCCTCCAACCTCAAAACTTGCCTCACTCCCCTTTTTTCCTACCAAAATTTCCTTGCTTACGTGGCGCCACATGGCAAATATCTCCCCTCTCCAATTTGCCCCACTCCTTTTAGCCTAAGGGCGTGTGTTTTCTCACCTCATCTTAGACTAAAATAAAAAAAATTATTTAAACGTTGTGTGTAATGAGTAAATGATGAAATAAAAATTAAGGTAACAAAATTTGTAAGGTTTCAAAAAAAAATGAAAATTATTAAATTTTTTATAGAAATATGATATATCAATTGACAGTGGTAGTTAATTTAGTTTAATTATTACACTTGTCATACAAAAAGTAGTGATAAACTTACACAAGATTAAACTTATCCACAATAATTATCACATAATATACTTATACATAATCATTCGGTAAAAATTACATATAAAAAAATAAAGTATCATGGTTGGATCAAATATTTAACACCTTTGTATATGACAACAGAATCCAGTTGCTTGATTTTCACCTCATGCAAAAACCCGATATTTTTTTCTATTATTTAAATAGAATTTATAAATAATTTCATTATCTAGGCAGAGGTAAAGTTATCTAAATCTCAAATGTTTTTCATAGTTAAGATATTATACCCAAAATCCATAAAAAATTACATTGTATGTTTACTCACTTATTTACAATTAGGAAAGGACATATAAATTTTAAAATTTAACCTAATTATCTTGATCATGATATTTGTATAAGTAAATAGATAAAATTAAAAAAAATTAATAAGAGAATTTTGCATGTCCATGATTAAAGATTATTATAAAAATATTAGACTATTTTTTATTATTAAACCCTAGTGGTTAGAGGTATTTACACTTCCCACTATTAAGAACCTCGGTGAGTTTTCTCCCAAAGTTGTGGGTTCGAGCCTCGGCTGACACAATCCTTGGGTTTCCCATCTAGGAATTTTCCACAAGGAGGGGGTTGAGAGATTGTAGCGTATGCTCAGCATCTCGTGAAGTCCAACAATTGTTGGTTAAAATTGCTTCCAACCACGTTTGAGTCGAAATACACCTTTCAAAAAAAATTTTTTTTATTATTTTTTATGAGTACCAACATTATTGACAATCATATATTTGTCGTTACTATTTAAAGTAAGATTAATCATAATTTGTCGGTTCCTGCTTTTGTTAAATTTTTTATTATTGTTATTATCATTATCATTATTATTATTATTATTATTTAACAAAAAGGCTTCGTTTAAAAAAAAAAAAGAAAAAAGAAAAAGAAGCTCTTCTCCTAGCTCAAAATTTTTCCATGCCCATTTCCACTTTTGTCTTTACCCTCATTTCTCTTTCCAAAAACCTCCTTTGATTTTCTCTTGATCTTTCAAATCTAGGGTTTCACATTTCCTCTCAATTCATTCTCTGTTCCTGCATTATATAAATTAATTGAACCCATGTTTTTTTTACCATTTATTTTCATAAAGCTTCAATCTTTTAAAATTTCTTCAAGTTTTTCTGTATTTTCTTGATTCTTGTGATGTTTTCTTACAACCCCATGTAAAAATCTTGAAAAAATTTGCATCTTTTTTGGTTTATTTTTGTGGGTTTTTAATATATCATTTAGTGTTGAAATTTCTTGAAATTTTAACAAAAAAAAAAAGTTTTTTTTTTCTAGGGGTGAAAAATCTAGGTGGTGAATGCATGGATCATAGAAGGGAAGAAATGGCATCTTTCTACCTCAATAGAGAAAGGGTTCAAAGAGGTGGGCTACATGGCCCACCTGCTTTCAAGGCCCATTCAAACCCTAAGATGACTCATGGTCATGGTCTAGTAGTAACCAAAGTGGAACTCCCCAAATCATCTAAAAGTTACATTAACTTTAGTGGTAGTGGTAGTAGTAGGGGTAGTTTGAGTGGGAGTGATTCTCTTGGGAAGAAAAAGAGAGGCAGGCCTAGGAAGTATACACCAGATGAGTCACAATCACAACCTGATATCAAGTTAATAGGTGTCCCATTTTCGGGTTTTTTTAGCCCGAAAAAGAACAGAGGGAGACCTCCTGGTAGTGGATGGAAACAAAGACTTGCTAATGTTGGTATGTTGTATTGTATTGCTAATGTGTGACAATTATACATGTTGTTTATTCCCAATTGATGACATTGTTTAGCATGCCATGTGGGGTTGTTTTATATTGTTGATTTGTTAGCTGCAAGTACATGTTTAATTATTTTAGTAAAAGTAGCCCTTAGTTTGTTTAAGATGTTGGGTATTGGAAAGAGTCAGTTATTATTTGTTTGCTATTGAATGTTAACCTCTAAAATAGTTATACTTAGGTGGCCTTTGTTTCATTGTCGGGAATAACTATCGGTGCAGAAATTTTGCATTGGAATTGGTATGAGGAAAGATATCGGGTGTTTCCTTGTCCTGACCCTTTAGCTAGCTTTAGAGAATTCCCGGATTTCATGGACCCATCCCGTAAAATAACACCGTCAACCATTCTTATTCCCAATTCTCCTATTCTCAAACCCTCAAAACAAACGGCCAAACGCACACTTGATTTCTTTTGTGTCAGAAAACACTGTAGTTTGTGTCAAACCCATTGCGTCTACCGCTTCTTACCCAAATCACTTGTTTAGCACTTCTTACTCAGATCACTTATACTTGAAAAGTGCATAGTCATTGACATTTTTGTGTATTTGAGATTCTGTTATTTGTCATCGCTTTCATTTTCATACACAAATAATGTTTTTCTTTTCTTTAATCAGGTGAATGGATGAACAATTCAGCAGGGTTGGCTTTTACACCTCACATCATCCATGTACCAGTCGGAGAGGTATGTGATAACTATCCCATTCTTAGTAAGTGCCTCTTTTCATACCGTTTGACACGAGAAATGTTCTTAAGTGACAAGATATATAGCTAGAGAACAACCAAAAATATATCGTGCTATATCATTTTCAGTTTTTCACTAATTTGGTGTTTTCCATTTCATCTTCCTTGGCCCCAATTTCATGTTACATTTATTCTCACGCCACATACATGGAACCTAAACATAGTAGTATTAGATGACTAAGAAATATTGAACGTAAAAGTGATGTTTATTACTGGTATAGCACAATCTATTACTAATATACAAGCTAGCCAAGTTAACCAAAAACCTAGAGGTCCCTGAAACCTTTTTAACCTAATTTTGCATTCACCTGTACTTTCAGTTTCGTTGATCGTATAATATGGTATAACCTTTATTAAAGGAACCACATTCTAACGTTTGAGGTCAAATAGATATTCAATTTAGAAATTCAAGAGAACGTTCTAAACTTTTGAGGAAAACTTTTGCTTAAACCTTGAGGAAAAAACATTTTTTGAACCTCAGTATCATCGAAATCTAGTAAAATACTTGAAAGCATTTTTTGAACCTCTGTATCATCAACATTTACTTTCTGACCATCGTATTCCATCTATTGAACTTTTCAGCAAAGAAAGGAAAAAATTGACGTGACGATTTTTGCCTTGTATAAATGCTAATTGTCAAATTATATGGTGCAGGATGTTGCCGAAAAGATATTATCTTTTGCACGACAAAGGCCGAGGGCTCTATGCATCTTGTCAGGCAACGGATCTGTTTCTGCAGTGACACTAAGTCAGTTTTCATCTAATGAGAGCACTGTGACCTATGAGGTTAGGCTGTTAGGGCATTTTCATACTTTGAACTGACTAAGTTTACATGGTTAAATGTGTTCAGCTATGTCAGCAAGTATATATAGAATTGATCTAGGGAAGTTCCATGATCCAGAATCAGGCTATTGACTTTGCTCCTGTGTTGATCTCTTTTAGGGCCGATTTCAGATATTATGCTTATCAGGTTCTTATCTGCCTTCTGAAAATGGTGGGGCCCAAAACCGGACAGGTGGTCTTAGTATCTCAGTTTCTAGCAGTGATGGTAATGTCTTTGGAGGCGCCATTGGTGGTAGTGTTGTCGCATCCAGCTTAGTTCAGGTATCATTTTGAGATTATCAAAATTACATACATGTGATTTGAAGTGTGAAAAACTCCTCAAACTGTGATTTTGGCATTGTAGGTTGTGGTATGTAGTTTTGTGTATGGTGGTAATAATGTGAAAACAAATACCAAATCGGAAGCACCCTCAGCAGACAAGAAGAGTTCTGATATTCAGCTGAATGAGGCTAGACCGATAGCGGTTCCTTGGGAACCAGATTCACCAGACAGACTGAGAAACTCACCTACTGAAATTGACCTAACCCATGGATGATATATTATTATCAGAATGGTTGATGTTTCTGTATAGGTGTGTTGTAAATGAATGGTGCAGAGAACTACAAGAAAGAGAGATCATAATTATGCCCTCTGTAATTTTTCCTTATTTGTAGATTATAGATGGGTTGGGCTAACTTATCTGTAACCAGTGTCAACCATAACGAATTAGGAGATTTTCTAGTTTCAGTGATAGCCTACTCTTGAGATGTGATAATGAAAAACCAAGGTTTTCTCAGCTAATTTGATGCAAGATTCTGTTTAATCTTCTGAATACTCTTTTAGTCCTTTCATAACCCTGCAGATTATGTTTTTAAGCGTTCATGCTTATGTTTGTGTGTTATGCACTTATGCAGATGCTCTTGAACCCAAATGTCTTGTAGGGATAATTGCTCATAAAAGTATAGTATTTTCTTTCAATTCATCTCTAGGAATGCATTTCAAATTCAATGTTTACAGGTCTTGAAGTGGGTTAATGGTTTAATTCTGTAGCATTAATTTAGAAACCATGCCCTTTCTTTGATATTTTGGAAGTACTTGGACAAAATTGACCGGAAAACATGCTATTATGGAGAACTTTTCTGGTTTGTGATGTGTTGCGCAATCTTTGTTTAGGCAGTTGAATTTGCAAATTAAATCTTCGAAACACATTCACGAAGCTCGAACTAAAAACTATAGTTCAAATTGAGCAATTTTAGTGTTGAGCATTGATCTTATGACAAAAGAAGCCTTTCACACTTCCAAGAGTTTCTTCACATCTCTCTGCAAAAAGATCAAGTTTGCATATTTTAACGAGATGTCATCTACCATTAAAGTCTCTACAAAAACCATCTAGTCTTATACTAATTCTTTAAATCAAGCTCTTTTACCTCAATAGTAAGAGGTGCAGTTGTTGGGTAATAACGTTCAACGGGTTGCCCGTTCTTGTCAACAAGAAACTTTGAGAAGTTCCATTGAATATCATCCCCAAAGAGACCCCATTTTCCCGACTTCAAGAACTTGTACAGAGGCGCTGCGTTTTCACCATTCACTTCAATCTACTAAATGTTGCACACGCAGAAGTGCAAGTAAATTGTGTTAAGATACATTTGTATATGACTGGTGTTGAAAACATATTGTATATTTGTATAGGAATATAAAATGCTAATAACTATCAAATTGGATTTTACCTTGTCAAAAACAGGAAACTCCGATTTAAATCGAGTGCAAACAAACTCTAAAATTTGCTCGTTGCTTCCAGGCTCCTCATCCCCAAACTGATTGCATGGAAATGCTAAGATCTCAAAACCTACGTAGCATAAAGACTGATAATTACACAAGCATACTTAATACACCCAAACAAACCAAACATTCGAACAATGTTCATACAGTTGAACAATTTGCCTGAGTTTAACATTCCACGTGCGTTCCAAATGAACAAACATTCTGGTTATTGACTTACTAAATCACCAATCACCCACCATATATGAAAAAAATAATGCACAAAAAGTTATCATGTGTATTTGTACTTGGCATTAAGCAAGTCACATTTCAGATGATGACTTATTACACAAGAAAAATAAGTTTATACTAATAAACGAACCTTGATCTTTGTATTTTGCATAGAGTTGATTGAACTCAGAGTAATTGGAATTTGTCAACCCGCTGCCACAAAGAACCAACATTCCATGAATATATTTCCAAGAAACCTAAAGGCAGTTGGGAAATGGCACCACATGATCATATACTTAAGCAGCAGAGTAGTTCAAGAGCATGATAAGGAAACATACCATTTGGAGGCAACATTGACTACAAGTAGGACTTTTCCATTGTAGATGCTAAGATCTACATCATTTCCATTAGCATCCTGCATATAAAGATAACGAGTGAGTATGTCGACGTTGACTAATCTAAGACAAAATGGAAAACCGACCCATCATCGGTCCCCCAAGGGCCGGTCTCACTGCCAACATTAGAGAAGGTAAATCTTGTAACACGATGGTTAAAGGGACATGGGGTCATGGGGACAGGATATGAACCCTTGACGTCCGCTTTTTTTAAGTTCAGTTGTTTACATTATTCTATATTAGTCATTGACTCAGGTAAATCTTGAAAAATGACTTGTTTCCACACCTGCATAAATATTGTATCCCGAAACATGCCTTTGTACTATGGCTAGTGTTCAAAAGGAAGCTCAAAACTCAGGATTTATTGCAGCCATGGGACGTTCAACACTAGCCTTTGTACTATGGCTAGTGTTCAAAAGGAAGCTCAAAACTCAGGATTTGTTGCAGCCATGGGACGTTCAACACATGCCCTCTAATACGGTGTTTGTGTGCCCATTATGTGAAACACAAGCTGATTCACATAACCACCCTTTTTTTTATTGTTATATTCTAAGCAGGTGTGGAAACAAGTCATTTTTCAAGCTGGTCTTCCCTATGTCTCATCGACTTGGGATGTGATCGTGGATAATCTACTTTCTTCTGCAAAGTCTAAATCTTCCAAAGCAATAACATCTAGACTGATCCTAGCAGCCTCGGTGTATCACATTTGGAAAGAGCGAAACGATAGGCTGTTTAAACAACAAAAGAAGACTGCTATGCGAGTTGGTCAGGAGATTGTCGAGGTTGTGAGACTTAAATTACTCACATTTCGTTACATGAAGTCGCCTCACATGGAAGGTGCACTTACAGAATGGCAGATCCCTTTGTCTTTGCTGAAGGACAAATAGTGTTGACTAGGCGTTTATGTATTGTTTTGTATGTTCATAGGGTCTAGATGAGGTTTTGGTAGTGGCTTTGTCTGCCTTTGTTTTTTTCTTTTGGTGCTGGTTGTTACACAACGTAATTAATCCTTGTGTATAGTCGATATGGTATTTGAGTCATATTGCCTGATCTCTAATTGTTTTTGGTGTAATACAACTAACCCGGGGTATCTTCTACCCTATTATACCAAAAAAATAAATTAGTCATTGACTCATTGCTATACTTTTACTTACAATATAACCCGGCCAATACTAGTACGTAGTAAATTCTTCAGTTTATTCTAAAAATGACTATGAAAGTGTTCATATATGAGAATTTGGGGTTATATTTGACTTTAAAAGTCAAACTTAGAGTAGCAAATTGTACAGGGGTTTTGGGAGAATGTTACAGAACAAATTACCAAATCAAGATTCCCAACCAATCACCAAAAAAGCTCAAATCTTTCTTAATGGGTATCAATCTTTACTTACAGTGATTACCAACTTATGAAATCAAGATTTCAAGAAAAAAGATTTCCTTTAAGCTGAAATATTATGTAGTATTATTTTACTGCATGTGATATATGTATTAATATGTATAGATAGATAGAAATGAGATTGAATTGAATTGAATAAACAGGGTTTACCTTGATTATAAGATCATGGATGGATTTAGGTTGGCTTGCCATGGTAGACTGACTTTTAAGGCTTCAGGTAACAAAACAAATGGTAAACTAAAATAATAAACTTGGTGCTGTTTGGTTGTTGTTGAGAATCACATGGGTATAGGTATAGGTATGGTTCTAAAAATCCTTCAAAAACTATTATATAGTAATATTCATTAATTATTTTTTTTAAATTTACATTTTGATTTTTTCATGTGTATTCATCTAATAATTAGAAAGAGTTTTAAACTAATTATTGTCAAATAGAATATATGGTATCACTGATTTTAACATTTTAAGGTGGGCATTTACTTTTTGCTTTTTCTAAAAAAATATCTTTTATTACCGTGTATAAGTTATTATTATACTTTGATGGGTATATGTAAAAGAGGTGAAAATTAGGAGGTTTGACTTGAGTTAGTTAATTTCGGTTTGATACTTTGATTTGGTATGTTTTGTGAATTATTTTATTACGTATACGTCTTATTATGCAATTTTATAATCATGATAAGCTTGTAAACTAAAAATTAAGTCATAAAATTTTGAAGTAAATTCAAATAAATCAAAACCAGATAAACTAATAAGCTAGGCAAAACACCCTCTAAAGAATATTTGGGTTCCTTAAGTACTTGAGTATACTAAGAATAATAGAAGTTTTCTTTCTTTTTTTTTTTTTTTTTACCACAATAAGCATTAGCTATCAATCATGATTATAAAATTGCATAATAGACCAGAGGCAGTCCACAATGCAGAAAGTAGCCCATTTGGTTTTGGCCCGTTATCAGTATCAATCAGTCCAGTGTTTGGTCCACCGCTTTCTCAAGTTTTGGGTTTCAGTTTTTGATGGGTTGGTCTAGTCAGTTATTCTTTCAATTAAGGAAAAAAAAAGAAAAAAAAACTACAATAGCACGTAAATCAAACAACAAAGGGGTCAACAGAAAAACTGCAATGCACATACCACAAAGAAATTGCCAAGAGAAATCAAACTATACATAGCAATAGTTGTACAATTGATAAATGATCTAAAGAAATGACTATATTCTTTCTCCAATAATTGCATTTGGCATTATAAACAACTTAAAGTATGAACAAATGAACTAAAATGAATATTACATGTACGGGTTTTTAACCCGACAAGTTATCAAAAAATTTATATCAATCAATAACTAAACAAAAGAATACCAACTTGATTTCTCATCTTAGAGCAATGCTTTGCTTTAAATTACTCCAGTTTTAATGTTTTAACTCTCTCAATCAAATTGTTGATTGTAATGGAGAATGCATCTTGGAACAAATCAAATTTTGCATCTTGATCTCCATACACCAATGTTGGCATCAACTCATACACTATGTATCTTCTCATATCATCCCTCTCCTTTCTTGTCACTTTCATCAACTCTTTAACCACATTAACTTTCATCTTTCGCACCTCTTCTTGATCAATAAAAATTGAATACTTCCCACGATCCTCGGGCAAATGCCATGGATATTGATAGTAAGCCGTAAATGGGTCAAAAAGGACAGGAATACATCCTGCCACCAATGAGTCAAATACTGACTTTCTAGTAGGGCTATCACCCGGAGGCTGAAGACAGAATTCAGACTCCGTGAATAGCCCTACCAATGACTGGGGCTCGTCACAGAGCCCTGATTTACAATCAAAGAACTTACATTGTTCTTCGGTCGTAGATGTGCATTGGTCTATCAAGATAGATCTAATACTGTCTTGAGCCCCAGGACGGGCAGCACCTGCAAAACTAATGAGGCTTCGTCGATTTGATGAGATGATTTTACGTTGCCATGCACGGATGTCGTCGTCAGACTTAGGGTGGAAGTGAGTTGGGTGAGGGATTCCAATGTCGTTAATCTCCCATGGTTGTCGTTCGATCATGAGTTTAATCGGATTCTTCATTTCATCGAGTTCAAGAAATTTAGTTCCCCAAGAAGTGTAATCCTTCCTTCTAAAGTCCCAAGAAATTTTTCCCAAAACAAAGACATGATCTTTTCCTAAATTCTTATCCCATGGCTTTTGCATTTCTAGCCAATTTACGAGTTCAAAAGCCAAAGTATCCTTAACTTCACCAGAAACATTCTTAAAATGCCATCTCAAGATGTCTAATCCACCATAGTATGGAACATAGAAAAGTTTTGCTTGGTTTTCGTCATAAACACGACATGGGTGGTTTAAAACTCGTGAATGGAATATCAATTCCAAAGAGTACTGATGAGTCCTAAACCACCGGTTCCCGAGCTCTGGAATGGGCTCACCCAATGCGTTGTTGCTAAAATACTTGCACATATCGACCCAAGGAACCATGTCATGACATTGAGCCACCAAGTCTTTGTTGAACTTGGTTGGTAAGTCATAGACATAGACCCCCCTTCCTTCGCATTGGTTCTGATTCCCAATCTGATTCGTGGTCCATGCTCTATGGACTCGTAGTTGCTCTTCTACAACTTCCCTTGCTTTCTTAATCTCTTCAACTATTTCGCTTTGAGCATTGGTGTTTTTAAGGATGCCATCTTCATAAACTCTCTTGGGATCTTCTCTGTGTTCACGGGTGACCTCAACCTTGTCATTCTCAACTGTTTTGTCAAGAAAAGCAGCCGGGCTTTTTACTACGACTTTCGTAACTTCTTTGGGGACATCTTTGAGGTCATCTTTGACCTCAACATCATCATTCCCCACTTTTTTCTCAAGAAGACTACTTGGGTTTTCAACGACATTGAAAACTTCTTTGATATCACCTTTGAGGTTACGATTAACAGAATTTTCATTCAAGACGTGAACAGAGAATTCCGTCTTTTCTAGTTTTTCTTCAACAATAGGAATTCTCTTCTCAAGAAACTCTTGAGAGCTAGAATTCGTGAAAGGAAGATGAAACTCCTCGTTGGGTTGGGTGGTGGCAGAGAGACAGTAAAGATTACTCAGCTTACGAGACGAGACACAGACATGAACAATCCTACCAGATATATATGTGGTAGAGGAAGACCACACAAACATTAAAATCATGAAAAAGAGAGCAGCCGGAAGTGGAAAGACAAACCATGTCACACACGATCGTAAACAGCCTCTTTTAGGCTCAGCCTTTTTTGGGACCTTAGACTTCCTCTTAGACAACACAGCTACCATTTTCTATAAGTTAAGATGGAACTAGCTTGTTTGGGTTTTGGTTCATATTACGAGTTTTTAAAAGCTTTTCTAGTGAAAGATATACGGTGCATTTCTGGCTACAAATTAAGACGCAAATACAACATGAGTGCACGTAGAGCTTCAATTCATGATTAATCTTGCTTAGAATACTTGTAGGCACGATCATGTATGGACATTATTAATTTAGTTTATGGCTTAAACGTCAAACCCCAATCATTTGACCCATTACTATATCAACATTATCTCAGCCTACAAGATTTGTAATATTGTATCAAGGAATGGTTGGCTTGTTTCATCCCCCTTTTCAAACAAATTTAAAGTTAACAAAGACGTTTGGAAATACTAGTTATCCGTTTATAGATATTTACCAATAAACTAAAATAGGACTGAGGCGTAATTCTTGATCAACACGTCTCCATTTAATTTATTTATATTATTATATTAACTTTTTTAATTATATATAGATTCAATTTCCTTATTAAACTAAGAATTAAACTCTAACTCTTGGCTTATAGATACAAACACAATATAACCTTATTTAATTGATCATTTCCACATTGATAAACTTGTCTCTTTTTCTTTCTTAATTCTTCTAACTCCTATTACTTATATTACTTGTAATAAGTTATTAACATGAAGACTTTAAAATTTTGAATTTACGATCCGGAATCATAAGGTTATTTGTTGTCATCTATTATACTTACAAGTTCGTATTCTGATGTGATTGTAAAAATTTAAGGTATATTCAAAACTCTAACTAAACATATATTATATCTATCCTTACTGTTTATTAAAATTTAGCTTCAATCATTGGTTTACTTTAACCACAAATTATTTCATACTCACGACTCATGTATGGGGCATATCTGAATTTCTTTATGATACAAACGACATAGCTACCGTACATCGTGTGAGTATTATGACTAGTGTTTTATATAATTGATACATAACTAAACAAAATAAGTTGGTGTTGCCATTGGGTCATACAAGTTGATTTCAGGTGAAGCAGATCAAATGGGTTGATGCATTTAGTTTCAGTGATAGCCTAGTCATGAAATGTGATGATGAAAAACCAAGATTTTCCTCTGCTAATTTGATGCAAGATTCGGTTCAATTTTCTGAATACTCTTTTAGTCGTACCCTGCAGATTATGTTTTTAAGTGTTCATACGTATGTTTGTGTCTTATGTGGATGCTCTTGAACTCAAATGTCTTATAGGATAAATTGCACATAAAAGTATAGTATTTTCATCCAATCTATTTCTACGAATGCATTTCAAATTCAATGTTAATGGGTCTATGAAGCGGGTTAATGGCTTGATTCTGTATCACTAATCCAGAAACCATGCCCTTTCTTTGATTATAGAGAACGTATATGGTTTGTGATTTAGGCGGTTGAATTTGCAAACTGATTCTTCGAAACACAACCGAGTTAGAAATACATTCAGGAAGCTTGAACTAAAAACCAAACTTCAAATTGTGCAATTTTAGAGTTGAGCATTGGTCTTATGACAAAAGAAGCCTTTCGCACTTCCAAGTTCCAAGTGTTTCTTGACCTCTCTCTGCAAAAAGATTAAGTGTTAGTTATATTTTAACGAAATATGAATAATCTATCATTAAATTCTTTACAAATTAAACCAATTCTTTAAATTAAGCTTTGTTTTTACCTCAATAGGAAGAGGTGAAGTTGTTAACGTTCAACAGGTCGCCCATTATTGTCAACAAGAAACTTTGCCTATTCAGAGTAATTGGAATTTGTCAACCCGCTGCCACAAATAACCAACATCTATGGATAACCAACCCATTATCGGACCAGGGACCGATCTCACGGCCAACATTAAAGAACGTAAATTGTGTAATACTATGGTTAAAGGGACATAGGGTCAGGATATGAACTCCTGACGTCCACTTTTATGTTGCATCTTGCATGTCCCCCACCTCTAGGCTACCATTGGGTAAACAATCTAAAAAACATTCTTGTAAACTGAAAGTTACATGATATTTTAGTTTAAGTTTTTACATTATTCTAAAATTAGTCGTTGCTATGCTTTTAACTATACTATAATACTAGTAGTATTCTTAACTACTTTACATGAAATATATTTGACTTCAAAAGTCAAACTGATAGTAGCAAATTGTAGGGGTTTTGGGGGAATGTTACTTACAAAACATATTACCAAATCAGATTCCCAAATAATTACCAAAAAAGCTCAAATCTTTTCTAATGGGTATATGAATCTTTACTTGCAGTGGTTACCAGCTTATGAGATCAATATATCATGTAAAAATATATACTTCAAGCTAGCAAATATCATTACTTTACTGTATGTAATTTGTAATATGTATAGAATAAACAGAGTTTACAAGATCATGGATAAGTTTGGGTTGACTTGCCATGGTTGACTAACTTACCTTATGAAGCTACAAATTTCAAGACTTCAAAGGATTCAAAAAAGCTAATAAAAGAAAAGTTACTCTCTCCCTTCAAACTCTTATTTCAACAATTACTTTTGGTTAACTAAAGTAATGGAAATCACTATATATTATGTTGTGGAATACGAATGGGAATGAATATAAGGGGCGAGTACAATTGATTTTATAATATTTTTAGGAGGTGTTTTGACTCAGCTTATTTGATTTGAGTTTAGTTTGGTTAAAACTCATTTGTTGTGAATTATTTTATGACTTATAAGTCTATTATGCAATTTCATAATCATGATAAGCTTGTAAACTAGAAATTAAGTCACAAACCCAAGTTCTAAAATGTTTGGGTAGTTTAGTTACATATACTAAGGAAAATAAAAGTGTTTTGTCATAATAAATCCAAACTATTAGCCTCTAAAGTGATAATCCATCCCTTTGCTTATGAGTCTTACTGTGCCCGCCCATCGAAAAGCAACCCAGAGGCGGTCCACAAGGTAGAAAGTGACCCTTTCGGTTTTTGCCTGAGACCGGTCCGGTCTTTGGTCTACCTCTTTTTCAAGTTTTGGGTTTTGGTTTTGATGGGTTTTTATTCTTTCAAATAATAAGAAAGAAAAAATCTACAATAGCAAGATAAATCACCTTATATATAGTAAAAAAGTTATACAATTGAGAAGTAATCTAAAGAAATGACTATAGGATCGAGATTCTCTAAAGTTGTCTCAACTTTATAAGTAAAGCTGGCGTAATTTTATCAATAACTAGACAAAAAAAAACAACTTGATTTCTCATCAATGCTTTTTTTAATCCAATTTTAATGTTTTAACTCTCTCAATCAATTTGTTGATTGTAATGGAGAATGCATCTTGAAACACATCAAATTTTGCATCTTGATCTCCATACACCAATGTTGGCATCAACTCATACACTATGTATCTTCTCATATCATCCCTCTCCTTTCTTGTCACTTTCATCAACTCTTTAACCACATTAACCTTCATTTTTCGCACCACTTCTTGATCAATAAAAATGGAATACTTCCCATGATCCTCGGGCAGATGCCATGGATATTGATAGTAAGCCGTAAATGGGTCAAAAAGGACAGGAATACATCCTGCCACCAATGAGTCAAATACTGATTTTCTAGTAGCACTATCACCCCGAGGCTGAAGACAAAATTCAGACTCCGTGAATAGCCCTACCAATGATTGGGGCTCATCGCAATGCCCAGATTTACAATCAAAGCACTTACATTGTTCCTTAGTTGTAGATGTGCATTGTTCTATCAAGATTGATATTATATTGTCTTTAGCTTCAGGTCGGGCGGCACCGGCAAAACTGATGAGGCATCGTCTGTTGGATGAGATGATTTTACGTTGCCATGTATGGATGTCGTCATCAGATTTTGGGTGGAAGTGAGTTGGGTGGGGGATTCCAATGTCGTTAATCTCCCATGGTTGTCGTTCGATCACGAGTTTAATCGGATTCTTCATTTCATCCACGAAATCTACTTCCCCAAGAAGTGTGCTCATTCCTCCTAAAGTCCCAAGAAATTTTTCCTAAAACAAAGACATGATCTTTTCCTAGATTCTTATCCCATGGCTTTTGCATTTCTAGCCATTTTACAAGTTCAAAAGGCAAAGTATCCTTAACTTCACTAGAAACATTCTTAAAATGCCATCTCAAGATGTCCAAACCACCATAATATGGAACATAGAAAAGTTTTGCTTGGTTTTCGTCATAAACACGACATGGGTGGTTTAAAACTCGTGAATGGAATATTAATTCCAAAGAGTACTGATGCGTGCTAAACCAACGGTTCCCGAGCTCTGGAATGGGCTCTCCCAAGGCGTTGTTGCCGAAATACTTGCACATATCGACCCAAGGAACCATGTCATGACATTGAGCCACCAAGTCCTTGTTCAACTTGGGTAGTAAGTCATAGACATAGATCCCCCTCCCATCGCATTGATTATGATTTTGATTCCAATTCTGATTCGTGGTCCATGCTCTATGAACTCGTAGTTGCTCTTCCACAACTTCCCTTGCTTTCTTAATCTCTTCAACACTTTCCCTTTGAGGATTATTGTTTTTAAGAATGCCATTATCAGAGACTCTGTTGGATTCGCCTTTGAGGTCAACATCATCATTCCCCGCTTTTTTCTCAAGAAAACTGCTCGGGGATTCAACAACATTAAAAACTTCTTTGGAATCACCTTTAACAGAGTTTTCATTCAACACGTGAACCGGGGATTCCTTCTTTATTAGTTTTTGTTGAACAGTAGGAACTGTATTCTCAAGAAACTCTTGAGAACTAGAATTCGTGAAAGGAAGATGGAACTCCTCGTTGGGTTGGGTGGTGGCAGAGAGACAATAGAGATTACTCAGCTTACGAGACGAAACACAAACATGAACAATCCTACCGGATATATACGTGGTAGAAGAAGACCACAAAAACATCAAAATCATGAAAGAAAGAGCAGCCGGAAGAGGAAAGACAAACCATGTCACACACGATCGTAAACAGCCTCTTTTAGGCTCAACCTTTTTCGGGACTTTAGATTTCCTCTTAGACAACACAGCTACCATTTTCTATAAGTTAAAATGCAACTTGGTTTGGGTTTGGGTTCATATTATGAGTTTTTCATGAGCTTTTCTAAAAATATATGGTGCATTTATGGCTTTAAATTAAGAAGCAAAGACATTTAGAATTGTCCTTGCAATGCACGAGCTTTAATGCATGATTAATCTTGTTAATTAGAAGCAATAAAGGGAAGCTGGACGTGTAGGCAGATGGTTGTGACTGGAAAGTTTTTTTCCAGGGTCCAAGTTGGTCGAAGCAGCTGAAGCTACATGGAAATTAGCTAATAACGTAGAGATTGTAAAAATATATTACGAGTAATTAACTTAAACATGTAGGTTAATGGTTAATTTAAATTAGACTGAAATTAAATATGTAAAACCGGGTTGTACTTGAAATGCATGTCAAAGTAACAGACTAATATGAAATGTCTAGGTAAAAGTCGTTTGTAGAAAATTTCTTAGGCTATCTCTCCTTTATAAAATTAGAGGAGGGGGAGGCCGATTGTTTCATCCCATTGTAAAAGCAACTAACTTTGGCTAATAAATAACAAAGTATTTGGATATCTCTTTACGTGTCTATCAACTTTTTCATTTTTCTTCTTGGTCGAACAAAACCAACAGATTTTGTTGGGGTTTTTGGGTCAAATAAAAGCAAGAGAGAATAGAGATCGAGTTGGCTCCCTGATCGAAGAACAAACAGCAAACAAAGAATTATTAGTTGGTGATTGGTTAAAGCTAGGCTAGATAGCTCACAATCTTTGACTAACTAGTGGGAATGGTTTGTGTACTTTTACTTGGTCGATCATCAAGCTGCTTACATTCATTATTATGTTCATTTAAGCGGCTCAAGTCATTAAAGTGGTGTTTTTAATTAGTATTAGACTTTGTTAAGGGATTTAAACTTAACAAATTGTTGATTTTTTAATTAAAGTTTTATCGGCAGGTGTAAAATTACACAAAACCATTTTTATAATGGAGAAGTGAATATGGAGCTTACAATCTGTTTTTTTAATTTATAAATATCATGGAGCCCCATCATAATATTTTTATGTGAAGAGTTCTCCATCTAATTAGATGAGGAACAACCTCATATTCACTTTTCTTTTTTATAATATCAATATTATCTCAATTTAAGAGATTTGTAATATTGCATCAAAGAATGGATGGCTGGTTTAGTTTCACCAATTATTAATTTACTAGTTTTAATACCCGTACGATGTACGGTGACTATATAGATTGTATTATAAAGAATTTTGAATACGCCTTATACATGATTTGTGAGTCTGAAATAAATTGTTGTTAAAGTAAATCAATGAACGAAACTACATTATAATAAACAGTAATGATAAATATAATATATGTTTAGTTAGAATATTGGATTTAACTTAAAATTTTAGAACCACATCAAAATCGGAACTTGTAAGCATTGTGGATGATGTAAATAGCCTCGTGATTTTGGGTGGTAAACTCAAATTTTTGAAATCTTAATGTTAATAACTTATTATAATTAATATAAGTAATAGGAGTTCAATAATTTAAAAAGAAAAATAGACAATTTATTAATAAGAAAACGATCAATCACGAAAGATTATGTCTTTTGTATTAAAAAACTAAAAGTTAGAGTTTAATTATAAGTCTAATAATGAGAAAATTGAATTTATATATAACTAGCAAAGCTAATATAACAAAACTAATAAAAAAAAAGGATACGTATTAGAGTTTATTTATAAGTCTAATGAACAAATTGAATTTATATACAACTGTAAAAACTAATTTAACAAAATAAATAAATTAAAATGACACTTGTCGATCAATGATTACGCCACATGTCGTTTCAAGAATATGTCGATCCTGTTTTAGTTTATTGGTAGATAGTTAACACAGACATTTAGAAATATACATAATTGGCCCTGCATTGCACGAATTTCAATGCATTATTAATCTTGTTAAAATACTTTTAGAGATGATCATGTCAAAATACTTAATTGTCTTGATACTTTTTCTAATTTTCCAAAAGTGAAATGAATACAAAATTAGATGATGTTGTAAGTAATTAAAGGTGAATGATGATGATAATATAATTGTGAGTTTATGGTTATTGATGATATAATTTTCTTAATCATCTCCAGTTCTTTGTTTTTGTTGTTGATGAAGATATTTGTAATTTTGTATATATATAGATGAAGTTAATGATAATATGAGATGTTTTTGTTGTTGATATGAAAAATCTTTGAATGAGTTTAATGGGATGCGTGTGTTTTGATCGATTTAGGTCTACAATAACAGGGTTAAAAGTGTTATAAAGGTCAAAAGTGTTATAAAATATATGGGGTGTATGTTGCTTCTCTCAGTTTCATGAATACATTTAATTGATAGATCAAGATGTAGATTTGTTTGGAGAAGAAGATAAGAGACTAATAAATAAAGTAAATTTTAATTTTCGTCCCTGAACATGTCGCATTTTGCACTTTCAGTCTCTCAAGTGGAAATGGGAAAAGACATTTATGCCCTCACATGTTTTGCACGTGCGGACGTTAATGGCTGAAACTTAACACCGTTTGGCAAAAGGACTTCATTTGCAAATTTTAAAGTCAAAATTGTAATTTTTAAATGTTAGGTACAAAAAATGCAAAAGTTGTCAACTTCAGGGACGAAAAGTGTAATTTACCCTTTAGTTTATGGCTTAAATGTCAAACCCCAATCTTTTGACCCATTATTATTATATCAACATTATCTCAACCTACAAGATTTGTAACATTGCATCAATCACCAATAGTTGGCTGGTTTCATCCCCCTTTTCAAAGAATTTATAGTTGACAAAGACGTTTAGAAATACAAGCTATCCATGTAATGCAGCAGGACTGAGTCTTGGGTCATATCAAGTATTTGCCAACCCTAGTTCCATGTCAGTTTTGACGCCGGGTTTTGGGTCATATCAAGTATTTGCCAACCCTAGTTGTCATCCACCGTATAACAATTGAAACTGAAATTTCCATGAATAAAAGCCCATACTAAAATGAGATAAAAGTTGCAAACAAAACAGAATAAGAGTATAAATGAGGAAATATATAATGCATCATATGCTGATGATAGAAATTGTGACGAATGAGTTCAATAATTAGCGGCTGAACAAAGACCTGAACAGAAAGTGGGGAAACGAGGGTCAGACAGGGAAAAACACTAATCACACTGATGATATACTAGAATTATATAGAGATTTATTAAAGGACCAAAATATTCAAGTTTTTAGACTTCAGAGCAAAACCTAAATCAAGGATTACACCAACATATCTTATTTGTCAATCAGTTGCCTAACAAACATCCATCCAGCTGAGCTACATGAGGTTCTCATAGCATGCTATCCGTCCTAGCTGGCAGCCTTCTGAAGAAGTTAATGGGAACTGAAGGCAAACGATGGCGGAACCTAGGATGCCTCATCATATAGATCCCGATCAGGGCTGCAATTGCCTGAAATGGTGTAACATATAACACAATTGCTGCTACTAAACAGAAGGTAACGAATATAGCAGTGGCTCGAGGGTCCCTCCAGCTCAGCAGTGACTGCATCCGTTCCCCTTGGGTTGCAATGTCGCCTATCACAGTCTGTATTCTCCCTGCCACACTTCGTAGACGGTCATACCTCATCCGAACCAGGTCCGGGTTTCGGCTTGTTGGGAACGTGTCAAACTCCTCATCAAGCTCATCAGGGTGCACCCCTTCGGCTTGTGAAATTTTTGTGTTCATGTGGGGTGGATAACGAGGACGATATCTGAAATTCCAAATCCCGATCAAGAACATGTAGAGGAAAACTGTTGGCAAGATCAATTCAGGGAAGCAAACGAGCATAATGAAGAGGACGTGAACCAGGATCGTCGTGATTGGGTTCCTCCACATACAGATGTCACCGAACCACTTTGAAACCGCAAATAATGGTGCAAAAATTGTCATTAGCCGGAAAAAATTGGCTTTGCTTCGACGCATACTCCAGAGATGTGAATCAACATCAGACATGTATTCTACCACCTCCTTCCGAAGTGGTGGCTCAGCCCGACCCAGGCGAGTTGCTACAATGAGGACTGCCTGGTGGCGCAACATGTCAAGTTGCATCACACTGAATGGGCGGACATAGTGCATTTTTGGTAACAACGGCCGAGAGTAAGTATAAAGCATGTTGACAAAGTTTGTGCACGAGAACCTAATAGCTAAGTGGACCTCACCCATTTTCTTCACACCTTTTGGGTTCAACACGAGTAATGGATATGAATGAGTATAAACCCTACCTGCCTCGAGTGTTGAAATACGGATTCTGACTTTTCCGATTTTTAGATCTTTACTGCTTGAGTCCTTGTCCCCTAGCTGACTGTTATCGAATACACCGACAGTGAGTACTGTTGCAGTATCAAACACCTCCCATGTATACTGCTCATTATACTTTGGGCTCAAATTGTCAACTATGGTCCGGGTTCTGACCCACTTATGCCCGTATTTTGCAACACAATAAGTATCAGATGTCCCTCTTCCATCTCGGGTTTTCATTGGGTGCAGCCCGACAGCATTTAAAATCCCCAGCTCTAAAACTCCGATTGTCGGCTTCCACAGTTGTTTTGCAGTTGGTCTAAGATCGCTACTGTAGTGAGTTGACTCGTCAAGAACATGGTAACCTCCATCAAGACAAATCCTGAGATGAATCCTCATAGAAAACTTATCTTTCTTCAGCTGATCGACATCAACGGCGACGGGCTTTTCCAAATTAAACCACCGAGAATGGATTATCCGATCATCAGCTCGTTTTTCAACCATGTTTAATGGTATGATCACCCTTCCTAGAATCTCATCTTTTCCGGGACCCACGCGGTCTTCAACTGTAAGGATCAGATGGTCCTCAAAGGGCTCAGCAGCAACAAAAATCAGATCCTCGTTCCACAACGGGTTAAGTGATCGGGCCTGGACTGTTTTTGTCTTCATAACCTGGTTCCCGATGTGAGCTTTTACATAAGTATCAGGGAAACGAGTCTTATCGGTAGGAACCAAGTCCTGAGCCTCAACCACATTGACCCGCACATACCACAGACGAGGCGCTTGATAAACCTTTGACCGAATCAATGTTGATGCTGCCCCTGAACTGTCAACCGGGGTGGCTGCGTCTGAGTGCCATGCATCGGGAAATGCCTCGTCAGCTTGAGTCCCAATCCAGACTGCCAGCATAAGCTCACTCTTAATCCGGTCGCCTTTCTTGTCCTCGAGCCGGTACCATTGTGGAGCTAATGGGCTATCAGGTGGGACCCTTAACGGAACCTCATTGAGGTCAAACCTAACAAACCCCACAAAATCATCTTTGAGCAGATCCTTATCTTTAACCACAACGTCAAGTACAGAAGCTTGCATCCTCTCTCTCGAGAACGCGAAAACAATATTCCACATCGGGTTTTGGTTTTTCTCGATATGCCTAGTGACCCCTTTATAGTTCCCGATCCTAACCTCAACATATGGGTCAAGACTTCCAGTTATATCCATGTGAGGAAGATCACGAGCCTTCACAACCCGTACAAACAAGAAATGCATTTTCTCAACAAGATCATATGTAGAAGAAGCTTTATCTGTATGAATAACCCGCCCACCAACAACTCTCCCACCTCCCAGATAGGGGCTTGTCTCCTTAAGCGCATAGTCCACTGGCTGGGAAGCAGAGTCTGAGTACATATGAACTAGCTTTGGAGGCGGTGGTGGAGGGTTGGACTTTATTTGCTCGTATCCGTATCGCATCATAGGCGGTGGGGCAGCTGGAACAGCAGTATTGGCCGGAGCCTGAGTCTGATGAGGGAGATGATGGAAAGTATGCCTCACTTCACTTCTTTTAACGGGCTCTTGAACCAATTTGGGCTTTGTTTCAGAGTTTCGAGCCATGTGTACCACTGGTTCAGAAGACTTTATTGTCGGGTCATCGGTTATATAAACTTTAAGCCCAAGTTCTCCCCTCACACGGGAGAAGATCCCACGTTTCTCTAACGGGTAGTGCAAGACAACTGCGTCCGAATATGGAACAAACGAAGTTCCCGTTATGGAAACTTTTCCTAAAAACGACCTTGAATGGGTACCCTTGACATTATTGTACACAAAGGCGTCGAGTGTGAAATTTGAGAGCATTGAAGGATCGGAAATATTGAAGTAAAAGCTCTCATCCCAAACAGGGTCCAAGTCTTTCTCTTTGACTGTTGTACGGTAAGTTTGACCATCAAAAAAGAGCTCAACAAATGCACTTGATGAACCTTGACCATCTTTTGGAAGAAGGTTATGGGCCCCAGCTACATCTACCCCAAGCTTGAGACTCATATTCAAGTGGTGAATTCAACTACTGATGAACTACAGATAGTGGATACTGAATTATGGCTTGCTTAACCTGAAAATAGGAAGGAAAAAAACCATTACGTTAAAAAGCGAAAACAACAAAACGCATTCAAAATTCAGGAAAAGCAAAATAACATTGAAATATATCAATAACAAGTGTACTGCTCATGTGCTATGAAACTAACGTTGTACTCATAAGCTATGTGCTAATTATCTTAGCAATAATCATAACATAGTTACATAGATATATAAGCAACTTTTCAAGCAACATTAATGCTATGTAACTACTGACTAAAAAAAGAAGTCTCTCTATACACGTCTAAATACATACGCATAAACTGTATAATACAAACTTCTTCGATCTAATGTAAAAAAAGTAGAAGAAAGCGAAAAAGAAGAACCTCATTTCAAACATAAAATAAAACTAGAAAATTTCTATCTTTGAGAACTGAAAACTGATCTTGTTTTTCTTTTAGTTTTACTTAAAACACCTAAGGAGTGATCATCATCTTTTGTTGTACAAGATCTAGACTAAATTTAGGAAAAGGTTAAAAGACTTTTAAACAACGTACTATGCTAATCTAACTTTTAGGACAGATCCATGAACCTTAAACAAATAATTTATGAATTGTTTATTTGATTTAATATGATATAATATAAGATCTAAAGATGGAGTACATACAACAGTTGCTGAAAGTTAAAGTAAAGGGTCCCTAAAATGAAGCTAAATGCACATGCCACTTTAACTGTTCATAGCATGATTTAAAAGATTTATATGAAAATGAATAACCAACTCATTACTTTCCAATAGCTCCAAAAGATCAATATGAAATAACCGGTAATATTAATTTCTCATAAGACAAAATACAAGAAAGTAAAACATAACAAAAAGCATTTATATGCGTAATCCTTAAAAAAAGTACATTTACTTTAATCATTTGCAACAAAGTTTCAAGATTCTTGGAGGGATGATTCTTTAGCTTTAATACATATTTAAAAGAATTTATGAAAAAGTTGACAATCTTTAACATTAACATACAAAATGAGAAGCTTAAAAAGCTTTCAAGATTCTTAGATAATACTTCTTGATTCTTTAGATTCAAATATATTTAAATGAATCACACAAAAAGCCAATGATCATGTGTGAAAAAGACATTTTTGATCATTTTTAATTTAAAACAAATAAAATGTTTAGAAGATTATTGGGTTTAGATAAGTAAATAACTCACATAGATCCATCACCTAAACATAAATAATTTGTTTAAGGAAAATAAGAAGGCCCACACTTAAACTAATGCATAAGATTTAGATATATATATATAAATTGCACCAAAGCCCAGATCTTCATTGACTAAAACTTGAAAACAAAAGTGCCATTTATGGTTTTAAATCAATAAAAATGTGACCTTTTAACATCATAAATTAACACAAAAGCCAGGAACAGGTCAATTACTCAAACCCCACAAAAACCCAGATCTCATTTCACTCGCATTGTAACAAAAGTTCAAGATTCTTCATTTTTCAACCATAAAAATGAAAGCTTGAGACCCATAATGAGTTGGGTTTCCATTTGTGCAAAATAACCCCATATCAAGAACAAGATTCATTATATATTTGACATAATGGGTCATGCAATATAATCATTATATACCACCAAATTTAATCTAAAGTAACCCAGATCTCAGTCTTTTCACAATGAAGTAAAAAAACCACCATTTATAAAAAACTAAAATAAAGAGCTAAAAAAGAAAAAGAGAAGTACCTGAGTAAGAGCTATCAGCCACTAGAAAATGAGATACATCATCCTATACAGATATATATATTTGTTGTGTAGTGTTGTATTGAAGATAGAGCTAGCAGCAGCAAGTCGTATCAAAAAATCTGACAAGTCCTATTAAATTTAGTAGCTTAATGCCAAAAGAGAAGAAATTGTGAGAGAGAATACATACAATGCAGTGTATGCATATGTGTGTTTGTTTGTTTAATTTGTTTTTTATTTTAATTGTGTTTACATTGTGTTCAAAACGAGGAATGGAAAATGATGTGGCATTTTAGATTTTGTTTTCAGTAAGGTAGACCATGTGAGAAAGACCGTAGATGGAGGTTTGTTTGACTTACTTTTGCAATCTCAAGATGTGGCCCAAACTCTTGTTATGATTCAGGGTACACATAACATATCCCTTGTTGCCGATAAATTTAAAATAACATATCTTGTTTATGTGGCATTTTAAATAGGGATGGACACACATATTGTCATTTAACCTTTTATATAGGATTGCTACCAAGATATGCATTATATACATATATGAAAATTATATACTTAGATTGAGGGTTGAGTCTTGTAGGTGAGATGATAGATGTTGCGGTTGTAACTTGAGAGATATGACAATACAAACCAGCCACTCGCACCTGTAATTGCATTAAATTAAAGTAATATTATCTTAATAGTCAGATATAAAAACATATATCTAGATTTAATCACCTATAAAAATACTATCTAAAAATAGGCGAGTTCTTTTTAGGAGAGTTTAGGAAGGGAAGATGTGAGAATTTGCCTTGATAATATATCACATTATGTATACGTTTGTCGATTGCAATTACAACAAAAATATAATAGTTTTTTTTTTAGTTGATTGCAAGATTGGTCTCGGTGGTTTGTATATTTTAGCAAGGGGGTCCTTTTTGAGAATCGTTGCAATGGGGGTTCCTATTTTGAGAATTTTTTGCAAAATTGGTCGCTTTTTGACGGATCTGTTAAAAGTGGCCGTCAAGTGTGCACGTGTGTCGCAGTGTGGGGGTATTTATGTACTTTCTACCCCACAGGGACCCCCCATTGCTAAAATGGAAAAACCACAGGGACCAATCTTGCAACTTTTTAAAAAATCCATCACTAAACAATACCTTTAAACTTTTCTATAAAAAAAAATAATTTTATAAAATAATTCACTTAAAGTTAAAAGGTATTATTTAGTGATAGATTTTTAAAAATTGAAAGTTTATACAACTTTTTAAAAAGTTACAAGGTATTAATTAGGGGTGGATTTTTAAAAATTGTAAGTTTATAAAACTTTTTAAAAGTTAAAAGGTATTCTTTAGTGGTGGATTTTTGAAAATGATAAGTTTATAAAAATTTTTAGAAAGTTAAAAGGTATTATTTAGTGATGAGTTTTTAAAAATTTTAAATTTATAAAACTTTTTCTACAAGTATTATGATAATTAATAATTAATTTAATTCAAGATATTGTAACATACAATTATATGCTCATTAAGTCCCTAGTAGTAGATTTATGTATACTTTTAAATTTTAATAATGGAGATATTATTTATATAAATATTTTTATTTATGAAAGCTATTTATATATAATTTTTGTTATTATATAAGATTATATAAATAAAAGATTGCATGTTAAGAATTTGATATTTATTAAAAAAAAAAAACCAACCTGGTTCGAATAATAAAAATGTCATATGTGGTATTTTAATTATCTATTCTCGTGTCAAAAACAAAATCTTTTGATATATTCTTAGAAAGTAAATATATGTTATTATGTGAATTAGAGTTAATCATAAATTGAAGTATTTATAAGTTTTAAATTTTTTAGTGGTAATATGTTTTAGTTTTTTAATAACAAATAATCATGAAAAGTTAAAAAGAGTTAAAAATTATATTTAAGTTAATTGTTTAATAAGATTTATTATTTAATGGAAAAGTTAAAAGGTATTATATATTGATGAATTTTTAAAAAAGTTGCAAGATTGGTCCCAATGGTTTTTCCGTTTTAGCAATGGGGGTCCCTGTGGAGTAGAAAGTACATAAATACCCCCACACGTGCGACACACGTGCACACTTAACGGCCACCTTTAACGGATCCGTCAAAAAGGGACCAATTATGCAAAAAATTCTCAAAATAGGGACCCCCATTGCAACGATTATCGAAAAGGGACCCCTCTTGCTAAAATATACAAACCACAGGGACCAATCTTGCAATTAACTCTTTTTTTTTTCTCAAAAAGTATGGATTAGTTGCTCACAATATGAGATCTAGCTTGCATTATCTTAATCGAGTGCATAGTAGAAAGCCTTCACCCTTAATACTTTGTTGGAAAAAAAAACCCAAAATAGACCAATATTTATAATGGTTACTACTTACTAGTTATTTTATTTATGTGGAAATATTGATTCCAATACTTTGATCGGTTTATTATTTTATTACATCAGATTTAAATTTATTAAACTTGAATTATGTGTCTCATTTTGTAGTCTCTAAATTTTTTTCGAAAGTGAAATTATACACACTATAATTTACTCAAAAATCAAAATAACATCTATGGTATACAGAATTTCATCATTCAAGATTCATACATCATTATTCAATATAATTGAGTTATTATTCATAACTTATTTCAAAATAAGAAATAGTATATACTCATGAGGGAAGAGAATATGTGACAATCTTGTATCTAAGTTTGTATTTAAAATTTCTCACATGTCAAATTTAAAACCATAAAGAAAAGGAGGTTACGTGCAATCGTGTTAATTGTGTGGTCAATACACTCTATCATATGTCATGCTTAATTTAAATGAAAAGAAACACAAAAAGGGGGGGGGGGGGGGGGGGGGGGGGGGGGGGATCGACCTAATCTAAAAACACCCCCATTATCATTTTAAGCAAAGTACAAGGTGAGATCATCCAAATCTTGCATGATCATTTGAAAGGGTGATGAAATATATAACTACGTATGATCGAGCTAAAGCCACAATAAAGAACCAATTTTATATGCATCAAAAGTTGGAGGTGTGCTGTAGGTGAAAGTTACTCATTAAAGTATACCACTAAGACCCCTAATGTACCAATACTATGGCCGTATTCGACATCTAATACAGTTCACTATTGGGTGTGGGCCGTATTCGAGCGTATTGGATTGCGTATTGGTCCCTTTCGTGGTGGGGAATACGGAACCTTTATTTTTTAAATTTTAAAATCGATTTATATATATATATATATATATATAGAGAGAGAGAGAGAGAGAGACATCTTTGTGTGTGACTGTGTGTGTTTTGTGTATGTGTGTGTATTTGTGTTTTGTGCGGTTTCCGGCAAGAAGTCCGGCAGCAAGCAGGGGAGACGAGGTTGAAGACAATACATACATATTTATATATTTATTATTAATTTTCATTTTATACCCTATAATTTTGTATATATACGCTTTTGAACCTATAGTTCCATATATATATTTCAAAAACTATTTAAAAATTATTATTATTATTATTATTTCTATTATTAATTTATTTAGTATTAATATTTATTAAAAATTTGAAAATAAATATGTTAGAGTGTATTGGAATGTATTGGATGTATTGGGTATTGGGTGTGAATTGAGAAAAATGTACTGGAAAGAAGTTTATTTAATGTGGCGCTGACGTGACAATGTATTGTATAGTATTCACCCCACCCATTAGGGATGCTCTGATGGAACACATTTTTCATGTCTTAAAATAGTTTTTGAAACCAAAAGCTTTAGGGGGGAAGGTGTCATGATACACCAACCCTCATCAACCTATACCTTAAACCAATAATATGTTTCCAAGTCATTTCAATCCTTTAATCTAAAAATTCATCTTTTATTGGGTGTCATGATATAACTTAGTATTTAATTCTATTCTTTTAGTATTTATCATATAAAAAATCATCATTTTTATTAGACTAGTTTGCTTTCTTTGAATACGCACATAGAAAATTTTATTCTTTTAATATACATAATGAATAATTATATAAAAAATACATTACATTATACTTTACATTATACAATACATTATTTTTTAAGGAGTAATATATGTGGATCGAGAAACTGTTTTGTGTTGGAGTCATTTCTTATGTTTTGTGTATTGTGTTTGTGTTTATACTTTATATAGATAAAAGTTAAATGGGAAAAGTTTTTTTATTACCAAACAACATTTTTTAATTGTTCAAGTCATTCAAATGTTACTTCTCACTCAGTCAAAAGCATCCATTTAATACGTTCTTTCACTATGACATTTGGTTTCCGAAACCGAAGTCACTCAAACTAATTATAAGCCGATGAAGAGGAAATGGAGTATTTAGTCAGTTTCATATCCACCCACATCAAACCGAAGCCCACACCCTCCCCCCTTAGGTAAGATTTTAATAAAATACGATCATAGGTATAATTAATATAATTAAACACCAGTTGATCGGATGATGGAATTCAGTTCACTTGTATGGTGTATATGTATGTCGATATGTTTTTGACTCATGAGTCCCTTCCCAATGTACCATGTAATACATATGTTGTGTTGGGAATAAAGGGTAGACCCGTAAAAACTAAAAAGAAGTCAAACTGAAGGGGGTTTTAAGCCCCGAGTTATTTCAGTCTAAACACGTGTGGTTTGAGCTTTTCATACTGTTCAATTGGTTGTTTATGTTGCGTCTCGAACGCTAACAACTAATTCGCAGTTTAAAAAATAAAATAAATATTAAGTCTAATCTAGCAAAATTAAATAGTAATCTCTTTATCATTCGATTTTGGTGACCATTAGACATAAATAATCGTGTTAAACTTGGCTGAAGAGTTCTTTTGTAAATGTTTTTTCTTTTAAGTTAGTTTATGCTTATTGTTTGTGGGAATGTTGTTACGGAGTATTACATGTTAGCATTAAAATCAAGTTCATTGTACACAAAATTAGATAAGATAAAATCCCCATGACGAAAAATGGGCCAACCGGCCTATGATGAAGAAAAAGGGGCACGTACAGTTACTACCACGTGGCCCGTCATTAATGCTGCAATATTATCACATGTGTCCTCCACATGAAATCCCCTCATTCTACGCATTTCGAAATAATTTTTCGTTCGTTCATGTTTTTATAAACAATATATTATTATCGACATGAAACTTTTTTTTTTTTTAACGACAAAAAGAATTTTATTAAAGAAGACCAAACTAGCAAAATGCTATAGGTCAAAGTTACTTATTTGCTTAATTAAACCAACTTTTACTCTCCAATTAAAGGTATAATTGTAAAGTTGTTTTTTTTTTCCTTTTCTTTTCCTTTCTTATGAACTAAGATTATAATTAAATTTCTATATAATTTCTTATCTTTTCATTTCAACTTAATGCATTTTTTTCTATGTAATTTCTTATCTTTTCTTTCCATGTCTAATCCCCTCCTTTCTTTTCTTTCAAAAGAACTGGAGAATGTAGTGTAATTGAAAACATAAACCCTTTCAAAACCCTAAAATCCATGTTCGATAAATGAAGCCTAATTTCATTCCATTGCGGTACACGTAAAACAAAAACATAAAACCCATTTAAAACCATGAAATCCTCGTTTGATAAAAGAAACCCAATTTCATTCAATGCAGTCTCAGATCCAACAGATAATTTCGAATCTTAAATTCTCAAAAAACTTAGATATTGATTTAGCCTTTAAAAACGACACCGAAGTTTTTTAAAAAATATGTATTTTTCGAATTTGTTGAAGCAATTATTAAAGAGAAGGAAGTAGATGCCAATTTGTTGGCAGAATTGTTGGCCACTTACCATCCAAAAACACATCAATCGGTAGTCAGGGAACGCACGTGAACATAAATAGATGCGCTTTAGCTGCTGCCTTTAATGTGCCTAAAATTTATGTTGATGCCCCATACGAGGATTATATGCCTCCAGTTGATCCGAATGACGAAGAGTATGCATTGTTCTTGCATGAATTTGTTCTCAAAGTGATGTATCTGAGTTCTGCTACTACATGTCACAAGAAAGATATCAGATGGTGGATAGTATAATGGATGTGCACCCGAGATAGTTTGACCTTTCAAAGTTCATGTGGATGCTAGTAGAACAAGAGTTAAAACAAGGAGTAGATATAAGATTAAGCTACTTTAGTCGCCATTTGAAATGTTTGATTAAGTCACAACATCCGGATTTGTTTCCTAGTTGTTGAAGATGATGGTGGTCAGCCCGGGGTTGAGGTGGAGATTGGTGATGCGGTAGTAGTAAGAAGATTTCAAAGAAGACGACTGAGCCCAAGAAGAAGAGTTCAAAGAAAATCAAAAGAGTTTCTACGAGCGCTCAGGTTTGAATTTCTATCAAACTTCTTATTTGATCTCATCATAACCACAAGATATATACTGAATTTGAGAAAGACTAAACTACAATATATATATATATATATATATATATACTTATATTATATAAAGAACCCCTTTTTTACTGTGGCCTTCCAAGAAAAGTCACGTGGACTTTTTTTTTTCTTTTCCTTTCTTATGAACTAAAGATTATAATTAAATTTTATATATTTTTTTCTTTATTGTCTACTATTTGTTGTATGATATATAGTTTTCTAAGGATGCATGCTTTTGCTGGAAATTGAAACTCCGTTGTTAGTTATCTTATTGTATTAAATAGTGATATATGACAGTGGGTTTGGTTACAGAAAAACAATCCATGGGGTAAAACTACTAAGACCGGTGCTTATAGGCTTCTTCCCCATGCGTCTGGCTGCGTCCGACTTCGACAGGGTGGAAGAGCCTATTAGCACGGGCTGCGTTTTTGGTGCGTCCGGGAGCCCACTTCCAAAATCAGACGCGCGTTAGGGAGAGATGTGGGGCCCAAATTAAAAAAACCATTTTTTATTACCATTTCAAAATTAAACGGCTACTTTTTATTTATTTTTTTGTTTTTTTTTCAAACCTTTAATTATTCTCGCTCTACCATATTTTCTGGTATTCCTTGCTCTGCTTTTCTTTCTCTTTCATTACCAGGTTTGATTTGTGTTCTTGGCTTCTTTGAATAAATGATTTTTTTTTTTGATATTTTTGAAGTGTGGATTCAATTTGTAAGTTTTAAGTTTTGGGTTTAATCGGTGGGTTTTATTTTGTTGATGGCTTAGACGAAAGGATGTTGATGAAGACTTGTTATTATTCTTATTATTGTAATCTATAATGTTATTATCAAACGAAATAAATAAGAAAAAAGGTAGAAACCATATAATGTTGATGGAGGGTTTATTTGTGGGTTTGATGGTGATAATAAGTCCCGATCTTGAATTCTTCAAACTGTCATCGCCGGACGCGAATCATTTTTTATTGATTGCGCTAGCATAAACCACACACTTTAAGGTAAACCGCCGACCACCCATTTGATTGATACAAATTGCCGACCACCCCTCTTAAATCCACGAAGTAATCAAAGAAAATGGTCAAAGGATTCTCTCGTGTAGAGAAAATATGGAAGAATAAAAAGAATAGTATAAGAAAGAAAGAGAAATGGGATATACTCTTAGTAACTAGATGTAAAACCCATATGAAAAAAGGGGATATGTTTGGAAATATAACTTTAATAAATAACTTAAAATATGTCTTATAAAAATAGTTGCCTTATTTTATATGTTTACAAACCATAATATTAAGACTATGATTAACTCTTAAAGGTATAGCGGTAGATCCCGTGTGAAAACACGGGTTGACGATTGCAAAATTATACCATGAGTTGTAAAATAAAAGATACTACTTCTTGCGAGTTTCATGAATTCTTTCATACATATCCATCAATCACAGAGCTTTTTCCTGTCAAAACATTACAATTGTGAGAAATAATTTATCTTATCATGATAGCCAAAGGTTACTTTTGCAAGTGTACTTCAATAAATCTTATTATATTATAAGAGACAAATCAAGCCAGGCAAAGTTGAGAGAATTTAATAACAAAAAAGATAATTCACTAAAAGTGAAAGCATCTATCACCATGTACATGTATTTAAGACTACTAATCAACCATTTACCAAAGCATCGACTTTTATGAAACTTGATATCACCAACAGTAGAAGATGAAGATAAGATAAAAAGGTTTGAGAATGTTATTTTACATCCATTAGATTAAAGTTTTGCCTACACTACTTCTTTGTCAACATTTGTTTACCTTAAAAAGTATGTAACAATAAAAAAAAAAAAAAAAGCCTCCAAATATCCCTAGACAAACAATGAAACAATGCATAAGGCTAGTTCTGACCTTTATGGACCAGCTTCATCAATATCACATATCTACACATGATGTTTCAAGTTTATTAATAAAGAAACCCATATCTAGAAATGATGTTCAACGAAGTAGATCTTCCACCTCTCTAATCTTTGGCTGATGGTCCATCAACAGGTTTTAGGATAGCTAAATCATACACAAACCATACATTTTAGAACTCTGATACACAAGAGTATATGTGCAACAATCGCAGGTCACATAAAACTGGAGGACTTAGTCTAAAGCAAGATAGAAACATGTTAGGAAAGCAATCCAACGGTGAAGATTATTTTTTTTTAATCCAAGGGTTGGTTTATAGTTATTGGGAGATTACTTCAATGAAGAAAAGTTATTTTGAGTCCAGCTTATTTTGAATCTAATTTGAATCTATTAATTTTCTTCCATTTTCTCAAATTCCAACCATCTCCTACCACCACTACCATCATTTCCGACCACCACCATGATTTTTCAGCGACGACGACCACCGCCACCACAACTTACATATGTATAAGTTAACTTTCACATGTGTAAATTATATGAACTCAAAATAAGATAGTACTCAAAAATTACCTGCCCTACTCCAATGGACTATTGACTTGTTGAATATTGCATCATTGACTTTAGATAACGTGAGCCTCTAACCAACAAACCATCCATAAGTGCATCGTGATCAACTGTGTGAATACTTCAAAATTACATCGACTTCAATAGCTTTACTATTCGTGTTTGAAGTACGTTGTTCTTAAAAAGATGAGTAATTCATCACACTAACATCCCTTCAATCAAACTTTCCGGCGGAGGCCAATTTATCGAAGCTCCCATCTTATCTTGCAACTAAATATTCATCTACATAAAAGAAGAATACAATTCTAGTTGAACTTGTTATTTATTTTGTCATAATACCAGTATACTTGTGAAAATTTTACAATCAAGTAGGCAAAATTGATGCAATGTGAACTTTAAATAAACAATATAAAAAATGTCTCAATGAGCTTTAAACAGTGATTCATTGAGGGAATGAGAGTGCAACTAATAAATTTGTTTAGCAAACCAATGCATTAAACCACTCAACTATATGTCCAAGTTATTGATCAGCTCCCCTACCTTCTATGGCTGGAAAAGATTTTTCCATAAATGAACCGAGCTTGCACGAAGCATTTATAGACTTTCAACTAATATTGTATCCGCACAATGCAACGGTGGTAACAGCGATGGTGGTTTAGTGGTGTCGGTGACGGGGTGATGACATCAACAATTGGTGTCGAGCGGTGTAACCGTGTAAGTTGATGTAATGGTGATAGTGGAAATATTTTAGAAAATAAGGACTTAGAGTGTAAATTAGCAAAAAAAAAGGTTTAAAGTGTAAATTAATTCATTAAGAGCAAAGTTGGTAATCTCAAATAATCCTTTCTATAAATAATCCTTTCTATAAATGATGTTTATTAAAGGTAATTTAGTTCTTTTGATTCTAACCATTTTCTAGTATTTTTTAAGAATAAAAAATTGATAATTATTATAAAGAATTATAGATGAGACACTACAATAATAGTTAGCTTATAATCATAAGTCATGGACACTTGGCATTATTTAATTGATTAATTATGTTTCTTACTAGTATTGTTAGATGCCAAGGATTATTTGACTAGATGGGTAATTTATTTTCTAGGTGTTCAAATTAGGATATATACTCTAAAATTTAAGTAATTTTCCCATGTTTTTATACACAATTACTATTATGGTTATGAAACTATGATTAAAAAAAATTAAAGGGATTTATGTTGCATACATGGTAATCTTATTTTCTATAAAACTGATTCCTGATTAATCTAATCAAGGATATTGTAATTAGTAGTTTGAACAAAAGAAAAACGTGCTACGTTATGTCGTTATTTGCATTTTTTTAAAGGCATCAATGGATAAATGACTAACACCTCTCATGCGAAAGCGTATACGCCGGTTCACCCTAACCACAGGATTTGAACCTGCAGGAGAAACCTTATTATAAAAAACTCTTTGACCATTGAGTTAACACATCAAGGGCATAAAGCATAATGCATTTGAAACTCCTTATCGTTAGATTCATAAAGTCTTATCTAGCTTTTTGATCATTATAAAAGGGGTAAGATTATGTGAACAGTGTTTATTTATTTATTTTTGCCATAAAATTCATATCGCTTATAAATTTTAAGAACCAAGTAATGAAACAAGCATGAAGTTGGTTATATTGCTTAGCATTCTTTAGTTTATTTTCAATCCAAGTATGAAACGCCCAACTTTTTTTTTTATAAAAAAAACATGGTTTAATAACAGAAACATGTGTATTCTTATCAATACATATGTATACAATAGGTCCCGACTCTTATACAAACTAAAATGGGGCGACCGACTAGGACAACAGCTGTTCAACAACTTATAACTTGAAATTAATTTTGATTTAGACTTTAATACCATAACCATTAGAAAGTAGACTTCTTCCCCTTTCCGTGGATAGCTCATTTACTAAAAACGGAGTTATCGTTTGAAAGTTATAACCATTTTAAATTCAATTGACTTACAAGAAAACTGCTCCAACGGGCAGTTTTGTGACGTATATTTGACACACTTAAACACATCCGTATTGCATGAAACCTGTACCATTTCAAAGAGCTACAACCATACTTTCAATACCTGTTTTTGGTTTCACCCAAAACAAGACACACACAAAATTACAGCAGTTCAAAAACAGCCCAGGAACATGAAGGTTGCTGAAAAAATACAGCAACTTGCTGATCAGAAAACAAACAGCACCTAGCAGCTGTTTTACGACACAGTTTGACCCACTTTTCTTTGGACAAAACTAAACATATCTTATACCATTTCGAAGCCCTCGAAGTCTACTTTCCAACCACGTAAGCCACTTGAACCAGAACTGAACCATTTCAAAGATACAGGCCTTCAAAGTTGACCTGAAAGTCATTTTTGACATTTTTTTCTTCAAGATGGTCAACGACCCCTAAATCGACCAAAAATCAACTTCAAGACACCAAAACTTACAGAATAAATTGAAATACAATATGTGACTTGATTGAGCCTTCTGTTCCGGAATTTGAGTTCAAACGGGTCAATGATACTAACTTAGACGCAATATGACTTTGACTAACCAAAATTTATATGAAATGACTACACATAAACCTACCTAAGTGCAGATCTCTTTTGTACCATAATTAGAATACATTCAACTCAAAATATCCTTTTTGACCCATAAGAAGACCTAATTAGGTTATTCCACCCAATGATATGCAAAATGGGTAAAACTAAGACTTTTACATGCATAAACAACATGACCATATTACATGGCCTTAAACTTACATGAAAATATTGTAGAGTTGTCTTAACTACCATAATTTACAAGAAGACCCCAACTTGCCATTGACCAACAAGGTTAATCAAAATATGGACGACCCGTTCCATTACATACTAACTCAAAATACAGGGCGATTTAATTCAAGTTGGGCATCAACTCGGCAATTCAAAAAGAGACTTTCATATACCTACTAGCACAAGTAAGTCCACGCTAAGCTTCCTCACTAGCCTTTCCTTCCCGGTGTTCTTTCTTAAAACCTGACCCGCTTGCACCTACCAAGTTAAACAACTAAAGAAATAAGCAAAAAGCTTAGTGAGCAATATAAGCAATTAAACAAGCATATCAACATCTTATCAATGGCAAACATAGGGATTTACAACTCTTATCTTGCAACGGATCCGAGCATATGCAACACATATAACAACTTAGCACATAACAACTTTAATCTAACAATAAAGCTAGAATATCCCTATGATACAAACAACTCTTATCGCATTACACGTAACATAACTATCAAAGAACTATATGACACCTCGGGGTCATATAGTCTAACTGTAACTATCACATGACTACATGACACCTCGGGGTCATGTGGTCATGTGACCCGTCTAATCCCCATATTACTCACCTTAGCCGCTTACTAGCAATTCAATCACAATGAGACTTCCAACTTTAGCACCTATACAATTAACATATAAATATCATTATAATAACCATAAGAACTTCTCTTAAACAAATTTCACCACAAATCTTAACTTGACCAGTTTGACTTTTAAAAGTCAAACTTCATGTACAACTTACTAGTTAACTCATAATCTTGGCTAGTGAATTTTCTACCATAACCCACTAACTAAACAACATTAATATCATCATATAAGCTCATTAAACCTTTTAATTTATGAAAAACTTCTATTGTTTCACTAAACATGATTTTTCATATAATCATAGTTAGGTCATAAAATCATCTTTCATAAAAATTCTTACAATAGTTAAAATTGATGGTTCCTATATGTTTGTTAACATCATAGAAACAAAACCCTAAAATCTTTTAGCTCAATTCCAGTCTTTTATTCTATATCTCATCAAAAGTCAAGACTTTTTGCTTAAGAATTATGAACAACAACTTACTTGAATTAAATGATGGGAATATCACTTGAAATCAATATAAAGAGGATAAATTAAACATGAATTCAGCCCTCCTTTCTTTTCTTCTTGATTTTCCTGTGTTTCTCTCTTTGGAGGGAGTATCAGATGAAGTCTGATAAGTATGTATGTAGGTGTATATGTGTATAATCCATAAAGCTCCACTATATCATGTTTATCTACTAATTTAACGGGTATTTACACTCCTAATCCCTCTAATACAAATCGTTTAAACACCCGTTACTTTAAAACATAAGTCTAGATACTTAAAGTATCCGGCTATTAAATAGTATAATCTCGACTCTATATACGGTCACCTATCATATTTTAATTTTTATCAAAATCATTTTATAATAGTAAAAGTAATAGTATTATCATTATTATAATACCTTAAATTACGGGGTGTTACAAAGTAGCCATCACCATACTTTATTTTTATTTCTCTTTATTTTTTAAAGTTACATAATATCCCCTGTTGTTTTGATAGATGTTTAAGTTTTAATGCAACTTTTTAAGTTCTTTCTTAATGTTTTTTAAACCCTAAAACTTTTTAATTCATAGAATTATATATGTTTTGTAATATTTGTTTTATTAACATTTTGTTTTTTTCTTAATTATTAAATTTATTTATTTTTCCTTAATTTTTAACATTTTGTATTTTATAATTTTTATATTTTACATTTTTTAACAATTATTTTTAACATATATTTTACATTTTTGGTTTTTATAACATTTTAAGTATTTGTACCATAAGTTTTATGTTTTATGAAAATTACATATGTGTTGTGGTTTATGGTTTTTTAACATTTAGTTTCATTGTAAATTTTGTTTTATTAGATTGTTTTTTTTCTAAACTTTTCTAAGAATAACTCGATTATTTTTAAACAAATATTTTTTATAGGTGATTAATTCTAGATATACGTTTTTATACCTGACTATTAAAATAATATCATTTTAATTTAACGCGATTACAGTTTTCGGTGGCTGGTGTGTTTTGTCATATCTTTCAAGTTACAACCACAACATCTATCATCTAATCTATACAAGACTTGAACCCCCGATCTAAATATAGAATTGTCATATATTTATATAATGTATATCTTGATAGCAATCCTATATAAAATGTTAAATGACACTACGTGTGTTCATCCCTATTTGAAATGTCACCTAAACAAGATATGTTTTTTATTTTTACTTTTACCGAAAGGATATGTTAAATGTGTACCCTGAATCAAAACAAGAGTTTGGGCCACATCTTGAGATTGCAAAAGTAGTCAAACATACCACCATCTATAGTCTTTCTCATATGGTCTACTTTATCTTAACAAAATCTAAAATGACACATCATTTTTTATTCCTCGTTTTGAAAACAATGTAAACACACTTAATAATAGATACCTATATATAATTATAAAAATAATATATTAGTAAATTGCCTAACTCTTACGATTCAAATCACGTTCCGAGTCACGGATCAAAAACCAAATTTCAAATCGAATCGAAATAACGAGTCGATAGCTATGGTCACAAACCACGTGGTAACCAACGTAGATCCCAAATTTGATCTGGCATGGTATATAAACGTAACGTTGCATTCTCTAGTTGTTTTTAGATTGAAAATGATGAGAAAGAAAAAGAAATAAAACAAAAAATGGAATTCTTGACTATTTTTTCTTAACTGAAAAGAAAAGATATGATGGGAAAAATTAAGCCTTTTTGGATTCCAAATTTTAAAACCAAAAGTGGGCTGATTTGGGAGGAAAAGTTAATAGTCTTTATAAAGTTACTTATTTGCTTAATTAAACCAACTTTTACTCTCCAATTAAAGGTATAATTGTAAAGTTTTTTTTTTTTTTTTCCTTTTCTTTCCTTTCTTATGAACTAAGATTATAATTAAATTTCTATATAATTTCTTATCTTTTCATTTCAACTTAAGAATGCATTTTTTTCTATATAATTTCTTATCTTTTATTTCTATGTCTAATCCCCTCCTTTCCTTTCTATCAAAAAAACTGGAGAATGTAGTGTAATGGAAAACATAAACCCTTTCAAAACCCTAAAATCCATGTTCAATAAATGAAACCTAATTTCATTCCATTGCGGTACACGTAAAACAAAAACATAAAACCCATTTAAAACCATGAAATCCTTGTTTGATAAAAGAAACCTAATTTCATTCAATGCAGTCTCAGATCCAACAGATAATTTCGAATCTTAAATTCTCAAAAAACTTAGATATTGATTTAGCCTTTAAAAACGACACCGAAGTTTTTTAAAAAATATGTATTTTTCGAATTTGTTAAAGCAATTATTAAAGAGAAGGAAGTAGATGCCAATTTGTTGGCAGAATTGTTGGCCACTTACCATCCAAAAACACATCAATCGGTAATATGAATAAGTTTCAATTGAAATTGAGTATTTATATTTTTAGTTATTCACCTTTGCTTCAACATACGTGAATTTAAGCTTTAAGCATTCACTTTTAAAAGTGTGATGCCAATAGTTTGGAGATTTAGCCGTCTATTATATTTTGAATTTATTGGTAGAAATTAAGCCGTTTTGTGTGTGTATCGGAAGGTATCAAGCTTGACTTATACATTTTTTAAGATTTAAGGCTAGCTCACAGTAAATCGTTTGGTATAGTTACGTATTCATGTGATTCACAGTCTCATTAATCAAATCGTATTCGTCTTTGTTGAATTTTAAGGCTTGTTTACAGGCATATGATGATGTATGGACGAAATTAGTTGTAATGATGTAATCAATGTCAAGAGTTATGTTACTACTGCTACCTGTTTAAAAATTCTCAGCTATTCATTGTTTTCAAGTTATATGTTTGTCCATTTTCTAAGATTTTGAGTTTGTTAACGGTATGAACCATGTGTATCGTTATCTGCCTTCATCCCTTATTTAACTCTATTTATCATGGTCTGTATTGAGAAACATTATGTGGACGGTTTGGAGTATTTACTTGATGACATCATGCTCTCTCTTACCGAAATTCATGATGGTAGTCTTTTTTAGTTTTTTATACAACTTATTGTTAACTTTTACTATTATTATCATTATTATTATGTATGGCCGTATGGGTACAGTTATTTTCTACTCTCTGTTTTCCAATAGGATTCTGGCCCAACTTCAAAAAGTTATGCCAAATTCTTAAAGTTATGTTATTTTTCCTATATATATGCTGTTTTTTTGAAATGTAAGCTCAATCTTGTTTCCTCTTTGTTGACAGTATACTTTAATACTTTCTAAAATACAAGATAGGAAGGGGCATTTACTTAGTAGATCACATAAGCTCAATCTTTTTTTCTCTTCGTTAACATTACATCTATCTCTCTCTTTTCCTCTTTGTTAGCAGTATATTTTAATGCGTTTTAATACTTTTTAAAATACTTTTTCCTATATAAATTAATTTGATACACACTTGAAAGTAATTATATTCATGTAGAAAACCTCTGGGTTTCCTTTTGATCATAATAGTGCTGGACTGCTGGACATATGAGTGAGGCGATTGTAGTTCTCCATAATCTGTTATCTGGAGTAAGTATTTTTGACCAAGCATATCTACATAAATTTTTCTATTTGAACTTTGTTACTAAAGAAGCAGGTATGTTTTCAGTACACTTATTAAAAAGGGTTTATGATTTACTTAAACCGTGCATTCTCCATTTAGCTAAGCTCAAGTTTTGTTCTCATCCCAGCAGAAATATTGGTTATAATTTGAATGGAGTGTGTAATTTATTATCTAATGATATCGCACATGAAAGTATAAGTACATCCATGTACCCCGTTATCTCTTACATGTGGACATAAAGTTTATACCCATTTTGATTTGTCAAATATGTCATCGCCTTATATTGTCAATTAATTGAAGTTCCAATAAAATCCTTCACCAATAACTCATAAGTTTGATTTTTCATTAACTTGTCACTGCCGGTCTCACTAATGTATATTGAATTTCGGTGGTTATAATTCCATGTTACTTGACAGTCATACTTTAGGTGTTATCAAAAGGTAATTTTCAATTAATGCTTATGCGTTTGATAATAGTTCGGATTTTTTATTTTTTTTATTTTTTTGTGGGCAGATGGTATCTAGGGCATTGTTACTCGGTGGTAATTGGAGATTTGATTGTTGTTGCAACCCTTTTGAATGGTGAAGTGTGCCCGATATGCCACGAATGCCCCAAATAGAATGAAGAAGGCTCTTTGTGAGCTGGAGAGTCGTAGTTTACTTTGATCAATCTAAACCTTCAATACACCTCTCACGTTTGGTTATATGCAAACCAATGAACCGTCTCATAGTGTAATGAGGATTGGCAATGATGATCTACACTGCCCTATTTCGTTGGGCTAGAATGTGGTATAATTTTGATATATATTTTCAATCTGCACGTTTGATCATGTTAATGTCTTATTACTCTTATTTTACAAAAAAATGTATTAGTTGATTCACTATCAACATTACAAGTTTTGATGTACCCACAACACAGATTACATATATTTTTATACATATTTTTTAGCTTTTAAAATTTTAATTGATTAGTCCATATTGAAACCGAATTGATTAGCTAGTTATTTAATGTAACAATGTACTCAAACAATATTAAGACTTGATACTAGGTGTTTTATTTGAATGACATGTGTCCTTTTGAGTCTATTTATGATTAAAACTATATTTTAAAAATAACATTAACAACTTATGGGTACATTTGGGTGTTTAACTAAAAATTTCTTCAAAAAACTTGGTTGTTTTGGTTTCTGAAAAAATCATTCTTTTTTTTTGGAAGAGCTTGAAAAATGACTCGTTTGTATGTAATCTTTCACTATTTTTTATTTTATTTTTTATTTTTGTTATTTGCATTTTATTTGTAACTTTTTAGATTTTTTAACCACTTTAGTCATTCATCTTTTATTTTTATTATGATATAATCAATTTTTCACTTTTTTTTATCACTTTGGTTACCCAATTTGTATTTTTGTTAAAATGAGTCTTGATATTTACTCATTTTAACCCATTGTCTACACTCTTTAACATAAAATCAATACTTTTTAATTTTAACATATTTCCAATATAAATAACCATTTCGATCACGGTAATACTATATATTCATTCATTCATTAATATTTATCACTTTCTAAAAATTATATTCCCACTTTGTTGACAAGTTGAGTTTTTCACATTAATTATCTACACTACTTCATCACTTCAATGTTGCCTAACTTGCCACCACTACCAATAGTCGACGCTGTCACCACCACCACCGCTTTTTGTCGCATGTGCAAGTGCCTCTCTAATTGAAGTTAAAAACATTATATAAACAATAACGATGACCATAAACATTAAAATATACAAATGAATCGTTGATCGCTTATTGAAATGTACGTGTTTATTATGAAAAAATGTTATGATTTTTCCTATAAAGTCAAGAGGTGTTATGGACCTGTGGTCGAGTCATCGAGAGTTAAGGTATCAATTTTGTTGTTAGGTCTTTCTTTGGGTAAAGGGTAAGTTTTACCCTAATAAAATAAACTTGAAAGGTAAGGAGCACAAAAGTGTATTTATTGTCATTTGTCATACCATTAAGTGGATTTGAACACAAATCAATCTACGCTTAAGCAACAAACTCGCCCTCCTGGATTACATACTTGGTTTTAAACGGCTAAACTACAATGAATTTTTTTATTTAGATGGTCTAACGAATACAAAAGAATTAAAAAGAAATCACAAGCAACAATTTTTCTTTACTAATAAGATTACTTGTTTTAAATTTTTTCATCTCATAACTAAAAAAAAGTCGCCGTCATAATTGAATCATTCCTCTTATTTTGCTCCTTTAGACAAGATAAGTTTTTTTCTTTCCGAACAACACAGAAATCATAACTATAAATTGCCAATGAACATCACTAAGTAGCATATGGCTCAAACTTTTTATAAGAAAAGAAATACCATATTGATTAGTGGATTAATAAGGGAATAGAACTATATTAAAGAAAAAAAAGGGTATATTTGTCTAATCCAGACCAAAAGATGAGCTTGAGTATATTTGTTATTTACTTGGTTGGAGAGATTTGTGAGTATAATAGTTTATTTGGGGATGTATTTCTTTTCTTTTACTATTAACTTATGATCATTTGGTTGAATCCATCAAGGCCAAAACAGGTGATGACTTTGAGGATATTATCTATAGAATTCCCAATACTTCAAACAACATCAACATGATACGGTCAGAAGATGATCTAGTGGAGTATGTTAAACTTGTGAAGTTACATGGACCCATAGATATGTAGTTGTCAATAAAGATAAAGCTAACGGCGAAACAGAGCCCCGGGTTTCAATTCATAACACATCCACCTTCAGCAACCACCACTCACCACAACATGCCAACTCACACACTTCTAGTGTGACTTACGTTAACAAGCATTTTGCTTTCAAGCCAACCGATCAAGAGTTAGTTGAGTTTCTTGTCAGATTGAATAATGGAGCTGATACCCATCCAGACAAAGTATCACACATTAACTTATTTGAGATGCATCCCGCCGTAATAATTCGTAAGCTCAATAAGACTCTCTGTGTGTGTGTGTGTGTATATGTATATGCCATTATCATCAATTTGTTTAATATCATCATTTAACTTGTTTAATATCACCAGGAAACCGTGATTTACATCCCTGTATGCTGGACACACAAGAGTACTTCTTGTTTTATTGCGAGGTACCCAATACCATTCGTGATAAAACTGGGTACCTACATATCCAAGATCAGACAAACGGTCTATGGGAAGCCACCTGCTTTTCTTCCACCATCTCCTGCGAATTTTCGGACTATACAGCTCAGGAAGGACAACTCCAACATTTCAGCTATAAAGATGTGGATCAGAGAACAACTAATTGGAGGATGGTTCTCTACACCATTCCAGAGGTAATTTTAGGATAAAGCTGTTTTACTGGCCAGTCATGTAAATTACAATATATTAAAACAAACTGGCCTATTTAGAAGGTTAACTTACTTGAAAGCTAACAATATTGTTTCACAAAAAATAACACTTCCTTTTATATGCAAACTTGAAACATCAACATCAAGACCATCCCTTTGAATAAATTTTTTGACATTCACCTGGAACATGAGAACCTAAACTTCAATAATATCACATTTAGACATGAAATCCTTTATCCATATATAAGCCATGGCAACCATAAATTCCAAAGGACCATAATGAATAAATCCCCTATGGCAAGTGTTTATGGCATATTTACTGATAAATGGTTTAGGGATTGTCTATATAAACAAATAAACTATAATAATCATTGATAACTTAGTAGGTTATATGCTGAAGAAACTTTATAACATAACATATATTACAAATAAAAAAATTTACAAACATGTTACATACATCCCAACATATGTTTTATGACTGTGTGATACTCAGTTTGCTTGAAGAAGTGTGGTAGTCTAGTCTTGTGAGGATGTTGCCAGTGGGAGCGCCTATTGTTGTAGTGCACAGCATTGCATTTGTCACCATCTTCAGCCGTTAATTGATCTCCATACAAAGGGTCGTCAGCGTCCCACTATTAAGAGAACAATGAAATGCTCCACACCTCGAGTCATACTCGATCACTGCCCATCTTTCTTCAAATATGTCATTGCTTTACGAAATGCGAGTCTCACATACTCCGCAAATTCACCAGGTGTCTTCTAAAAGTTCTGAGATAATCGACACTTAAGCGTTCTCTAATCCATTGGATGTTTGATGATGTCATGATAATTACGAAGCCCGGGTAATTTCGCATTAACATGTTCTTTAAACACTCAACTTGGTCGTGTTTGATCAACCTCTGAAGCAAATTAAAGCAACTCTTAAACGCTTGATTCTTATGTCTTTCAATACCAACGGAGTTATCCAACTTTATTCCTGCATGGCTGCATTAAACTTAGCCTTTTGTTACTCTCAAGAGGTAATCTTTGTTTCTCTAGGAAATCAGAATTCCTATAATATTGATCAGCCTTTGGCGGCCTGTTCTTTTTCTTCACATAATCACCACCAACTGATAAACCTAACTGTCTAAACTTATTCATATATATTTGGAACGTCCCCATTTCAGAGTTAATTCTCATTAACGCTCTCCTATCTTTCGCCAGACACATATCAAAATAAACCCTTGTTAAAGCCCTTCTATCCATGTAATCTGTATCCATTTCTGAATTAGCATTAAGCAACGATCTCTCATCTATCCAAACATCACCAAGATATAATGTAAACTCTGTAACTGACTATAATTTCCATCATTATTGTTAGCAGTATCTAAAACGTCGAATAATGAGAAATCTCGGCTTGTTTATCCCCAATCCTTTTACTAAACCCCTAACTTGTTCCAACTCCCCTTTCAAACAACAGACAAACCTTGATACATTTACATGACTGCGTTAATATAAAAATCCAATATGGATATCGTTTTTTAGTGATTGACCACAAACCTTTAAGTAGAGTCTTGAAGCTGGTCTGCTCTTTTCTCAGCTTCTTCAAACTTTTTCATTAGATCGTTATTTCTGTATCACCTTCTATCAAAGACTTTCTAGTCTCTTCTACATCTTGCTTTGGATTTAGCAGCAAAGCCTGCACAACGTAATAGATGGAGTTACCACATCCCAGTGAAGTACCTGATACTATCCTAAACTTAAAACAACTTGACCCCTCCCAACCATCTAAATGAACCATAACTTAGGTAAAGGGCCTGCCTAACTTCAAGCTTTCAACCTCAGTTGAAAAGGTAACTTTTTCTCTGTCCTGAACTATGACTGAGGTTTTCTTAAATACTGGAGGAGCTTCTTCAATAGGTTTTCGTGCTGCCTCACACTCTTTAAGTTACTTTAGCATTTGCATCATCCGTTGAGCTTCCTGCAACTTTACACTTTCTTTGGATCATCTATTCTAATCCACTCTGGATGCATGACGTGTGAAGAAATCACACAGATGGGTCAGATACGGGTTTGAATCATATGGCAGTTTGAGTTTGGTAGCTCTTCAAGTTTGACTGGGTAAGTAAATAGGAGCATTTTGGTAGTGTGCAAATTGGGTTGGCAGTTAAGTATAGGAGTTACAAGTAGAACAAGTAGCCTAGTGGTAGATGCTAAAATTTTATCGGTCGAGAATAGTAGTGATTATAATGTTCATACACTTGGGAGAACAGAATTGTAGATTTCTAGTCAGCCTTTCTAAGTTGCCATCCATAAGTCAGCCGCCGCTGCAGCTAACAAGTCTCATATGTCATGAATGACAGTCCCAATAACCCTTTTTATGCTATATGTCCCTTCCTTATGTTGTTATTGACCAACATCAATCTAAGCTAACACTACTACTTATATTTTGAGTATCCTTTTTATGAAATTTTCTGTCACTAATTAGGATTTTTTGTGCAGTCAAAGATGGCGATTTGCAAGGTGTATGAGACTGTGGACTCAACGTATGTGGAGGGACTGGGAAGAGTTGTCAAGGCAAAAAGAGACTTCAAGGGAAGTCAAAAGCTGGTTGCTGCAGAAGCTATCAAGATTGACTTGTTGGAGGTGGCTTTAGCAGAAGCGAAGAATAATCATGTTAGATTTAGGTCTGACATGGAGTCTAAATTCTTACTTCTCGGCACTGAAGTGAGAAGGCTGATGAAAGAAGTGCACAAGGAGGCTAATTTTATAGACCCAACATATCGGGCAAAAAAAAGGAAATTGGGAGACATCGAGAAACAGGCTTTTCTAAAAGAAAGAGCACATAGAGCTGCCCGAAAGTTTAAGAAGGTACAAAAAGCTAGCAATCGTAAGAAGGTCGAGATAAAAGCCGTGAAACTTGTAATAGAAAGAGCACAAAGATCGCTGGAGAAGAAGTTACAAAGAGTTGCTGGGTATCGTAAGATGGCCAAGATCAAAGTCGTGAAACTTCTAAAAGAAAGAGCACAATGATCGTGGGAGAAGAAGTTACAAGGAGTTGCTGGGTAGCGTAAGAAGGTCCGTAAATAGTTAAATCTATGATTCCTCATGGCTAACTTTAGAATCTTTGGGTATGTTTTTTTCATGGACTTGTGTTCCCAAGGTCTCATGACCAGTTTTTACGGTCGAGTACTTGCTCATGATGTTATACATTCATCTTGCATTTTTTGTTTCTGTTTTCACAATGACAATTGGTTAGATATTCCATGTGTGTTTGTAGGCAAGGGATCCATGATGTTAGGTCGTAGATTTTGATCATCATTCTTCTCGGGTCTAAAGCCATCAATTTATCTGTTAATTTTGTTTAAACTGGAATTTTCAAATTTAATTTTGGTGACATTGCTTTGTCTTCTAAAAGCTGAAGGTGCAACGGAAATACTAATGCTGAGTATTTTTATGCTGTCATTGCAAGATCTAGTTAGTGTTTTCTGTTTGGCAAATTGATGGTTCCTTGCAACTTTATGTTCACTTTAAATGATACGGGTGGTATTAGAGGCTATAAGTTGGCATTATCTTGATATGTTCTGTGTTTTTGATGCCTGTACTCTGGATGTCATCGTTGTGAGGTATTCCATACTTCTAGAGTTCTAGTACTTGCTTGTTTATGTCTGTAGTATACCATTACGGTTGTCGGCAGGCGTTAGGTGTATGGATTTTCTATGGGTCCTGTTCAGAAGGCAGAGCGAGGGAGCTCGAGACTTTGCTAGACAGCTTGTTCTTCTTGGTTATTGAATCAAACCTTTCCCATCTAAGAGTTTTTGATTGTCTTTGTTTTGCTAATAACTCAAATAACAATGAAAAAGTAGCAGCAGGTTTAAACAACGTGTTCTTTGAGGTTATTTAAATGTAAAAAAGAGTTGCAAACTGTTAAGAGTCTTGAACAAAATCAATTTTGTTTTCCAGGTATGTAAATTTTATGAAAATGTTCCTTCCAAAATGAGTAAAGATGGTCAAAGGTGTCATTCTAATGGAATTGATCATCTTAAATATATTTGATTCAGTTCTATTTGAAAATGAGAACTCTCAAAATCTGTAATTCCGTCTCATGAAGGGAGAACTAGCTCGGAAGGTGAACTGCTGGCTCCCTTTGGCATTCCAAAAGTGAATACCAGGCAGGAGTGAAGCAGGACCTGCAACACAATCTGGTGACAAGTACCTTATTTCTTGGGTGTTGATTCATAGTGTTCTATTTACTTATTATCTGGTATCTGACTAATCCAAATTTGTTAGTGTGGTTGCATGAAAGGTGGTTCAGTACTGGTTCCTTTCAAAAAAAAAAAGTACTGGTTCTTAATATTCTTGTTTTGACTTCATTAGTGAGTCAAATTGGCCACTATGTTTTATATGTTGTGAAACTTCGAGACGTCGGGGTGTCTAGATCTTTGGCCTCTCTTGTTCTTTCTTTCTTTTTTTTTTCCCTGTACACTCCGCATGAATGATGGTACGCTCATAGAACCAACCTTTTTTTTTTTTGGTCCGTCAAAGCAGTTCTAGGAATTAACAAATAGCTTGCTTGTTTCAAAAGAATGCAGACATGCAGCTTTACGCTTTTTAAGGATTGGCTCCGGCTTTGACTACTGTGTAGATCATACTTGTGTAATAAACATATACTCTATTGTTAATTAAAGATGTTAGTATTAGTTTTTTTTGAATGACTTTTTCATTAAACAATAAACCCCATTACATACACCAATTGAATTATAGACACCCTTATAGCTATTTATTTACAAAAAATAAATCTTTTTCCAGCTTTTCCATGTCATTGGGACCTTCTTCACCCAGTTCTTGATCCAAAGGTAACTAAGAGATTAAATATTCTCCATCACTCGTTGACTAGACCATGTTAGTAATAGTTAACATTGTCTTTCTCTCTCTTGAGAGATCTTTTATTTTATTTTTTTTTGGGGGGGGGGGGGGGGGGGGCGCTTGTTTTGCTTTGCCGTCGAGACCGATCTTTCAAGAATAAAGTCTTATACGTTTCTCATATCCCGCTTCGTTAGGATTTGGATTTCGTTGTTCTACTTTATTGTGTTATTATTTGTTTTTCGTCAATCAAACGGTGCGCGTCTGAAAACATTTGACCCATTAGTAATTTATTTTTGAGTTTGTTCAAGTTTCATTTCATTTATAATATAATATAAAAAAAATAATTATACAATATATATATATATACACATAATTATACAATATATGTTATTAATGACTCACAGAGAAACTCGATTAAAGAGAAAAGTTAAGGTTGATCAAGTTCTAAAAAAAGAAACTTATAGTTTAATACTTTAATTTACTCAATAAAACACAATTAAGAATGTTTACTTTAGGCCAGCTAAGAGCCATAATCTAATAATTTAGCATTAAATCGTTTTGGAATAAACCAAACAAAACAAACCAAATTAACATAAAGAACAAATTTAGTATTCATTATTGGAGCAAATGGGAAACTATGTGCATTATTTTTTTTAAAGGTGAATTTCGCTTAAGAACTTCGTGTCGTGATTCGACAACGGGAGGTCTAGCATATGTTGTCTTAACCAGGTTCGCGCTAGAGAGCTCCTTCAAAGTAGAAATGCCTATTTCAAATACCCGATGGGGGGAAAACCCCCTACTAATCCGTCCGAAGGCACGACGATCAATAAACTACCGTGAGAGTATTTCCAAGTTGTCAAAAGTAAAATATACACAAGAAACAATCAGGCTGTCAAGGACAGTTCGCTGATATAACTCTGCGGTTTAAGCCTTTGGAACCAGGTAGTGGATATGAATTCAAGAGTGAAATCAAGGGAGGTCCAGTCCCACGAGAATACATTCCAGGTGTCATGAAACTATGTGCATTTAACGAGTAGTTTAAGCACAAGTTGGAATCCTAAATCACCATTTAGTGAGATATGAATCACATGCAATTAAATTTTTTGATGAATTTTTGTTTGAAGTTTCGTGCCGCGATTCGTCAGTAGAAAGTCTAGTATGCATTGTCTTAATCAGTCTGTGTTAGAGAGCTCCCTCGAAGTTGAAATGCCTATTTCAAATACCCGATGGGAGGAAAACCCCTTACTAATCTGCATTAAGGCACGAAGATTAATAGAGGTAAAATCTTGTTCCATCATACTTGAATTTTGGATATACCTAAACCAAGTCATTAAAAATAGACTTTCTATGTCATCCCCTGCTCATCATACAATTAACATACAATTAACTGATGTAGAATAGTTCACACTATATCTATTAGGAAAATTAGTTACGTAACTGGTTTTTACAAACTTAAATTATGAAGTCATTGCTCTTATCTAAAACTATAGTTAATTTTCATTGCTCTTAACACACACATAATATAAATTACACTAACTTCTCTAAGAGCTTTGACATTTTGGTCCTAAGTGTGCTCATTAAGCTGCTACCCCAGAAGTAGCCAAGAGTGTTTCTATCTGTTTGTTTTATATTCTGTATATCATGCTTCATGAGTGTATCTGGCTCACGGATCATTGGTGGATCCACCATAGAATCAGGGTGGTCACCACTCACCACCCTTCTCATTTCTATTTTGCTAATTAGTGAAAAAATTTATTTATTTTATAAATTTTATGTTTAGCGTGTGCATTAGCTAGGCCCCGAGTTTTCATGGTTAGGCTAAACGGAGTGGGGGGAGGAAGAGGAAGGAATATCCGCCATGTAGCAAGAATATTTTAATAAGAAAAGGGGGGAGTGGTGTAGGTGGCAAGAAAGGGGGGAGAAAAGGGCGAGAAAGGGTTGGTCAGTGGTTTAGGCGAGATATATTTTCCGTCCAAAGGGGCTTAAATGTTTGGAGGGAGTGGTGTTCATGCCCACACACATAGGGGTGGTAACGAGTCGAGTCGAGTTTCATGATATTTAGGTTTGTTTGTTTATTTATTTATTACTCGAATCGAGCTCGAGCTTGTAATATGTATTAAAATGACTAATATTGAAATAAAATTAGTAACTTTATACATATAGTTATATGTTATCCTTATAGAAAGAACTTTGGACAAAATCAAATATATGATATTTGTTTTCATTTTAATACTAAAGGATACCTAATATGTATAGTTATCAATTATGTTACCATTAACATTAATCGATCTGTGTAATCGAAACTTTGATCACAACACTATAACTAAAAATGATCTATTAAAATGATAACTATTAAATAAAGTTATGGAGTTATTCACAACATACATGTAATAATATGTTATCATTATAGGCCAACCTTTGAACAATTTAACTTTAAACACAAACATATATATATATAGAGAAATTATTACAAATCGTCCCTGTGGTTTGCTCGATTCGCATTTTCGTCCCTGAACTTTTTTTTTATCACTAACTGTCCTTGGGCTTTTCCATTTCATTGCCAGACATCCCTTCTACAAACGACCGTCCATTTTACTCCGTTAAACCCCTCATGTGCATTGCACATGAGGGCATATTAGTCCGTTTACCTCTAAATATCATCTTTCTTGCTTCTTTTTTTTTCCTCTGATCTCAACAAACACCCTAAAAATCAATAGATAATAAATATATACATTTATATCACTAACTTTTTAATTCTAATTCTAAAATTTCATCTCATAACCATTTCTCCAAATTTCAATAATTAACAATAAAGATCTAACCTTTTTTTTTTCTTCATATTTATCTAGCTGCTCAATCGTGATAGTTGGATGAACATTTATGCCATATTCATAACAACCAAACACACATCCCAAACCATGTCATTTCTCTTTTTGTCATCTAACATCATATACCAGCCAAAAAATACCCCATTTATTTTGTGATGAAACATGCCAGATCAATTGGTTGATCAACCTCAAAACAAAACAAAACAAAATCACAAGTTTGAGATCTATTGATATTCTTTCTCTTGCACAAACATATTACATATAAATATATAGGTGAATGAATCAGAGGGAATCAGACTTGATAAAACGGAAGTAGCAATCCCAAAAGAGGAAATCGAACACTATCGCCGATGTCCCTGTTTTCAGGCGAAAGAAACCGACACCGTTGCAATTTTTGGGGGTGACCGGAAAACATGGCGGCAAAGGAGCGGTGGCTGGAAAATTACCTGCCTCTTCACAACTGAGATTACGATGATGATGGAAATGATGTTTATGTATGTCGAAACCGAAACAGATGTATGTATATATGTGCTTTCACATTTTTATTCAGATCTGTAATATATATATATATATATATATTGAGGTTTAATTTGTATGTATATGTGTTTCCAGATTACCCAGCTAGTGATACTATCAAGCTTTGTAGCCATCAATGGTTGTTGTTGATGATGATAGAGAATATGGATATATTAGCATAGATAGATATTCTGATAGATATTGATGAAAAAGGTCAGAGATGAAGACAATTTGATGTTAGTTCTTTTTAATTAAGTATAGGAAGAAGAAGAAATAATGGTTGGATCTTAAAAAGAATAGGAAGAAGAAGAAATAAGTGTTGGAGAGAACCATTTCTGATATTTTCTCATATAAACTGTAAGGTTTGGACGATTTTATCCTCACGTGGCAAGCACGTGAGGGGCTTAACGGCTAAAAAGGGACGGCCGTTTGTAGAAGGGACGTCTGGCAATGAAATGGAAAAGCCCAGGGACACTTAGTGATAAAAAAAAGTTGAAGGACGAAAATCTGAATCGTGCAAACCACAGGGACAATTTATGATAATTTCTCATATATATATATATATATATAGAGAGAGAGAGAGAGAGAGTGTTAAGTTATAACGAGAACTAAATATTAGTCGAGAACTACGAGAACTATTTTAAACCATTAGATGAGATTAATCAACGGCTAATAAATAATATGCATTTAAAATAATAAATAAATTATTATAAAATGTAAAAAGGGACAAAAAGGAATTAAAAAAATGACTAAGAAACCGTAACTTCAATTCTAAACTTCCAATAAATTCGGCACCCACAATTGACAATTCAAATGGTTACTGATTCCAAAATTCTATAATATATTTCGTGGATCACGACTTCTATTATCAATACACATAATTCTAGTTTTCTAAACATTAACATAATTAACAAAAATATATAGGTACATAATTTTTTACAAAATTTACAAATGTACTTAAAAACAATCATGTATAAATTGCGTTCACATGTGAACAATTTCTATTAACAGATGTGTATGATGATGTTTAATTCTGAACAACTTTTATATATAAATGTAGACGATGATAATCACATATGATGATGTTTATTTCTGAACAACTTTTATATATAAATGTAGACGATGATAATTACATGTAAACAACTTTTAGAACACATATGTATGATGATGTTCAAATCTAAACAACTTTTATATACACACGTGGACGACGATGTTCACATGTAAACAACTTTTAAAACACATATGTATGATGATGTTCAAATGTAAACAACTTTTATATACACATGTGGACGATGATGTTCACGTGTATACAACTTTTATTTACACATATGTATGATGATATTCATATGTAAAATCTTTAATAAACTAAGACTTAATATGTGAATGAAATGTAACTACCGAATTTAATAAATTATTAGTCTAATTTATGTTTTAAGCTGTATAGTATAAATTTATGAAGATTTAATATCAGCTAATTTCTTAATCTATTAAAATTTATTATTATGGGGACATCTTTATATATAATAAAGGAAGATTGTTTGTTAAAGTATTTTTAGAAAGATTATTATGTGTCAATATCACATATTGTTTAAAAAAGTTTTTTTCTTATTTATGATGTCATATTTAAAAGAACCTCATTTTAATGCTTCTTTAAAATTCCTAATCTTTTAATTGAAAAATATATAAATATATATATAATGTGATAAAATGCCTTTTATTTCTTATTAACGAAATAGGTATTATTATTTTATATATCATTGTATTGGTCGATTCACTATGTTCATATCAAGTTATAATATTAATAACAAAAATTACATACATTTTATATATATATATTTTTGAAAGTTTTAATTAAAATGCCCGGGTTGAACCCGGGGTTATTAACTAATAAGTGTAAAATTTCCAATTTTATTTTTTGGATGGTGTTAGGACTTACGAGCCATTCACAAGAAGAAAAGTTATAATTATGTTATTAGCATAAATATTTCTCTACATTTTGATCAAACTTAATCTTTTTGAGATATACTTTATTAAGTTATGAAAAAATATATATAAAAAAAGTTTTGAAACATGCTGATTAAAATTTACGTAGGAAATAAATGGATAATTTGTAAATATTGAATCATGGGTCAACATTATTTATGGAGATATTTAAGGGATACTTAATTAAATTAGTATTTATTTTTATTTATATGCTTATTGAATTACAAAATTACCCTTATCAAAAAAATTCTCGCAGTTTTCGACATTTTGTTGGTTCTCATTTTATCTTTTTATTATATATATATATAATGATAATTTTAATAAATCGTTTTATTCATGGTAATATGATGAAAAGTTTGTTTTTATTTTTGAATTTATCCTAAAACAAATTATTGATCTCATAAAACTTAAACTGAATAATATGATTATATTTTAAATGTATATAAAAATAATTTAGATAAAACATATTATATTTATATTTTTTAAAAGAATATATATTATCTATCAAAATAATAAGTTAAAAAAAGTTAATATGTTAAGAACAAGCGACACATATCATATTACATGGAAGTTGAAATAATTTGAAAAAATATTAAGTTTAATATACTATTAAAGTATTAAGTTTTGATTTTTTTTTTTAGTTAAGTACACATAAGCGAAATAGATAATAATGGTTAAAGACTTAAAGTTTTGATCCTTTATATAAAATATATGCAAGATAATAATAAAAAGATGGTTGTTCATAGTGGTTAAAGTGTTAACCATTAAACTTGAAGGTCATGGGTTCAAGTTTCCTTAGTAGCATATAAATGATATTTTTAACCATGTATAGCAAGGCTCAAGTAGCTCGATTAGTTGAGTAACTCGTAAAGTTCGTTCGACTTGTTCGGATCGAAAAAGTAAACGATCTTTCAAGCGAGCCGAGCCCAATTTTTTCTTTTAAAGCTCGGCTCATCTAACAAGTCGAGCTCGTATTTTTGGTTCGGATTCGACTTGAACTCGATATAGTTAAATTCGAACTCGTTTTAAACGAGTTCAAGCTCGAGCAGCTCGTGAATAACTCGGCTCAATTCCCACCCCTACACACATATACTTTTTAAAACCATTTACATATAAGAATAATGTCAGTTCAATAAAAAAAACATATAAGAATAATGTGCAATAAGTTAATACAAATGATGAGGAATATGACATATTTCTAAGCCCGATCTTTAGGGATAGCAACAGGCGAAAAAAACCCGTAATCCGCGGATACCCATCCATCATGGACGGGTAATTTCAATAATTTTTACCTGTGGATACATAACAGATATAAATATATGTCGTTTGCGGGTCGCGGACAGATGATGGGTATACTATATCCGTCATGGATAAATCCGTACTGCGAACCCGCGATACCCATATAGGATACCCGTTGATATATCTGTCATACAATTTATATTTACTTGTGATATATATATATATATTAATGTGATAGTGTCTAATGTATTGTTATTTGGCGTAGAATTTGATAAAGTTTTGTTTGTGTAGTTCCAAATTTCATATTCATTTAGCCCCTTTTAATACATTATTTTTATCTTGTTTTATAAAGTATCTTCTAGAAAAAGCAAACTAATATTTCATTGAATACTCTTTCGACAATCGCGTTTATAATTAAACGGTTAAAAACATTGAGAAAGGAAGAATTTGAATAAACTCTTTAAGTATTCAAATGATATTAAAAAATTGATTGTATTCTATTATTTAAAGTAATAACCCGCGGATCTGTCCGTGAACTTGTATAACCGCATATCATGGACATGGATAACATATTTTACCCGTTGGCGGATATCCGTGAATTGGTGGATCATAAAAACCCACGGACATGGTAACGGGAAAGAGGTATCCGTACCCGTTATCCGCGGGTGCCATCCCTACCGATCTTGTAACATATTCTTTGTTTTTAATCATGTTTCGGAGACATCCCGATCAATATTTACCATGATTAATTGCGGTCATTCTCGTTCTAAATTCCCATCGCTCTATTACTCCGTTAAAGGGCCTTCTCATTCAATACCTAGTATAAAAAAAATGGATGAGGATCCTTTAAAGTTGTACCAACTTCATTCTATGAAGTTGGAAAACCTTGACTCTTCGATTAAAATCAAATGTCAAGATTCAAAACTTAAATTTCAATCTTGACTTATGATATTAATCCAAAGGTTGAGATTGGACGAACTTCACCTATGAAGTTGGTACAACTTTAGAGGATCCTTTTAAAAAAAAAGTAATGTTAATTCGTCCAAAGTCACGAATAGATAAAATATTTTTGAACAAACTAAAATAAACTAGTTAGTTTCTTGAAATAGTGTATGAAATACTCTTAGAACAGGACGTTAGTCGTTAGTTTTTAAGCATTAGTATTCGAGACAACACATTGACATCCAATTTAGCAGTATGCAGAACTCGAACCACACATGTCTGAAATGAAACTCATGACTCTCCAATTTTTTCCTTTTTTTATACAGAGATGATAAGCTTCTTTATTTTTAATATTTTCTACAATTAAATGTATCCTGAACTTTCGAAATTAATTTACTTTTCGTTTTAAAATATGGTTCTTTATTTTTGATTAATTTTATGATTAGTTTTGTAACTTAAAAACTTCCAAATTGACAAAACCAAAAAAGCTTTAAAAGTTAAAATCCAATTATATATTTGAATTCTTTGATAAGTTTATAAAAGTTTCCCAAAGAAAACTTAATCCATTAAAAAAAAAGAAAATGACTAATCCTTTTAATAAAATAGCCTAAAAATCCTCTTAACAATCTAAGAAGATGACATGTGGTATCCACTAATTCTCTTTCCTAATCTTGCTACCTGATTTTTCCACATGTTATCATAAGATTTTTAGGTTATTTTGTTCAAAAGGATTAATCATTTTCCTTAAAAAAAAAAAAAAAAAAAGTTAGTACAGCAAAGGTTGACTTTTGTTTGACGGTGGGTCCATATACAAATCATCATTTTCAATTATATTTTTTTTAACGACAAATAAAAAATCATGATGACCTAACATCTATCTATCTATCTGAGAATTTGTGAGGTAATCAGTATATATTTGTATACAAAAAAGAGTTTGCTCCCAAATTCTTTGAAAACAAAGAAGATGGGACTGAAAGTGTATGCGGATCGAATGTCCCAGCCATCTCGTGCCGTTGTTATCTTCTGCAAGTATCATATCTATCTTTCTTAATTTCCCCCTTTGTCATTACAGTATTATTATATATAATTAACTTGGGTAAAAACGGATAAAAGGGTGAGATTTGACAAAATGGGGTTTATCCGAGAAAGGCCAGAGTCCTTTTTGACATAGATGTAATCATGGTTTTCTTCAACTTTGATATCTATTCTTGTATTATACTAATGTTCTTTGTATAATTAATATATCAATTAGTATACATATATGTGTGTGTGTGTGTATTTGTTTATTTCAATACACTTCATATGCCTTTTGTACCATAGAAACTTTTATACTAAAAGCTGGTGTGCTTGTATTTCTTATCGCATTTTTCAATGTTATTTGAAGGATTAATGGGATAGATTTTGAGGAAATCCGAATAGATATTTTCAAAAAGCAGCAATTCTCCCCTGAATATAAAGGTTTGTTTGTTTGCTACCATCTGCATTCACTTTGTATACAAGTTTGTATTTTTTTTTATTTAGTTCACAAATATTAGGCTAAATCGACCTTCATATCCAGTAGCATTGAATTATTTTAGTTACTTATGTAGAATGGTCGAAAAAATGATAAAAAGAATCATCGACAGAACGTTTTCATGAGTGGGTCTATTTTTATGCAGCAATAAATCCTATGTCTTTAGTTCCAGCAATAACTGATGGACGCTTTAAGCTCTTTGAGAGGTTCGTTCTGTTTCTTGCTCGTTTATAACTAGTGAATTAAGCACAGTCTAGAGATAGATTTCAGTTTAGATTACATAAAAGTGTGAGGACTGAGGAATTAACAAAACTTTTGCAGTCATGCTATTCTTATTTACATATGTTGTGCTTTTCCGGGAGTGGCTAGTCACTGGTGAGCTGGTTAACTTTTTCTTATTCGCATACAATGGTTATTTTTTGTACCATGTATAAGCGACTAAGCATATTATATGCATAGGTACCCTGGTGATTTAGCTAAAAGAGCTAAGATCCACTCTGTTTTAGACTGGCATCATTCCAATTTACGTCGTGGTTCAGGTGACACCAAATCCTAAAGTTCATATTTTTGTTGATATAATTTCTTTAGTAATTTCTGAAATGTTTTATCATATAATCTGTCTTCACATTCTGCTTTCAGTTGGACTTGTTTTCAATAGTATCCTGGCACCGGTAAATGGCTTTCCCTCAAACCCTCGAGCAGCCAAAGAAGGTGAGAAGATACTCTTGAAATCGTTGTCCAAATTAGAAACTTTTTGGCTGAAAGATGGACGGTTTTTGGTTGGAAGTTCCCAACCATCAATAGCAGATCTCAGTTTAGTATGTGAAATTATGCAACTTGAGGTAACGATGTAAAACTCTTTAACATGTTATATGTTTGTTTTTTATTCTGGCTACTTATGAATCTAAACACAAATCATCAAAATCTTGTATATTCAGTTTCTGAGTGAGAAAGACCGTAATCGGATACTAAGCCCTTACAAGAAAGTTCTTCAGTGGATCGACGATACAAAGACTGCAACTGCACCTCATTTTGATGAAGTTCATGGTATTCTCTTTAAAGCCCAGAAAGTAATTCGAGAGAGGATGAAAGCAGAATCTGGGAAAAGCGAATTGAAGTCAAAGCTTTGAGGTCACACATCAACTTGATTTAGTGTATGTAAGACTAAGTTGGTATTATTGCTGTATGATCTCTCTTAACTTGGTACAAATCAATAAACCATTTCAAGATTATGTAATCATTCATGTGGGTATGTGACAACCAAAAAAAGGCTAATATCAATGGATAGTCAGAGTATTAAAGGGTATAAGTATATAACTTTAAAAAGTGATTGTTCTTTACTTGTTAAGCTGCTTCACCTTGACAAGCACACATTCTTTGCTTCCTTACATATCTAGTCTAAACAGTTATATAATCAAAAGTATCATCCCTTTCTCCTCTACTTGACATCCATTATTTAATTAACTCGATCTCTGGCCGGCCAAGCATGGTGGAAGGTGAATCCAGGTCCTTGGAGCACACACCAACATGGATTGTAGCGGTTATCTGCCCTATCATCGTTCTCACCTCTCTACTTGCTGAGCGTGGCCTTTGTCATCTTCGCAAGGTACGTACCTCACTAACTCCTCTTTTCTATACACAAACATATATGAACCACATGCATACATACCTATAGATCACGGATATATGCATTAATGCATATGTATAAGTTTATACCATGGGCCAGTCTTGGAGAGAGTTTCAATTCGCTAGGGGCCATGTACCTTTTTCCTCGACTCGTCATGGGCACTTGAATATTTAGAACTGGCAGTTATATCCATATATCATATGTGAACATGATAATTTATATTTATAACATCATATAAAAACAAATGGATAATTCACATGAAAAATCACACCAAGATGGTTTAGACCTTTCAAGTCTCTCCACCACTAGTAAAATTAAGAGAGAGGCATTTGAAAGTACGCTGGATTCAATCCTTAATGGAGCCATCAAGGAACCTAGTTAGTTTAGTTATCAACTTATCATAAAGTTAGTTATTGGATAAATTTCTTCGGGCCACAATATGAGCTTAATTTACTTCTTAATTAATACGAGCATGGTACCCGCGCAATGCGGCGACGGTAACGGCGACGACGGTATAGTGGGGTTGGTGACGCATGGTGATGACATCGACAATTGGTGTCGAGTGGTGTAAGTTGATGTTAAGATAATATAACTATTTTATAAGATAAGGACTTAGAATGTAAATTAGCAAGATAAGGGTTTAGGATGTAAATTAATTCATTAAGGGCAAATTTGGTAATTTATAAAAATCGTTCTAAGGTGGAGTGTTTATTAAGGACATTTTGGTAATTTCGCATGTGACATTTTGGTAACACTTTCCATTTTGAGGGGGTGTATAATCTTTAATAAGGAGTATAGATATTACCCGACGGGCTTAATTCTTGATACTTAAATCCCCGATTATTCTTGCTGAAAGTACTTAAATTTGTTAACCAACCTGGTCACCACTTTCTGTAAAAAACGGCCTATATTCTATATGGAATAACTTTTAACTTCGCATATGCATCCTCTAAATGACTAAATGACTAAATGAATTTTTGTGTTGCTAGTAATGATAATACTCGGTAACAATAATAATTAATAAGGGACTTACTCGTGTTAAACGTTTTTATTTATTTATTTTATTTCTCTTGTCTTTCATATTTTTGACAACCCATGTCGTGAAGTATTAGCGGGATGTGGATTGGTTTCGATTGATTCTGAATTAGATGTGTGTGTGTTTCGACTTATTTTATGTTTTATTCCAGAAGTAATCAAGTCCACACTATCATCTTTTTCGAATTTTTTATTTAACTTCCAAGCATCTATACTTCTATATCTATCTATACTCCTTTATAATACAAACTAGATATCTATTTTAAGAAATTTAAGCAATTTTTTCAATATTCACATATTGCCCTTAATTCACACATTACTTCTAATTCTAAATCTCTAAACACAATCAAACAAATACGTTCCCCTATCCCAATTTTCCCTTCCCAGTTCCAATTCGCCAGCGTAACTCACCACATCCGTTACACCAGTTCCAATTTGCCAGCGTAACTCACCACATCCGTTACACCACCAATCGTCGGCATCAATCACCACCTCCGCGACACCACCGACATCGATCACCACCAATCGACGATTACCACTACTGCCGTCACACCACCAAATGGCGATTACCATTTACCACCATTGCTGCCACCAGTTGCCGTAAGTTTTTGTCGTCACACCACCAAATGGCGATTATATCCAACGTCACGCATGTTTTATATTGTTCTCACCTTCTAGCCGTCACAACGCGCAGACATTATACTCGTCTATTTTATTCATTCTAATCTATTTTTTCCCAAAGCATCCTTTTATTTAAATTAACAAAAGAAACTTTAAGGGTTTCGTTAATTTGCAATAAATACTTGAGCAGTTACTATAAAATTTAGTGGTGGACTTTTAATATGAAAATATATAATTTTTTATACACGTTAAATGAAGCTTTAAAGGGTTAATTTAACATTTTTTTTAAAAACACATGTATTTTTTTTCTCTCAACAACAAATTATACTCCTGAACTAAATTGAATGGGAATGAAACTTAAAACTTTCACGAAAATCCTCAAAAATACTTCAATCTCAAGATTTGAATTGTAGTGGGATCCTTTAAGATACAAATACTTTACCAATTGACCATTAACGCCCGTTCATACCTGATTCCAAGATATCTAAACAACCAAATATACCAAATTAATCGTAATTTTTGAAGTTAAGCTAAATGCAGTAACCATCTCCTTTAGAACCGATTTCTTTGGTCTCGAAACCGATTTTACTTTTATCTTGACAGAAACTACCAATTAGTTTTAAGTTATGTTATCGGACAACCATGTGTCACGTTGGTTTAACTTTTTTAACCAATTAGTGTTTTTTTCTTTCTTTTTTCAATAGTTTCAACTACTCAAAATCAGGAGTTTTCAACCAAAATGATGTATTTGGGAAATTTTTTTTACCAAAGTGGTATAGTTTAAAGACTATTTACCAAAATGGTGTATTAATGTCTTTAAATGCTTTTTGTTGTAAAACAACGACCTAATAGCTAGCAAATATAGATATATATAATAACAATAGAAAATAGAGAGAACAAGAGTAAAGAGAATAAGAGTATGATTTTCATTCTCATGATCATTTCACATACATGAGCCATTATATAGGCTTCATATTACCAATACAATTAATACATACATAATGATGAATATAAATATATCAGGAGTTGTAGAATGTGGATAGCCACATTAATGAATTCATAACACTCCCCCTTGGCTATCCACTAATTTAAAGATTATGCCTCGTTAAAACCTTACTAGGGAAAACCCAATGGGACAAAAACCTAGTGAAGGAAAAAGAGTACATATTTCTTTCGATACGCTTAAGGATGCTGCCTCATTAAAAACCTTGCCAGGAAAACCCAATGGGACAAAACCATGGCCAAGGGAAAAAGAGTGCAACGCGTATCTTCTCTCCCTGATGATCACATCACTTAAGCTTGAGTCAGTAATATCACGAACAAGCTTCCTTGGATATACAACTTCAGTAGTTAAAAACATTCATGATGCATTATCTTTATATTGATCTGTCAATTCACTTGTAATATATGATAAAATCGAATGTCAACACTTATAATACATATCCGTTTGTAATCGATCATCCTGCATAATCAAAACAAACTAAAGCTACTTTGATAGGTTAGTCTAATGTAAAATTATACATTTGATATCTTGAGGGTAAAAACATATGTTTACCCATTTAATACATTTTCAGCAAATTACAATATATCGGTGTGTACATTACTAATACCTAAATGTTACTCAAATATGGTATTTTAAACCAAGAACTTTATCTCCATTCTTGTAGAAGAAAAGTGTTCATTATCCATATCAAATGACCATATATACAAACCATTTAAGTGCAATCCATGAAAATATATCTTTCTCAAGAATGTTTTCATACATCATATACATTTAGTAACTATTTCATTGCTAAGATTTACATTTTAGAAAATTGTCTTTTCATAATCTTTCAAATATAGAAATTTCATAGAGATCTTTTATATTCACATATATTCAAGCTTTTATATCAATGATATCCTTAGGCAAATATAATAACATAATAGCATGATGCGGAATATTAACCGAAGCGACTTTACCAAATGCATATTGTTATGTTGGAATATAACACTGCCCCTAATAATCACATTATTTGAACCATTGTCATTGGCACAAACCAATATCAAAACCATCCTTTGATTTAGCCGTAATTAGTGCCTTGATATAATATACCTTTATTTTATTCTCGTGCTCAAAATATTATTCTTTTGCATGTCGTTCATATATCACATTTAAGGATTAAACATACATCATACATCTCATTTAAATTTATCACATTACCTAAGTTAGGCCCAACCAACTTCATATTGAATGATGTATTATTTCATGTATCATCATTGACAAATACTAGTACTTCAATAACACTTATAAACCAACATTGTGATCATTATTTTGAACATTAAAGGGGGATTTTCAGCATTAACTGACTTCATAAGCATGAGCTTCATTTATCCATACAAAATATATCATCTTTATTAGCTTTCATGACGCACGATAATTTCATCGTTGAGATTTCTAATTTATAAACCAAGATAAACTTTGTCTTTAGTTTCGCATGTATATTTCTATCTATTTTATCACCAATGGACACTCCCTCCGAATTCCATTATATTCCAATTATGAAACTTATATGATATTCAAATCCAGATTTTTTTATAAAGTTTCATGGGAAAACATAATAACTTATATGTGGTACTTTTGATAAATATACTCTATGGTAATGGTTATCCATATGCCATATATGATCAAATAATATTTACGATCTTTTAACACATCTTTTATGTTTTTCATATCACGAGATATGCGTCATGTATTTTATATGTCTCATGGAATCTCAATATCAAATGAGCCCTATTCATATATTCTTTAGACGCGAATCAAAATTTATCACATTGTCAGACTTTTAATTTATCAATAGTTGCTTCCACCATATATATATTTCTACACTTTCAAGTGTTTGGCCTTCATGTCCTAAACTACTAGCGTCTTTTCATCTTGGCCAATCATTTATATCATATCAATTAATGTGCATGCATGCTTTCAAGATCCTCACTATTAGTCATACACTTAATGCTATCATATTTAATCAAACTCGACGTCGTTTTTATTTATTTTCGATTCCACAAGTCTCCAGACATAGTCACAATTTATTGAGATCTCATTTGTTCTAGGTACCTGGGGTTTTATTAAAAACCTTTATGTCTAGTTACTCATCAATAATTATAATGGGGTTTCATACCTCGAATTTGACCATCTCAATTTCTTGCTCCTTTCTTTCGAGGATTTTTATTTGGAATCGACTTTTCTACCACTTTCAAATGTGCGTAGACTCATTACCGATAGGAGCATTAGCAGCTTTTTGGTCAGTTTACATTACTGGCAGTTACTAAATCATGTGAATGAATTATCCCACAAATATGTTTATATTCATTAATGTGAGGATCTTTGATAATTCATTTTTACTCATTTCAACAGCTGCTTTCCATTTTTTCCCCCTAATGTTGGGAACATCTCCCCCTAACGTTGGGAAAACTAAATCATATCAATGAGGAACATAAGCCATAAACAAATGTTCCAATGATGACTTTATTTAATACGTACACCTCTTTCATGTTTTAACTCATACCCAAAACAGCCATACTAGTGTCTAGTCTAATCAGACAGTTTCGAACTGAATCAAAGCATAAGCTTACACACTTCCAAGGCACGCTTATTTTTCCAACATTCTTTTAAGTCTCATCTATGTGCGTTGTGGTGGAGCAATTTTAACAAAAACTGTACAACCAAATACCCTTATATGAGACATACTTGGTTTCTAATCATAAACCAAATTTAATGGGGAGGAAATACGATAAATAATTGGCATGATGCGAATTCATATTTTTACATGTTAAATAACATGGCCCCAAACTATTTTGCTCTCAAATGATCATTATAGAATTAATCATAATGGCCAAATATGGAACATGCTCTCAATCTTATAAGATGAACAATCAATCACGCAAACTTCACGTTGCGACTTTAATGACTCATTTAGACGATGCATCGATTTCAAACACTAAATGGTCTTTTGATGGATGTAATCTACATACATCCCTTTAAAACCCATTCCATAATACTAAGGGATTCAATCCCTATTTTAGTTGGCAATGATATACTTGTATCGAGCAAACATTCTCAAATTCGATAATGAATTCAAAATTTTATTGGTACGCATCATCATCGAGCTGGGATGGTCCTACCGGTCATGCCAATTTATCCAATAATCAACGTTCATTAACAATAATTTATGACCATTCGTTGAATAGTGTTACCATTAGGCTACACCATTATTAGTGAAAAAACATCTCACATGCCGGTGAAGGTGCACACATTTCATCATTAATATTTTATCTCACAACAATACATATTGGGCACACGAGAAAAGATACCAGTCTAATGTTGCATGATAGAAATCAATATCTATATTTCAAATACCATTATATGTTCATTTTATTTATGAGAAGTATGTATAACCAAATGCATATAAGACACATGTACATAGACTTTTTTTATTTTTATTTTTATTTCTTATATTCGTCACTGTGAAAAATCAAATTGTGACATTGTTTCTACCGGACTATCCTAACGCATGGAAATTAATTACAAATAGGTACTTTGATTTATAACTCATTAATCACATGTACACGTAAGTTTCAAAGGTGTGCAAATCATTAAACCTTAAAGATGGACAACTCACAAATCAGTAGATAGGTATCTCAAAATCCATGTAACAAAATTAACTATATTGTTTTCCATAGTAAAGTTATCTTTAAGAAATATATCCATGTTAAAAGATGTTTGTTTTCAACACCACCTAAATAACTTTCATGTGAACGATTCAATTCAAAAATTCGTTAATCACAAGTCACTAAAACTAACCATTTTAGTTTGAAACATTGGTAACATACGATTATTTAATAAGCGATGTCATATGCATACAACAAAACAAATGATAGACTTAAATGGTTAAATCAAAAGACATAACTATTAGAATTCTTATATCATATTAAATGAACATGGATGAATACGGTGATAATTTACATACTATCAGTATCCCAATTATTAAAATAAAGTAATTTAGCAAGTTATTGCATGCTTGCACTTTATATGTACGCTACACTTTTGATAACAATAATGATCTCAAGAAGAGTTTATGGTTACTGGCCAAAATCAGTTTTCAAAATTCATTCATATTAAAACAATATCAATACATCATAATAATACCACTCCCTTGTATATGTTTCTAATATCTTTAAACTTAGTATCATAGCTTATATATCTCTAGATCTCAAACATCTCCAACTCTATTTTTCTTATAAGTCTAACTCAAATAATGAGATCGGATCATGAGAGACCATACATATGATGTTATCCACTTCTATATATGTAGATCAAAGACATTGGATATATGTTCAATATTAATTAGCCAATTGACTCAAGTTCATAAATGAAACCCGTTCAAATTGCAACTGTACACCTCCTTCATGGATAGAGATTAGAGTTCAAATTTATTAATAAAAATTATTAATGAAATTATTAACTAATTTGTAGTTAATTAATTTAAGGTATAATAAATAGGAAATAGGAATGGTAAGACTTGAGGTAATCAAAAGTCAAAACTCAATCGTCGAAGTCTATAGGCAAAGTTATCAAATACTCTTTAAGTTCAAATACATAAAATACGCCTCAAATTAAAATAAGACTGAGATAAGTCTTAACAGGATGCATGTATACACTTTCAAAAGTACAGTTTACATAGATTAAAATCCTATGACCAATCCACATAATTTAAAACAAAAACTAGTTGTGTCAAATAATATTAGTCTAATTGGAACATAATCTATCATATATAGTTCCCGAATAGTTACCAGCTTAGGCCAAATTATTTGCACTTTATATTAAAATGTAGGAATATATAAATATCCATTTTAAAACTGATAACTAATAATTAACCTTATAAACAATACTTTAAATATAATTAGGACTGCTATGAATCGAGTCTTAATCGCTAAGAATCAAGTCTTAATCAATCTCAACAAATTTATGACGTTCACCAAAAATTTCCATGACTTATGTATCCATAGCCCTTTTTTAAAAGGAAAAAAAAAAAACTCATCCTATTCCTTGCAAATATGCTATTGTCATACAATCAAAGTATACGAAAGGAATTTAAATAAATAAGCTTATCAATACAACAATAATATTTTCTTTATGGAGAGTGTTTAGTAATTATCACTTAAGGTTTTTCTACTATTCAATTCAAGCAATTCATTAATACACGCGGTCGAATATATATATGCTTTGAAAACTTAGAATGTAAATTTTTAATGAATCAAGAGAAAAGGATTATTAATACTATATATCATCGATCCAAAATTATTTATATATAGATGCAGAAAATGACTACCAAGATTACCTCAATGTGACATGGTGTTTTTGGTCAATAGCATTATAAAGAAAACATATGAAAATATGACATAAAATAAGAGCAAAACACCGACACGAAAATAGATATCATATGAACATGAATTAAGGTAGTAGCTAGAAGGTAATTCCAAACGTCAAATCCTACGATAATTTTATATGAATAAATAAATAGATCGAAGTGTCAAGATTAGGAATTTACCGCGCGCAATGATGATCGTAAATGTAAATAGCAATTCAAGATCGTCAAATCCAAAACTCCGTTCAAACCTTTATATCAAGGCTCCTTACATAATGCATCCGTGCAACCATCGATTACCTATTAAGAATTGGAAATTCAAGGATCAAACTATAATAGCTTTTCGTGCTGATAACATGTTGTAAAACAACGACCTAATAGCTAGCAAATATAGATATATATAATAACAATAGAAAATAGAGAGAACAAGAATAGAGAGAATAAAAGTATGATTTTCATTCTCATGATCATTCCACATACATGAGCCATTATATAGGCTTTATATTACCAATACAATTAATACATACATAATGATAAATATAAATATATCAGGAGTTGTAGAATGTGGATAGCCTCGCAATTTTTTTATACGCACAAAGTTTACCAGGTTACTACGAAAATACACAATATAGCTTTTTGCCAGGTACCTTTTCGATTCAAGTATGTCGATATTGTTGTATGTTGTTAAACACGGTTACACGCTCACACAAATATTTTTGGAATCAAAAATTGACTAAATAAGTTTCAGAGAAGCCATTAGCATTGCAACATATAGTTATTTAACAAAGATTCCTATCAAGACTTCGGCAAATAAATCAAAAATGCGAAAATCTAACATTTTTATGTAACTAGTTATCTATAATCTATAATACCTTATAAAAGAAATGATTTATTTTTATATAAGGTAATTTTGTCTTTGAATTACCAGATTTGCCCTTGAACTTTTTTTTTTATTTATGTAACTACTCAACATCTCTAACTAAACAGACAGTCTTCCTCATTACTGCCGCCGCATTGCGTGGGTACACGCTCGTTAATTTATAATCATCTCATAATCAATTGCCCCATTTCATCCACGTGTATGATACTATGATCATACTTACATGTAACATTTAAAAGCTTTTTAATAAAAAGCGGAGAGATAAAACATATTTCATGGTTAAAAGTACTAGAAGTAACCTAGCCAAAATAATGAATTGGTGTATGAAGGTGGGTGGATGATTAAAAATTAAAAATAAAAAAAGAATTTTAAAACATAAATACACCATTTTAATAAATAGTTTTTAGAATACACCATTTAAATAAATATGTTTTTCAAATATACCATTTTAGTTAAAAACTCCAAAATGAGTGGAGGGCCGTGCCTGGTAGTTGGTACTCGGTAGAGCAATAATTATTTCTATAGACATGGTCATAGAACCATAAGCATAAAAAAACTGATAGCGTGGAACCATAATAATCACTGCTTTTTTTGAAGAAGAAAACAAATATATAATGAAAAAATGTAAGGTAGCAACACAAAGTGGGGACCGATTCTTTAACGTATCCAAATAAAAGCATCTAGAGTCCGTTCATGGCATTTTAAATATTCTTAAGTTATCCCCTATGATAACTATATATTAGTATTCTATTTAATATAATTTTATTTAATCTCCTTAATTATACATTTTTAGTTTATCATATATATGGTGTGTGATATCCACATAGATTAATACTACACATTATTATCATACATCATAATATAATTTGATCCAATTTCTTAATTAGAGAAGAAACATTATGTCACTCAAAATATATTGTGATCGGATGTCCCAACCATCTCGTGCAATTCTCATCTTCTCCAAGTAAGCTATTGTATTTCGATATGTTTTTGTACAAATAATGGTATGTGATAAGTTTGTTTGTGTTTCTTATAAATATATGAATGTTATGTTGTTTTGTGAAGGATGAATGGGTTAGACTTTGAGGAAATAACTATAAAAATCTTTGAAGGCCAGCAACACACCCCTGAATATAAAGGTAGAGTGGTTAGTTAGTTCCATAACTTTTAATTTATAAATTTTACATGTTAGAATTTTGAATCTGTCTATATATTATAGTATAGTTTACAAAAAGTTTAGGCTGTTATATAAATCAAGCTTCATATATCTAGTTTAATAGGGTTGTTTGGTGTTGTTTTATGCAGAAATAAATCCCATGTCTCAAGTTCCAACTATAGTTCATGGAGACTTTAGGCTGTTTGAGAGGTTATTATTATTATTTTCATCTTTTTATATATGTAAAGCACGTTTTTATTATTATAATCGAATTGTTCGTCGACAAACAATCAATTAATGCAAAGGGACATACGAATCAATATATATACAGTCAATAATGTCAGAATGTTAAAATAAAATTTTTAAAAAAAAATCAATAATTTCAGGATCAGTTTTTAACCGTCATTTAATGAACACTGTTACACAGATCGATCGTAATTAATACAAACAGCCATGAAAGCTACCACATTGCAAAAACCGTAAACCTCAAACTGCTAGGAGCTAGTAGTGAAAAGAATACAAGCCTTACAAACAAACAAACAAACAAAATCAAAAAGGGGTTAAAACAATAAATAAGTTGGTTTCTTATTTGATGGCATATTTGTTGTCCTGCACACTAATTGTGATGGAGATCTTTACTTGAAATATGATATGCTGCTCCTTCATCTATGGATCGTTGCTTTCAGATTGTTACGCCCCCATGGAATTCTTGTAACAACATGCTACTTTTTAGTATATGTAGCTTGTTGGTTTTCTAGTTTCCTTTAGCATGTTGTCTTCTTAATTTTATTTGTATTTTCTTGGCCTCTAGCATCTTGTTAGATGGTCATTATTTAATAAAATTGCTGCCGTTCAAAAAAAAAAAAAGTCGGTAGTTCGGTGTTGGAATCAGCTAGTTGGTTTTGGTAGAAAAGATCAGATACTGGCTAAAGTTTGATAGAAAAGGTAAAGGTACTTTTGTAATTGAAAAAAAATAGGTGAAACACCATGATAATCATCAAACATAAGTGTCGTACAAGAGTTTCTTTAAAAGAATGATGAATAAGTTACCGTAAAACGAAGGAAATACCATATAAATTAATTTGTAAATTGAATAGGTATATACGCCAATATATAAATTAAAATACAGACTAAAAAGATGGTTGAAATTTTAATTAGTACTTGAACTCTTTAATTAAGCTACTTTAATTTTTCATGATGTGTAAACTAATTGAGCATGGTGTGATTTTGCAGTCATGCTATTCTTATCTACTTATGCTCCGCATTTCCGCAAGTGGCTAGTCACTGGTGAGTCGGGATTTTTTAATTTTCTTTTACCATGTGTGCAAACATTAGGAATCATTCAACATTGTTGTTTAAAAATGATAGGAAAAAACTTTAACATATATTGTTTGTTGTAATGTGAATATTAATTCCTATTATATTGATATAGGTATCCGAGTGATATACACGAAAGAGCTAAAGTCCACTCGGTCTTAGACTGGCATCATTCGAATTTGCGTCGTGGTTCAGGTGATACTACATATCTCTAATTAATATTTCCAATTAAGTTAAACAGTTTCCAAATGGTTTAATTTAATTACGTTGTTGGTTTATACTTTTTTGTTTTCAGTTGGAGTTCTTACGAACTTAATGCTTTTACCGCTGAGAGGCGCCCCTTTAGACACTAAAGCAACCGAAGAAGCTGAGAAGACGCTTGAGAAGTCCTTGTCTATAATAGAAAGTTTTTGGCTAAAAGATGGACCCTTTTTGGTTGGAAGATCTCAACCATCAATAGCAGATCTCTGCTTAATTTCTGAAATCATGGAACTTCAGGTAACAATATGAAATTTTATATATTAACATGTTATATGTTCTGTTCTGTTTTACATCAAAAATTAGATTTAATCAAGTTTCACATTCTATGAGTCAATGTGGGGTTAACCCACGTGACTCGTGCCACTTAGCAGAGGCGGTACCAGGAAAAAATTCTAAAGGGGACAAACTTAGAAAACTTATGAAAAATAAATCTAAGAGGGGGCAAAATGTTAAAAACCTATAGAAAATTTTTAAAATTTTATGAAAAATTTCAAAATACATGACAAAATTTAAATTTGGAGGGGGACATTGGACCCCCTTGCCCCCCCTTTAGTACCGCCCATGCCACTTAGGATGTAAGTCTAGGGATATATCAATCTGTGACACGGGCGTAATTAAGATTGTTGTAAGAGATTTGTCGTTTCTCATTCTGTGTGCTTTTACAGCTTCTGAGTGAGAGAGACCATGAGCGGATATTAAGCCCTTACAAGAAAGTTTCTAAATGGATCGAAGATACAAAGAAGGCGACCGCACCTTATTTTGATGAAATTCACCAGGATCTCTTAATTGCCCAAAAAGGATTTAGAGAGCAATTGGAAAATCTAGGAAAAACAAACTGAACAGAAAGACTCGATCTCTCCATGATCGTTTAATCCTCTTTTTATATATTAAAGACTGCGTACATTCGATTTTTAGTTTTATAATTTAGCATGCAATGTGTCTATGTGATGTCTATTGAGTTGCAATAAACCATTTCCAGATTGTGTTTGTAATTCATCGGTACACACTTAAATAAACTGCTTTTCATCAAGAAAATTTATTCTGTATGAAAACTAGTTTAATACTGACTGGGAGTTCAGGACTTCAGGTCATTGAAACATAACAAACGTACAAAGTTTATGAAACACCACTTTCTCATTAATTTGAAGTTAACTAATGTTATTGTAATCAATGATGAGTTGGTGTAGTGGTTTGGAGTTTCCCTGGTAACTTATAGGTCTTAGGTTCGAATCTTCAATCCACCAACTTTGAGATATAGGTATTGGGTATTTGAAATAGGCATTTCTACTTCGAGGAAGCCCTCTAGCGCAAACCCGATTAAGACAACGTTTGGTAGACCTCTCGCTGTTGAATCGCGAATTGAAGTTTCAATCGAAATTCACCTTTCAAAAAAAAAATATGTTATTGTAGGATAATTTCAACAACAGTAAATGATTCAACATAAATTTGCAACTGTTTAAAGCTGAAAAATAAAATAAAATTATTATGCGTTTTCCGCAATATGGGTAAAGAATTTATGACAATAAATGGAGTCATTAATTTGTCCTCATAATCAATTTAAAACAAATAAGATAATGCCGACATGAACCACTCTAAGGGCTTGTTTGTTTTAAGTGACTGAACGGAGAAAGTGACTGAATGGATATACAATATCTGTATAGATTAAGTCAATATAGTTATTTTTTGGTTTATTAAGTCAAAAACAAACATATTTTCTTGACTTAATGGATTAAGACAATTAAAATTAAGTCATGGCTTTTTAATTAAGAGTTTATCAAACACCACCTAAGACTTCTCCCTCTTGGTTAAGGATCTAATCGTTTTTTTTAAAACAACTCTTTCTATTAATCGGTTTTGACACATCGGTTCCTTTACACCCTATATTTCACCACTTTTGTCGAGGTTTCCATCGGCTCAGTGGAGCCAATTGTGGCTCTTTTTGAGTTGGTTATTTTAGTTTTTCACAATAGCAAACTTATTATTTTTGTGTGTGTATGTGTTTTGTCAACTTTTGGTTCTTTTGTTTCCTTATTCCTCACACTTGGACACTTTTCTTTTTATGTATATTTTAGTCAATTTTTGGAAGATCACATGCATGTTTTGGTTGTTCAATTTTCTAATCAAAACTTGCCAATTTGTTAAAAAATACACTACACCATTGCCTCTTTGGGTATGTTTGGTACATAGAGTTTAGAGCTGAGAAAAGGAAATGAAACTATTTTCCATGTTTGGTAGACTGAGATTTAATTCAGACGGAGAAATACCAATTCTCAGTAAATCACTTTCTATAATTTTCATTTCCATCCATTTCTAGAGGAAATCACATAAATTTCTCCGTGTACCTACTTGGGAGAAATAGGCTCTCTTTAAAAAAGAATGGTATAAATAGTAGATGCACGTGCCAGGCACATTTCACACAAATCTAAACAAACGCTAACCACTCTTGACACATTGATTTTTTTTGTTACCTTCAACCCACTCACATTGATTTACTGCTGATGATGACCTATTGACCTCTGCTAGTTATTTTCATTATAACCCATTGTCTCCCCTAGTCCCCCCATCAATTACAGGTATGTGTATGGATCAACTGTTTCAGAATTTGTGTTGGGTCTGTGTTAATACATGATATTGTAGGAAACAAATCGAAATATATAAGCTGCTCATAAAGAAAGAGATCTATAAACAATCTGAACTTTGGAAATATGCACATAACGTATAGTAAGATGTCTATCTAGCTCGCTATGTGTGTTGTACAGTGGTCAAATGTTCATCCATAACTTCATGTTTTGAGCTTCTGATGCACTACTAACCATTGAGATCCATTATGTCACTTTATTGAATAATATTTAATATTAAGAAGAAGCAGCATTTGATATCCACAACAACAGTCGTGGTTGATGTCCGATGCTTTTGTTTAGTTTAATTCAACAAATTATTGTTCATTTCTCCATATTTCTTACCAAACAGGGGAAATGAGTTCTCAAGTTAATTTCTCTGTTGTAACCAAACAATAAAAATTATCGGTTTTTTTAGTGAATTTCATTTCGCTGAATTTCATTTCTCTGCCTCTTTTCAGTTCTTTAAATTTCTCCCTACCAAACGTGTTAACAGTTTTTTCTTTTGATTACACACAAAAATACATTTTTCTATATATCTTATCATACATTCATACCCTTATGTTAACCTCATCTTATACATTTTTGTTATTTCCATTTTACTTTACAAAATTATTTTACTATTGTTTTTATATAAAATATTAGATTAATACTGTAATTAAACATTTACATTAAAATAAACTTAAAAGTTACATAAAATTACACATTACATTGTTAAAATAAAAAATACATTACAATAAACTTTCGGAATTTCTTTTATTAAAGTATGAAGTGAATTTTTTTGTTGGGATTTTTTGTTGTTGAAGATGTAAATTTTGGGAGGAGTCGTCAAGGAAATCACTGTTAACGCCATATGCCAATTGACGAATTGCAGATGTACACTTTTGTGCAAGGAAATCACTGTTAACGCCATATGCCAATTGACGAATTGCAGATGTACACTTTTGTACCCCGGCAAACCCTCTGCGCCCAGCACGGTCATATCTCGTCTGAAAATATGGGTACCTAGCCTCCAAATCACCGACTATCCGCTCAAATAAATTTTTTGACATACGAAACCTTCGTCTAAAAAGTCTGGCTGGATATCGTGGTTCTTCAGCAAAATAGTCACGCATCAAACGAGCATGTGCTTCAATACGATCACGATCAACCGGTACCCTTCTTCTAATGACTGGGGCAGGTTGTTCGTCAATCTGTCGTCTAATTAGTTCGGCGGCTCGAAGAAGCACATTCTGTACACGCTCTTCGTAATCGGCAGACCCGTTAGAAGATCCGGATGAGTCATCGGAATCCATATGGTGATTTTTTAGGAGAATGTGTGTATATGTAATTTTTTTGAAAGAAAAATAGATAGATATGTGTGTGTATGTATATTGATATGTGTATGTGTATGTATATATATAGAGTGAAAAGGGTTTAAAAAAAAAAACAAAATTTTAATGCAAACTTCAAGGAATGCAACGGCTCAATGCCACTACAGGCCAAATGCCCGGACGCGTTCAAAATCGGAAAGGGAACGCTTTTTCACCTTTTGGAACGTCCCCCAGGGCTGAAGTAGGGCGTTCCACACGGATTTTTTTGGTGGGAACGGGCTACTCCGAATGGTCTAATGAAATGTGTGGATGAGTGAAAGATAAGATTCCAACAAAATAATGGAATAAAGGATGAGTGAGGAAAAAATAAAGTGAAATAATTAGATTAATTGAGAGAGAGTGGTAAGAAAAAATTGAAAGCTTGAATAGGGGTCATGACACCCCATGGAGTGGTCATATAGAGAGGCCTAAAACGATCATTACAAACTATATTTTACTCCTTTATATGTTGCAACTTGATTAAGCCTTTTCCATGCGATTATCACTTCATTTGGAATGTCATATCAACTTTTTTTTTATCCAAAACACACCAACAAACTACTCCCTCCCTATCATATTTTCATCCTCAATTAAAATATCATAAATCTATACACATACATTCTCTCTCCTCATACCCAAATAAAAATAAATAAAATCACACACACATGCATGTCGATGCATTCCAAACCATGACAGGCCCTGACGACGACCGTAGAAGTGGGGGCTGCCTACCATGTCTTCTATGATAAGTATGACGATTGATGACGACCTCATGATAGATAGATAGGAACGGGCTTTAATAGCTTTATTATTTGTTTCAAACTGACTAAAATTCTTTTTTATTGTCTTGAAAATAAACTCAGTCGAAAAAAACTTTAAATGTCTTTTTTTTCAACATCTTAATTTAAATGCAATGTACATGTTATATTATTATCTGCTTGAGGTTTTTAATTTACTCGTCAACTTTCTAAAGTTAGTTTGAAATGAAGAAATAATTGTTGATGATCTGTACGCGATTAGTTTTTATTTGTACGTTATTAAACATGATTTACAAAATAACATTATAAGACATATTTGATGGTGTATCATTACTCTACAGTTAAAAATTAATGGTGTGTAAAAAATATGTTTTTCATTTGTATTTCCCTATTTGGTCAACTACTTTGAAACTTTTTATATCCAACATTAAACTTTTGATAACGGAACTAGAAAGGAGACTAAAGAATGCTCGACCATGTCACGCAACTTTGTATATCAATTGCGGAGTAAAATGTTTTTCTATATAAAAAATATCTTATTTTTTTCTTTTTATTGCGTTAATGGCACTACTTGATGGTAATTTACTTGTAAGTCAATATATATATCATCAAACAATACACAAAAATTTGGAATGCTGTGGAAAATCTTGTGATTTGTAACATCGTGGTCGAGATGCGAAACAGACAATTGAACTTTGGTACGAAACAATTTTTAATTATGAGTTTTTTTTTTCTTTTTCCATTCCATTTGTAGTCTTTGTAGTTTAAGTTTAGAAGGGATCTAGAATATGTAATTGTTTAGCTTATTTCTAGAGTTGTAAGTCTCTCGTTCCTAGCGTCTTGCTAGTGACCTTGCTTAATATAAATTGCCGTTCAAAAAAAAAAATAAACAAAAATAAGCCACGATGTAACCAAGTAAATATCAACAGCGACAATTTCTTCTGTAATTGAGAAACATGCCTCGAAATTTTCTGAACACCTTATGCCAAGCACATATATCTCGTAATTTACACAATTACAAACAAACACTATTGTCCAAATAAATAATAGATAATCAACATCGTCGACCTTATCTGTATTTTACAAGTTTAGGTATAATGGAAAATGGCGGTTAGACCCAAGAAAGGAAAAAGATATATTCTATTTTATATAAAAGATGAACGGATTAAATCTATATTAAAATCTACTCATATTTTAGTTCTTGTATGTATATTCTTTTCAAAACCATAAAATCCAGCTTCCATGAATAATACAAACTCACCAAATTAAAGTGGTTAAATTATTCATTTCATTACAGAATAAATATGCCTTATATATATGTATTATTGTTTTTGACGCGGGTAACACAATACTATAGCTGATTGACAAGTCAATAATGTATGAGTGTGATAATCTATCAAAAATAATGATATTAATATCACTTCCCATTGTAAATACAATAATTTCAAAAAGCTGTCAGAACATGCCAATATAAGTGGTTTGATTCGGAAGGTTCCATCTTTTTGGTTAAAACGTTTTTTTTTTTTTCTCTTATAAATATTTGGTATTTGTGTGGATTTTAAGTGTATTTTATGTTCGATTCTATCAATTAAATTGCATCTTTATGAATAAAAGATTGACTAGTCAATTTGAGTCAAGCATCCGATTCAACTAATTGAATTTTTTTTGAGATTAGACTAGTTTGATTAACAAATCGGTTTTTAAAAATATTATAAAAATACAATATTTACTCATTTTTGAAACTTTTTTAGTCAAATAATAAGAAAACTATAACTATCATCTATTCAATTACAAAAAAGCTCGAATTGTCTACTTGATTCATAAATATAAGTCCGTTTCACTTATCTAATTACTTAATAATGTCAAGACTTCCTTATTTCAAGACCGTGAAATTTTGAATTATGTATTAAGTCCATTCACATATAAGACGTTTAAAAATTTAAGAGACAAATAAATCCAATGTCCATGTATATTACGAGTAATAATTAGAAAGTTTAGTCATTTCCGTCATTCCGTGTTAAATAGAAATAGTAGTTTAGTCATTTCATTCGTCTCGACCATATGACGCATCCAATTCGGCTGCGGGACTCTTGTTGTATGATATTCTATTCTATTCTACCTATTTTATTTTGTATTTCTTTTGACTTTTATTTTATAAATTATTAAAAGATGATTTAAGGCGGAGAATCGTACGAGATATATATGTTCCTGATCGAGTTAATTTTTTATTTTACCTCAGACCCATAAGCTTGATTCTTTGTATTTGTATATTTGTATATGTCATGTTCACACATTCTAAATATTACCGTTCATATTTAATTTGATCAACACAAAACGAAAATTATGTAACTTTACAACGCTCCAAATATCAATAATTAATGTTGATGTATGGTGTATTGGTGTGTATGATAAATCCATTACCAAGTGGATTGGTGGCTAGGAGGTCGGTCTTTATTTCCTTAACTTCGAATACTATGCTAGTTAAATAATTTCGTGGCACTCAGGTAAACGGTTGAAACCGGTCATTAGAAAAAAATAAAAAAAATCCCGTTACATATATCGTGTTAGTTAATTAAAAAAAAAGGCTCGTTATTGCCGGGGTAATCCAAACAAATTAAGAAAACCTCCTCCGTTTATATTTACCGTTTGTTGGTATTATTACTATGTATTTTTTAAAAATATACTATATTCATTCGAAATTCAACTCGTACATTATTTGGCGCACATCAAGTAAGTCTGTATATTACGACTAAATGTACAATAGGTATATAGTCAAAGGTGGCATTTGAACTTTGAATAACATATACTACAAGTCAAGTTGATAGGAAGTCAGGTTACTGTATCTATATATAGGTGATTAGGTGATCATGTCTTTCTAAAGAAACACACATTTTTATCAATATAACAATCTCATCTCATATTTAGTCGTAATTAATATTTCCTAAAAAGAACACACATATATAAAATCATGACACTGAAAGTATATTGTGATCGAATGTCCGAACCATCTCGTGCCGTTCTCATGTTCTGCAAGTTAGTTATTTTAATTTCATCTTTTACAAAAAACTTGCGTACGTTACATTCTAAAGTTATTGTAATATTTATAATTGTTTTTTTTCATTTCAAAGGATACTTGGGATAGATTTTGAAGAATGCCCAGTAGATGTCTTAAAAGGCCAAACGTATACCCCAGAATATATAGGTACATTTGTTTGCTACGTATCCATTAATTTTATTTATACGTGTCGATATTTTGCATATTTAATTATTTGATAAATTTTGTGTAGGGAATTTGATCTAACAGCATGTTAAACATTTATATATATGCAGCAATAAATCCTAATTCTAAAGTTCCAGCAATAGCTGATGGAGAATTTAAGCTATATGAAAGGTTTTGTATATACATATATATTACTTAAGAATATTTTGGTTATTATATGTAAATAAACACATTAATTATTAAGCATGATATGATTTTGCAGCCACGCGATTCTTATCTACTTGTGTTGTGCGTATCCGGGAGTCGCTAGTCAATGGTGAGTCGGGTTTCTTCTTGTTTAATATACTCGTACTAATTAAACATCATTCGACACCGTTATATATAGTCGTAAATTTAAATGATTAATTACGTTTGTACAAACATATACAGGTATCCTAGTGATCTGTTCGAAAGATCTAAGATTCATTCAGTTTTAGACTGGCATCATACCAATTTACGTCGTACTGCAGGTGATACTAACTCTAATTAACTTACCATGTTATAATAAGTTCCCTAGATAGTTTTGTGATAAGGTTCGTTTTTTGTTTTCAGTCGGGCTTCTTTTAAACACTGCCCTTGTAGCACTAAACCCCCGCCCTCCAAGCCGCCAAGCAGCTGAAGAAGCCGAAAAATTGCTTTTGAAATCATTGTCCTTCATAGAAAATGTTTTGTTGAAAGATGGACGGTTTTTGTGTGGAAGATCACAACCATCCATAGCCGATATCAGCTTTGTATGTGAAATCATGGAACTTGAGGTAATGCCAAAAAACTTATTGTAACATGTTATGTTTCTATTTCTCATCAAAAGATTTTGGTCAAGTTCCCTCTTTGTTTCCCCCTAATTTTGGTTTACTTATTGAGACATCATTTTTCATGTGTTTTCAGCTTTTGCTTCAAGAGGATCACGATCGCATATTCAGTCCTTATAAGAAAGTTCTGCAGTGGGTTGAAGATACCAAGAGTGCAACTGCACCTCATTTTGACGATGTTCACAGGGATCTATATGACCAACAGAAAGGATACCGAGAAATGCAGCAACAGAAACTAGAAAAAGCAAACTGAATTGAAAGTTGTGAGATCACGCACCATCAACATTTTCCTGATTATTTGATCTTCTTTATTAAGACTAGTTTTGTTTACTTTTAGTATGTAATGTTTTTGCCATATGATGTATTTTAAGTTGCATTACTCTTTTTGAAGATTATGTTGTCATCCTTATGCTATAATAAACTGGATTTTCATCGGTTTTAATGATTGTGTCTGAAGTTTTAAATCTTTATACTTGAATCAAACAACCTTATTAACATAAATCTTTGTGCACTAATAACTACATATACACATATAATATAATATCTTTATTACATATATACATGACCAAACTATCTTCTAACCTCAATAAACATGCCACATTCGGTATTATCTTGCTTTTACGATCATTCAACCAGTCGTTATTCCTTGTAGTTCCAGCGTCTCCAAAATTCTTGGCCTTTTGTAATACTTCAGCAAAAGAGAGCAACAAACGACACTCACAGATGAGGCGGCCATGGCAGCCCCGGCAATCCATGGTGGCAGGCGGAATCCTGTGAATGGGAAAAGAACACCAGCAGCAATTGGAATCCCCATAAGGTTGTAACCCAAAGCCCAGATATAGTTCAGACGGATTCTGGTAAATGTTTTTCTTGAAAGATCAATGGCTGTGATCACATCTTCTAAATTGCTTTTCATAAGGACTATATCAGCTGCTTCTATAGCTATGTCTGTGCCTGCACCGATAGCCATCCCAACATCTGCAGCCACTAGTGCAGGCGAGTCATTGATCCCGTCACCTACCATGGCCACAACATGCCCCGAAGCCTGAAATATTAACATATCTTGGTTCAAATATTCATCATGAAAACACAGTTCTGATTTACAGAAAAGTAATGTTGACTTGTATAAGAACTGTACCTGTAATTCCTTCACTTTCTCTGCTTTGTCCTCTGGTTTGGCTTCAGCAATGACGTCATCAATGCCAACTTCTTTAGCAATGGAGTTTGCAGTTCCCCAATTGTCTCCTGTAACCACTATACTTTTGACTTTCATTGACTTGAGTATGGAGATTACTTCACGAGCCCCGGGTTTCAAAGGGTCGGAAATTGCAAGAATTCCAGTGAGTTGGCTATCTATACACACAAGAATTCCTGTCTGGGCCAAATCTTCAATTTCAGTTAGCATTTCCTCAGCCTGCGTGGAGATTCCAATGTTTTTCTTTATCATCAAACTCTTGTTTCCCACTATTATTTCTCTGTTCTGAACAGTGGCCTGCACACCATGTCCCGTTATGGATTCAAAATTTTGGGTTTCTGCCCAAACTGGGTTCTCTTCATGGTCTCTAAATTTCTTTGCATATTCTACGATAGCCTTGGCTAAAGGGTGCTCACTGTTCACCTATAAAATTAGTTGTAAATGTAAACATTGAATAATCTACTCAAACTAAAATGTGTTTGCTTGACAAAGTGTACCTCGGCTGCAGCAATCAGTTCATAAAACTCCTTAAGTACCATGTTCTTTAGCAGTCTCGTGTTAACAACGAGTGGTTTGCCAATCGTAAGTGTCCCAGTCTTATCGAACACAATGCAGTCCACCTACATAATTTAGTCCAAAATAATTCAACAAACTTTCATGTTTCCTAACTGTATTAGTATTCGCAGGACAAGGGTATTGGAAGACTCTGACTAAACTGACCTTGTGTGCACTTTCTAGTGCTTGGCCTCCTTTTATAAGAACACCTTGCGAAGCCCCCACTCCAGTACCAACCATTACAGCAGTTGGAGTAGCCAAACCTAAAGCACAAGGGCAAGCTATGACCATCACAGAGATTCCAAACTGAAGAGCAAGTTGAAAGCTATCCATGGAAGATGGTATCCATGATTTCGGGTAGCTCTCAAACTTTCCAGCTAGGAACCAAGCGAGCCATGTGGAGAAAGAACACATAATGACCTGCAATGAACAACCGATAAAAACAAACGTGTAGCATTGGGTTTTATATCAAGTAGGGCAAATCAAATAATTAAGAAAAGAGAAACAACCAAAAGGTTTGAACAGGTTGAAAAAAGCACAAAGTCCATTTGTAGTGATTCGACTCCTAAATCATATTATAGATATAGACAAATTGTTATAATATTGATTTTGAAATAGTATTAATTATCTAAAAATGGACAAATATATGTATTCAGGTCAATCCAAACTGGCCAGTACTATATGATTAACCTGTTTCAGCCGAAACGCGTTCCAACCCATTACCCAACCCGCCCATGTTGCCACCTCTGGTTAGGTGATTCTCATCTTTGAAAAAAACAATAACCATGTGAAATGGAACTATGGAACCATCAACTAACCAGAGGCACGAAGAACTTGGAAATCCGATCAGCAAGTTTCTGGACAGGAGCTTTAGCCATCTGTGCAGATTCAACAAGTTGAACTATTTGCGAAAGCGCACTTTCTGATCCAACCCTTGTTGCTTTAATATACAACACACCATTCTCATTAACCGTCCCCCCAATCACTGGGTCACCCTTTCTCTTCCCCACAGGTCTTGCTTCTCCTGTGATCATGCTCTCGTTTACATGGCTTTGTCCCCACGTTACAAACCCATCTGAAGCTACCTTTGCACCAGGAAGGATCTTAAGCACATCGTTTCTTTGAATCAACCTACTATCTATCTCTTCTTCTCTTATAACAATTCCTTCAGTGTCAAAAGCCAACAGTGTTGCAGTATCAGGAGTCAAATCCATAAGCTTTGCAATCGCCTCAGATGTCTTTCCTTTAGCCATGACTTCTAAATACTTCCCGAGAAGAATAAACGAAATGAGCATTGCGCTTGTTTCAAAGAAGTCCATGGCCTCAAAATGTGGTGAAGCTGCAGCCCTTAACACAGAGTAAACCGAATAGAAATATGCTGCATTTGTTCCCAGTGCAATTAAAACATCCATATTTGCAGAACCATGGCGCAATGATTTGTAGGAACCAGTGTAGAATCTTCGACCAATAAAAAACTGCACTGGAGTCGATAATATCCATCTTATAAGATGACCTACATTCATCATATTCACAATCTTGGTTTCCAGTAAATGTTTGAGTCCGGGTATATACATGAACACCATAGAGGTTAAGAACACGGGTACTGTGAACACTAAACTCCACATAAAAGATTTGTAGTACTGATTAATTTCTTCTTGTCTATGAGAATCCCGACCTCCTCCTTTGGGAAATATCTTACCTTTGAACATCCCAGAGCCGGTTGATTCAATCACTTGAATAAAATTTCTAGGCCCGGTGATGTCTGCTTTGTAAGAAATGGAACACTTTTTAAGATTAGTGTCGAGATCAACTACAACAACCCCGGGAAGTGCTTGAAGAGATTTCTCTATCATTGTTATTGAACTATCGTTCCATGGTCCATCAATTTGTAAATCTATTTTGCTCATATCTTCCCCCGTGCTAATTAATATGGCTTCAAATCCAGTTTCTTCTATGGTCTTCAAGAATTGGTTGTGGCTCACAATTATGGGATCATAATGGACTTTGGCTTCTTCAGTTGCTAATGCAACTTGGGCTCTCTGTACTCCTTGTACAGCTTTCAAAGCAGACTCGACTGTACTAGAACAAGTTGTGCAAGTCATTCCCTTGATGAGCAATCGACATATTTGAGTAGATTTTGCGCTTGTTTCTTCCAAAATTAGTGTAGCTTCAAACCCAACGTCTTCAATGGTTTCACGAATCGTCTCTTCCTACATACACAAACATGAAAAGCTTCTTTGAAACTTTGATACAATTATTTGAAATGAAAGGTCATTCAAAATAATTAGGCACTATAACTTCTTGAATATCAAAGGTTATTCCAAATTAAACAATCATTTCAGCTTTGAGCAGATACTTTAGCCTGTCTCGATGGCCCGTTTTCTAAATTATCCATTCAAGAACATAAAAAGTGTAAGGTTGTCAAGAATCATTTCAACTCCACTAGTACAAAAGTTGTAACTATTTCTGCATATATTCTCCAAAGTCTCAAAACTACTATGCAAACTAGTTAAAAGAAAAAGAACTATAATCCATATAATAAACTTATTTAAGTATAAGTATTTCAAAACTTAAATAAAATTAGTCTAAAAATCAATAAAATGTTTTTAACTTGAATCCTTTTCTAGCTATTGTATCTGTATGTATCCAAATCTTAAATATCGTGACTTAGTTTCTGGTGACACTTTTGCTGACATGACATCCATATAGCTAAGTTGTCACGTTATCAAAATATCATAACAATATTCGAAAGTAAATAGATGAATACACAACAAATCAAATATAAGTAAATGAAAAAGTTACATACATTGACATAAGTAGGATAAAACATAACTTGAGCTCGATTATTCAAAACATCCACAACGGCCTCCTTAATTCCAGGTAGACGTTTAACCGCCTTCTCAACCGATCCAGCACACGCAGAACATGTCATTCCCGTGACCGAAAACAAGGCCCTTGCCTCCCTATTACTCTCCATATCATCATCTGTTATCTTCTTCTTCTTCTTCTTCAAGACTCCTTTCGGGTACTTGGGCATAGATGGATAGTGGGGCCGCGGTGACAACCCATCACCGCCCATCCCACGTATGCAAGCCAAAGATAAAAACTTCGAACCCATTTTTGTTTAATTGCTCAATTTTTGAAAGTAGATATGTATATGTATGATAAATAATTATATATGTGTGAGATTGAATTTGGTAAGTAAAAGGTAACGGTGATTGCGTATTGAATGATCACATATAGCGGAAAATAAAGAGCATTTGTGGGGGCGGCCTGTTATTTGTAATCTTTTTGCGCGGGTTTCATATGCATTTGACTTTTTGTATTTTTTTTTTTTATTTTTTAAAATATATAATAAGTTACGTATTGGAGGTAATTTGCATTTTGTTTTTTATTTTTTTAAATATATAATAAGGTTTTAATGATCATATAACATCTTCCGTCAAATATTTGTCATTGTCACTAACAACGATATTTTTAAAACTTTGTACACCAATTATATATGAATCATGTAAATCTTCTAACTACACACTAATTACGCCTTAATAACAAGTCTTTATAATGTCAGCATCGAAGCCGATAATAATATAATATATCTGGTTTTTTCCTCCAAGAGCATTTTCAACCTGATAGAATTTTTTAATAATTGCAAAGGTTGGAAACGTATTTCCTTTCTTTAGATTATGTTTTTAAAAAGTTGGAAGATTCATCCTAATAATGATATAATATTCATTTTTATTAATTATTACCATAAGCTTTACTTCTTGTTGGGTTTTGAAAGGCTGCGGTTAAGATTCGTTAAATAATTATACACTAATCATAAATTTAGGGGTGAACTTTTGATATAAAAATTACAAATTTTTTATGCATGTTAAATACAAATTTTATGCGTTAGCAATTTTGTTTTTAAAATACTTATATAGCACATAAATTATGTACAAAGTATTCATCATGGAATTAGATTGATGGATAATTACTCGTACTTATATTCACATTGTTATTACCAAAACTTCAAATAAGTTTTTCATAAATTCAAATGTTAAAACGTAGTAGAAGTATTATATTGTCAAATAACCAGACAACATATATAATATATTGTATTTTCATTCTTAAGTTGGTAATCACTTGCTTTAGCTTTGCTTAGAAGAGAAGATTTCCTTCTCCGATTCTTAAAGATATGTGGAAGCATAATCATCTACAATAAACGAAACTACATTGTAAAAGGGTTCTCTTTAATATTAAGTAGTACTTACAACTATAAATCAACAATATAACTTTACTCTTGTAAGAAATTAAACAACTTTAGCAGTTTTTCGGTGGTGGTGAGTGGTGACATTACGCATGTTACACTACTTTGAAACAAAACAAATAAGTATGATGAATAAGTTGGGATTTGGGAATAAAAGTGAAAGTATAATGATTGGATGATGATCTGTGCATCATTTATTTTTGACTATATATCATTAAATGCGATTTAGAGTGTTGTACAGTATAATACTATATAGCATGTTTGATAGTGTACGGTCAAAATCTGGTAATGAATAGATCACTTTCATAATAAATAGGCTTGGGGAGAAGATTTCCTCAAATTAACCTTGGTTCTTTGATGAAAATCAAAAGCTAAGATTTTAAAATGGTCTTTGAATCTTGGTCATTGATTTTCATTCAATGATCAAGATCTTCCTAAGAAAATTCTCACTCATAGGTTGATCGAAGTATAATGACCATTTTGGATCAACATATGAGATTAAAATGGTTATTTTGGAAAAAAAAAAACATACAAAATATCTTTCCGTCTTAAAATAAAATAAGTGTTAATAAAAAGAAAAACTAAAACTATTATTGTATAATAACAAGATAAAAATAGTTTTTTGTTTTTCTGCGTACCTCAAATATATGTTTGTGAAAAAGTGCAAACAAGTAAAATGTTAGACTTGATATACTAGTTTGAAATTATCATAGCACCTTCAAACTTTTTTCAAATTAAGGTAGGTTTTAAACCCCGCCTAATAATACACCAGAACCGTCCTTGATTTTTCGAAGAATTTAAATAAAGTCACTAGTTTTAATACAATGATTTGGAGGTTTACAGTAATTTCTTTGCCATTTCTATTTCGTTGTGTAGATTATTTTATTTAGGAATTAATATAGACGTGAATTTGGCGTAGTTCGCTATATAACGCAAAATGTTATAGCTTTTTAAAATCCAAAAAATGTCGTATAACAAGTGGAAAAGTCAATATTCAAAGAAGGTGTCATATTGCGCAATGCGAAAAGGGAATTTAAAATATTTTAAGGGAGCGAGTATCTAAACACATCAACTGTTTCAAAGCAAACATTACCAAAACGGCTCCTTTTATGTAAAACGTCGTGTTTATCGCCCCGTTTTATATAAAACGCCACGTTTGGCCGGTGTGTAGATAGTCTAAAATATAAGGAGAATTACACGTGGTCTGGCACACGTGTCAGTCATTCCCATGCTTTAGGTACCGTTTAACTTAATACGTAGCGTTTTATGTAAAACGGTACCTAAAACGAGGGAATGAATGGCATGTGTGTCAGAGCACGTGTAATTCCACTCTGAAATTTTACTATCTACACACCGGCCAAACGCGACGTTTTATATAAAACGTGGTAACCAACGGAGCGTTTTACATATATATAAAACGGCACGTTTTAGTAGTGTTTCCATGATCAGTGGACAATGTATCCCTAGTATCACCCTATTTTAATTCGCATTAAATATGTTTAACTTCACATACTACATTACATTTACGTACACAAAAAGGAAAGGTAATTTATAATAATATCAGAATGCGAGTTTTGTCAACTATAAATCAATTATGATTGTTAACGTGAGGTTAGGTCACTTGTTAGTTGTTAGTAGCTCATGTTTTTCGAAGTTTAGTAGTTCATGTTTTTCGAAGAGAAGTCTAAGATTTAATATAATTTAAGAATATTTGAAGTTAATCGATATCGTTGTTAAAGAACCAACTATTGGTTATTTTTATTATGTATTTTCCCTTAATATCGATTGGAAGTTAGGCTTTCAAGTCATTAAGCTTTTATATAATATCTAAGTTGCATTAATAATCTTATATACGAGAAAATCGACATCATGAATGCAAAGTAATGTAAAGCAAGTAACAGAAAAATAAAACTTATCGAATCGATTTCTGTGGACATGTTGTACTTTGACATATAAGGCATGCTATGTTAAACAGTATTAGTTTTGGTTGTTATGTTGTATATTGAAATTGTAGTTAGAATATTTCGGAAACTTGTACTTGAAAAGTTAGCTTTTCATAATTTGTTTGAAGGTAAAATAACTGTATTAATTTACAGTATTAGTTTTTGGTTGTCAGTGGTGAAGCCAGGTTCCTAATTTAGGAAGGGTCAAAAAAAATTTTCCAGCTGGATGCTAGTAAAAAATGACATCGAAACAACATCAATTTAGTTCATAAATAACAGACATATAGTTCACATAGTTTCGAATTAAAATACGCAATACGTTTATAATAAAACAATAACGTAACCTTACATTAAACTATATAAAATATATCTAATTGACGAATACTTATTAGTTACATTAATAAATAATTTAATAATGGATGAGTTAATGTCAAAATAAAAAATTATAGGTTCATTAGACAAGAAACATGTCAAAATAAAATTATAGATTCATAAGATAACAAACTATGATGATATATAGCATAATTGATAGTAAAGTTGAACTATTAGTATAGCAACAAACTATTACTCCTACTAATAACAATAATGTTTAAATATAATAATAATAATAATCGGAAATGAAACAGTGATACTATAACAAGCCAACAACTAATAGTCTAATATATAGCAACAAACAATTGTCCATTGAGATTGATTAACAAGGAAAATAGGATGGCCTTTTGTTTCAATGGATCAAAAATATAATATTGGCCTTTTGTTTATAGGCCAAGAGTGGCTCCGCCCCTCTTGGTTGTTATGTTGTATAATATCTTTAATGAAATAATTTACAATATAAATCCTTTAACATTTAAAATAACTACAATACCACCTTTAATATTAACTACTTTTACATTCATCACCATCGTCGCCACCATCACCATCCCCATTGTCGTCCCTACTGCCGCCCCCACCACTGTCATCACCACCAACTCTGCCATCACTACCACCAACATCGCTGCATTACGCGAGCATAAGTGTAAACTAATATAAAAATGTGAAATGAAACCCGCTTGATCAGCATTAGAATAATTTATTTAATTTTCATATAATGCACCAGCTTAGTTTAAATCTAAAAGCTATTTATAGCATCTCTAATGCAAAATCTTTTCTATAGACTTTTTCTAGTTGCTTTTTGTTAATTTTTGTCCATCAAAAACTTAACTTGAAAGATTTGAAACTTTTTTTTTCCTTTCACCCAAATGGAACTCTTGCCGACATGGTTTGATACGCCTGGCTTTTAAAAGTTTGGAATAAATATTTTCTATGACATGCTGTACTTCGCACTTTCATTTCTTATTCGATAATCCCTCAATGATTTTAAATTTAGCATCGTGTCATTATGAGCTTGTATTTATGAGATTCAAAGATTGTCTCCAACAAACTGCATTGATCGGGCCACAAAAACTGCAGTTGGTAAAACAAAATAAAGGATGATACTCGTAACAAAAATAATCATTCACACATAAAGTGTAGTTTCAACAAACTGCATTAACACAATGTAATGCTTTAGAAACAGTAGATACTGATTCATTAGCATTTGTAATTAAGAGACCATACCAGACACACCCAACTCAAATGTCAACATTCAAGAGACAACACTTAAGTCATTACTTTCACCATAAATCCAACAAAACATTTACTAAAACAAACTTAACCTAAGACACACAAACCCAAATGACAATTTAGTTTAAGCTTCTTCCTCGTATTGTTCCTCGTCTTCCTCATACTCGCCCTCCTCGTCAGCAGTTGCATCTTGGTATTGCTGATACTCAGAAACAAGATCATTCATGTTACTTTCAGCTTCTGTGAATTCCATTTCATCCATTCCTTCACCTGTGTACCAATGCAAGAAAGCCTTCCTTCTAAACATAGCAGTAAACTGCTCACTCACACGCCTAAACATTTCCTGAATGGAAGTAGAGTTCCCAATAAATGTGGAAGCCATTTTCAAACCAGTTGGAGGAATGTCACAAACTGTTGACTTCACATTGTTAGGAATCCACTCAACAAAGTATGAGGAGTTCTTGTTCTGAACATTGATCATCTGCTCATCAACCTCTTTTGTGCTCATTTTACCTCGGAACATAGCTGAGGCAGTTAGGTAGCGACCATGGCGGGGATCAGCAGCACACATCATGTTCTTGGCATCCCACATTTGTTGTGTGAGCTCTGGAACAGTTAAGGCTCGGTATTGTTGGGACCCACGAGAGGTCAAGGGTGCAAACCCAACCATGAAGAAATGGAGTCGTGGGAACGGAATTAAGTTGACCGCAAGCTTGCGAAGATCAGAGTTTAGTTGACCCGGGAAGCGAAGACAGCAAGTCACACCACTCATGGTTGCAGAGATTAAGTGATTTAAATCTCCAACTGTTAAAAGTCAATACAAAAGATAACAATGTATGAATCATATGGTAATCTTTAATTAGTTTTATTCAATCATTAAGAACAGAAACATGTGCCAAAAGTCCAACAAATTGAGTCCAAACCATAAGATTTGTTATTACACTGACTCACTCTAGTTGCTTTGGGATTAGTCTACTCACAAAACAAATGAGATCACCCAAGCTCGTAAAAGACAATAAAATAATAGTTATAAATACTTACTTGACCCATCTAATGTCAGAAAAAAAGGTTTTAAATATGTAGTTATATACATGTTTCCATTAAAGACAGATCTGTAAGAAAATGTTCCTCTTGACCAGATAAGCAACTTGTAAAAAGACAACACATGTACACCGACCAATAACCATTTAACAAATTATAAAATAAAAACAAGTACAACAGGCAGATATAATCTGTGATTCTGTGTTAATAATACTCCGTATATGACACTAAAACAAGTCTTTAAATAATTAGTATAAGAAAAGATCAAAGATACTTAAACGAATGAAAATCAACAAAACCTATTAGATCAATATTTTCTGATTATCTTTTGTGTGACTTTGTAAGACTAAATTATTCTATATTTCTGTTCATATAAAGTGCTATATTCCATAACTAAAACTTGTGTAATATCAAGTCACATACAACAGATGGCTAACTTTTTTTAGATGGAAAAGCTTTTTTGTTACTTTTTGGATTTCGTGTAAGATTGGTAATATCAAGCAACAAACCACGTGAAACTGTGAAAGGCTGAATTTTGACAACTATTTTTTTATGCCCCAAAGGATAAAAGAAAAGAAGGAATCTATGCTTAGCTAGGCTGGGTATCACATGACATGGTAGACACTCACATGACTTGAAGACCACAATACTAGTGATTTGACCAAGTACATTTATCACAACTAGAAATCTAACTAGCCAAAAACAGATTCCAAATGAATTGAATTTTATGCACAAAACTATTAACCTTAATATATATACAGTATCATCCAAACAACACAGTTTTTTAGACATAAGCGTTCATACTACTTTTAGCAACTTTTTTTAAGTAAGATAGTTTATTGTTAGATATTAATAATGTTGGAGATAGTATAGAAACAGTACAAATTTTCTTTTATTTTTCAGTTCATGTATATATAATTTCAAATTGTATATGCTGACAACAAGTTGGAAATTGCATGGAACAAAATGTTTAATGTGATTCTCATATACAAACACGATTATGTTATCATTGACCACCAACACATTTAATAAAGATGTTACAATATAATTTTGCTATCAGTCCAAAGCTTAAGTACCATACTAGTTGTAGTAAAAAGTTGTAGTAATTTTTTTTAAAAAAAGGTAGTAGTAAAAGTATGTAGTAAAAGTTAAATGTGTCACAACTAACAGAATTCAAAGAAAAAGTGAGTTTAGTTAGATGATCCATAAATAAGGTTGTTTTGATACATCAAGAAACCAGTACATTTAGTAATGTATCATCATGATTTATGTCCCACCATCATTAATTAAAGTATCACTCGTATTTGAAATGTTTGATTTTCCAGACTGTATGAGAAAAATGCAAGAAAGTAGATTGAGTGATGGACTTACAGCTGGGAGTGGTGAGCTTAAGTGTTCGGAAACAGATATCATAGAGAGCCTCATTGTCAAGAACCATGCATTCATCTGCGTTCTCGACAAGTTGATGCACCGATAAGGTTGCATTGTAGGGCTCAACCACTGTGTCTGACACTTTGGGCGATGGGAAAACGGAGAAAGTAAGCATCATCCGGTCTGGATACTCTTCCCTTATCTTAGAGATCAACAAAGTCCCCATTCCAGAACCTGTACCTCCTCCAAGTGAATGGCATACCTGAAATCCTGTTACACAAGATCCAAAAATCAATTTATTAGATTTAACACATACAACTATACATCTTTATATTGCCAAACAATCAACTAATACATATCAAAATATCCAAATGAGAACAATTAATCTGCAGTAAATAATTCACTAACCAACAGAACAAATCAAATACTATCAAACAATTAACCAAGACCTATCGAACAAATACATATGAAAAACAAACCAGCATCAACGAAATCAGACCGATATCGCTGTAAAAAAGATACAACCCAACAAACTAAACTACAACACAAAAGCCTAACCATGGCCATAGAAAGAAAGCATAACATTCGCATGTACCAGTTTAAAACCCAACAAATTCAGAATAATATGACTTTAAGATGTCACAAACGGATAAATCCAAAAACCTAAACCGATTTCAACATTCACTGCCAACAGTTTGTGTTTCATAAGCAAAGTATTTTACATCAATAAAACATAGCCTTTTTATTCACTTAAAACTAATGGATACAGACATTTTGAAACTGAGTACATCACTGGCAACATTTTCAACCATCACAAGGGTCCATTGATCAAATAACCTAATGTCCTCCCAAAAAAATAAAAAAAATATCCGGTTGAAATTTCAGTATGCAACATTTGGATACCCAGTTAGGCCTAAACAGAGATAACCTCGTTCATTTTCTTTTTAATAACAATTGTTTTTCTCAATTGGTATCATTCCTATGTACACATGTGCCAACTCAACATTGTACTAACCATTTCTCCAAATGTTCATTTTAAAAAAAAAAATAAACTAGTAAATCATGAATCTATAACCAATTCCTCAACATAAATCACAAATAAAAAATAATACTTATAGATAACCAAAATAAATCACAAATAAACAAACTGAAATATCAAGCCTAAACTATATATACAAATCAATATCTATATATCAAATAACCAAAACAACTTTCAACATACTAAAATCATCAACACATTCAAATCAACCAAACACAGATATACAAAATGCTACATAAATATATACTATAAAATATATAGAAAAAAACTACATATATATATAATAAATATATATATATATATATATACCTTGAAGGCAATCACAATTCTCAGCTTCTTTTCTAACAACATCCAAAACAGAATCAATCAACTCCGCCCCTTCAGTATAATGACCTTTAGCCCAATTATTTCCAGCACCAGATTGCCCAAACACAAAATTATCTGGCCTAAATATCTGTCCGTACGGCCCGGATCTAACACTATCCATAGTCCCAGGCTCCAGATCCATCAAAATAGCGCGTGGAACAAACCTTCCACAGCTCGCCTCATTATAGTACACGTTCACGCGCTCTAGTTGCAAGTCCTGATCGCCGTTGTACCGGCCGGTTGAATCGATACCGTGTTCGGCACATACGACTTCCCAGAACTTGGCTCCGATTTGGTTTCCGCATTGGCCGCCTTGAATGTGGAGGATTTCTCTCATTTTTTAGGGTTTTTGAAATTTGAAAATATGAAATGTGTGTTTGTGTGTGTGATTTGAGTGTGGGCGTTTCAGGAGAATTGGGAAAGGGGGGGTTTTATACACAAAAATATGGGCGGTTTTTTATTTTTATTTTTATTTTTTTAAGAGGGAGATTTAAAGTATTTTGAATCAAGTCATGTGATTTGAATAAAAGGTCCGGTTGTTTCTAGTCGCAATTTATTTATTTTTGGGAGACTATCTTAAATTCGTTGACGATAACTGTATTTTTTTATAATGGTTTACAACTAAAAAAAGGAACTACTTTCATATGAAATTAAAACTAATTAAAATCACAATAAAGTGTGTTTTATGTATACCTGCTAGATTTATACTCACGCAATGCAGTGGCGGTGGGGATAGTGATGGCAGAGGTGGTGGGAGTGACAATGGTGGGGCGGTAGTGGAGATTGTGCTAGGGGTGACGATGGTGGTGATTGTAAAGGTAATTGATGTTAAAGATCGTATTATAGTTATTCAAAGTGTTGGTGGATCTATACTGTAAATTATTTTATTAAGGGTATTATAGGTATATTAGATGAAGATGTTTAAATTAGTGATTAAAGGGGAAGAGTATTTTTGGTTTTTCAAAGACAGAAAGTTTGGGCGAAAAAAAAGTGATTTATTTTATTAGATAGTATATATTTCATATGTTTGAATTATAGTAACGTATTTATAGTAAGTTTTTACTTATTACTGTTTTTTTTACCCATTTTGTTTATCTAATTTTGTTTGGGTTCATCTAAGGACATAATTTTAAGAATATAGAATAAACATTTTTTTCTGAATAAGCCAACATAAACACAATGTTGTACTCAAATATACGTTTGTAAATCAAGCTAAACGAGTAGTCATAAACAAAAACCTCGTTCAATTATGTTCAATTCAATCAAGTTATTATATGTGTATAATGCGTCATGTTGGTTTTACTATATACATGTTATCGAAACTTCATTCTTCTTTATACCGGTATTAATTACATTATATTCTTTCTTCTCATTTGTTATACAAGGATTAGAATTCCCTCAAGTTCTTCCAAGTTAAATCAAGTTAATAGGTTGCCACAACTAAAAAGTAAATTAACCTATAATAATCGGCCAAAAATACTTATTGTTACTCTATACCTTATACAATTACATCATAGGATATATGATCTAATCTAATGTTCAATGATACGTGACCAATCAATAATTAAACAATTTCCGTAAAAGAGCAAACGATCGAGGTGGAAAAATCAAGTGGATATATGCATAAGCGATCAGTATTAAGGCTGCACAAACTTTTTTTTGTGATGGTCAAGCTAGGTAGTTGGAGTACGGGACAAGTGAACTTGTTCTATATATGTCGCTGCAACGGCATATGCGTGTGCCCCCCTCTACCTTTCTCACCAATACTATATTTCTGGGATTATTAAATATATAATATAGACATGACATATATTAATGTTATACCAAAAAAATATATAGACCATCTTTGGGTCTCAAATCTCAAATGTAGTATCAAATAACTTAAAAGAAGTTAATGTAATTTTGTAACATAAAATTTGGTAATTTAATGTAGAAATTGAACTTTTTCCAACCAAAACAACATAGAAGTTAATGTAATTTTGTAATATAAGTTTTGGTAAGTTAATGTAGAAATTGAAACTTTTTCAACCAAATATTAATTTAGTGTTATTTTTAGTGTAACACCAAATACATTGCTCATTTTGTGCATAGGATAAAAGACTTCATGTCAAGTTATAGATGCAAATAAGTCGATGTTTTGAACTTTATAATAATATCCTCAAAAAATTTATATAGGTATCTTTGTAAAATTCGTAGAACGTATAACCTTTATCATCGAAAAATAATTTTTATACAATTATTTTATTTTATATCAGTTATATGATAATAACCAACAATACTCGCCGTCCTCTACCACCATCCATTGTCGCCACCACCATCACCCAGTGTCACCGCCACCACACAGTCGCTATCACTATTGCCGTTGCATCGCGTGAAATTATTCTAGTTTTTATATGATAGTGGATAATATATTTCAAAGCAAATATAAAAGCAAGGTGGTGAGTACACATCCCCACACCACAACAAAGGCTTCATAAAACTGGACCCTTCGTATTGAAGCAACACTCTGAATGGATCTATAATTATATTAAAAAAATATTCCAAAGTGCAAAGCAAATCATATATAGGGATCGATGTGATTTCTGTCAATGTGTCTGGTTTAGGAATTTTTTTTATATACTACACCATACTTTGTACAAATTTAAAAACGTAAGGTAGTGTACAATTACCTTACATCATATCTTTGATGTACAAAACTACGATTCATGTTTACTTTTATGATATGATGTCATAATTTTATATAAAACTATCAAAATACTACGAGTATAAAATGGTGAAAGACTTTTCTATGACTACTAGTACAATTATGCATCTTGTTATACAAAGTACTACGAGTATACAATTGGTTTGGAATAAAATTTCACGACTCTTGTTTGTTAAGGGTTGGGTTCATGATCAGGGGTGGATTTTTAAGTAGATTGGGCTCGACCCTTCGACTAAGTACGATAGTGTAGGAGTAAAAATATTTTAACTTTGTTATACAATGACATGTGGGTGAAAGCATATATGTGTTTATTTCAAAAGTTGCATATGGATATATGAAAACAACCTGGCCCAATAACTACTCATGCTGGTATGCTACTTGAATCCCAGAATCAGTAATTTATAATGTCATTAAGGAATGGGCCTATTGGCGGCCCACTTCACGCTGACATTGTTTTATAGTTGAATACTTGAAATGCAGAATTGATTTTAATTTTGAATAGTTGAATTGATAATAATTTTGAATGGAGGATAAAGTAAGTTCTACTCGTAGGTATATGATCACGTAAAATAAACGTATATTCGAAAAGTATTTAAACCTACGGGGTCACACGTTCAACACGAATATAACTATAATTAATTAATATATTAAATGTAATTTATTAATTAGTTTGATCACGAAATAATTAATTTAAATAAGTTAAAGGATTAATTGTATTTAAATTAGTTAGAAAGAGGATTAAATGTGATATTAGAAAATTAGTGTTGGACCCTAATTCCCTAAAGGGAAAGCCTTTTAGGGTTTTAATTAACCTTGGTCACCAAGTTATTAAATCCTAAATATATCCCTGATTATAATCTAAAGATTTGATAATTTCCTACACACAAGCTATTCTCTCTTTTTTCTTCCTTATATGGTTCGACCAAACCCTTTAAAGGGTTTTGGTTTTGTGCCGTTCAAAACACCACATGGAACTACTAATAATTAATGTCTACATTAATTATAATTATGATATAGTTTTGTTTATCAACAACATATGGTTTTGGTTCATGGAGTTTTTCGAATTAAGGGAGTATTATCACTAACGGGTTTGTGTGGTTCGTGATCAAGTACTAGCATATATACATTCCAACGTTGTGTGTGTAATCGTAGAGAGGTTTAATCTTAAACCTTTTATAAAGTTTCTTGCTTTGATCTCTCAAATTTAAGATACACGTTTCTTATCCTGGTTAATTAATTAACTACATAGATTTATCTTCTGCGTGATTTGATTTGATAATAGTTATATAACCCAACACTACTGTAGTACTGTAAAAAAAATAAATCGTCTAAACAAATCAACATTCTTCAATAGATCAAATCTAAGAAAACATTCCGATGTGTACATATGCGATATTGATCGAAAACCTTAATAACCAGATTGTAATAACATGATAGAAAAAGCACAAATATATATAAACCTTTCGAAATACAGTACCAATTAATGAAAGATTGAAAGAATTAGTTAATATGAAAACAACAAAAACAACACAAAGTCGATCGAACAATAATCAAAGCAAGTCGACGAGATGCAATACACAACTGTCTTGAATGTCATAGTCGGCCAAACTACCTTCATCGCCAAGACACTTGCCCTTAAACACAATCCTTTGTCGATAAACAGGAATCCCTTCGGTTTCTTCAATATGCATCTTCACATCACCAATCGTATGCAACCTATCGACCTTCACAGGAATATATTTCCATGTGACCCTTCTAGCAAACTTTTGCGAACCTTCCCTCGATTTAATCACAATTGACGGCCCGTATTTTTCTTGAATGCCATAACGCAACAACTTTCCTACGGTCATGGCATATTCACGTTGTCCCGATTTGGCCTTCATTAGTATTTGTTTCGACATTAAGGTTGATCTTTTGTGTTCAACTTTCAACCTCAATGGCGATTCTTTAAGAACCCTCAATACCATGATCTTCATGCTTACGAATGATTGAGGAACAAGAAATTTTTTTGATGATCGAAAATATGATAGACGATATCAGTTGGTTTGGTGGTGTTAATTTTTTGGGTGATTGATGAAAGAATTTAGAGTGAAAAGGGTTCATATATAAAGATGTTCGCATTGAATAAGGAAACATATTGTTACGTTGTTCACACGGTAAGTTTATCAAGTAATTGAGTTTCCTTAATTATTTATTTTTAGGGTTAAACACATAAACGCGTGGAGTTTGTAACTTTGCGATTATGAATGTTTAACTTGGGTTTCACGTTCTTTTATTGTTACCATAAATGATTCCTCATCACATAATTATGGAAATAATATCCACGAGGGTTTAAAAACCCGTGCTACGCATGTCGTGTTTTAAATATATTATTTGTATGTATTTTATTGCCGGTTTTTTATATAGATAGAAAGTTTTTTTATAAATAAAAAACATTATAATAAGTAGAAAAAAAATAAAAAAATTCCAGGTCAAATGACTTATTTGTTCCACAAAGATTAATCATCCTTATAGTAATGAAACATTGAAACCGTAATTGACACGGGAGTAACTCGTATCAATACACAAACCAAATTTTTTAATCTATATAATCTAACACCTAAATATATGTTTTAGGCATTTATCATCTATTCAAGTTATTTTTTAGCTATCATGAAATTTCTACATCCATCAAAGCTTAACTGGAAGCAAAAATAGAGCAGAACAACATAGTTAAATTTTAGTAATCAAGAAAGATAAATGTTTTCATTATTAACCTGGTTCTTCAAAACTAATTAGTTGACCACTTAAAAAGTCATATACGCATAAATAGTTTACTCAAACATCAAAGCTCACCTGTATGCTATTAAGAAGGTTGCCAAGGGCAAAAAACCCGGTCGTTTAACATATGACCAACTTCTTGATCTGGTAACAAAAAAAAGTGTTTTACTCATAATGCTTACTTGGAGGTAAAGAGCAGTTTAAGCTCATAATCCTTGTCTCTAATCGATTTTACACCAACTTTATCCTGAACAAAGACATATTATCAATATTTTTAAATTCTCCAAAAAAAAAAAAAGTTCAGTTTAGTATTCTAAAGTGTGAACTATAAAAGTTAACAGTTTAGCTTATATAAAAAACTCAGATTCTTGAGCTAGCCAGAGGAAAACTACAATTCAAAAAACAATCCCAGTGAGAATGTTTTCCTTTAATATCCATGAATCTGGCATATGTGAACCTTATATTTAGATATTATCATGATATTCACATCATTTAGAATGGCAATAATCAAAACCATGAAAGGCGATAAGTCAAACTGCCAAATAAGAGCAAGTAGCATGAAACCAAAAACCACACGAATAGTGATGGAAACTGCAGGGCAATCGATGGGTTTCCATTAGACTTATTTGATGATGCTATGAGTAACACCTTTTGAATGATAAAACCAAACTGAATTTTTTGGTTTGGACTCTTAAACGTTTTTCCGCTTTCTTTAACGTCATTAGGCGAAAATTTTTGGAAATCCATACTTTTAAATGTTGGGTGTTACAATAACCACAAAATAGTATAACTATGAAACGTAATCTATAATTAATCTAGCCGGGATAATGGTTACCAAATTGTATAAAAGGCAAGTGACTCATCTTTAGGTTTCCTCATGGAGCCATCTCTTATGTATCATGTGTTGTAATCCCTTGATCATATCACTTTTGAAGTGTCTCCCGATTCCAAATATGTCTTCGGCCCATGTCTATATATTAAGCACACAATTAGAAATAATACAGTATTCAGTAACAAAATTAAAAACTTATGATTAACAGTAATGACTTTTTAATTCAAAGTTTAGTCATTTTTTAGAATATATTTAGATTTTTTGCAGGTATACCCAACCAAAACCAATTTGGCTAACTAAAAGTAGCCTTTTATGCCCGTTATTCGGTCTCCGGCTCAGGTCTAACAATCTACTATTTGAGAGAATATTTGAATTTTGACCAGTTTGATCCATTTCCTTGATCAGTTTCCAAAATGTAAAAATATTGATAATACCATATTTTAATCATACTTAATACATCAACTATTACTAAAGTTTAATGAAAAAGAAACAAAACATATTGGCATCTAAACTTGACCCAACCTGATTTTTTCTATGTTAAAAGTTACCCGGCCTGACCAACCCACCCTGCTGATTTCTACGATCTAGGAAAAAGAAAAAAAAACTTGCCTTCAGTATTACTCCTTTATCTGAAGGCAAAAGTATGTAATAACACTTGAATGTTGTCTTCCTCATAGTCTCAATATAAAATTTAGATGAGCAAATAAAGCCCTGGTCAAGAAAATGTACGGTACTGCAAATCCCTTGGAAGAATGCAAAAATTACTTTTATAAAGTAGGAAATCGATAGTGGCAGATGAAAATGTACTCACTATCTGAAAAATCCCTATTTAGAACTCTTATTTAATAAATGTTGATTTAATTATGGTACATGGATGGTGATTTAATTATGTGCTCTTTCATATGCCAAAATCGTTCCCACCATCAATAGAAAATGGAAGAAAGCAAAAAATCATTTATTGATGAAGGAATACTAAAAAACTACCATAAATATAAGTATAAGTATATAAGTGTAAATATATAACTATAAGAAAATCTGTGCAAAATTAGTTACTGTAGTAATTAGAATGCTCATTTTATTAATCACACAATTAAATCATAAATATTATCATTAATGTTAAGGTTTAGAATTGATGAAATCTTACAACTTTTATATATATATAAGATAAGATATAAGATATTTCATTTTGGGTAATACAGTACCTATTACTATGATTGTTCATTTGTTTTTTTTTAGACTCTAAAACAATCGTCCAGTCACATATACGATACTAGATTATGTTTAGATTAAATAAAAAAGGTTTGTGAAAATAAGAATTTTTTTTTTAACTCACTTTAAATCAACTAAGTTATCTTAAAATTCAATCTTACATAAATTGAGTTTGACTTAAACTTAATAAATTTTAATGTTTTTTAAGATAAAAGAAATGCAAGTTTAGAAAAGTAGATTAGATTTTCTTATATAAAATTATGAAACAATATTTTGGCGTTTTTCAAGTTTAAAAACATTCTACTTATCAAAAAAAAAAAGTTTTAAAAACATTCTATTCTAATTCTTAACCTTAATCATCCCACTCCTCATGCAATCAACCCCTAATCTCCATCAACCTTCATCGCCCACCATTAGTCAATTCACCATTAATCATTCCCTGTCGTCTGAATCCACTACAGAATTTTCACATTTTATATTTTTGAACGTATTTTCAGAATTTTTAATAGTTATATTGAGATGAAAGAACTGTTTCCTTTTTCAGAAAAAAAAAAAGATATAAAATTAAGGAAAATTTTCTACAAATAAATACAACCCAATGTTTTATGAAGTGGTGGATAATATTTATGAACCAAACCTTTTTTTTTTTTGGTTTGCAACATCAATGAGTTCGTTTACGAGCCCGGATAGGAGGGTGTGCAGCCCATGCAACTGCATGGTGTCCAAACTTTTCTCTCCATACTTGTACTTGTATAGACTAAATGATATAAATAAATTCAACGTAAACTAGACTCAACAAACAAAACCAAGCTACTCAGCCAAGTCTACTCAAAAAGTTATATGCATGTAGCTACAAATTTGCATATATGACCTGATAGGTTAAGCCGATAAAAATAAATGTGCTACATCGATTGTAGCTAGAACAGGAAGTCCAAAAGTGGCTAATTAGCAACAAATGACATCACAAGCACTCTTTCTTCAACCGAAGTAACATAAAACAAACTATACAAGTACCAAATGACTATAAGAGAGACAACATTAGTCTACTCTATTGGCACATGTTAGAATTGCAGATTTCATCTCTTCTTTCCCCATTGATGTCTCAACAATTACCTACCCAAAACAAGACAGATACACATCAATCACACATTCTGGAGGTGAAACATTAAAGAATATTTCAAGTTCATAAGTTACGTATGTAAAACAAGCTATACTTGTTAATAATACCTCTTGTACTTTGTTTCCAGCTCTTGCAAGCAGCTTATACTCTTTCTCAAGCACAGATGACATATAAACCTGCATATAGTTCATGAAAACATCAACTTTCTTTAGAATCCTAGACATATTTCTAGGACGGTTAGTCACACACATAATCCAAAGAACATAATACAAAGACAACAATGTTCTCTTGCCAGAAACTAATTAACTACCTGAAATGTTGGAGCCAAACCTGGGCTCAAGAAAAACCGGCCTTTCTTTACGAGGTCAATCCCTTCATATTTCTCCAGTTCTTTCACAAGTAATTCAACATCGGCCCACTGTGCAGTTTTATACAATAAGGTATGCAAGAATTAGCCAATGTTTTATCAAGTACTCATTAAGGATGGTTTTTGCAGTGCAAACATTAACGTGGTAATTGTGTGAGAGATTTCAGCGGAAAGATTTTAATACTAAAAACCTCTTCACTGGGTTGAGATACTTCTAATCTACCATCCAATTTAGCCTGATCACCAACAACAGTCTCCAATGTCTCAATCAACGGATCTGGCTGCCACAAGACAATCATTACATTCAGGACATTTGAAACAACACATACTAAATAGAAGTGTCATGGGGAGCTTCTACTTTCCTTGTGCAAGCGTATATTTATATATAAAATGGTTTTACAGGGATAAAAAACATATTCCGGAACTTAGAAGATGGATTACCGTGATCTCCTTCAGTGACAAGAATATGCGTTCAAGTGAAAAATCTAGTTGATGAACCTTTGCATCTACAATCTACAAACATCATATAAGTAGTATTAGAAATGTAAGATATTTTGAAAAGAAAACTTTAATAGGAACATGTCATTTGACATAAAAGGCTCAATTTACCTGCCCGATCTTAAAATGAGATATAATGTCCAAAGTATCATCCCATGACACCTCGGTTTGGTGAATCAATGCAGGTACTCCTTCGACCTACATCATTATGAAATAAAACCCAATGATCAGAAAAATCAAGCGAGATATTATGATATAAAAACAGTCTTTTTAAAAGTTAAAGGATAGAAACTGTTAAGGACGGTAATAATGTTCAAAATTGTTTGTTTTGGGCTACAAAATAAGAATCATGGAAGAATGGTCATCTTAAAGTAGGAACACATAACAAAGAATGCAGTGTAGTGAATAGCGAGTCCCTCTTAAAGTAACTCAGTAATACCTCGACAAAAATACCATAATAAGTAATCTTTTTGATGCAACATTTCACGACATCTCCAACACTTAGCTTAGCCTGTACAAGTAGAATGCAAGAACTTAAAAGACTTGATATATTGTTGTACTAAAAAAAGGAATATTAAAGAATCTCACCATGAGATTTTTCTTTCTCGCAATTGATTCATCCTTCTCTTTCGGTTTTCCAGAAAATATCAGCTTGTTTGACACTCTATCTGCCAATACCACGTTGACTTTTACTTTCTGCAAGTAAAATATCATATGATATTCATCATGTCTTTTCCATTAACATGTAATAATAAGTACAACCCTCCATCCCAACATTTTTACATTTGTTGCTGTTTAAATCCATGGGTAATTTTTCAGCCAAATGATTATTTATCAAAAAGAGTTTGTCTGATAACTAGATTGAGCGATTTTAGTCCAGGATGAACTTGATGATATCCATGTCTTTGTTGCATTACATGGGTGTTTGGATGTGCGTTTTGAAATTTTATTGTGGTTCTGAATTCTCAGAATCAGAGAATTATATAATCAACTGTAATATAAGGGTGGTAGAAAATAGCGTTCAAATGTATGTTCATTCACAATGGGTGATAATAAGATGTTTAAGTGTTTTTAAAATTACAATGATACAAGGAATCAATAGATAACATGACCAAAAAGCCCAGCCGCAAAGAGTAAATAGGATATAAAACTGAGTAACTTAATTATATCTAACTAGTTTGTAATGCAATTCAAAAATGCAACCCAAAGCCATTAGGGATAATACAGTCTAATGAAATACAAAGCAGGTTAAAACTCATACCTGGCCAACGAATGATGACAAGTATTTGAGTTTTTCTTGGTCATAAATTGCAAGAAGATCTTCAAGTTTCATATCAGGTGATAATTCACCCTCAATCTTTTTAGGATCTATAGTTGACTGAGGAGTTGTTTTGCTTGCAGCATTGTAGCCTCCAATCACACCAAGATTTTGCCTGTACATAGCAGGATCCAACCCTTTCTTTCTCAACCAAGACTCGAAAGCTAAATACTTCCACTTGGTGGCAAGATTTCGATAAGGCAAAAACCCGATCAAAGAACCAAAAGATGCCTGTTGAACAGGGACAAAAAGGTAAAATCACCAAGATTTAATCCTCAATATATAAATTATAAAGAGATACTTTCTTAGTAGCACTTACAACAAACCCCCGGGTGCTAGAGTTTATGAGTTCCACTTCTTCTCTTCCTGCCGTCTTGATCAAATCTTCAGCTCTTTTCCAGTCGATATCTTCACGCTCCTATAGCATAATATATGTGAGACAACTAACAGAGAGCAGATGGATGGTTTAGTCATTTTCCTAGCAGAAAATCAGTAATGTACCTTGAAAACCGGTATTGTAGGCAACTTTTCACTCTCCATAGTATTTGCATCTGGTACTGGAGTCGAAGGACTGAAAACCCTATTGTTAACCTTTGATGTATCTTTAACAGGTTGATCTAACCTACAACACATTATTGATAAGAAAAAAGATATGTGGAAGAAAACAAAACATCAAAATAATAACTTTGACCTGTTCCTAAATGCACAATGCCTATTTAGAGTAATCACAATTTCTTAGTATAATACGTCATGTAAAATAGTTATAATACCTTTTAGGTGGTCCTCTCAAAGTAGCTGCTATATCAGGATCAGTACCTGCATCGGAAACACCGATATCTGTCTGCTCATGGGGCTGTGATCCTTGAGAAAGAACAAAAGGTACAGAATTAATGGCTCATTCATGATAATAGAAGAGTGTGCAAAAGGAAACTTTAAGTTACATAGGGTATGCAAATGCAGAAGCGTGTTGTCAATAAAACCTTGCTTAAGACAATATTCAGTGGCACAAACGATTGATGTATCCCTAAGGTAGAAAGATGGGCGGGTCAGGTAGTGTGTCAAAACAGGTTCAATTTGAAATGCCAAACTTAGGACTTTAAACAATACTATAACCATAATAAGCAATTTCTTTGAAAACAAAAAGGGTAGATTGATGGGAACCCCTTAGTCCCATGTACCGCATTGGTACCTACACATAGCCCATGCAAGCCTATTGAGCATCAGGCAAATTCTCCTGTGAAGAATACCCATAATGGAGTCGATTGAGGGTTTGCACAACTGGAACCGGGTGGATTGTTTTGTTACCACACCCTCCACATATTCCCCCACCCCTTTTAACAGAGGCAGGTGGCCACTTGAGCTAACTCAAGTAGTAACGATATCTGAATAAATTCAAGTTCATATGCATTTTGGTAGACTTTGGACAACCTCCAACCAACTTTTAGCTAAATTCTTCAAAATTTATCATTTCCCCCTTTTGAAACAAAACATACATACAAGTTGGTGCATTTATAAGTGGGTCAAAACTGTCACTCTGATAATAAAAAACCCCCAGAAAATCCCTCCATGACATGCATGCTTTACCTGTTATATCATTCTCTTGACCAATATCTTGCAACTTCAACACATCCCCATTGTTATCTGACGGTTCAAGATCAACAAGTGCCACATTTTCCATCTCGGGAGCTACATCAACACTTCTTGAGGTGTTCTTCATTTCACCAATATCTGAGTTTGATGCACTGCGATCGCTATAATCTTGATCCAATGTGATCTCAGGCTTTTGAAGAAGTGAGATATTCGTTGGAACCTGGATTTCACTTGGACTCTCTTTTTCGTTTTGAACCTGGATTTCATTTGTACTTTCTTGGTCATCTTGATCCAATGTGATCTCAGGCTTTTGATAAAGTGAGACATTCGTTGGAACCTGGATTTCACTTGGAGACTCTATTTCATTTTGAACCTGGATTTCATTTGTACTTTCTTGGTCATCTTGAACCAATGTGATCTCAGGCTTTTGAAGAAGTGGGACATTTGCTGGAACCTGGATTTCACTTGGACTTTCTTTTTCATTTTGAATCTGGATTCCATTTGGACTTTCTTTGTCATCTTGATCCAATGTGATCTCAGGCTTTTGAAGAAGTGAAACATCCATTTGATACGTAATTTCACTTGGATTTTCTATTTCATCAACCAAACTTTCTGTTTCGGCATTTTGCAAGTATGGTTCGGGCTTCCTCACCATTGCCATATCAGTAAACCTTTCTTCTTCCTCTTTTTTATTTATTTTATATGATACATTTGGTCTCTGCAACGTTGCTGTGAAAGCACCATCATCTTCTTTAAAAGTAGTCGGTTTCCGTATTTCGACATTTGGGACACTTGGTATCGCTATGTTGGAAGCCTTCGCTAATGGCTTGACTGGTCTCTTTACTTGGGGTACTACTGGCTTATTATCATTTGTTTCAAATTTGACTCCTTTTTTGGGTACAGGTCGACTCAAATTAAGTCCATCAAGCGAATCATTTTTTTCAAATTTGACTCCTCTCTTGGGTACTGGACGGGATAAATTTAGTCCATCAAGTGAATCATTTGGTTTTTTTCTAATATCAGATACATCAAATGGAACCTCCTCTATGTCAGTAAAGGCTTTCATACCCTTCTTGTTGTATAATTTCTCGATTTCCAAGTAAGACAATTCAGGGTTCGTTTTTCTACCGATTATCTGAACAAAAAATTGAATGATATGCAAAAACATTAAACTGTGTAAGGAAGCTCGGAATTGTAACCAAAGAATAATATACTCATCTTTATTATTCTTTCTGATTTAGAGAAAAAAAAATAATGTAAGTGGCCAAACAGGTATTCCTGTGGCTGTATCTGGACTCTTCGCTTGCTATCCCAAGATGTTTATTCAATGAGGTTTCAAACATGTCTCTTTTGAGACCTTCGGGCCGCCTTACCACTAAGCCATCTTGGAGATGGTTTTCCGATAAAATAAGTGGTACTATTTTATCGTATGGAAATTTGGCTGGCTTTTGTTACCTATCTTCACTCCCACAATAGCAATGACTTTGACTTCTGAAAGTCAATCCTGGTAAATATTTCTAACAAATGAATATACTAAAATATACTTTTTACTTTTTCTAGTTGTACCTTTACAGGTTAGTTTTTAGTTCTAATAGTGTGATGCATATATGCTAGAATCACATTTACCCAGTTAAAGATTCCATTGTCTCCATGTGATGCTGTAAACAGAAGTTACCATCAACTTACATCTCTTTAGGCTTTTCGGCTGACAAATTCTATGGGCTAGCATGAGTAGCATCAATCATTTTGAATGGGTAAGGTTTTCCTAACACTAGATTACTAGAAGCACTTCATGTGTGGGGTATCCTCCGCACAATGACCCCCCCCCCCCCCCCCCCCCCCTCCTTCCTCCTCCTCTACAATTCGCTTATCAAAATGACCATTACAAATGTACTTATTATGCAAGGGATCCCTTACTTTTGAGTTCTATTTCTACTCTGACCACCAAACCAAAATAAAAAAGATCTACAGTTTGTTTATACCAATACCAAATTCACATTTTGAACAACACTGGTATCAAATTAACCTTACAATCCTACTTAGACTTTCAAGATTCAGCAAAAATAGAAAAAAGCTAAACACTTGACATTCAATATACAATATTATGGTGAGGAATTCATAACAGATTGGTTTATGATACTATTTTAATCAAACTTTAAACAACACCCGGAAATCAAAATTCAACAAATATGCCATAAAGAATCACACAATAGCTAAGCTTTTCAACATTTTTTAGCATAAAAATTCAAAGTAAAAATGGGAATTGAGAGAAGAAAAAAAAAGAGAACCTTGGCAAGGGTGAGTTTAGGGTCTTCACCAATAAGTCTACCAAACTTAAGTTCCATCTTGTCATAACTATCAAGATTGTAATTATTTGCTTCATCTTTATCAGCAAAGATTGCAAATTTCCTATCTTTTTTATGATGATGATGGAAAGGAAGGTTTCTGTAAAATTTTGGGTTTTTATAACAAGGGATAGAGAATCTAAATTTTGAAACGTTTGTGGCAGTTGTGGTGGTGGCTAAGGATAGACTATCCATTTTTGGCTTACTTCAAGATAATGGTGGCAAAATCATCAGTTTTTGTAAACTGATAAGCCACTTCAACAAGATCACTGTGTGTGAGTGTGAGTGTGAGTGTGTGTGTTTTTGTGAGGAGGGTCTATCCTGTCCTGTGTAGTTATGGGTGTTTCTTGGTTATTTTAGTGGATTTTGTATTATAAAAGTGATTATCTGAAACTCTGAAAGTGTATATATTTAGACATATTTTATTTGTTTGGGACTCAAATAAAAAACCTTACAGTTGGCCATGAGGATTTCTTACCACTTTGAAATCCAACTCAGTTGTTTTTTCTTAAAACTGTTACTACCGTAGTGTGATGATGTACAGTGTGTTGGTGGAGTGATTTTTGATGGCGGAAACGAATAGGGTAAATAATTGATTTAAAAATAAATAATGTAAAAGATTAATGAAGATACTTTAATAGATAAATTATTGATATTATAATTTAGTTAATAATAATAATGTTAAGGGATAGTTTATGTTAAAATATTTTAATATATGGTAAGTAAAAATATTACAAAATTTTTCAATACTTTTAAAAATAAAAAGTTGATTATTAATTAAACATTATAGATATTCAAATAAATCTAAAATGTTTAACCGAAAGTCTATCTAAATAGGAAAATTTGTTTATGATATTTAAACCTAGACCAAATGATCTTTAGTCCTCATCAACACCGCCCAGGAAGAAAAACGTCGTCTAGGCGTTACCTGTTGCTCCGATCTCCCCTACGCCTAGTTCAATTGAACTTCAAAACTATTGATTTATGTTTAGGGATAAAGGCATGGGAGTGTAACCAACTATGACCAAAAGGCTATGTAATGTACCAATCTACTCGACTTGCTATCTAGTGTAACCAACTTTGTTTTTTGGGTTATGCAATGTAAGCAATCTACAATAGGTTTCCATCCGGTTATATGAATGTATTTGTATCTATATCATCATCATCCTTACGAAAATCGCCGAAAAAATTAAAATCACGATAACTTTGTTGTTTATTTGAATTAAGACTTGAAACTACCACCAAAGGACTCAAAATTTGATCCCGCACAAACCCTGACCAAAATTTTTCGAATCAAACACTCGCCGGAAAAAATGGTGATTCACCGGAAAAATTAAAATCGCGATAACTTTGTTGTTTCTTCGAATTAAGACTTGAAACTACCACCAATTGACTCAAAATTTGATCTCGCACAAACCCTGACCAAAAGTTTTCGAATTCAACACTCGCCGGAAAAAATGATGATTCGCCGAAAAAAATGGTGTTTTGTTCTATAGTATTTTGCTTGTTTAGGGGGTTTTCTCTTGGGAACAATTGATGGATGATCCATATTCGTTGGATAAGTCAGGGACGGAGTACAATCAGGTAGTATAGCAAAATTAAAACTAGTCTGACTTTGTTCTATTTGAGTTCCATTTAATTAATATCTCGTTTGAACTTGCTATTACATATTCATACTCATATTCTTCCAGAAGAGTTGTTTACTTGCTTTAGGTGACATTTCTTTTAATAAAAAAGAAATAAAAATTAAAGTGGTAACCGGTAACTTGATGACTAACCGGTTGCTTATATTGCATAACCCAAAAAACATAGTTGGTTACACTAGATAGCAAGTTGAGTAGATGGGTACATTACATAGCATTTTGGTCATAGTTGGTTACATTCCCATGCCTTTATCCCTTATGTTTACACCAAAATTTAAATTTTGAATCCTGTGTATTACAAAAAAATATAAAACAATAATAATATACATGATTTTTATTATATATTTGGTATAAAAAGTTCATCTTGTAACATTTTTGAAGAATAATATTTTGAATTAAACCTTCTGATTTCTGAATATGAATTAAGTATTGTGTTAGTTTTTTAACATGACATGTTACTCAAATATGTCATATTAGTATCTATTTTTTAGGTTAATTGTCTAAAATAACAAGCTATTTTTTTTAATATCTCTGTTTAGACATTACTTTTTTTTTCCACTTTGGGGACAATTTCCCAACCCACAAAACTTGTTTGACGATATGGAATGCAAAAGCGTCCATTTGTCCAAAATATTCGTACGAAACCATACAAAAACTTATGACACATAATATCAAGAAATCAAATTATCAAAAGATAACAACATATAAACACAAAACCGGATGAGTTGCACACAACCATAAACCATTATACACAAACCAAAATATCAAGCCAAAATATACACATCTCAAAGTGAGTTCACCTCTACAAGAATCTCCATAACTCATCAATCATATACAAGAAAAGGAAACGTCAAGAAATGGAACTACAACAATCATATCTCTTTCCAAGTCGTCGACAAACATCATGCTTCAACATTTCCATAAATTCCTGCAATTTAAAAAAATAATAAAAATTGATAGTTTGTTTAAGGACCCAAAAAACCTTAATAATTTGTGAAAGTTTTTGTCTATGATTAAGGCCAAACCTGAGCAAGTTCCTCTTCTGAACATAAGTCAGCAAGACCATAAACATCATATACATTGTCCTGCAAAAGAGCAGCAGATTCAACCATGGATGAAAAGATTTCTAGAGCAGGGTACTCCTCTTCGATTTTTTGAGCCGCTTCTTTCAGATTCATCTAAAAAAGTTCAACAAAACAATGGATAGAACAAGATGATTAACGAATGAAAAAATATATCAAAAGTTAATTCAGACATTCTCATTAAATAGTTGGTGTTCACAAACTTCATTTACAAACCTGACAATCCATTGATAAACAATTGAGGCTTGCAGTATCACTATAACATCGACGATGAAGATCATGTTTCTTGGGTGGATTGTATTCAACTAAATTTGAACTTGACACCGGATGATTAAGGGCTTGAGAAAAAAATGGCATCATTTGTTGAAACATTAATGACATATCAAGATTGTCACTACCATTAGAGCAGCTCATGGCTGAAAACGTGCTATCGAGATCTTGATTACCATCCATTTGTTGACCAAGTTGATTGATCAAATTCATCATTTCTGGGTTTTGAGTTAACTGCTCTATAATGTTCTTCAAGAAATCTTGAGTTTCGATCTCAGTTAGATTTGAAACTCCTACCAGCGTATCATATAAAGCCGGATTTTGTCTGACAAGGTTCATAATAGTATATTGATCCAATTGGCTATTGATAGATTGATTGATGGTAGTTAGAGCATGTGAAGTATATGCACCATCATCATCTGCGACTGATATTGTATGTGGTACTTCTCTCTAACATCACAAATAAACATATTCAAAGAAAGTGATCAAAAGTCTAATATATATGCAATATATATGTATGTATGCATGTTTATACACTCACATTTCTATTTAAAATCTAAATTTTTTTGACATTTGATCAAGAGTTCAATATTCTCATTCTTGAAAATCCAAAAGGTTTCAAACGGTCCATATAGCCTAAATGAAGTATCATAGGCTCGTTTTTAGTTTTATGCAGTTGAAGGGAGTTTGGAGCAAACTGAATGCAGTAGAAATTAGATCTTGGGTCATCGTTAAAGATTTTATATGCAGTTGGTTTTAGTATGATACAGGAATCAAAAGATGTATACAAAGCCAATGAGACTCTCTAAATTATTTTGAAAACTTTGAGAGGTAATTTACCTTTTTCGCCGGGGGTGGTTTAGAAAGTGATTGTTTTGCTTGTGTCGCTTGTGTTTTAAAGAAGAACGAAGAGAGTCTGCTAGATGTCTTTCTCTGGTTAAATGTAATTGGATTTAAAGATACAAATAATACATAGATAGCATTTGTTTTCATAAAGCTAAAGATGATAAAACAATCATACCAGTTCGCTTGGTTTGGGCAAAGCTGTTCACCGTAAAAGTTCAAATCAGACAGTTTATCTCTTCAAAAAATGAAATCGAAGAATATGAATGATGGTTATAGCATAAAAGAACGAACAAACTCACATAGTCCTCTGGGAAGCCTTGTGTTTTTCTCAAATTTCTGATCAAAGTGAGCCTTGCAATATAAGATTCCATCCAATGAAGAATAATTGTTGTCCTAAATGAAATGAACAGATAAATACATTGTTTGACTGTTTAACATCATTTTCTAGCATACTTAACATCCATTTAGATTTCTATACTATTTATATGATATATACACACATATTTTGAATGTTTGTTGGTTCATCTATATAACTAAAGTTGCAATTGTTGAGGGCCAAAAGAAGGCAGTCCCATAAAGGCTAGCCAAGTTGGATGACCAGAGATTGACATCATTTTCAAAGCACAACGAAAATCCAAGGCCTTGATCACGCGGCCTAATGACTTAGAAATCTATTTTCTATATGTCGTCATACATAAAGCAACGTCTGTTTCTGGTTTTGGATCCTACTAAATGGGATGCGAAACTTTAGAAGCCAACTCGATTTGCCTAATGATATTTGAACTAATGCTTAAAGAAAATACCAAAAGCTTTTCATCACACTGACTGCATTTGAAACATGTGTCGTGATACCAAGCTCCATCTGCAGATAATTGTTCATCTGGATTAACATGTTCATCACAAGCCTTACATATTTCTATAGACATTTCTTCACCTTTTTGCTCTTTCTTTTTGTTTGTTCTAAATTCAAAATAACTACTTTCTAAATATAGAAAGAACAACTAAAGGTGAATAAACCTTTAACTTTTTGGGAAATGTAATTTAGCCTCAAATGTGTGCTTATCTAATAGTTATAGATCAGAAATGGAAGGTTCATTGAATGGACAGGGTTGTTTTGTTATTATTATAAAAAAAACACAACTGCCCCAGGCATACCCACTTCAAGTACCTTACCATATAGTACCTTACCTTCAAGATTGCATAATTAACTATCTTCCTAATTACCCCAGGCACACCCACTTCAAGATTGCATTATTAAGGGTGCGTTTAGTTCAAGGAAACTCTCTTGTTTTCCATTTTCATTTTCCAAGAAAACATGGAAAACAGGAAACGCGTTCAAATTGTAATTTTTTAGAAAAGTTTTTTCCTAGAAAATGAAAATTCCCTTTTCCAACTTTTGCACTAAAATTAGAAAACTATTTTTTTTCAGTTGTTGTTTTCACTTTTCTATTTTCTAAACCTAAAATTAGAAAACAAGTGAATTTGAACATGTTTTCTAGTTTTCTAAAATGGAAAAATGAAAACTCCATCTTTTATTTTGAACGCGTTTTCAAAATTTTTAAGGGTTTTATAGAAATGAAAAACCTTTTCATTTTCTAGAAAACTAGAAATGGAAAACTTAAAAACATTTTCTCCAACTAAACGCGCCCTAACCATCTTCTTATTTGCGTGTGGTGGTAGCCGGATGTGGATGGGTTTTGAGATGAAACCCTAGGCTCTGGTTCGCAATTACCTTGACCCTCCCCTTGAAACTAACCTTTAACCTCACCTTCACCCTTAGCTTCACCCTCATTGACAACTAAAAACTTACTTAAATCCACACCATAGTGATCAACATACACACCCTCATTTGTAAATATCTTCTAAATGAAATCTTTTAAAACTTTAAACTAGAAGTTTGTTACAAATGATAAAATTGACTACTATAGTTTCCAAATCCAATTACAAAACGCATATCAACTTGCAACATTCTGTCATTTGGAGCATTCTTACTTTTCGTGTTTCAATCATCAAATACAATAATACATAAACTACAGGGAAAGTAATTTTAAACTCCAATGTTTTTCAACTTTTGTCATTGGACATCTAGAGAGGATTGGTTTGTTGCACTCTTTTTTGGCAATTGAACAACACATTCGATTAATTCTTCATCTGTGGGTTTGAAAGTATACTCGTCGATGAGAATGTCGCTTATGTGAACGTACTAATTATACTATTTGGGGTTTTTAAACAGAGAAATCATGGTCAGAAAATTTGGTGGATAAATCTATGATAAAAAAAAAATCAAATGAGAATGGTAAAGAGATTATGAGAATGCTAAAGAGATTTTAACAAAGTTGAAAAAGATGAAATCAGCAAGGTTAGTTCCAAACAAGGTTTGCTTCATATGCCCATGGTTTGAAACCAGTGACGCATGTCATATTAAAGTTTCGTTTTTTTATGTGTAGTCAGTAGTGTTGTTTTGTGCAAACCCCTTTTAACACGTATGATAGTAATTGTCACTAAAGAGTTTCGAGTATGATAGACATAATTAGTAAGGCAAGTTGTTAGTCAAGTTTTAATCATCTAAAAAAATTGGGCAAACAATGGTGGTTCAAAAAAAAAAAAAGGTTTTGGTAACACCAGGTCTGACCTTGTGATCAATGGTTAGAAGATTTACCTTTTGTTTAATAATCACAATAAAATAATTAGTTTATATAATATTGATGCTATAATGAATCATTGTCTTTAATAATTCAGTTTTGTGTACTTCTCTTCAACATGATATGATTAATAAGTTACTCTCTATTTTGTGGAAAATGGCTATATATAGAGCAAGCTTACAGAAAGAGAAAAGAAAATTATCATAAGTGATAGGATCTTTATATTTCTATAATTCTGTTATGTAAATACTAAAAGGTTTTGGGGGTACTTTTATACAATATACTTTAACCCCTGAATCCCTTTAGTGGTTCCCATTGTCAATGACATGGTCCTTTAGAACATCTTTAACCCACCACATTAAAACTCGAGCAATACATTGACCATCACATTGAAACATTTTTAACATTAACCCCTACACTGAAATCTCAGTTTATTGATGTCACGTCATCAATTATATTAACATTGAAAAAATACAATGTATTAAATTAAAAGCCACAGTTCCAAAGGTTTATTTAGATTGCAGTACCAAAAGATTCCTGACAATGGAGAGAGTATGTGGTGTTCCTGGACTCGATAACGTCTAACTGACTTAAAAATAGCCACCTAAACAAAGATAGGTGGCTCTTAGTGACTTGGACTATATGCTTTGATCAAGTATGTTTCGTTATAGATGAGTTTGCTATAGTAGATGTATGTTAGTTGTTGGAATATGATATTCATCCACTTACATGAAGAAGACGGTGGTAACCGGGGCTTGCGGCTCAATAGGTCATTCTCGGCTGTTGAATGAACCTTAAGACTAAGAGGAGTGGGAATAAGGGGAGGAGGGGGCGACTTGTGCCATGTAGCATGTGGGGTAAAAAGAGTTGCCCCTCAAAAAAGATGGAAATAAGTGGGTTTTTAAGGGATGGACGACTTGTGACATGTAGCAATGGTAATGATTGATTTAATTTTATTTTTGATTTTTTTAAAACTTTGTTATAATAAAAAAGTAATACATATATATATTTTAAACATAAACAAATTTATTAAACATAATTAAAATTACTACTAGTTAATCATAAAAATAACAAAGTTCTTAAAATAACAAAGTTCTAAAAATAAAAAAGTTCATAAAAATAACAAACTAATTAAACATAAAAACTAATCAAGACAAATATTTTTCACGAAGCGCTTGTTTTTTGCGTTCCATGATGCTTCGCTCGGGCTCTTCAAAGTGGGAATAGTCGGTACCCAACAACTTCCAAACGCGGTCTTCTTCCATGATCTTAACTTTCTTTTCCTTCAACTCAATTTTCTTCGAGCTCATATCAAACAACTTATCCAACTTTTTCGCAATTCCTTCAAACGTCTCCATATACTTACCCTTTCCTTTCCCCTTGCCTCCCGAGCTCGACCCGGCTTCCCCTCTCGACGCTTTCTTTGATGCGTCCCTACCAATGGGCCGTTCTTGATACACCGGCTCATCATCATTATCACCCAACTCTTCAAACGAGTTAAGGTCAAAGTTGACCCTAGCATCCGACCCTTGACTAGCCACTGGGTCGGTGGATGATGAAGTCTTCGACCTTTTGGCCGTGGGTTCACCGAGATTGGTCCTCACAACGCTTTTGTCCATGAGATAAAACTTCGAACTGTACCTATATATATATATATAACATAATTACACATAATAAAAAGTAATGTGTATATATATATATATTAGACATAATTAAACATAATAAAATGAAATGTACATACATATATATATATATATATATATATATATATATTAAACATAATTAAACTTAATAAAAAGTAGTATATATACCTAATTTTGCCCCAAATTGATGAATACGGAAATAGCTTGCGATGAGTTCCTTTATACTCTTCGTTGGCCTTTCTAACACAATCTAAATCGTTTTCCCCACTTGCATGACCGATTCGAGTATAGATTTGGTTGAAGTTTTGAATAATTGGACGTATCTTCCTCCATTTCGCACTCACAACTTCGGGGTCACGGTAATCTTTCGGCTTTTCTTCTAATGTCGCCAAAGCCTCGGTTATTCGTGACCAATATACCCCTTTTTTTGATAATTTGCTACAACAAAAAACCAAACACAAATAATATTTCAAATAAAAAAAACTGTTTTTTTATTAAAAAAACTCGGCTTTTTTTTTAAAAAAAAAACTGTTTTTTTTTAAAAGTCGGCTGTTTTTTTTTAATTAAAAAACTGTTTCTCTTTTTAAAAAAATCTGAAATATATTTAAAAAAAACTAAAACAGTTTTTGTTTTATAAAAAAAACGAAATAGATTATAAAAAAAATATATGTTTTTAACACAAATTAAAAAAAAAAAAGCGAAACAGATTTTTTTCCAAAAAAAAAAAACCGAAGCAGTTTTTTTTTTTAAATGGACATATTTATATATAAAAAAAACTAGTATGCATAAAAAGAAAAATACCACATTCCGGGTCTTCGGTTACCGATAGCCAAGCCGTAGCTAAATTCATTTCTTCCGACGGTAACCACGTTTGTTGGACATTTCTTGGTCGTGGTTCGTCTTCGCCGGCCACTTTTTTCCTATGCCGCCTTGGTTTTGATGGTTGAGGGGTGGTTGTGTCTCTTGAACAACATCATCATCTTGAGAATCTTGTGGTGGAGTATCAACTAGCCTTTGACGATCAAAAAATGAACCGGGAGTGTTTTGTTGGCTAGAGGACCCACCAAAAGTTTCATGTTGGCTCGAACCACCCATACCCATACCCATACCCGGACCCATACCCATAAACGAACCCATACCCATACCCATTTGTTGATTAGTGGACATATGTTGAATCAATTGAAAAAGTTGTGGGTTGTTGAGTAAATTAAGGTCGTTCATCATATCGGGTTGTTGATTTGGGTTATTTGGACGTTGACTACGACTACCCGGGTAAAAGGGTTGTTGTTGAAGTTGTTGTTTGAAAACATTTTTGGTTAAAAATGAAGAAGATGAATGTAAAAAAAGGAAGAAGAAAGGTATATGTGTGTGTGAAATGTAAAAGGAAAATGGAATGGAAAAGGATATGATTTTAAAAAAAAGGGGAATTTTTTTTTTTTTTAACTTGGTCAAAAACTAGCCGGTGGGAATTAAATTACCTTGGTCAACGTGCTGGTCAAAGGGAAAGAGGGCAAGGCGTGTGGGTCGGGCGAGTCAAGCGTTAGTCGACGGGGGTGGTGTGGGGGGCGACGGTCGGTGACAAAGGGCGACGGTCGGCGTAAAAATGGTCCACTCCGTTTAATCTAAGTACAAAAGTTAAATACCATTGGAACTTGAATACCGTACACAAATACCCAAAGATAGGTGGCTCAAATTGTAGAGGCGGCTTAAATAAATCACACATCATTATGAATATCAGTACCCTCCAAAATAATGATGCAATTAACATGATATGGAGACAATTTATGACTAAATTGCTGGTGATGGCTTGATGTAAATAGGAATAGAAAGCTAACACTCCATTCTTGAGTTTTTATTTTGAAGGATAAAAAAGGGAAAGGAAAGAAAACTTTGATTTTGGTATTCTTGAGTTTTTCTTTTGAAGGAATAGAAAGTGAAGGGAAGGAAAAGTGAAGCAATTTTTATCTCAAAACTTTCCAGCCAAAAATGGCATGATTTGGAAGGAAAGATTTATAACACATTAAAAGACTACATTAGAACCACTACAGTATCTCTCCACAATCTGCTGCTGTTGCTAAATTACTGCTGCTTAACGTTGATGTTGCTGTCATTTGGTCACCATCAATTGTGTATGTGTGTTAAACTATGTATGGCTGCTTGAATATGCAAAAGGACAGTGTCAAAAGGATTGCTCATGACAAGTTTTTGTTGAATCGTTGATGTGCTATCATTATTTGGGTTTCTAATTTGAAAGTTGACTTTTTTTCATTTATAATCGCTTGAAGATTAATGTTCTGGGTAGATATATGGTTTTATTGTTTTAGGGGCTTTTATTTTTTTTTTCTTTTTACTCAACTAGAAAATATTAAAAAACTTTCTTTTTTGTTTTCTTTTCCATTCAACTTGAGAATGTGTTTTTTATATATAACATTTTTCCTTTCTTCTCCTATCCAATCTTTCCTTTTCCTTCTTTTAAAAAAAACTTGAGAATGTAGTGTAAAAGTCACTGACTCAACATGATTAATTTGCATTGTTGTCATAAGTCATAAAATGTGTAATTATTCAGGATAACCAATTGTTTCAAGTATTTTATATAGTTTTCCGCATTCTTATGAAATCCTAAAGTTTGACCCGTTTTTAATCAAACGTTTTATTTTAAATTCGTACATAACTCCTAATATTCCTAAAATTTGCACACGGGATCAATCGCTAGTAAATAACTTAAACAATAATAAAAACAGGGGGAGGGGGGACACACATAATCTGGGTTTTGTGTCTTGAAATAAACTTGATATTCGATCATATTCCAAACGGTGTCTTTTTTCCTGAGGTGTCCGCCGTTGTAGGTGAAACGCAGCTTAGATCCAACAGGGTTTCCAGAGTTGTCGGTTATGATCTCTTGTTCCCCATGGGGTCGATAGTATCCCTTTAAATCCTTCCCCTTTCCCACGTTTCTTCTCCGGCGCAACTTTTTGGAAAATACTTCCAAGAAAGATTCTTTCTTGATCACCTTGGTATTTGTAAATGCAAGATAATGTAGAAGTCCATCCACATTGGCCTTTACAAACTCAAACTCAACTATTAAACTTATTTAAATTTATGTGAAATATTAGGAAATATTAATTTAATAAGATTGTGATTGGTTAATATTTAGTTAAGATTAAAATAACATATATAAGGAGATGATTATTCTCTTAAATATGTGTGTTAAATGCATGTTAACACCATTGTATATGTAGTCACCCGCCATTGGCTTAGCTTAAAAAGCTATTTGAGAAGATAAAAAGATATTTAAAAATGATATATGTAGTCTTGTAACGGTGTGTGAAAAGATCAAAATCTTAAAAACTTTGACTTATTTAAATGAGTACCAACATACCTAACCTTAAGGTTGGGACCTTCGATTGACCTACACTTTCATATCCACCCCCGTCATCTCTTTAATCTTTTAAGCTGAAGAAGAAGTCGTAGCTTTTGGGGTAATAATTTGCAGTTTTGCAAAAAAAGATATATATTATTTTTCCCTTTAAAATTTACAATAAGAAGTCAACAACTATAGGGTAAAAAGGAAAAAAAATTGTAAAAAAATATATATTACTTTCGACCCGGATCTATTTGGTTGCAAATAAAGTACGTAAGGGTCTGTTTGTATAACCATTAAGTGACTGAATGAATTAAATGACTCAATAATTAAATAATGTGTGTACGTATTAAGTAAATAAAGTTGTTTTCTTAAATATTAAGTCAAAAATAAACAATTTTGATTGACTTAATAGGTTAAGTACTTTTTTACTAGGTCCACGAGTAGTAATCATGGTTAACCACATAAATAAATATGCATCACATCTAATTTTAAAAAATATATTCATTTTCAAAAAAAATTAAAAATATTTTTTTTATTGTTATATTTATACAATGCAAGTTTTTATTTTAAAGTATATCATAATTTATTACATAAAATGTCTTCTATATGATATTAGTAATATTTTTTTTTATATGTATAACAAAGTAAACAAACTTTCTTAAAAAGATATACTTTAGGATTATATGTAGGCATTTATTAAAATTCAGTTCAGTTCGGTTAATCACATACAAAGAAAATAAATAAATGTAACTGAACCATTATATATCGAATTTTATCGGTTTTTGGTTTTCTTAGGTTTCAATTTTTTTGCATTCGGATCACACAGTTCGATCCAGTTTTTCGGTTTTCCCATTATATTTTACACCACACTGCAATACAGTTTTTTTGTTATCAAGGATTGGATCCAAGACTCGATGCTAAACCAACCCAATGGAAAATTCACAATTACCTCATAAACCGATAAAAACTTTATCTGATTTCATTTATCATTTCTATGATCCTAAGGATAGATAGATAGATAAATAGATAGATAGATAGATAGATAGATAGATAAAAAAAAATATATATAGAATCAATCTAATATATAAAGGGGAAAAATAAATAAAATTTTCACATATAACGTCATAATTCAGATTGTCAAAAAACTTATCAAAAACTTATCAAAAACTAATAACATCTCATGATATGCGGTACAAGAACTTCATATCTCTCCGGCCAATAACAATGCATGCCACAGAAAATGGTAAAAACTAAAAAGGAACATCAAAAAGTTGCAATGATCATCGTCTGGCTCCTTGAAGTCGTCGAGAAATATCACGTTTCAACATCTCGTTAAATTCCTGCAAGTCCCATACATAACTTAGTTAAACCCGTTAAATTTGACCTCTTCCTTTATCTATACTTTATGGGAATTTTGATAAATGTACCATTATATATAAACTGTATAGCTAACTATACAAGTCACTAATGTACAACTGTGATATATACATCAAAATAAATTATAGGAATATCCCTTCCCATATTTTATGATTTGACCCATTTTAATAATGCATCTCAGATAGGCCCATCAATGGGTTGAATTTGCCATTTTTTTAAAACACAGGTGACCCACAAATTTCTATCTCACAAAAAGCTAAAATAATGAGATACAAAGTTGAGCGAAGAGGCTAACCAGAGCAAGCTGCTCCTCTTCCATACATAACCCTTCAAGAGCATCATGATCAAAAACGTTGTTGTGTAAAGCAGCAGCAGTTTCGACTACGGATGAGAATATTTCTAGAGGTGGGTACTGCTCCACAATTTTCTGGGCCGCGTTTTCAAGGTTCATCTACATATATGAAGCAATTCACCAAACTAAGCATCAGTCCAATAACAATAAAACAAACGCAAGAAAGAGATCGCACACATATACTAACCTCCTCAACCCTTGCAAATCCAAGGAGCCATAGACACATATATGTTAGAAGTGGTGATAAATTGATAATGAAGGGTAGGATGAGGTGGATACCGGGTCAATTTGGGCATGACATGCAGGTTGACCAAAAACACTTTTGGCCTTAAACCTTTGTAGCTTTTATAACTGACGTGTGATTTAATTTTGATAGGAATTACATCATTTCAATTATGAAAAGAAATTAATCAAACGATGCAGGATATTTTATATTATAAATTACACTTTTGACAACTTTTGATCCATTAGATAGCTATTTTTGTCCGTTGAACTTGTTAAATACAACATAACCTGAACTTTCATTGATGAGTAAATAAATGGATTAAACTTGCCACTTATGGTACAGGCATCTTTAACACACAAAAAAAAATGAAAATAGGTCATGCATCTATAAAACAATCAGATACTGTCAAACTTGTCTGGGTCAGAACACACCTGAAAATCACTTGATGATCTTTCACGAACGTTCAAACTCTTCACACTACTGTAACGTCGTTGAAGAGTACCTTTCCTAGATGGTGTTGATTGAAGTGAGTTTGAACTTGAACTCCCACTATTGAGAGCTTGACAAACAAAGGGCATCATCTGCTGAATCATATTTGACATATCTTGGTTTCCGCCACCACCAGGCCCACCCGTGCCCGTCAACATGCTAGCCAAATCCTGATTACCATCCATTTGTTGAGTAACTGTGTTCATCATTGCAGGGTTCTGAGCTAGTTGACCCAATAAATTTTTCAAGAAATCTGGAGATGGAGCCCCGGGTTGATTTGAAACACCAGCCAACATATTAACTAAAGCAGGATTCTGCATAACTTGATTCATGGTTGTAGCAGGATCCCATTGGCCACCAGGAGATGCTAGGCCTTGATTAGAATGTGACGAAGAAGCACCACTACTTCCCATCTCTGACCTTGTCTGTCGATGGCGTCTCTGGTTGAACCAACCCATCAACACTATTTTTTGCCCACTTGTTTGTACTTTATAAATAATTAATGTACTAAATAAGATTACAAATTTTAAGTAAGAGGTTTTAAAATTTTGAGAACACTTTAGGCGACTTTTTACCCGTTTAACCCATTGGAGATGAAGTCTTTTATAGTTTTATGTATGATATGATATTCATAGCCATGATAGATAAAGTGGTCACTGAACTTTTATGGTTTTACTCACTTACATACTATAACAAAATATTTCATAACCCAGTTTGATTGTCACAACCATACCAGTTATAACCTTTAGTCCAGTTTTTATCCAAATTACTCACAGCAAACTGAATAAAATTCTGAAGGAGCTTAATGAATCAATATCCGAAAAGGTCAACGAGTGATATAAATTGAATGATGAGCATTTAGATTTGTGAAATTGCACTTAAAATAGATAACAATGATGTGATATTTCAGTTTTATACCAAATGAAAATTTGGAAAGCGGCACACCTTAGGTTGTAAACCACCTGGGCCAAGTCCAAGAGGAATTCCTGAAGCATTTCTAGGCGTATTGCTCCTCCGACTGGATGACGGACCACCTTCTGTTTCACTTAACGATTTCATTTTAATACTATCAGAAGTAGCATATCCTGTGTCTCCATCCTGTTAGATACTATGTTACTACGGGGTCAGATAGGTAGGGAAACAGGATCTTTAAGTGGGTTGGATCGAAACGCAATCAATTTTTGTTATTTACAAAAACTGACTTAGTACAAATCTGGATGTTTAAAACATGATTTAACAGATTGTATAAACTAAAAATACATTTTTGTGCTTTTATCTCATTAGAGCTAAAATATAAATGAAATCAGGTAATTCATCAGCATAGGCGCAAAATTTTTGACATCTAGAACCAGGCCTAAAACATACCGTCCTAATCTCAGGAAGACCCGCTTCTGCATGTCCTAGATTGGCAAAATACCAAAGTTTAACAAAGAATCAAACTATAGAACCAACAGCAAATACCAAATCAATTTAAATGAACCTACCAACAGAAGCCTGATTTTCACTTCTCATGTTATCACCAACACTTCGGGTTTGGGAGCTGGCTCCAGCTATTATCATAGATAGTAACAAAAAATTTGTAGTAAAACAGAAATGCAAGCTTGGACTGAAAAGAGGGGAACATAACATTACCATTTCCGATAGTAAGTTCTCTTTGGTTTGATTCAACATTAGGTCCCCTGGGACCTACTCCTACGGAAGAACATAAGTGCAGACTATTAAAACATGTACAGTGATTAGACTACTCAACATGAAGTCCCATGAAGTCAGCATGGTGTTGATTTTAGTTACTTACCAGCATGGATATGTATGTTAAGGTGTCTTGGAACAGCTCCACCTCCAATGGGACCAAAACCCCCAGTATCCACAGTAGGATTTACATGGCTACCAAATAGAGAATTGGTTTGCAGAGGAAAGGGCTGCAATAAAACGATCATTGTTGAATTTATTTGATCATGATTTCATCTGTGTTGGTCAAAGCAATATATTTAGTGGAAGTTTAACAAACCTGAACCATTATAGGATTAGGACCTGATGAAGATATGTAAACAGCAGGTCCGGCATTCACAGAAGATTCAGCCTAATATGTTCACTTGGTCAATAATAGATCATGATTCCTATAAGAGTATACTAATGAGATGAAAAACAAAGAAATAACATACAGGAGTTTGTCCAACACGTAGTGTCAGCATTGTACGGCCAAGCTCAAGTAGAAGAGCTCCTAAATGTTGCATAGCAAGCCCAGACTGCATGACTTCTGTCTGAATCTGGGTTCTCACCGTGACATCACTAGAACTCTCATCTTCCTCCATTCTTCTTGCTATATGCTACAAATTACAAGGTAAATTTAGTTTAATGGCCATCTGAATTATGATAAAATTTTGGTCATTTGGCTATTTTCATAAGTGTGCCAACAATACAAAAACGCATACACTGCAAAAACATAGATGCAAGAAAGAATAGATCTTCCAACTATTGAAGAATAAATAAGTGGAAAACTTAAAAAGAAATTCGGGATATAGAGAAAAAGGTAAGTACAGATAAAGAATCAATAGCGGAGCCGCTGAGAAGACGTTGTGCATGTCGGAGAACAACCACCAAAGCTGCTGGTGATAGCAAGCCACGAACATTTAACGGCAATTCTACAGCCGGTAAACTTTCTGTACTATCTGAAGGCTGATACCCTGCAAAGAGCTCCAAAAGTAAAGGTCATGCAAACAAGAAGTACTTAGGTTTTTATAAATATACTTGATCTTGAGGTAATACCATTCTGCGATAAAGCCCGCTCCATGTGATTCATAAACATAGAAAGTGTGTACAAAGACTCGGGAATTGGCTACAGATATACAAGTAAAGGAAAAATGCAAAGTAAGACTATAGAAGGTACGCAGACTTTTGATATAAAAAGAAGTTCAAAATACGTGACTACGGTAGCAAGCGTAGGTATAGTTGGTGCAGGAACTTGAAGCTCTCGAGGCACTGATTGACTAGAACTTCTAGGCTGGGAGTGGTTTTCCGTGTGAGCATGATTGCTAACACTTGCTCCTGTTTCATTTCCTTGGGCAACTTGCACTGGTATACTGAACTGTACATAAGCAGACAATCAACATATATATGTAATCAAGTACTAATCTCAACTACATGCAGACATATCATTAGATTGTTGATGAGATGAAAGGGAAGTAAGGACAACAGTCAGTCAGTCACCTGCATATTTGTCTGTGCTGAACTAGTACCACCCAAGGGGGCCTGACCCGTAAGTCCAAAGGAATTAAGAACTGCCCCAATAACCTAGAATGAAAGAAAAAGAGTCTAAAGTCTAAACTACATTGGCCATTAAAACTATACTAGCTTTTATAGATAGCAGTTAACAGAATGCACGGATTAAAAAGGAACACACCTGACTTATATCTGGATTTCCACCATCATCTTGATCCCCAGCGCCAAATGTACCAAGAACGACACTATGTGAAACATGTCCAACCTGAGGATATGTATTGGTAATATCAACATCTTGACCTGTGAAGAAAAAGGTCATATTTTAATTCATTTTTTGACTTAATATCACATGCATTTGGACTACATATAGAACATAAGTCAGTATTTAACGAGAGTACAAAAAAGACACCTGCATAGCTACTTCTTGCAGTTGTCTCTACATTGGGGGTGCCAGATGAGGGTTGGAATTCAGATGGCTGTCTAGCCACAACATGCAGAGTATGTCCATTTTCAATATCTATAGACCGTCAAGGCTAGAACTTGAGAACAAATTAAACACACACACACATATCAAACCATCTAAAACATATTTTTCGGAAAGGGCCTGTCCAAAACAGTAGTACAACTTACATCGAAAACTACTAAGTACTAACATGCAAAAATAATTTGAAATGAGATACTCAACTATCAACTATCAAATTATTTCCTGGTGAGGATAATTTTCAAAATTCATACAAAAATCTTTTTGGGCCTTATATCCATTTTGCCAAAAAAAAAAGTCTGTATCCTGATAAGAAACAACAAAATAATAACTATCAAAAGTGTTGAATTTTGATAAAGGAAATACATTTTCTACACCAAACAACCTTATTAACATGTAACATAAATTTAGGATACGATATTCGGAAAGAAGGTCGTCATCTTTCAACACCTTGCCTCTAAAGATCAGCCGTTGTTGCTCCACTGGAAGGGCAACTTCACTAGCTATTTTATCCTTAAATATTGAAACTTGCATCTGAATTTGGCAAAAAAGATACATGTAAATCTAGCAAATAACAAAAGAACAACCATTCAAGTCATATTGAACCGATTAACAAATTAAGCAGGGAGAAGAGATAGGGGGAGGGTGATACATTTTTGTCGACATTAAAGCTATGTAACTGCGAATCTAGTGTCATGACATTAATCTCCACTGATGTTCCATGTCTCGTTGATTCAACAATTATATCGTTAGCGTTAGCAGTAATTGCACCTTCCTCGACATGTTTATCTGCAACACTTTTCGATTTCAAACTTTTAAGGGCAACATCTGCCATACTCATGCTTTCATCAGCTTGCTGTTCTGCCACACTAGTCAATTTAGTAACATCAGCATGATCTGTACTCAGACCCTCTTCATAAAGTTGATTCTCCACACCCGTTGATTCTAAACCTCTAACAGCAACGTTAATTGTACTCGCACCTTTATCAGAGTGTTGATCCGCTTCCCCATTAAAATCTGACCTAGTAACAGCAACATGATCTGTTTCATCAAAATGTTGGTTTTCCACATCTTTTGATTTCAAACTTTCAAGAGCCACATCAGCTATACTAACGCCTTCATCGGAATGTTTATCAGCCACGCCAGTCAATCCTAAACTTGTAGCAACATCGTCATCTGTTCTTAAACCTTCATCAGGATGTTGATTTTCTGATTCTTTTGATTTCAACCTTTCAAGAGTCGGATCAGCTATACTAACGCCTTCATCAGAATGTTTATCAGCCACACCAGTGGATTTTAAACTTGACGCAATAGCATTGGCTGTACTTAAACCTGTATCAGAATGTTGATTTTCCACTTCTTTTGATTTCAAACTTTCAAGAGCAACATCAGCTATAGTAACGCCTTCATCATAATTTTTATCTACCTTCCCAGTAGATTCTAAACTTGTAGCAACATCTGTACTTAAACCTTTATCAGGATGTTGGTTTTCGGTTTCCTTTGATTTCAAACTTTCAAGAGCAACGTCAGCTATACTAACGCCTTCATCAGAATGTTTGTCTACTGCACCAGTCGATTCTAAACCAATAGCAACAACATGATCTGAATTCAAACCTTTATCAGAATGTTCATTTTCCGAATCTTTTGATTTCAAACTTTCAAGAGCAACGTCAGCTATACTAGTAACACCTTCGTCAGAATGTTTCTCTGCCACACCAGTCGATACTGAACTTGTAGCAACGACATGATCTGTACTTAAACCTTTATCAGAATGTTCATTTTCTGCATCTTTTGATGACAAACTTTCAAGAGCAACATCAGCTATACTAACACCTTCATTAGAATGTTTATCTGCAACATAAGTCGATTCTGAACTTGTAGCAACAGCATGATCTGTACTTAAACCTTTATCAGAATGTTCATTTTCTGCATCTTTTGATGACAAACTTTCAAGAGCAACATCAGCTATACTAACACCTTCCTCAGAATGTTTACCTGTCACACTAGTTGATTCTAAATTTCCAACAGAAACGTTATCATTACTCACATGCTCATCCGAATGTCGATCTACTACCCCTTTTGATTCAGAACTTTCAATAGCAGCATTATCTTTGCCATCGCTTTCACCATAATGTTGATCTGCCATGAATAACTATCTTGAACAAGATAAGTGTGAACTGATCAAGACTATCTACTAAGCATATACTTCTAATCTTCAACAAAATCTGTTCATCTGAAACATAATGATCGTACGTAACATAACTACTAATTATTTCAAAACGCATAATTAAGCAGTGATATCATAACATCAAATCCTCGGCCACTAATGTGCAATTTGATTACTAGTAATATCAACTTTGATTAGTTTTGAGTATTAATTTGGCACACAGAAAGAATTGTTTTCTAATGATATTGGGAAAACACCACTTATAATACACATTTTCAATTCATGATCTTTAAAGATATCAATAAAACTAGCTAGGATATACTTACAATATTATTCAGTTAATATTAATTCGTGAAGGAAATTACAATAAGGATTTCATATCATGTCATAGATTGCTATGAGGTTACTAAATTGAATAATACACAACAAAAACTAGAATTCACATTTGAATTTAGAAATTAGCTTCTAATTATAAATTAATGACTTGCCAGAAATAGTCGATCATCTTCTTCTTGGTGCGCGCATGCATGCATTAATTAATCTAAGTAAGAAGGAGATCCAGAGGATTGATTGTTTGTGTTTTTAGGATCGAACTCTGAATTGCAATGCATCGAATGCATGATGAAGTTTAATCTGCATGTGCATGTATATCTATATTTACGAGCATGATACCCGCGCGACGCGGCGACGACGGTTTAGTGGTGTTGGTGATGACATCGACAATTGGTGTCGAGTGATGTAAGTTGATGTAAAAATAATAGTGAAAATATTTTATAAGATAAGGACTTAGAATGTAAATTAGCAAGATAAGAGTTTAGAGTGTATATTAATTCATTAAGAGCAAATATGGTAAACGCTAATATATGGGGTGTTTATTAAGAGCAATTTCGTACTTTCGTATGCAACTATTGTGTAACACTTTTTATTTTTAAGGGGTGGATAAACTTTATAAAGGAGTATAGATACTTACTTTATATTATAAAGCAAATAGACTTTTGTTTAACATTGTAATTAAGCTTAACATTTCATCAAAACCAAATGGGAAAGTGAATATAAGGTTGTCCCATACTTAAAACTTAAGTATGGAACCCCTCACATAGCATTTTCAAAAACCATAAGGTCGCGTTTAGTTCACAAAATTTGATGGAATATATGGAATTGGAATTGAATTTCATTCCTTAGTGTGTTTGGTTGTTCAAATAATGGGCGTAAGAATGTAAACATTCCATTATTGATGGTATCTTTATTTCTTAGGGATGCAAGAAGAAATTTCATTCTTTCCGTCCTTTAATTTTTCAAAAAATCAAAAACATTCCGTCAAATTCCAAACCTTCAGATTTCAATTCCTTTGAAAGATTTCATTCCTTGCAAAAATATTCAGTGAACCAAACGCGCCTTAAAATTCATGGGGGCCTTGTGATTTATATATTATATAACAAATATTAAAAAACATTATGTGAGGGGTTCCATACACAAGCTTACATATGAGACAACCTTATATTTACTTTTCCCAAACCAAATTACATCAATAACCTACACTATTTGCCGTTGCACTGCCACCACCACCAATCTCCGCCGCCACCACTGCATCACCACCACCACCGCAACACATGGATACCGTTCCAGTATATATACGGGTGTGTTTCTTAAACTTTCAACCGTTTGTATTTGGTTGTTAGATGTTTCAACCCTTTGTATAGTGGTCACGTCAGACATAGTTTTCTACTACGACTACTAATCCACAAAAAGAAGAAGAAACGATGTCATTAAGGATTTCTAACCATTAAGTATTACTGGACTAGTTACTAATAAAGTAATAAAACTAATTACTAATCTACCAATAAACTAAAACAGGATTGAAGTCTTCTTTGATAAACATTTGGCTCATTCTTTAGACGACACGTGTCTCTTTTAAAATCCTAATCTGATTTTTTTTTTTATAATTATCAAACACTATTGAATAATTAATATAATATTATCTATCTATCTATCTATCTATCTATCTATCTATCTATCTATCTATCTATCTAATATATGTCTATTAAAGTGAATTATATATATATCCAAATCCTTGCATTCGATGTGTATATCCATTGTCCATAATTACACAATGTAATCTTCTTTTTATAGCATGGCACGAGTCGCTTTACTATTTAGTTTTTAGTATCCGGTTTAAAAGATGATCTATGTTTTGAGATAATTATAATTATTACCCACTTTCTGTATAAGTCATTTTATTCATTAGTTTATTTTTAATTTTCTTTGATTCAATGTAATAGAAAGATAATATTTCGGCTGCTGCTTTTTATGTTTGCAACCATATTTGCGTCGGTAAGTTTTCCTCCCTTGGTTATATGTATACTAGCCTTGTACCCGCATGATGCGACGGGGCATAAGAATAAAACACCTGTTAAGTAGCGGTACCGTGTTATTACATGAATGTATGATTCAACTTAAGTGTTTCTTAGTCCGGTAGAAAGTGCAAACCACCGTTGTTTTAGGGTGAGCGTAATTAGTTTGATCGATTATTAAATTTAGTAAGGCATGTGTGTTCTTTTGGTATACTAAGTGAGCAGGTTCAGGAAAGGGAAGAGACAAGCGTAAGGTATTTTTTAAGGGTGTTTTTGGAATTTCAGGGATAAAGTTTTGATGGTAGTATAGATTAAAAGGGTAAATTAGAGATTTTAAAAGTAGAGTGTTAAATTTTAGGGGGGATAATTTGTTTATATAGATAGTATAGATATTTTCGAATTTTGATTGTATAGGATTATTATCCAAAATCGATTTTGAAAATATTTACTAAATTCTTCTGTGTTATTATGATTAATACTTGATTATTATCACCACACTTGCTTTTGTATTCTTTTTATTTTTACATATAGGATTAAAATAGCGTTATGTATAATAAATATGAAGTTTCTTTATTAGTTTTGAGACATACCACATTATCATTAACAAATTTCGTATTGCATGACATATATTGTATCAAACTGTTATATTATATATCAAATAAAGTTTTTTATGCGCTGTTATTACAACCATTAAAATATATAATTATAAATAACTATAAGTCCAACCGTGCAACACGCACGAGTATTAGTATTAATAAAGTAACAAAACGTAACGATAAAAAAATCCAAATATTACTCTATAAGCCAAGGATGACCATTGACTAACCAATCTGGCCATTGACATTTTCGGTTTTATCTAAGGTATGTTCGATCCTAAGTAATGACTAATGACAAACTTTTGTATTTCTATTTGTAATAAGTCATGATCAACTTTGTCTAAGATATGTGTCAATCCCAACTAAATTTTTTTTTAAAAAATATTCTAAAATAATTATAAAAAGTTAGATAAAACAATTAGTTTTGGTTTTGTTTCCACTCCACACTCACTAAAACGCACCCACTCTCGATCTGAAAAAACACACACACGCACACAATCAAACAAGCATTCAAACTCTCATCTCTGGAAAACCATAACTTCGCAATTAACCGTCATCTTGCCGATGAACAACAACAACAATAACAACAACCGCCGGTATCCTCCCGGTATCGGTAACGGCCGTGGCGGCGGAGGATATTACGGCGGCAGCGGTGGCAATTATCAAACAAACCCTAATTACCAAAATCAACCTAGAAACCCTAATTACCAAAATCAACAGTCACAACAACAATATAATCAGCAGCAGAAGCAACAGTGGCTAAGATTAAACCCTAATAATAATACTAATAATAATAATCCTACTGGTTCTTCTTCTTCTAATAATAATAATACTAATTTTGAAGTTGAGAAAACTGTTCAGTCAGAAAACACTACTACCGTCGATTCAAGGTCTGTTTATATATATATATACACGTTTATATGTATATATACATTCTGTTCTTGAAACTGCAATGCTTTAAATTAGTCGAATTCTTGACTTCTTGTTATATTTATCATTAGGTTTTACGGTGTTATCATGATACATTGATACTATAATATGTGTGTATATATATATATATATATATTTGTGTGTGTGTGTGTTTATCATGATAACTTACTTGAGAGAACTGGATGTTTGCAAATATTACTCGTATGTGACAGTTTTATTTTGGAATTTCGAGTAAAATGCGTGTATAGATGTGTTATTGTAGAGAAAGCGGAGATATGTACATATGAAGGCAATGTGTTTTTATTTTTTATTTTTTTTCCAATCTTGTAATGAATGTTGTCGTCGGTGGGTAATATATATATGTGTTTGTGTGTTTATACTATATGTATGTATACGTTTATTATCTTTTTGATAAATGATAATGTAGTTGAGAAAGCTGGATAATTGAAACTTTGATGTAATGTTGTATTTAAGAGTTTCAAGGGCCACGTGCTCTCTATATGTGTCATTATAGAGAAGTTAGAAAGAAAGAGGAAATACGTAGGCAAGGAATGGTTGTTTTTTTTTGGTCGTCAGCAGGCGAGCAAGTACAATTATCTTCTTTTTTTGTTTGTTTGTTCAAAATGCCAAGAGATGTGTGTATAAATGCCATAGTTTAATATGTTCGAAGTCTGTTACCAAAGTTTCCTTTATCATTTGTTTTTACCTTTGACCTAAGGTTTTCTTTTGCCGTATCTACAATTTCCAAGTTTTTCTTTTATTAAAACTCGGCAGCCTTTTGGTATGTGAGATTTTCTCTTTTTTCTTTTTGCTTGCGAAGTTTTGGTTGATTTGTTGTTTCCTTTACTTTGTTTGGTTCATTAAAATGTGTTGTTGTACATTTGTTTTCCATATGTAATTTACACCTATATGTAAACGGGCCCTGAATTCAAATATCTGTCATTTCTATGGGTTTAGCTCTCAGGACTGGAAGGCACAACTGAACATACCTGCAGCTGATAGCCGTTTCAAGACTGAGGTATGCATGTATCAGTTGACGCTTACACTAATGATGCTTAATCTTTTAGCGTTGTGTTTTATTACCTTTTACTATCTGAAAACTTATGTATATTTTAAGTAGCAGATTTTATCATTTATAGCCATTATTATGCTATTGTCTTGTACATAGGAAGTGTTAATATATATCCTGCATCCAAAATGGAAATCATCGTTACAAAGCTACAATCTTGATTCTTTACATAGAAGTTACTTGCTCTGGATTAGTGACAGTCTATTCTTATTGAGGCTGAGAACAATTTTTTTATTCTATGCTTTCATATAGATGAGCTTTTTTCCCCATTCTTTGAGCAGTTAGGATATAGTTGCAGTTCTATGCTATTACCACTTTACTCTTTCACTATTAAGGGAACTTTAAGTCAATCGATGTAGCATTGTTTAAGTTATAAGACACTATTGCATTCATTCATCTCTCAGAATAACAATATACTGGGATCTTAGATTAACCTGGAGTAATATAAGCTCTCTTGCTATGTTGTAACTTTTAAAATATCTTGTTTTACTTCTCTCTGTCATCTTTTTGTTGTCAAATATATTTATTGTCAAATGGGAATCTTGTTGGACTAAAAACAGTCACACGACGATAGTAAGAACCAACAGCAAACTATAAAAATACAGTAATAGTAATACTGTAATAATAATGATAATAATACCAGCTTAATAAATAGAGCGAACCATTAAGATATAACAATAACAATGTCAATAATAATAGTAGCCTTAATAATAAATTAATTAATAATGGTGATAATAATAATGAAAAATCATTGAAGGGTGGTTAAATAACTGGAAATGAAGCACTTCAAAGGAGTTGCTTGAGGTTCAGTCCAGCCGGTCGCCCAGTCATAATTTTGCTGGCTTGCTGTTCAAAAAACTGATAATTGTGAATATCTGATCACTGTATATTTATACTTGGAAGGAAGTATCTTCTTTTTAATAAATGTTTGCTATACAGGATGTTACAGCTACCAAAGGAAATGAATTCGAGGACTACTTTTTAAAAAGAGAGCTACTTATGGGAATCTATGAAAAAGGTTTTGAAAGGCCTTCTCCCATACAAGAGGAGAGTATTCCTATTGCTTTGACTGGTAGTGATATTCTTGCTAGAGCAAAAAATGGAACCGGGAAGACAGCAGCGTTTTGCATACCAGCACTTGAAAAACTCGATACAGATAACAATGTCATCCAAGGTTACTATTTATCTACATATGATAATGGATACATGTATGCCATTCTTGCAGATGATTTGGTATTATATGTTCAGTAAGCCATCCTTGCAGATGATGTAGTATTATATGTTCACTTGTTCAGTAAACATATTGGTTTAAGCTTTTGTACTCTTGAGAGAATAGGGTGCTCAAACATATGAATTCTATAGCTGACTAGTGTTGTCAATAATCTATTGCAGTTGTGATACTAGTTCCAACTAGAGAACTGGCTCTTCAGACATCACAAGTTTGCAAGGAACTTGGTAAGCATTTGCAAATTCAAGTAATGGTCACCACTGGAGGAACAAGTTTGAAGGATGATATCATGCGCTTATACCAACCTGTCCATTTGCTCGTTGGTACTCCTGGAAGAATTCTTGATCTAACAAAGAAAGGAATTTGTCGTCTTAATGAGTGCACAATGCTGGTGATGGATGAGGTATCTTCTATAGCAGTTTCATCCCATATCCCGCTGACAATATATTGAACGTGTGATAATCAATAGATTGAACGTGTGATAATCAAATAACTTATTCTGATCCATTTGTGAGTCGCCTAAGATTGAATCTAACTTTTTTTCTTTTTATACTCAGGCTGACAAGCTGTTGTCCCCAGAGTTTCAGCCTTCTGTTGAGCATCTTATCAGTTTTCTTCCCGAGAACCGGCAAATATTAATGTTTTCGGCCACATTTCCTGTTACTGTCAAAGATTTCAAAGATAGATACCTAAGAAAACCGTATGTTGTTAATCTAATGGATGAGCTTACTCTTAAAGGTATCACCCAGTTTTATGCTTTTGTTGAAGAAAGACAGAAAGTTCACTGCCTCAACACTCTCTTCTCAAAGGTTTGGTCATAACTAGAACAGTTTTCTCTGCAATATATTGTTGTCTACAGCTTTTGATTTGTTTTATGTCTTATTTACAGTTGCAAATCAACCAGTCAATTATTTTCTGCAACTCTGTGAACCGTGTAGAACTATTAGCCAAAAAGATTACTGAGTTGGGCTATTCTTGCTTTTATATTCATGCTAAAATGTTGCAAGATCACCGCAATAGAGTGTTCCATGACTTCCGCAATGGTGCATGTAGAAATCTTGTTTGTACCGGTATTACTCCACTACACTACTTCGCAGTGTTGCATGCTATTGCATATTTAGGGGGTGTTTGTTATTGTGATTACAAAACAGATTATGCGTTTTCAAAATAGATTATGCGTTTTCAAAACTGCGTTTTGAAAAAGCAGGTAGGTACATGCTTCTTCAAAACTGCGTTTTCATAGCATATAATCACTTTTTTCACACAAACACTTTTTTAAATTATTTGCGTTTTACAAACGTAATAATCAGATAATCACTTCAAAACGCATTCCCAAACACCCCCTTAATGCTATTACTACATTAATGAAATGACAAGTACCTGATCAATGATTTAATACTCAATTTGGTTTGCCTTTACAGATCTATTTACAAGAGGTATAGATATCCAAGCAGTCAATGTTGTTATCAATTTTGATTTTCCTAGGAATGCCGAGACCTATTTACACAGGGTAAGTCATTTTCTTAAATTTAAAATATAACTCTTTATGGTGATCTTCTAAACTGAGATATTGGCTTCTGATTTTAGGTGGGTCGTTCTGGAAGATTTGGTCATCTGGGGTTAGCTGTGAATTTGATTACTTATGAAGACCGTTTTAACTTGTATGTACTGTCGTATTTCTATGTGCTATACTGCTAGGTCATGGTATACCTTGCTGCCCTATAAGCATACTTACTAAAGCTGATGTATATTGTGCTTTCCTGTAGGTATAGGATTGAGCAGGAGCTTGGAACTGAGATAAGACAAATTCCTCCCCAAATTGATCAGGCCATTTATTGTCAGTGATCCATAACATATGCTTTACAATGGTCAATGATGGTAAGAATTTCTTGCAATATGTGGTAATTTGGATTTAAAGCACCTTGATTTATCTACTTCATAGCTTAGTAGAGATGGCAAGATGCACAGATTGGGGAAAGGGTCAAACATGCAACCTTTGTATATAAGATTTAGTTACACGTGAAGGAAAAGAAACTGATGTATCTCATAAATCAAAGTGAATTGATGAGATAGATCTTTACTTCCTGATACCATTAGCGGTTTATATTTTTTCAAACATATCTCTCCCCTAAGCTGAGAAATAGATGTCCTTTGTATTAAACTTTTCTACAAGATCACGATAACAGAATCATGTTTTAATTCTATATCTATGTTTTTTGTCCTATATAGTTGTATTGAATTGTGATGATAGTGATAGACTGATAGCTGAGTTACTGTCACAGTAAAGCTTTATAGGGTCTTCTAGTTCATTTTTAAAACATCTAAAAGATTCTTACAAAGTAGAACTTACATCTTGTGCACTATCCTTAATTTTGATTATTCTAAATTTCTAATGAACGTGCCCCAACAATCTGTTTTAACTTCCCCAATGGACCAGCTTATTTCTAAGGAAAGTATAGTACCCATACCTGACTGTTAAGTGGAAAACTGATTCCTTGGACTTGGGTTTGAGAGGAGGATTGTTGGGTGAAAACCCAATCCCACATGGAAGATGTCAGAATAAATACCAGTATATAAGTCTATGGGTGACTCACTGACTCTCATTCTGTTACTAGCATCCGTTGGTTTTAGAGTGAAACCCAATTAAGCTTCTGTGTTGGGCATTATGGTTGGCTAAATATCAGTCCTATCACGATTCACTAGAGAAACTGCATAATCTGTAGCATTATAGGTCTGAGTAAGAGTTCTCTCTCTTAAAAGAAAATCTTTTCTCCCTAGCTGTCTTTCGAGTAATATAGTATTCTACTTGCAACTTGAAATTGAGGTTCTTTTGGGTCTTGCATAAGTCCACCTGTTATACTTGTTATTTTTTAAGTGAACATAGTGGAATTGGAGCAAGGTTGTTTTGACACATACATAACCTTTCTTTCGTTGCATATTTCATTTTTTGCATCTCTTTTGAAAACCCTTGTGGGATGTTCTTGTAAACTCTGTTGTCTAGCACTCCATAAAGAGGGAATGTTTAAGTTGGAAGTAATTGCTAGTTAATGTGAGCTGCTAACAATGACAAATTGGATGTCTGTTCATCTTTGCAACAGGAAAAATCTTCTTGTAATCCACTCTTTTTTTTGTCTCCTTTTGCTGCTAACCTTTTCTTGTATCTTTTAAGAGACCCATCTGCATGTACTTATGTGTGATTTGCAATCTACAATATACTTTACATTTGGCTCATTCATCACCTCCCTAGTGACACTGAAGGACTATCAGACATAGCTTTTGTTTTTAGACTCATGAATTTTTCGTGGCATTGTCTTGTTTTTAAGATAGACATAATATGATAGTGCACAAGAGGATTTTTTGTGTCCAATCTTTTGTCCCTTTTTTAACAGCGATGTGTGGATTAAGGTTGTTTGATGGATTCATGAATAGTTCAACTGGTGTGCATGGCGTAAATACAGATTCTTACTATCCATTCCCCAATTTGGATTTTGAAATTTTGAACTTGTCATTGCGGAAATGTTTTCTTCTTGGACGCACATGAGAAAGTGTTTGTGACTCTACATAACCATTTTCATAGCCTAGTGACTTGATAGTATGATGACTCAACGCCCAACGGAATTTGGTTACTGAATGTGTGATGGTTTATTTGGAAGATAAAATATTTAGGTTGTCTAGCACTCGTAAAGGAAGCCTATCGATCAAGTATGTGGCGTTATAATTAAGTTTCAATTGGTATTGAAGAGATGTCTGTTATCCTCTCAACTACTGCATTTCGTTGTGCTATATTACATATACTGAACCACAATTCATAGGTGATGTCACGCAATAGTCTCTAGCATTGGCCGTCCTAAAGTTTTGCAGTTTCCTCTAAGTTGGTTAAAAAAAGCATCAAGTAATATTGGATTAAGCAATGTTCTTTGTACTTAGAAACATGATTTCCTAAATAAATACTTTTTAATGTTACAACAATTTGAAAAACCTGCAAGGTTTTTCATTATGGTTTACTATATGGGTGTGGAATAGTTGGCTTACCAACGTCATGTGGTGAGTAGCATAAACTCTATGATTGACAAGGCGGGATTTATGTTCAATGTTTTACGAGACAATCATGTAATAGGAATGTAAGATTTACTTGAAAGTCATCTACACTTTTCAACAGCTTTTCTTGGTGTCCTGGAAAACTTTTCAGTTTCAGTTTTGTTACCATTAAAATCTAAACTTTCTTCACTTATAGGTTCTGTATTTTGTGCTTGCGATCTCCATTGCCCTTCATAGGATCAAAACTTTATAGTTGCAGTTCGTTAACATTAAATTCTATGTTACCATTAACATAGAGGTTCTGCTAATCATAGAAATCTCAAAACATAATTCTTTACCTTCAAGACTGTTGCAGATTCATTTGGATCATTTGAGATAGTCTTTTTTTTAAGTTTATAGTTGGCTATTCTGCATTTAGAAGATATTGGGTGGTTTGAGATGTTTTTGTTTTGGTTGAGATAATGAGATCAAGAGTAGGGATGGGGATGGTTGATAGAAGTCAGGTAGGAAGGTTGGTGACCAACTATAAGTACAAGTTTGCAGCAATGAAGGTTGTATAAAGTTAAGAGAGAATCGCTGAAAGTCATTGAAAGAAGGACAGGAATAAAATCTCAAGTATTGAAAGACTTGGTAAAACTGTACATACCAAAATTTACAAGTGGAAGAAAAAGTAACTAATTTGTATTCTATATTAGATAACATTGATCAGACAAAGCATACATTAAGTTAAAAGATTTACTAATTTCTACAACAATTTATCTACATTGGCAATTCTATTACTTAAGAGGAATCTTGTTATTATACTTTGGTATTTTCTTATTGTTTTGATGTTGAAGCCTGTCATTTTTCTTGAGTCTCGGGACTCCATTCTTGAGCAAGTCTAAATATACTTTGTTATTTCAGTGTACCCTGCAGATTTAAAATCTTTGTGCGTTCTGAAACCTGAAATCAACGTTGAGAAAGCAGGAGTTGATACATGGATTGTGGGATAGAGAAAGTAGAAGGATAACAGTGGTTCAAGGCAAAATGACAGACAATATGTTAGAATCTTTTTTAATTTCTATACTTCTCTTTTTTAGTTAGAATCTGTTATATGCTAGCTCTGTATGTAGCTGAATGTGAGTGAATAGCATATTAGCATGTAGTCTGTTCTTCATATCCTTAAAAGAAAAAAAAAAAAAAAAAGGCAAAAAAAAAAAAAAGAGAAAAAAAATAGTATCAAGATTTAGAGAACTGAAATACCTTCTGAGCATTTTTTAGATTAATTTTGGATATCAATTTGAAGTTTCTTTTTCCTTGCTCAGTATTTGTGTTTTACACTGTCGTTTTTTATGCTGATATTTTCTCTGTGCCTGTTGTTATATAGTGGAATTCATTTGATGCTTCTTCAGGTTCTCCTAGTATGTATGAATCTAGTCATAAGTAAACACACTATATTTGATATATATTATACAAACCTCAGGTTTGTTGAACGAGAAATGAACACTCTAAAATCAACAAATGATTACAAGATATAAATTTATAATTCAATGACATAAGGGTTGCCATTATATTCTTTATGATATGTTTGAGACCATTAATGTGTCTTTTGAAGCTGCTAATCAGTAGCCGAAGCATTTAAACAGTTTGGTTGGCAAAGTTCCTGTAGCCTGGAACTTTGCAGCTGCCTCTTCCGCCTTAATGATATCTTGGCCCCTTTTGGCTATTACTACAGCTCGTTTTTCTTCCGCTTCCTTGTGGATGGCCGCCATTTTGTTCTTCGTCTTTTCCCTCTGTTTTCCCTTCTCAATCTCAATGTCTTCCTGTTCCATTTACATATTTGTAAGTTACTGTTTTTACAATGTATTATTAATGTTATAGGGCAGAAAGGCAAATGTGCACCTCAATCTTCCTGAGGTCTGCTTCTATTTCTGCTCGTTTAGTGTTCTCCCATGCTTCGATTGCTGACATTTTTGTATAGGCCCTGCACACACGTCATGCATGTGTATGCGATTACTGAAAGGTGTACAGAATATGTATACCATGTATAGAGTATATTAGTATAATTTTGAAGAAGGTGAAAATAAATACTTGTTGTCAGCCTTAGTCTTTTCGTTCTCTTCCCAGGCTTTGATCAGTGCCAGTTTCTTTTCTGTGACGATCATATCAAGTGCAGCATCTAACGTCGAAATTGCAACATCCAAAAACAATTACAGTATATATTATAAGTTTCTCACATGATAGTCAGAGCTTATGTATGCATGTATATGTTAACAGTGTATTTCTCGGACATGTTTAAAAACTTTTAGACATCTCAAAAACGATCATCCAAAGGCAGATGCATGTACAAAAAAGCCATTATTTTTTGCTGATGTGTTTGTGAGAGATAAATCAATCATAGATTATGAGATGATGAGGTGCGTAATCGCCACCTGCTAGGAGGCGGGTGATGAGTTTTATTTGCGTCTGAATTATATTGATCATCTCACTATCTTGTGCACGAAAGAGCAGCAGAAAACTTACCGTCGCTGACAGGAGGTGGTGGTGCTTTCTCTGATGGTGGTGTTGCAACCGAACTTGATTTTGGCTCCGGGGGTGGTGTTGATATATGAGTTGATTTCAATTCGGTTTCCAAAGGTACTTCGTTCTTGGTTTCTTCTTTTTCTTCCCCCATGTTTCAATACCTCTTTGATCACACTTTTTTTTGTTATCCGGATACCTAGAAAACAGTCAAAAGGGTTTCAAAAGATTGTGAGAAAAAGAAAGAGAGGAAGGTATGTGGGTAGGTTAGGTTGGTAAAATAGGAAGTGGGTGATGCTAAAGATGGATGATACATAAAGATCACAATCGGTTGGAACGTTACCTACTAAGTTCGAAGATTACAATGTTTTATTTCCCATTTCCGAACCACTTGGAACATATCTGGCTGTTACTGAATATCTTAAATTTATAGTGATGACTAAACAAATAATTTGCTTCTTAATATGGCTAAACAAATATAGTAGTCAGATACATATATGTTGCTATATTTCACACCATTTATTTTTGTAGAAGTCGGTTATTTATGTCCTATTTGTTATTAGGGATCAATAAAATAAAGTAGTCAAACATGCATGTTTCATTTTTTTTTTTTTTAAATGCATGTTTTGTACAAAATAAAACATATATTTAGTTCACATAATTCTTATGACCAATTATCGAGAATACACTTCTGAAAAGCCGGTTATGTCTAGTCCGAAATTATTATCCAACTTTTTTGTTTATCTAGATGATAAAAATGTCAAAGAAAGTGAAAGTATCTCAACTGTTTTCGATCACTTCCGTGTTACTTTTACTTTCTTAGCTCATGGTTATTTACCAAAATATATTATACTAGTACTAATACCCGTACGATGTACGGTAGTTATATAGACTGTATCATAAAAAAATTCGAATATGCCTCATACATGATTCGTGAGTATGAAATAAATTGTGGTTAAAGTAAACCGGTGATCGAAACTAAATTATAATAAACAGTAATGATAAATAAAATATATCTTTAGTTAGAGTTTTGGATTTACCTTAAATTTTTAAAATCACATCAAAATCGAAACTTGTAAGCATAGTGAATGACAACAAATAACTATGTGATTTCGGATCGTAAACTCAAATTTTTGAAGTTTTCATGTTAATAATTTATTATAATTAATAGGAGTTGAAGAATTGAAAAAGAAAAAGAGATAATTTATCAATAAGAAAACAATCAATCAAATAAGGTTATAATGTTATTTGTATTAATAAGTAAAGAGTTAGAATTTAATTCTAAGTGTAATAAAAAAATTGAATCTATATAGAATTTTAAAAAACTAATTAAAATAAATAAATTAAAATAAAACTTATCGATAAAAGATTACGCCACGTGTTATTTAAAAAATATTTCAATCCTATTTTAGTTTATGGGTAGATATTCAATGGATGTTGATATACTTCATATTTTTAATATTTCATAGCTCGTAAGACGCTACATGTGTCTAGTTTTACTTTTCTCATACATCATATCGTTTTCATGTCTAATATTTTATATTCTTGCTTACAAAGTCATCCACTCATTAATTATCTTGATAATCTTTATCTAAATGCAATCAAAATATTAATCATGAAGATGAAGAATCAGGATGCTAAGTGTTTTTACTTTTATATAAGGGTGATTATTAAACAAGTATTGTTTATTAGACATGCACACAATTTTTTTTTTATCACGCCCCATATATAAATCGCAGTTAACACAACTATTAAAGATCAAATGACCCAACATGTACATACATGGTTAGCCCGGACAGTTGGAAAAAGCCCATATACGAAGCCTTTATGATCAAATGACCCAACATGTAGAACGGCAATTTACACACATACACTGATACACACAATGACACAAAATAGAGTAATTTAACCAATGTTTTTTTTTTTTAAGGCAATTTAACCAATGTTAATGTCATGAAAATTTGCAGCTGAAAATGAGCTAGTGTACTGTCTTTCTTGTAAAGTTCGTTGTCGATTATACTCTCGAAAATCAATATATTTTGAAAACAATGTACATTAAAATTTGTTGTTGGGAATAGGCAAAATCCATATTTGGTCATTGCAATATCCTGACATTCGACTTCACATCGAACAAGTCAAACCTCGGAACATGTTGACTCAATAACTTTGACATATATTTAACTAACAATCACTTATCATAGTGAGTCACCGAGTCTAATATCCCAAAAAGTGTAACTTCAGATGTATCGAGGTGACTTGACAACTATGAAATTATACACTCGAGTCCATAAACAAATGTATTATAAACATAATGTGTGGTATAAAAATATTTATCTGAAAGGGAAAACAAATTTTCAAAATCCATAATATTGGATTTGTATGACAAGTACAACTACCACACATTGAATGGAAGAGTTTCATTCAAGATATAAAAAGTTATTTTGTCGAGCAACTTATTCATCAATGTAATAAGGCAGTCAAATGACATGATATAAATATAACTTCAAATTAGTCCCTCTGCTTTTATTAGTCTTTATAAAATGGTTATTAAAATTTTGTTTTCCAATTTTCATGTTAAACTTAATGATTAAATTGAACATATTTTTGTAAAATATATATGATGAACATGTTTTCGTAAATTTTTATGAAGAAGAAAAAAATGAAGAAACTGCTCAGTGCGTCCCTCCAACCTTTGCTTGGGATGAGGATCGGACACATAACCTCTGTCTCCAGATCCCAAAGTGTTTACCACTGATCTAGTCATGCTGCTTTTTAAGTTTTTATGAATAAACCAATACTTAACGGCTTAATGCCTGGAGGGTGAAATGACGTGAATTTCTTTTATTTGTTGGCAATTAAGAATTTAAGATCAACAGGGAAAATTTAGATCGTGTATTATTTGTTGTTTCATGGATTGTATTTTGGTATTGGTTATTTTCTAGTATCTCACTAGTTGGTATTATATCAATATAGCGAACTTTCACCACTTAAAGACTTTATGGTTTGATAACTACAACTAAAGAATTTTGGCCATTAAAAAAAAAAAGAACTTTTATGGCTAACTATAACCACAAAGAAAAAAAAAATTATTCATTGCTAATCAGGTGAACAGAAACATAATTATTAATCGTTCATATTGAACAGAAACATAATATAATCAACCAAAACACAAGATAAATTCTCAAGTTGATTACCAGATCAAATCAATCTAAATTCTCAAGTTAATATAAATTGATTTGATTATCTAATTATTATTAACAGTATTCTCCATTGCTAATCAGGTGAGATTCACACAACTATTTGTTATGTGTTCTATTACAATCAATCTAAATTTATATGAAATAAACGATAGAATACAATATGAATATTGAGAGAAAACCAAAAAAAAGGGATACGGCCATACGGGTTATGAACCCTAAGGGGGCGTTTGGTTCGCAGAATTTTTTTGAAGAAATTGGAATCTGTCAAAGGAATTGGAATTTGATTGATTTATAATATTTTTTTATGTTTGGTTAAGCAGAATTGAGTGGAATTTATAATATTAATTATAATAGTAATAATAAAAGTTAAAATATATATTTTTAATTAGCAATATTAAAAATTTTTACAAAATAAAATTTTGTTATAAAATTAAATATTAATTTTATTTTGTAAAATATTATGTTTGTAATATTTTTGAAAATTTATATGTATTATTGAATTTTTTTATAAAACAATACTTTTAAAAATTTATATATAAATTTTTTTAAAATTTTGTAAAATAATAATTATATAATATTTTTTAAAAAAAATTATATATATTCTTAAATTTTTTATAAAATAATGTTTTTGAAAACCAGTAATGAACTTTATAAATATTAATAAATTTTTATAAAATTTTAAATAATTTTTAACAAATATGAAGTAATTATTAACAATAATATTAATTATTTAATAATAATAGTAATATAAATATAATAATTTTTTAACAATAATAATAATAATAATAATAATATATAGTTTTAAAATATATTATAATAGTTTTAATAATCAAAGAATAACTATAAAAGATTTAATTTTAACAAAACTTGAATTTTAATAGAATCTCAAACTTTTCATCAAAAATGTGAATGAATCTTGAATTCCATTATATGATGGAATTTGAAGGATTCCAATTCCAATTCCATGTGAACCAAACAACTAATGGAACGGAATCTGAATTACATTCTGCCAACCAAACATGATATGGAATGGAATTCAGATTCTAATTCAATCAAATTTCTTGTTATACTGCGAACCAAACACCCCCTAAATGGTTCATAACCAGATATTTATGCATGGAAAGAATGGGCATTTGGCAGGAAGAGTCCCTGAACTTTAACTTTGTCCATCTTGTCATCTACAGCCATAGTCTTCTATGCTTGACATCTTTAGTCCTTTCTAGGAAATAATTATCACCTTTAGTCTTGCACAAATGCTAATCATACCATAAGTAAAGAACACTTTAAACAAGAATTAGATCATTCTTTCTAACACATATGTTGCTGTAATACACAATGATGTATCAACCATAGCCATTAAAGTTATGGTTAACTCTAGTATTGTGCCTGTACCTTTACAAAAAGATTGACACGATAATTTTGGAATGATTGTTTTACCTTAATTTTAACAGGATTTGACTTTTACCATTAATTGGTGAGCATGAATACAGATGGTCAAGTTGATCGTTTTCCCCTGCATCGTGAAATACTAAAATTAACGGGTTTTGACTCTGTTCGGCTAGGTTGGACCAGCTGACTGTAACTTTTAGTCATCGAGTTATCTTAGACGGGGTTTAAGCTATAAAGTGTTTAGCTCGCTGTTAACAAAAAATATTGTTGCATCAATTTAAACTTAAAATACTTTTAAATCCATTTGTAGAAATTTAAGCATAATATTTAATCTTTTATAATTTTTATGTGGAGTGATCATAATCTCATGTATGCAACTTTATGAAAAGAAAGAAAAACATAAAAAGGAGATGTTTTTAATTTTGGTCCAAATAAGAAACAGAGGAACCGTTGGCTTCAAGTTTCCACAGAAAGATTAATCACGTGAGAGGTTTTGTATTGCAGGCTGTCGGCGCACGTGATTAGCTTCTTTTTTGAAGACGATATTTTCAACTAATATATGCTCACATATATCGTGGGAGCATGACCATATGCCACCTACAAAACAAATACGGAGTACTATCTTTTATAAAGACATTTTTAATCATTTTCATTAACTCCCACATCTACCTATATCTTCTATTCTTCTTCACTTTAATACATTGATAACCTGGATCAAGAAATTCAAAGATTTTTTTAGTTTAGGTAATGAATAATCTCGTCACGTAATTCATATGAGTTTTTTTTTTTTTTTTTTTTAACTCTTTTTATACTCCTCGCAGTCCAAATATCAAAAAGTATCTACAATCTTGTTATTTGTTTTGATACATATATTTTACGAGTAAATATTACGTATAAATATTGTGAGGTTGTCATAACCAACTTTAATCACCATATAACTTCGTTTTTGTGCTTAAATAAATTCATTTATGATTAGATCTTCTACATTCCTATTAACTCCAAATACGACAATTTGATAGAATTATAACATAGTTGAAAGTCACGTAAATTATAAGGTCAAATACACATATACTTGTCTTGGTAACTCCATAACGACATAACGGTCCTTCAAAAATCAAAACTGTTACAAGGTGTTGGCTTCAATAAAGTGGTGAAGAATAAATGTAGTCAGATGCTTTTTTAAGGTTTTGATAAACATTAACAAACAAAATACTTACTTAGTCAAAGGTCAATGGTCAATACCCACTAAGTAAGTCATAAACACACTCTTAAAAATCCGTTATTATTATTGAATCACAGTGTTCTTTATTGTTTTTTTAACTACATTTTGGGTTATTGATGGAATGATGGACCATTGGGTATCATCATACAAGCCGAGGAAATCCATTTTTTTTAAAAACCCGCTTGTAAGATTCAAACCAAAGACATGGTTATTGAACCTTAGGGGTGAGTATGGATCGGTTTGGTTCGGTTTTTGTTTAAAACCGAAACTAAAATCGATCCATTCGGTTTTTAGAAAACCAAAACCATTGGATTCGGTTTTTGTTCGGTTCGGTTTCTCGGTTGATGTTCCGGGCGAGATTTGGCCGAAAAGTGGGGGAGACACGCCCCACTTTGTTTAGCCTTAAGAGTTAAGACTAAAATCTAAAATTAATTAATCAAGATAAATTTATCATTGTTGTCATCATCTTATCGCTAGCAATTGTGTATTCCTTCAAAATAAAAATAAAAAGGGTAAATGGGGAACCATCTGGTCCCATGTATCATTTTTAGTACGCATAACGCACATCGCATAGAACTCATGTCAGGTAAGTCATCATCTTCACAAATGGAATCACAAGATATTTTAACAAGTTTTAAACATGTGACTCCTGGGCTTCATCTGTGAACCCATGACATCTGCTTTCCTTGAAAATGATACATGGTTTTTATGAATGATGATAATAACAGTTGTGAATAAAAAGCTATTGTATTACATTCATCAAAAGTGAGAAGATTATAAATATTAAACAACTTCTTGAATTTTCTAACAATAAATAGGAATATTAATGCAACCAATTATTTGTTGTTAACAAAAATACAAAATCAAAATACCTAGACAAACAGATATCAAATACGCTTGTAAGGATTTAGCTTTAATGGCATTGTTTTAAGGGTCTTTGAAGTATGTAATTATGCAACCCAAAAATGAATATTAAAAATTTTAAAAATATCACGAAAAGGTTCAATCATGGTGACAAAAGAGGATGCATGTGTGGTGGATTGAGGGACCGGGCCGGGCCTGACCATTTTCATGGACAACATTACCCGTGATCCGACATAACTTGTGCTTTCTTTCTTTCTTTCTTGAGTTTCTTCTTCTTCAAGTTTATCATCTCTTCCTTTAAATCTTTTTCACCACGTGAGACATCACATAATAGCTATAGCTAATCATCGAAGAATTAAATAATGGCGTTTTAGTTTGAGAATGTTATAATGCATAGTTTGATAGATAATTTGATGGAAAGATATATTTGTTTATTTATTTATTAAAACTTTAGTAAATCTTTTGATAACACTAAAACTTCTACATCTTATTGGTTTATACACAAGTTAAACAATTTTAAGCAATGATTACTAAATAGAATATAGTTCATGAGTCTAAACTTTTAGAAAAACTCTACATCTTTAATAAATGAAGAATATGTAGCCTTTAACTTTACAAGAGCAATAGTAGAAGATGAAGAGGGTCATGTGGCAAAACCTATAATCAATTGTGACAGTAGTAAGAATAAGTGGATTCTTATGTTTTCCTTATTAATGAACACTAACTTTATAGTACCAATTTTCGAAAAACATTTTTTTTTATGTGTTAAAGACAAGAATTAATTTTACGGTTATGGACATGTACAACATAACTTTTTCTTAACCACCCATGATCATATTAAAAGCTTTCGTTGTGACGATGATACAAACACAAAGTAATACAGTATGCAGTGGCGGAGCCAGGATTTTTATTCTTGGGTTGCCAAACGGTTTAAGTAACACTAACAAGTACTCGTATAAAATTAAACTACAAAATTAGGATTATACTAGTCTGGGGTTGTTAATTATCTTAAAACTAAATAAAATTCCCATAAATAGTATTAGAAATATAGAATTTTATAAACATTGTGGGGTTGTTATGGTCACCCTTAGCCACCACACAGCTCCTCCACTGACAGTTTGTGTACCATTCGATGGCTATACAAAATGATAAATCAGCCAATTTTGGATTAGAGACGAATGGTAATTAAGAGACAGTAATTGGTGTTGGATTAAGGGTAGCTTTCATCGGAAGAGGGATGAGGAGCATAATTCTCAAACGATCACATTTGATCTATTGATAGGTGCCCTGCTCCAAAATCCCCAAATTAAGTTAATTAACCTGTCACCACACACATTATTGAGTGACTGATTTCACTAACCTCACATTAGTACCTTCTAAGCCACATTAATGACTAACAACATAAATGACAAATTAGGTGTTGATTAAAGTGAGAAGATTAATGACTTTGACACTGCAGCATGAATGGTTAGGTTCAACCCACAAACATTTTCCTCATTTTCTCCCCTTATTTTCAACACAACTAAAAGACTAATCAAATAGTTTAAAATGGTCCAAAGTATACTATTCTGTACTCAATTTATATGCAGCAATTAGAGCATAAAACCAAGTCCTGGTGATTATATCATGGTCTTGTGTCCTTTGTGTACTTTTTATGCATATACAGTCTAACCTCTATAAGTTAATACTCGATAAATTAATATTTCGATAAAATTAATAATTTGTGCAGTCTCAACTTAAGAAAATTATTGTAAATTAACACTCGATAAATAACTAAATCGCTAAGTTAAAAAAATATCTAGGTCCTAACGCCATTAATTTATAAAGGTTCTAGTGTTCTACTGTAAATTATTATTCCACACTATATCCGTCATGAGATTTATTAACCATTGCACAAACAGAGCAAACTTTTGTGCACAAATATATATAGACTACTTTACCTCTTGACTTAGTCCCTCAGTTTACATAAATTATATAAAGGTCTAATTAACCCAAAAAAAAAAAATTGCAGTAACCCTATTCTTTTTCTTTTCTTTAGTTTAGTAGGTAAAAAATGCAGTACGTACTTGTGATCAATGAGTTTATATCGATTTACCCTTGTTTTCTCTTATTCCTCCGCCATTTCTCTTCTATACCTTTCATGATCAATCATCATCTTGTATTTACTAGTGTGATTGTGATTAATATCGTTGATTTAAGATCATCAAATTTTTAACACAAACTATAAATTATGAACACAACTTGTTAGCTATTTAAATATTACAACTATTTATGTCCCTTACCATAATTTCGACTAGCTTATCAAACATATCAAATAAAAATGCAACATACTTCCAATTGACAACCAGTCTACCCCAAAAAGGAAAATATGGAGTAAGTTGGCATGGCCACTAAAATTAAATCAAATTGGGGGTCCGTAGAAACCATGTGAGTAGACCACTCCGGTAGGCCAAGACTCACAACTCTATTGTATCATTATACGTAAGCTAAACATGTTTGACATAAAATTAATATTAAAATGATTTATACCACACAGGCACACACAACAAAGAATTTACATTCATCGTTAATATATCAGTTTAGTTTTTTTTAAAATGAAAGATATAATCTTGAATCCAGTAGTCACTTGATGCCTTGATGGGCTGATGTGGTCCTCAAATCATATTGGTAGGTCATCATCATTCAGTTTAATTATAACAGCTTTTATTTATCCATTTCGATATGTGAAGTAATAAATATTTATATATTTTTTTAAAGTTTTATTTACAGGCTAGATTTTTTTGAGGTATATACTTGTATGAAAACACATTAGTAACTAACCAATGGATATTAAGACGCGTATTGTATGGGAAAAAAAAAATTTAAAAGAAGAAAGAAAGAAAGAAAGAAAGAGGAAAAGGAGATAGATGGAAACTAACACCAATTCATCATTCGATACGAGCATGGTACCCGCGTAATGCGGCGGGGGTGGTGCGGAAAACGGTCTAATGATGTCGGTGATTGTACTATTGGTGGCGGTGGCGGTGGCGGTGTCAAGTAGTGTAGGTTGATGTAATTGTGATTAGTATAAATTTTTAGAACATAAAGACTTAAATTAATTATTACAATAAAAGTTTAGAGTGTAAATTATAATTTATTAAGGGTAAAACATAAAAAATCAAGGTCCAAGGATAATTATGGTAATCCAAAAATAAAATTACCTAAAATAAAAAAGAGGGTATTTCTTTTATAAAGGAGTAAAGATAAACATATACTACTCGTATATCTTATATTTTTCAAAAATAATGTTATTTTGTCTTTTAATAGTAGTATTATTTAATATAACAATGTACAATGCATAATTTCTTCATAGTTGTACAATTATTTTGAACCCAACTTATTCAAAATGGACCTCTCTATCTGAAAAATATTAATATGTTTAATTTAAACTCAATTAAATAAAAACTGGAACTTTTATTTTTTAAAAATATCTACAACTTAATTTATATCAATAAGATTGAATAGAAAATTTCTCATTTAACTCTTAAATTTTGTGTCAAACTTAAAGTAAAAAGTAAAATATTAAAAAATGTATATACGTGTTTAAAATATTACAACATATAAAAACATTTCCGAATATTTTACGTAATAACATGTTACTCGTAATTATAACTTAACTGTGTACACGGAAACGGAAGCAAAAATGCATAGAGGAAATCACAATATAAAAATCCACATAAATGCTACGAATTTTTTTTTTCTATAAAGAAAACACAGATAAATGGTTAATATCCCTACGCGGATGCGTCCATGCCGATTCGACTCTCGGCAATACGCTAAAGGGTTTGCTTCTCATGTGTTAGATGAGTATATATAGCAATCCCTCACCACATTTGCATATAACAGGATTCGAATATGAGACCCAGGAGAGAACAACATTGTGAAAAACCTCTGACCACTAGGCTAACTCCGTAGCAAATAGCAAAATGCTACGACTTAGCTAGTGAATAAACAATACACGTATGGTACACCATCACATGATAATAAATGCGCAAGAAACATGTGAATTGAATCATAAATTATTATGTTCTTAAAATGTAGCTCGATTAATGGTTAGCAATTCTTGACCGGTCACCGGTGGTAAACATAATGTCAAAGATTATTAGACATTCGAATGGTACAATCTGAAATTATAGCATGTAGTATAATCTAGCAAATATTATGAATAAATAAGTTCGACAAAGTTTTTAATACGAGTAATAAAGATCTAACATATCATATTATATTTAAATTTTTCACATGACATAATTGTCTTATATGTGAGTTAGAAATTTATTTATCAAAATTTATAGTCGATGAATAATTTGATATCTTATAAATTTATGATCTATAACTTAAGTTGTACTCTATTACTTTAATTTTTGTGATATATATTGGTAATTAATTATTCACTTCAGAGTACAAAGTCTTTAACTGAAAACTTTTTTTTGGTTCAATATGACTAGACTTGTAATATTTTTTTTTAATGAGAAAACATTATTGGTTTTGATAATTTTTCTATTTGTAGTACAAATAATAATTAACTTTAACTTGTTTCAATATAACTTTAAATTTGATTACACAACTTAAGAGGCCAAAAGCTAGTGTTTTAATGCAAGGAAAATGCTAATGACAGCCCTAAGGGCTGTCACTAACAACTTATTACATGCTTAAAAACTTGTACATTATATATTAAAAACCGCCCCCTGATTTTCCTAACAGCAAGGTACAAATTTTAATGCACCCAATTAGTTTTTACTAACAACCTTAAGAGCTGTCACTAACAAATCCCTTAATGTAATGCTAATTTATGTGTTACGTGATTCGTGGGGAGACTTTTGAATTAAAATAGCAAAATGTATTACTGGTACATAAAATAAATTGTCTTAATTGTATATGTTATCAGAAAAATAATTAAACACAAATTTAGTCAAAATGAGAAAATTTTAACCACTGAATTAAAATCAATGGTCAAAATTTATAGATGATTTAAAAATCCTCACCATTGATATTTATCTAATGATCAATATTATTCTAATGTTACCTTTCAAGTTAAAAACAACTTAGAAAGATCTTCACCCAAGTTTACATACAAGTATACAACTATGTGGTTGTAATTATTTGCATTTTGGATAGAGATTTTTTAAAATTGTTTTTAATTTCATAGGTGAAGTTGAGAATATCTTGACCATTATATTAAAATCAAATGTCAAGATTCAAATATGGTTTTTGAATCTTGACCTTTGATTTTAATCCAATGATCCGGATACCAATTTTACATGTAAAGTTGGGTTTTAACTTTAAAGGATCTCAATCCGTGAGTTTTTGACAACGTTACTCTTGCTCACACCATTTTAAGCAACGTATGGATAGATGTTTCTATTTACGAGTAGTTTTTTTATTCCTTATATGGTATTTATGTTCCTTCATTACAAAGGTGCGGAACAATTACCAAACTTACAAAGGGTTTGTAATGAAAAAGCAAAATTAACAGAAAATCTTCTAGTTAAGGAACAAAATAATATTTTAATTTTAGAAAGAGGTATTAAGGTCAATTAGCTACAATAGTGGTGTGTTCATCTTTCCTTAATACTATTAAGGCAACATTAGATGTGTTACTTTATATGTAGACTATTAGGCATCTAATAAAACTCATGTCTTCCCTTACTTTTTTCTTATTCATCTGTTTTTTTTCTCTTCTAAAACACTCCAATAACACCCCATTCTTATAACCCTCTATTTTTCATCTATATTTCCATTATTTTATTATTTTACTTATCTTTTACAAAAAAATAAATAAATAAATACTTTTTATTAATAAAACATTACATTCATTATAAATAAAACATTAACATAGAAACTAAAACATTACAAGGGTTTAACTGAAAACATTTTAAAACTAGTAAAATAATTTTTATACATATATTAATACTTGAGGGGATAAACTGTAAATAAATTATATATAAGGAATATAAGATTGTTCGACACTTAAACTTAGGTGTGAAACCCTTCACATACTAATATATTATTATTTATTGTTTAATGAGTAAATGCATGGGACCCCATGATTTTTATGGATTAAAAAAACAATATGTGAGTGTTCTGCACCTAAGTTTAGATACCCGACAACCTTATATTCCCATCCCCCATATATATATATATATATATATATTATGGCTGCCCAACTTATCTTCTTCTTCAATCTTCTTCACCCTGTAAATATATATATATATATATATATATGATAATCTTTTTTTTTTGGTTTGCAACGGATCTCAAAACAATTTGGGCCCCACAAATACCATCAAACGCTCGTCTAAGTTTGGAACAAACCCTTCGGACGCGACAATGGTATTAGCGTCTTTCTTTGGTGGAGCATCAAACGACGGGAGGACGCTCCTATAAGGAACGACCTTATAAACACTTGACAATCCAAATTTATCAAAAAGATGTTTTTGTTACTGAATATTTACATATATATATATACAGGTTAACATTCCGGTGAGAACAGTCTTAAGATAAGAACGGTGAGAACACTTGAAAAACATCATTTTGATGCATTAAAAGTCCATAAAACTAACATAGTGCATAACTAATTATCATTATTTAAGTGTTTAATAACACATTGATCCGTCAAAATCGAGAAAATCACATTTTTTGTTTTGTGCATCCATCTTGGATGCATATTCATCAAAATGATGCATCCAACAAAATACGTGATTTTTTCGATTTTGACGGATCAATGTGTTGTTAAACAATTGGATAATGATAATTAGTTAAGCACTATGTTAGTTTTATGGACTTTTAATGCATCAAAATGATGTTTTTTAAGTGTTCTCACCGTTTTTATTTTAAAACTGTTCTTATTTGATTGCATATATATATATATATATATAATGGCCAAATTTAATTAAAAAGATCACAATGGAATTGAGTCATAATGTACATATTCAGTTTTATGTTTTGAAAAATGTTAAATGAAGCTCTTAAAATTTTACTCAATGTGCATAAAAAGTTTGTACTTTTTCATATCAAAAGTCCACCCCCTAAATTTTATGATAAGTGTACAACGATTTAATGTACGTTAACGAAAACCTTTAAGGCTTCATTTAACAAAATATTAAGTTTTTTATATCTTTATTTTGATACAGAAAGCTTGCCACATGGTTAATAAGAGTGTAAATTTATAGACTACTAGACTTAAATGCTTAATTCAGATGAAAATTTGAAAATTCCTTTTTTAAAATTAGAAATGATGATTAATCACCTATTTTTACGTGAAAGAAAGTATTAATTTTTTTTCAAAATTGCTATAATTTTTATTAAAATGTTTCGGTTAGACGCCTAAGAAATAAAAGGAAAGTTACAATTACAAAAAGAAAGGACTCAAAAGCCATGCCGGCTATGAGAGTCAAGACTTTCTATCACGGTTTGAAATTCAATAATATGACATGAAAAACTTTTTATCACGAGAAAGTAATGTTTTATTTGTTAATTAAGAAAGTATAATTGATTATTTTTTATTACAATTTGCGATGCTACAACTAAAACTTATTATTAAAATTAGTGTTTATTGTAAAAGTATTAATTTCAGGAAAAGAAAAAGTTTAGAGTAATGAGAAAATCCTATATAGGTGTTCTTTGTTTTCAACTAAATTGATCAAGTATTTCAAGGATTTGTCTCAAAAAGTATTCAACTGTGTATACATAGATTGTAGTAGACTAGTCAAATGTTCGCGCGGTGTGGCGGTGAGATGATTGGGGTGATAAATTATATAGTGTGATAGGTCATAGGAGGTGAGCGATCATAAGGATGATAAGTGATGGGAGCCTGACAGGTTCCGCCTTTAGCCATACGGGTTCCGTCATCGGATTTAAAAATTCGTCGAAAGTATATCGAATGACATTTCTAATGAAAGAGCATAAAATTTTAAGAGCACCCATATAATTTTTATAATATATGGATGTACGGTTTTTGAGATAAAAGATTTTGAATGACGTAGAAAAATAAAATGATTTATAGAAGAGAGAGAAAAAATGAGTAGTTGGAATTAAGGAGGGAGAAAAAAAAGTTGAGAGATTGAGATTTAAGGGTATTATAGGTATATTAAGTGATGATATTCAAACTAATGAATAAAAAAGAGAGGTAATTTGGGTAGATTCTTTTTTGAGAAAATAACAGGGGTAAAGGTAAATTAGGGGTGTTTATCAAATCGCCAAACCGTCAAAACCGGGATACTTGGATTGGTTTGGTCGGATTGAGTTGCTAAAGTCTGGTTTGACGGTTTAAGTTTTGAAAAACCGGGTTTCTTGGTCCGGTTACAGTTTGAACAAAGAACAAACCGTCAAACCCAACTGGGCAAAAAATTTATATGTAAATATATAATATATATTCTTTTACTAACAACATATAATTTTATCACAACAAGCATTTGGAGGTATATTTATAATCTACAAAACTTTGCAATGGATACTATATAAAAGCAAATTAGATGGTGATCCTACTGGAATTCTTTAGTTAAAATATGTATATAACATGAAATGTCTGTGCAATTATGCATCATTTGATGATATAATATGTAAGTTTAGGTGTATTGTTTTTTTTTTTTTATATATTTTCCTATGTTATATACAGTAGTAACTAGTAATTTTTTATTTTTATTATTGATTACAGATTTGATATTGCATGTTATGAAAAGGGAAAAAAAAAGTTGAACCGGTTAAACCAGTTTATATGATTTAGTTTGGTATGGTTAGACAAAACACTTGGTTTGGTTGGCTACATGTTAAAACTGGAAATGCCGGTTTGGTTTGATATTTAGTCAAAACCGGACCAAATCGAACCACGAACACCCCTAGCGGTAAATGCTTTATAAGGTAGTATTAAATATTGGAAAATGATTAATCAACCTAATCTTAGTCTTATCTATATATCTATTAAAATAGTAGTTATCTTAATATTTTAAAACCTATTTAAAGATATTTTTAAAAATTGACACATAAGCTTTTATCCCATGTGTCATTTTTTAAAATTTTTATTATAATTATCTTATTTAAACGTATTTAATGAATTCCAAAAATTCTATATATGACAAAGATATTTTAATAAATTCTCATCAAATATAAATATTAATAAAATATTTTGGGGTTTATGGAATTTGTTATGGTCATCGTTTGATTTTGAAAAAAAAATATATATTTAGATTTTTACGTGTATATTCAACTTAATCAGGTTCAATAAAATCATTAACATGTAAGTTTGTTTGTTACTCACACATATAAATTATACTCGGTATTTTATAAATAAATTTTTTATCATTAAACCAATTCTTTTTATTATCCGTGTCAAAATTATTTTAAAAAAGTAAATTTAATAACCGCACATCGTGAAGGTAAAAAACCTAGTATATATATATATATATATATAAAAGAAAATCTTAGAGAAGCTTCCCTTTCACTTTTTCGTTCTTTTCTTAATTACTCTCTTTTCTTTAATATTTTTGAGATTAGTCCTCTTTTTTTAATCACCCCTCTCCAACGGACTATAGATACACTAGTATCAGACACACACATAAAATAAATCTATATTATGATCACAGAGAGATAAACACATGATTCATTATTATACATATATATCCCTATATGTATATGTATACACAAACAGACATATATCATACATGACACAAGTACATATTTAGATCTACTCCTACTCCAACTCTTACTCTCCACCTGCAGCTTACCTCATTCTTAAATTTATTCACAAGAGACACCCATCTCACCAAACGTTCCCATTTTTTTTTACTAAATTCAGTTTAATTATTTCTATCTATCTCTCAATGTCTCTGTTTTTGTAACAAAATATACATGATCACCAGCAGCATTGCCGGACCTCGGCTCCTATGATGTTACAGAATTCCATGATTTAGCATTTTGATACATAGTTATCACATACATATATTTATCTATATTATATGTGTGAATATATATAGAGAGAACAATGTTTAAGTCGGCTAGATGGAGGAATGACAAAAATAAGATCAAAGCTGTATTTAAACTGCAGTTTCATGCAACTCAGGTAATTTATATATATATACATTTACACTATAATACTATATCATACATATACATTTTTTTACAATTCATTCGTTGTTAGGTGTACGAAAATACCGAAATGATTGGTTTCATTATTGTTCTTTTATAATGGGCATTTTGTGTTTTTTCATAGGAATGCAATTATTATATCTATATTTATCATCTTGATCTCTAAAATAGTCAAGTTGTAAAATTCATCAAAACATAAATAAATTATATTATGTACTTTTTGGGCTGATATTGTTTAAGATTCTCTGCTTTGGTTTTGCGTGTTTGTATGATTTAGTTCATTAGTACTAATTTCAAGATTCATGGGTCTGACTGTTTTACTATTGTCACTGTGTCTTTCTTGTTATTAAAATAGTTAATAGCCAGTGAATATTGGCTATGAATCTGTAATCCATTATATGCTTTTATGAAAATTCATAAGATTTAATTTTTTTTGTTTTTTGTTTTAATGTTTCTTTCCATTTGGTTCAAAAAGATTGAAACTTTGTAAATGCAGTTAGTTAATTGAGAAACACATGTTTGGATCAGAGTCAAGAAAGTGGTTTAGTTAGTGTTATATGATTTTTGAGACCAAATTTTCTTGGTGGTCTAATTTATAGTATTTGGATGATCTGTTTTGTTCATGTAGCTAAAACACTTAGCAGGGGATACTTTGATCATCTCTATAGTTCCAGCAGACATTGGAAAGCCGACAACGAAATTAGAGAAAGCGAAAGTTAAAGATGGAAGTTGTTATTGGGAAAAACCACATTATGAAACTGTGAAATTCATTCAAGATCCTAAAAATGGAAAGCTTCAAGAGAAAATCTATCAATTTGTTATGGCAACGGTATGATTTGTTTCAGATATTTTGAGTCGTTTTCAAGAATTCCACATTTAGTAAACTTAAAATCAAAGTTAATTTTGAGGTTGTTCATTTTTGGCAGGGCTCCTCGAAATCTAGTAGTGTTGGTGAAGTTTCAATTGATTTTGCAAATTTTGCTGAAGCTACAAAGATTTCTTCTATATCCCTTCCATTAAGAAATGCAAATTGTGATGCTTTTTTGCATGTTAGTCCCTTCCCCCTTTTAGTAATACATATTTTTATTTTTTTCTCTGGTTACTAATTTGTTAGTATATCGAAATGGATCCTTCTGTTTGTGTCTGATGATTGTGCGTTTCTTTTGAGATAGGTATCGATTCAGTGGGTTCAAGACTTCTTAGATAAAAGGTAAATGCATTTTCAAAGAGTCTTTTCTTTAACTTATTCAAATTCTTATGTTAATGCTCGATCAATTTAAAGGGAAACTGATGGAGGTGAAAATGGAAACCGGCAAGATAGGAGTTTAAGGGCTCAGTTAAGCAACAGTGACATAGAAGAAACTATTAGAAGCAATCCTAGTGAAGTAAGTTCGGATTTAACATTCTATGATGTATGTGACATTTGACTTGACATATAAATTTAACAGAAAGTTCTAACCAAAGTTTATGAATTCTATGGACTTGACAGGACCATGGGACTTTGATTCGTGAAAGAGATCGTCGGGGATCTAGTGGGTCTGATATCACATTATCAGGTTCTGATATTAGCTCAGGTTTTGATACTCCACGAGAACCCATACCCAAGAAGACTAAATCAACTTATGAACCACCGGCTACAACAATCTATGAGGAACGTCACATGTCACAATGGGATTGGTTAGATGGTTCACCGCCTGAGTTGAGCACAGATGATTCATCAGTAAGTCCCGGGGAGCTAGTGTTGGGGGAAATACCAGAAGAGGGTTCTACTGAAGCCGTGATCAAAAAACTCAAAGACGAGATTGAAGTTTTAACTAGGCAAGCTGATGTTTCAGGGTTAGAACTACAAACTCTTCGTAAGCAAATCGTGAAGGAAAGAAAGAAGGGTCAGGATCTTTCGAGAGAATTAGTTGAACTTAACCAAGAAAAAAATGCTTTCAAGGAGGAATGTGAAAAGCTGAAGGCAAACAAAAGATGTACAGAAGAAACAAAAGTCAAAGTCAAAGTCAAAGGCGATCCATGGGATCTTGTTGGTGAACTGAGACAAGAGCTTAACTATGAGAAGGATTTAAATTCCAATCTCCGGATACAACTACAAAAAACACAAGAGTCGAATGCTGAATTGATTCTTGCAGTACAGGATCTTGATGCGATGCTGGAAGAAAAGGATTCAAAGCTGTCAAAGCCAAAGTCAAAATCTCGTAATTTTGAAGTGGTTAAATCGGAGACAGATGAGGATGAAGATCAAAAGGCATTGGAAGAAATTGTCAGAGAACACACTGGTATGCAGGAGACGTATATACTAGAGCAAAAGATAACTGACCTCTATAGCGAAATAGAGTCTCACAAAAGAGATAAAAACGAACTTGAAATGCAAATGGACCAAATTGCTCTTGATTATGAGATCCTAAAGCAGGGAAACCACGATATGTGTTATAAACTTGAGCAAAGTCAAATTCAAGAACAACTGAAGATGCAATATGAATGTACGTCTTATTCTGTCGTCAGTGAACTTGAAGCACAGATTGAGAGCTTGAACACCGAGCTCAAAATGAAATCTGAAAAGCTATCAGAGTCAGTTCTTGCTATTGAAGAGCTGGAAACGTATGTCAAGGACTTGGAGAAAGATTTAGAAGATCAAGCTCACGGGTTTGAAACAGATATTGAAGATCTTATGAATGCTAAAATTGAGCAGGAGCAGCGAGCCATTCGTGCAGAGGAAAGCATGAGAAAGATGAAATTACAAAATGTTAATACAGCAGAGAAGCTTCAAGAGGAATTCAGAAGGCTTTCCACACAAATGAATTCAAGCTTTGAAGCAAACGAGAAGGTTACGATAAAGGCAATGGATGAAGCCAATCAACTGCGCGTAGAGAAAAGGTATCTTGAAGAAATGCTTAAGAAAGCCAAACAAGATTTAGATAGTATTAACGTTTATTATGAAGAAAAACTGGCTGACCTTTTGAGTCAACTAACTCAAAAGTCAGAACAACTGGAGAAGATGGAGAAACAGATCGAAGACATTACCCGCACACTTGAATTACGAAAAACCAGTTACAGAGATGAGTTAGACAGGCTAAAATCAGAAATACAGAATCTTGAAGGTGAAAGAAAGGATCTTGAAACCATTAAAAAGCAAAAAGATGCCGATTATGAACAACTGCAATCAGAAACTGAACGTCTTCTATCTCGTTACAATGAGATGGAGATTTCTTTGATTAATAACGAAACGGAAAAAGAGAAGCTAAGAAAGCAGATATCGCAACTAAAAGGTGAAATCAAGAAGAGTGAAGATGCAATAAGTAGCATGGAGAAGAAGCTTAAAGATAGTACCAAAGCCGTTTCAAGAAACAATCCTCGCAGCTCAAAAGAGGTTACAAGTTTAAAGAACAGAATAGAACTACTCGAGGTAACCATATCTTATAAATCTGTTATGAAAATCTGTTTGTTGATAATAACTAACCCGTTTACTTGATTCAAATTTTGATCATCAGGGACAAATAAAACTAAAGGAAGCCACTTTGAAGAGTTCCGAAAATACATTTATGGAGAGAGAAAAAGATCTTCGGTGTAAGATTGAAGATTTGGAAAGAAGAATGAAGGTTGTTGATGAAAGCAATGCCATTTCAAAGGTAGCTAATAGAATGAAAGTTTGGATCTTTTTTAAGTTCCATTTTCACATGAGTGATCGATGATGTTATTTGTAATTGCAGGCATCTGCAGCTGATGAAATCGAGTTGTTAAAGAGACTAAACAAATCCATGGAAGTAGAACTGCAGGAAATGCAAGAAAGATATTCAGAAATAAGTCTCAAGTTTGCAGAAGTCGAGGGTGAAAGGCAACAGCTTGTAATGAGAGTAAGAAACCTCAAGAACTCGAAGAAATGATACTTATAATGGAATGTTGTATCGTATAGATTCGGAAATATATGGGTTTTCTTTCATTTTAACCACGTAAGTGTATCTTACGAGTCCATGTCATGGATAACATACGAAATATACGTAGCAGTTTACATTAGGGAGTCTAGTCGATATCAATGCCCGTGATTTTGTGAAAATTTATGTGTGTAACGAGTTAGTTTGGCATAATAGACTTTGTTGTTCGTTTATTTGCTTTGATGTCAAACTTTGGATTTTCCTTTCGAAGTTGCCAATTGGAAATGGTCTTCTTTATCTTACAGGCCACTTCGTATCATTTATTAAACCAAGCCGACGCGTCGTGATAAAAATTTAATATTGGAAAAACAAAACATGAAAAAAGAGAAAAAGGAAGGAATACATAAAAACTACTAATTATTGAAGATAATTATTTACTTATTAGATATAACCCGCGCGTTGCGGCGGTGAGATGATGGGGGTGATATGTCATAGAGTGTGATAGCCAAATGTCTTAGCCGTACGGGCTCCGTCCTCGAATTTAAAAATTCGTCGAAAGTATATCGAATAACATCTCTAATGAAAGAGCATGAAATTTTAAAAACACCCATATAATTTTTATAATTTATCGATGTACGGTTTGTGAGATAAAAGATTTTGAACGAATTGGAAGAATAAATAATTTATGAATGAGAGAGAAAAAAAATAATTTGATGAGATTTGATGAGAGAAAAATGGTGTTTGGTAATATATAATTAATAGAAAGGGCATTTTAAAAAAGTAAATGTTAATTAAAAATTGAAACCCTATTTGCTTTATAAATATCGAGTCGGTAGTCGTATTATTAATCAGACTGTTGACCGTTAAGAAACCGCGTATTTTATATCCAAATCGACTTTACTAATCGGGGATACCCGTATCCATAAATACTCCTTCCACATTCATTCATTCTTTCTTTCTTTCTTCAGCCAAGAATTGGAATTCACATTTACATCAATGTGATCGCATATAGGTTCTTCTTTCTTCTTTAACATCACATTAATTAGTTGATTAATTCATTAATTACTGTTCATTGATTGTATTGTTAGGAAATTAGGGCCTTTGCCTGAGATGAGTCCTTTGCTACTAATCTGTTATTTTATTTATCTTTGCTTTCCCAGTCTCCTTTGTGAGTGAAGACTTGTTAATTATCGATACGGTCGGAGTTAGTTCTATCGATCGTTTAGGATTGTGGTATGTGTGTACTCTGTTATTCTTATTTGTGAGCTTTATTATAATGATACTTATATGTTTGTCGTGTACTATCTTCCTAAATTTGTAGGCTTCTTATTCAGTGTAGCGATAGAATACTTGTGTAGCGATAACTATCTTACTTGAACTTTGCGTGCTTCTACCTCTTCTTTCTCATTACTTCTGCTAGTTTTTCCGTATACATGATTTCATAATGTAATTAATTGGGTGCGGGCTGATATGGTACATTACCATAATCTGGATGACATGCTTGTATTGTGTCCATCCTTGGGCGAGAAGGGAAAATTGGGCCAAGTCTCAATGAGACTGCTAGAAAAGTGGGTATGAGCTTGTCATTAAAGCGTCTAACTATAAATTTGCTTGGATTGTGCTAATTGAACATGCAAAGATTAATCTTTCACATGGCTGGATTGAGACCTTTTTATGTGAGGACTGACCTCTCACATGGCTGGATTAAAGGAGCGAAAGTTTTGTGAATTCTTCGTTTAGGTTGGTTAGTGTCCTCCTCGTTCATTTGTAATTTGTAATTATGTTTAGTGATTCAATTTTAAACAATATTTGGATTTCTGTCTTCTGTTGAAATGTGGCTTCTGAAAAGTGTATGCTCTTTGTTTTGGTTGTATGTTTTTTTTTTGGGTAAAAGGTAATCTACCCTGGTTAGCTTAAATATTGAAAAAGTTAGATGTGCATCCGGGGCGGTCAGTACCGTGGGAGGGTACCATGATACCACTACACTAGATACGCTTTACTTTTTGTTGTATGTTGTAGAGCATGGTCCTTGCTTTTATCCGAGCAGGAATTCTAATCAAATTTTGGTATAACCTGTAGAATTGGGTGCAACTTTGCGTCATCCCTATTCCCTTGGTAGTTGGCACTTCATATAATACTTGTCTGTCCTAATTAAATGGTTGGGTTATTGTTTAGAGGCTTTGGACATATAATGCTTTGACATTTATGTTTTTTGCTGCTGGTTATTCCTGGTCCTAATCAAATGGCTGATTTACTGTTTAGCCATTTTCTAACTCTTTTATATTCATTTTGTTGGATTACTAGCAAGAGCAACTACATCACATTTTGCTGGCCAGCACCTACTTCACTTCCTAGGAATCATGTGGTTTTATTAGGCTAATTCTCACTGACGATTGTTGATATCACAATATGGGGAGTTTGTAGAGTTCCTTCGAATTTTTCTTGTGAATGAGTGATAATTTATTGGCTACTTGTTTATTTGTAGGGTTACGTTTGCACAAGTGCCTATCCTTTTGATCTTCATTATTTTATTTTGCCGGTTTAAGTAGGTTGGTATTATCTTTACTATATTAGTTACAATTGCTAGAATTCTATCAACATATCTGGTTAGTTCCAAGTTCTTCTCAGTTATCAGCTAGGTGGTGTGTAGGTTCAACGAATTGGATGTGTGGCTACCATCAACCATGAAAATCATGATATGTGAGATTTTAGTTTTTGATCACCAATATCAGTTCGAAAGCTATTTTGTTATTCGTGCTTATTACATCTTTTTTTGGTGTTTATTTAAGTTTGTTCTTTGGTATCACTGTTTAGAGCTATAGATAACTTCTTCATATTTCCGGTTTCGAATTCATTAATGATATTTGAAATTCAAGCTATTATTCTTCTTTACTGTGACAGAATCTTCGGTTTAGGGTTTTGTAGGTTCAACAAATTGCGGAGATGATATGTGGAATTCATGATATGTCAGATTTTACATCTTTCCGTTAGCATTTTTTTCAAGTTTATTTTTTGGGTTTCTCTGTCAGCTATTTTCTTGTGTGTTTGTAGGGTTGTCTGTTTGGGAGGGATCCTGGCCAATAGTTCCATCTCTTAGCGTTTGGTTGAGTGTGTCTTACTCTTATCATCTTTCTCATCATAATTACTGTCATTTTTTTTATGTCTGCATTAATCGTTCTGTTAATTGGTAAAAAATTACATTTTGTAGGCCTTTACTAGGAAAGAAAAGTAAGGGAAATCAAGTCCTTGCTAGATTGATTCGTTCTTCTTGTTGTACTCTCTATTTGATCGTTCAGATCTTCTTTTCACCTTCAAGCACTTCTCCTATGAAATCTATTTGTAATTTTTGAGTTTTTGCCATTTTTGGTATCATTTTCAAGAGTTTTTAGATAATTTCTTGTTAGTTTGTAGGGTTTTGTTGGTCATGGAGGGATCTTGGCCATCAGTTTCATCTCTTTTCCAGCAATAGGTATCGTTAGGAAATAGGAAAGCAGGGTAATTGCGTCCTTGCCACACAGATCTGTTCTTTTTTATGCACTCTGTAGGTGATCGTGACAATCTTCCTTTCCCTTTCTCGCACTTTTCATCTGATATTCCTTTTCCTTGGATCTATATTCCATCACGGCTAACTTTAGAATCTTTGGGTATGTTTTCTTTCATAGACTATCATCAGAAAGTGTTCTCAAGGTCTCATGACCAGTTTTTACGTTCGAGTACCTGCTCACGATTTTATACGTTCATCTTACATTTTTTGTGTGTTTTCACAATGACATTTGGTTAGATATTCCATGTGTGTTTGTAGGCAAGGGATCCATGATATTAGGTTGTAGATTTTGATCATCATTCTCGGGTCTAAAGCCATCAGCTGGTCTGTTAATTTTTTTTCTAACTAGAGTCATCAAAATTAATTTTGGTGACATTGCTTTGTCTTCTACAAGCGGAAGGTGCAACGGAAATACTAATCCCATGTATTTTTGTTGATCCTGTCATTGCAAAATCTAGTTAGTGTTTTCTGATTGGTAAATTGATGGTTCCTTGCAAGTTTATGTTCACTACAAATGATACGGGTGGTATTAGAGGCTATAAGTTGGCATTATCTTGATATGTTCTGTGTTTTTTATGCCTATACTATCAGCTGGATGTCATCATTGTGAGGTCTTCCATACTTCTAATACTTTATTGTTATTGTCTGTAGTATACCACTACGGTTGTCAGCAGGTGTTAGGTGTATGGATTTTTTATAGGTCCTATTCAGAAGGCAGAGCATGGGAGCTCGAGACCTTGCTAGACAGATTTTTCTTCTTGGTTATGAACCAAATATATGCATCTTAGAGTTTTTGACTGTCTTTGTTTTTCTACCAACTTAAATAAAAATAAAAAATTTAGCAGCAGGTTTGAAAAACGTGTTCTTTTAGGTAATTTAACTATAAAAAAGAGTTAAAAAGTCTGAGTCTTAAACAAAATCAATTTTGTTATCTAGGTATGTGAAGTTTTATGAAAATGTTGATCCTTCCAAGATGAGTAAAGATGGTCAAAGCTGTTGTTCTAATGGAATTCATGATCCTTACACATTCCAAAAGTGAATACCTGGCAGGAGTGAAGCAGGACCTGCAACACAATCTGGTGACTAGTTCCTTTATTTCTTGGGTAATTCATCGTGTTCTTTTTACTTATTATCTGGTATCTGTTTAAGTAAAATCTGTTCACTATGTGTCTCTTTTGGTTTTTTAATCACTAAACATGAAAAAAGTGCTTCATGCTGTTTATCGACTATCAAAGTTTGTTAGTGTGGTTGACGTGCTCTTAAGTGTGTAGTATTTTATGCATGAAAGGGGGTTCTTGATATTCTTGTTTTGACTGTATTGACTTCACGTATAGGGAGTAATAATTTTGTAGACTGTTTTATATGTTGTTGAAAGTACTTGAGACGTCGGGGTGTCTAGATCTTTGGCCTCCCTTTTTTTGAAGCATCATTATGTTGTACTTCCTGCATGAATGATGGTACTCTTAGACTAATCGGACTATGTCGCCTCCCTTATCGCCATGAACAACAATCGGAGTGGCGCTTGGAACGATTTTTGCTTTGTACGCCCGATTTTGGTCGCTCACTACATCCCTTTTTTCATTTTTCAATGCCAACTAATGAGTACGTACTTTCTTTTAACCACTTGGGCTTTGGCACGTGGCGGTTAGTCTTCCCACCCCAAAGATAACCTCACTCCAAGGTTTTTTGAGGGGCTTCCTTTTTAGTGAGTTGGCGTCACACGGCGGAAGGTTCCCTTTGGGGTTTGTTAGCCTTATAGAGTTATAGGACCAACCTTTTTTTTTCTATCAAAGCAGTTCTAGAAATAAACAAATACCTTACTTGTTTCAAAAGACTGCATACTTGCAGCTTTACTTTTTAAAGGATTGGTTCCGACTCTGACTAGTGTTAATTTGATTTTGGTGTTACATATCATTATCATACACTATTTCTTTGTAATTTTTGTGTATACATACATTTTTTTTTTTAAGGTGAATTTTGCTTGAAACTTCGTGTTGCGATTCGACAACGAGAGGTCTAACATACGTTATCTTAACCGTGTCCGCGCTAGAGAGCTTTCTTGAAGTAGAAATGCCTATTTCAAATACCCAATGGGGGTTCCCCTACTAATCCGCCGAAAGCACGACGATTAATAACGGTAAACCCTGCCCCCTCAGACTTGAACCTGGGTATACCCAAGTCAAGCCCTCATGGAAGGACTACCTTATATCTCAAAGTTGGCCGAGTAGAGATTCAAACCTGAGACCTAAAGATCACCAAAGAACCCCATACCATTACACCAACTCATTAATTATACATACATACTTATGTAATAAACATATCCTCTACTTTATTGTGTTTTTATTTATCTTTCTTCAATCAAATAGAGCGTGTCTGTAAACATTCAACCCATTGCTGGAAGAACATAGTCATTTACATAGTTTTGTGTTATTATTCATCTTTCTTAATGTATACTTTAATGTTTTTTGTTTATCTTCAAGTCATTTCATTTATAATATAAAAACATAACTATACAATATATATAGGAAAAAATGAATTTAAGGTTAATATTGTTCAATGAATAAATTTTTAGTCTCCATGAATTATATTTATATGTTTTCAAAAATTAATATGTGAGTGTTCCACACTTAAGTTTGAATAACCATCAACCTTATATTACCATTAATCCATTATATATATGTGTGTGTTGATTCATATTGCTACTAACACTAGTATAATTTATAAAGTAAATTACACTTTTCGTCCCTGAAGTTGTCATGTTTTTCACTTTTCGTCTTTTAAGTGAAAAAATTACAATTTTGACTTTAAAGTTGGCAGATTTTTTCAATCATCGTCCCTCACCAAACGTCGTTAAGTTTCAGCCGTTAAGTCGGACACGTGCAAAACACGTGAGGGACTGCACTGCAAAAAATGACAAGTTCATGGACAAAAATTGAAATTTACTTTTCTATTGTCATCATCTTCATCTTTTCCGGCTGATTTTCGTCTGAAAATTCGCCGGAAAACTTAAAATGCCGATATCTCACTCATTTCTTCGAATTAGACCATGAAACCACCACTAAATTTCTCAAAATTAATTTCCGTATGAATCATAACCAAAAGATTTCAGATTCAACACTTGCCAGAAAACTCAAAATACCCATAACATGGATTTTGAGCAATATTTCTGTACGATTTAGTTTGTTCCAAGAATGCAATATTTCTGTTTTCGCAAATAAGTCCATGTTGGATTAGGTGTACGTGTTTCTCACTAAGACACCAATGGTCTGCACCAAAAAGAAAAGTACAAAATGGGGAGAGACCTTCATGTGGGTCTGATTTTTGTCAATTAGGCAAAGACATAAGATCGAAAAATTAGAAATATATATAAAGAAGGAGCAAAGATGGACGAAAGGACCAGGAGGCCTGACAAGCCCCTGCAACTCAAATCTTTTGGTTATGATTCGTGCGAAAATTATATTTGAGAAGTTTGGTGGTGGTTTCGTGGTCTAATTCGAAGAAACGAGTGAGATATTGGCATTTTAAGTTTTCCAGCGAATTTTCCGACGAAAGTTAGCCGGAGAAGATGAAGATAATAACAACAGAAAAGTAAATTTCAGTTTTCGTCCCTGAACTTGTCATTTTTTGCAGTTTCAGCCCCTCACGTGTTTTGCACGTGTTCGACTTAACGGCTGAAACTTAACGACATTTGGCGAGGGACGATGATTGAAAAAATCTGCCAACTTTAAGGTCAAAATTGTAATTTTTTCACTTAAGGGACAAAAAGTGAAAAACGTGTCAACTTCAGGGACGAAAAGTGTAATTTACTCTAATTTATATTACGTACATGTTAGGAGCAAGGATTAACAAATATAAATTTAGTTTTAGATAAGAGCAATGACTCCTTAATCTTAGTTCTTAAAAATCAATTACGTAATTACTTTTCTTAATAGATATAGTGTTAACTATCTTACATCAGTTAATTGCATAATGATTCATATCTCACTAAATGGTGATTTAGGATTCCAACTTGTGCTTAAACTACTCGTTGAATGCACATAGTTTCCCATTTGCTCCAATAATGAATACTAAATTTGTTCTTTATGTTAATTTGGTTTGTTTTGTTTGGTTCATTCCGAAACGCTTTAATGCTAAATTATTAGATTATGGCTCTTAGCTGGCCTAAACTAAACATTCTTAATTGTGTTTTATTAAGTAAATTAAAGTATTAAACTAAAAGCTTTGACATTTTGGTCCTAAATAGGCTAAATGTGCTCAATAAGCTGCTACCCCAGAAGTAGCCAAACGGTGTTTTTATCTGTTTGTTAATACGAGTATATTGTATATTATGCTTCACGAGTGTACTTGACTCATGGATCATTGGGGATCCTCCATAGGATTAGGGTGGTTAACACTTAACACCCATTCTCATTTTTTATTTTTTATTTTTGTTAAATGGTGGAAATCTATTTATTCTTTATGCAATTTATGTTTAACTAGTGCATTAGCTAGGTTCCCGACCTCATAAACTTCTAGATCTTCAGTTACGGATGATATGCAGGTTATGAGAAGAGCTATTTAGATTTAGATTGATAGTTTTAAAAAGAAAAGAGAATTGAACAAACTTAACAATTATTGTAGTAGAGGCAAAAGTTTTGTACCAATGAGATTAATCACCCCAATACTATAAAAAGGTAGGTTTCAGTTGTAATCTTAGTCAAACTTTACGCTTTCCGTACGTAACATATATAAAGGTTTTAATGGATATAATTAGGTATTTTCAACACATGCAACTATATATGGGAAGTCAAAGTAATCTTAATGCTTGTACTAATACGGAACTCATGAACTTTTTATTTTTGCTACCGTTAATCATGTAGTATATTGGACTTTTTTATAACCAGCGAGTGAGTGACCAGGGCCCAAGAATGACAAACGCACGAGCCTATTAAACCCCAAACTTTTCACACAGTAAATCTTTTAACTCTAACATGTTAACTGATTTTCAAACTACAATTAGAGATGTTTTTGGATTCTTAAAAATAAAACTAACTACTTTATGGGTTTGATTGCAAACTTTTAAATCCTTTCACCCCTAATTAACCAAGCAAACTACTGATATCAATATATCATTATAAAACCCAAATCTCATTCACAAACTACCCATACCAAACATTGCCTAAGTTTTATCACCCTCTATTTTTTATCAACCTTTCCAGTAAGTAATCAAGATATACCCAACACATCCACCAAAACCTTTTATTTTGTATATTCTTGTCTGAACACTAGCATAACCATTTGGGTGGGTAGTTAAGAAAACATCCATGTGAGAATGATAATGAGCCCTAGCTAACCATGCACCCCACCCCCATCCTATCCAACATAACATGGACCATGGTTCATATCTTATCATTTACTAAATTGGTTCAAGCTTTTATATGTGGATGCAATTCTCAACTTTCTTTGTCATGTGATCATCTTGTTTTTTGTCACCTTGATCTTCATTATTGCCGCTGTCTAGATTATATATTTTTACTTATAAGAGGATAAAGGATACAGTTTTATAGCAAGTGTGATTTAATTAAATAAATTCAAAGCTAGGTTCGAATCATTTGCATGCGATCGAACAAATTAAAAGACACAAATTTTAATTAAGTTCCAATTTGTGTTTTCTTCGAATATATTTTTACATATGAAGCTAGATAGACATGTTGACAATGAACACACATATAATTTTGTGATTTCCATTTTTTTTGGTATTGTACTGTTCATTTGAGATTAAAAACAAAAAACAAAAAAACCCAAAACTATAAATAGACATATCTTTTTCTTTTCTTTTTTTATTCGATAAGGTCTCGTGGGGTTCTTTCATGGAGATTATAATGGCGTATAAATTTACTGCCTTTCCAAAATATATATATTCTAACTTTTTACTATATATATGACATGTCTTTTTTGTTCGAATGTATATAGTCCGATAGCATATCATTATTATTTTTTTCAACTATATTTGGCTTTCATAAAGCTTACTAGTAATGGTTCGAATTTAAAAGCTCTTATGAGAAAATATATATTCGCGACCATTTTGAGATTATCATCCAACACTAATATATATTTCAAATTTTAATAAATCGGTAACTTATAGAGTTATAGTGCCCAACACAAGTTTAGGACTTCGACAGTTGTGGAGTTATACATGATGTAAGTAAAATCGCATATGACCCGTCTATTTGTTGAATTAATGTGATGATTGTGGCCAAATAAGTATGTGGGGTTAGGCCCCAAGTGAAACTGAAGAGTAACCATCAATATAAATGTTATGCTAAACCTGAACACAAACATTTTGATGGCTGGAGAGTTTCCAAGTATGGGAAATATATACATGCTAAGCTTATAGGATTGTCATTATCAAAAAAGATGTGCCAAAAAGTCAATAATGGTTTCTATGGAGAATATTAATCCATGAATTGAACTATCAAAGCGTTACGTTGGTTTAATCTTTCCTTTACGTACATTTATCAACAGACATTTTAATTTATGCATCACTGTATGATAAATTTTGCTTTTAACATACCTGTTTGCAAAATCCACTTAATTTTTGCCTAATTCTCAAAATTTTAAGAAAATTTACCAACGATCTTTATTACTCGATCAGGTATGGTTTCTTTCTTCTAAATCCCGCTATATAATAATACTAGTGCTCAGGTCCGTCCAATGGACGGATAGTCTCAAAATATATTAATCAAAACTAAAAAATTGAAATTTAAGTATATTAAATAGATACTGAATTAAATTAAAATACATAAAAATAAAACATAAAACGATTCAAATAAGGCAAAAGGTTGAAGAAGTAATGCGTAATAAACTAATCGTTCGGGGAAGGCCTATCATACATTTCAAAATCGTACTCATTATCAGAATAATCGGTATAAAACATAGGACCGTCTTTTGATTCATTTAAATAGTTTTATTCACCTTCATCATTGGTTTCATCGCTATTAAGCATTTCATCATAAACATCAGTTTCGTCAGAATCTTCATCATCTTGATTAAAATCTGAATTTGTTTCAGCTTCACTTGCTGACAAAATGTCGTCGTCATCACTGTCCTAATTCAAGAGTGTTTTTCTTATGCAACAAAGATCAAGTAATAATCAATAAACATAAACATATATTAATAATTAAAAAATAAAGAAGTTGCATTGCGTACAAAGATCAAGTACTAATTTTTGATGGGTAAGTTTCTGCTTCATAAATCTCTATATTAATTTTATTAAATTGATTCTTGATGACAACTTTTAATGTTCTTTTAGTCAAAGCTATTCAAGAGTGTTTTTCTTATGCAACGAAAAGCTAGCGAGCAAACACTAATTTCTTTTGGTTTCCATCAAATATAGACGATTTAAAAAATTTACACAGTATCGGTATGATTCGAGCAACCATAAATATGACCAATATCACAACTTAATTACTACGAAAGCTAAAGAAGAAGCATATGAAAATTAACTCCATATAAATATTGATTCCAGTTTACTCTGTTTTTTTTTTCAACTTTAGTTAAATAAAAATTTTGCAGTATGTTATATCTAAACTTACTACAAACACAAACAACAATTTTAGACTAAACGATTTAGAGTTAAGCTTAACAAAAAGAAAAAAAATCAACAAAAAGAGAAACAAAAAGTGTACAGTATATAATTTGAAAAATACATACCAACACGGACCATCTCGAACATTTTGATTTTCTTCGGGTTGTTACACTCCGAAACAATTCATACATGCACAACACGGAGTCATAGATGATGGTTGTCATGTTGGCTTAAGATTTTGAAGATGACTAATGTGGTCTTATTTTTTGTTGTTGAATAAGAAGTCATAATGAACCTATAATGTACAACAAACTAAATTAAAAGAGATAATAATAACAATTACATAAAAGTTCAATGTTAAATAATAATAATAGTGATTAAATATGAACAAAGTATTTCTGGTAGTCAATCGTAGTTTTTTTTTTCTTTTTGTCGTAGACTTTATTTTTTGTTGAAAATATGTGATGGTTTTTTTATGTGGTATATATAGATAATAGTAATAAAAATAATTTTTTTTATAAAATTTTTATTAAAGGTTGGCCATTTATTTATTTATTTATTTTTTTAGGTCGGCCATTTATTTAATAAATATTAAAAAAAAAATAAAGGTAATAAGAAGAGAGTATTAGGTTAAAGAAGGAGGATTAGGGATGCCAAGTGTACCCCTAACCTCCTCTTTTAGTTATATTATAGATGTTCTTGCTCCTTCACAACTGATATAAAGAGATTAGAGCGTTGTCAATGGGAGTGTATTGAGAATGTATTGGGAGTGTATTCACTTGAACACCATTGGGAGGGGAGTGTATTAGGAGAAATTGGGGTGGTGACCATGGAGTGTACTGGGAGTTTTTTTTTTCTTAAATCCTACTCTCACAAACATATATTTATTAATTTAAATTGTGGGCGTTGGAATATATATATGATGTATTGGGTGTTAAGTGTAAATTAAGAGAAAATGTATTAGGAAGAAAATTTGATGATGTGACGCTGATATCACAATGTATTAGGTGTATTGGGAGAGACAATTCGGAGTGCTCTTAAGAGGATTTATAACAATTTTGTTTAAATAAAACTTGATTAATTAGTTTTATTAAATCAAATGATTTATCTATAATATAAACTTTAGATAATTGATATTAACTTAGACTTAAAAATACTTGATGGTGTAATTAAAACAATGTTACATACTAACATGAACGTATTTGATCAATTGTATAACATGTATCGAAGAGTGTACCTAATGCGTTGAAACTTAAGTTTTGTAAACAAAAAACACAAAAAAACAAAAACAAAAAACGTTGAATGCATTATAGGTAGTAATAATGTTGTACTAGAATGTGAAAGGGGGAGGCGAACTATGAGTTAGAGTTTTTGTTATGTGTTTTGTGTGTGACATTGTAAGAGTATTTTAGTTACAATGTATAGAATGAGAATAAGAATGTATTAAAATGAAAGGTAAATTAGACATATCAGGTTCTTAAAAGCTTTAGAAAGGGAGTCTCAGTTTCTTTTATAAAAAAATATAGATAGATGTTGTAATAGTTAATGTGATTTTGATTCCAGCTTATACATATTTAGGGGTGGTTACAAATATATAATTTTTATTTATGATGGATATATGAGTAAGTTTTCATTTTCCAGATCTTTGGGTAATAATAATAGTTTCTCATTAAGGGGTTAAATTGATCTATTCGGTGAGGGGGCTTGATCTCTAGCGCGATTTCGGTTAAAACAACATAAGCTAATATTAACAAGTAATTCAAAGCTTTTTTTTTTATAAAAAAAACACGGGTTTGGTCAACTGTACAACATGCATTGAATAGTGTAATATGTTATAACTTGAATTTTGTATATTAAAAAAAAATTAATAAATGATTTATAGGTAGTAATATATATAGTTTCTGATTTGGTTCCAATCGAAATTTCGACTAACCAAATGATACTATCTTTATTTTATTCTAGGAGCATGTTATCCGTGTAATGCAGTGGTGGTGGTGAGGAAGACGGTCTAATGGTGTTGGTGATAGTATGGTGGCAGTGTCAAGTGGTGTAGGTTGATGTAATTGTGATAGTGGAAATCTTTTAAAAGATAAGGGTTTAAAGTGTTAATTATTAAAAATAAAAGTTTAAAGTGTAAATTAATTCACTAAGGGTGAATTTGATATTTTATAAAAACTCTTTTCATAGTGGGTGTTTGATAAGGGTAATTTAGTAATTGCGTATGTAACTATTCTGTAACTATTTTTAAAAATAGGGGGTGTGATATTTTTATAAAGAAATATAGATGAATACATTTACTGATTTACATTTTGATGGAATGACTTAAACTAAATTTTATTTTATTAAAAAGAAAAGGTGAATTTCATTTAAAACTTCGTGTTGTGATTCGACAGCGGAAGGTCTAACTTTCGTTGTTATAATCAATCCGCGCTAGAAAGTCATCTTGAAGTAGAAATGCATATTTCAAATACCTGATGGAGGAAAACCCCTACTAATGTGACCTTAAGGCATGACGATTAACAGAGGTAAACTCTATCCCCTCATACTTGAATTTGGGTATACCCAAGAACCCTCATGGATCGGAGAGACTTATTATGTACACCCTAAGACTTGAAAAGGAGAAGCATTGAGCTAATGCTCAAGGACCAATGACTTTATTAAATATGAGTTTTGCTAAACACATCCCTTAAGATTGCAGTTAAGGTGCATTATATAATTATACACTTAACATAAAATTGGGTTGAACTTTTGATTTGAAATATATAAAATTTTGTATACACATTAAGTACGGCCTAGGGATTACATTTAACATTTTCTATTAAATAATTAGGTGTTTTATATGTACGAGAAAGAATCAATGAAATAATTAGCAGAAAATAATCACAACTCTCGGAGGAAATTCAGTTGATCGAGGATGTACGTTAAACTGTATGTACATTCATATACTATAGTCTATATATACTGTATTCTACACATATATTATCAGTATTTAATTTAATTTATAATTAGTTTCTTCACATTTGATTGTTTATCAACCCATAAACCATGACAATTGCCATGATCAATGAATGATCAATATGTGGTTGAACTATTAACGTAAATACATCATTTCCAAAGTTAATCCCCGTCGTTGTTTGTTTTTGTTTAATCTCCGCGACAAGTGCACCATCTCGATCTTCATCTATAATCTTGAATCCCAACAATTTTCCATCCAATCTAACAACCTTGTATGTGCATCCTCTTGTTTTACGATCACATGAAGCCATACAAATACTACGATGTTTTCGTACTCGAAACCAAAGTTGTTTCTCCAAACTACAATCGTCCCATTTGTATCCGTCCCAACATCCAAATAATCGTAATTTCTGAAACCATAAAATAATCACATTATTAATTAAAAATCAAAGAATAAATTAAAAAAAAAAACACTAAAAGAATAAAATAAATAATGTGAATGAATTCGCACCTTTTGTTGTAAGGAAAAGAGAACTTTGCCTCGAATATCCATCAAGTATACTTCATGTCCACATTTGTTGTCGTAATTATCGACCCGATAGACGATATCACCTTTCGAGTTATAGACCGTACATCCGTGAGTGTTGAAAACTAAAGATTTCATCCATATTGTGAATGATTCGGGCATTGATGATGTTATGTAAGAAGAAGAAGAAGTAGAAAGTGTTTGAGGATGAATTTTACTCATTGATCGAAAAGAGAATTTATATGAAAGCAAGTCTTATTAGAAGATGCAAAACCTTGTTTATATATAGCCTTGATCCGGAAATGTTATAGCTATATGAGTATTTATTTATTTGCATGTAGGTCAGCTTCATGGAAGATAATTCAAGTATGTCCAAGTGAGATATATGACCCACGTATCTAGAACCCCACAACTTTTATTAAAAATTAATATAGTTGGATTATTTTCTACACCATTAATATAATATTGATTGTTCATAATTAACCAAAA